>NC_058518.1:240585163-241206316 GCF_904849725.1 Hordeum vulgare subsp. vulgare | reverse complement strand
CCCAAGAAGATGGTGGTAGAAGCCCTGAAGAGCGCCATGTCGGTCTCATCACAGGGCACCGCAGAGCCCACCCATTGGCGGTCAGGATCAGTCCACACAAGCCAAGGCCAGCGAAGTCAGAGCGCCCGACCAAATCTCTCTAGGTCTGTGATTCCGAGGCCCCCATGGGCATAGGCCGGCAGACAGTCTTCCAGTTGACCAGAGAGTGTCCGCCAGACGCATTTTCTGAGTCTTCCCCACACGAGATGAAGTTACTAGTGATCTTATTGAGCTTCTATATTGCCCAAGTGGGAAGCGAGAGCGTAGTGAGGTGATGATTTGCGATGTCGCCCAACACGGACTTTGCAAGGGAGACCCTGCCCGGTCGCGCCAGGTTCTTCCCCTTCCAGCCCAGCAACCTGCCCATTGCCTTGTCCAGAAGAGGTTGGAGGTCAACCCTTCTGAGCCACCTGGTATGTAGTGGGAGACCCAGGTATCGGTCGGGGAACGAGGCCATCTTGGTCGGGAAGGCCGAGAGGATGGCCGGGAGAGCAATGTCCTCGCAGCGAATGGGAAACACCTCGGTCTTGCTGACATTTGTGATGAGGCCCAATGCATCCCCAAAACAGGCAAGGATCGAGCGATGGCTTCGATCTCTTCTTTGATCGGGTTAGCGAAGATGCCAGCATCGTCCGCATAGAGAGAAACCCTGCAGGAGGCCGACCGCGCCATGATGGGCTTGAGGATCCCGGCATGGGAAGCTGCCAGGAGCATAAGTTGCAGAGGATTGATGGCCAGAATGAAGAGCATAGGCGACAACGGGTCACCCCTGACGATGGCCTTTTCCATGTACGAATGGGGTTCCCTGCTCCCCATTTAACATCACCCTGGAGGAAGATGAAGCGAGGGTCGTGCAGATCCAGTCCCGCCAGCGCTGTCCAAATCCCAACTGTTGTAGCATCTCGAGGAGGTAAGCCCAACCCACAGAGTCGAAAGCCTTGGAGATGTCGAGCTTGAGGAAAAGGCCTGGCGTTGAAGAGCGGTGCAATTCTTTGATCAAGTTTTGCACGTGTAGGAAATTGTCGTGGATGCACCGTCTCTGCACAAAGGCACTCTGGCACTTGGAAACCAGTGACGGAAGCAGAGGGGCTAGCCGGTTAGCCAACATCTTGGAGAAGATCTTGGAGATGATGTGTATCAAACTGATTGGGCGGTAGTCGCCAATCGAGGATGCATCGGTGTTTTTCGGGAGCACAATCATGTTGGCTGAATTGATCAGGCCAGTGCAGTCGCCTCTCAGGTTCGCGAGCTGCATCATCATAGCCAGGACATCCCCTTTGATGATCTCCCAGCAGGATTTGAAGAAAGTGTCGATAAAACCATCGGGGCCCGGGGCCTTGACCAAAGGTAATGAGAATACCGCCTCCTTAATCTCCGCCTCGTTGAATGGAGCGTCCAGAGCTGATAGGTCATGGCGCTGCATCCCAATGTTCTCCCAGATAATGGACTTGGTGCGCAGGGTAGGCGTGCCGATGTTAGCCTAGAAGTGGTTCATAACGGCCCGCTCCTTGTCATCTCTGGTAATTGCCAGCCCCGAGGTGGTTGTGATCGTCTTGATGAAGTTCTTACGCCTTCGCCCGTTCGCACAAGCATGGAAAATCTTTGTCGTGGCATCCCCCAGGTGGATCCAGTTGAGCCGAGAATGTTGTCTCAGCTTGATTTTCTGAATGGCAAGAAGCCCGAGGTACGAGGCCTTCAGTTGTTTACGCAAATCCCTCTCAGAGTCCGAGAGCGGTCTTCCCTCCTCAGCAACATCCAGGTGCCAGATGATCTCCTTGGCAACCGTGATCTGGGAGCCAAGCACCCCGACTTTTTCCTTTAGCCACTTGCGCAAGGCCTTCGCGGTCCGACAGAGCTTGATATGAATCTTGCGGATGGCATCACGGGCCTGAACAGGTTTGTTCCATGCTAAGGCAACGGTGTCCTTGAAGCCCGGGAGACGAAGCCAGAATTCTTCGAATTTAAAGGAAGGCTTTCTCGAGTTGCCGACGCACCCCTGAAGGTATAACGGAGCATGATCCGAGCAAGCTGTAGTGATAGCCTGAAGGTGCGCGTTGGGGAAGAGCATGTCCCAATCGTCGGAGTGGAACATGTGGTCAATCTTGGTAAGGACCGAGGTTCGCCTGCGTGCCATAGATGTCTGGTTCTTGTAAAACTCTAAGGACAACTCCAACGGGCAACCCCGTTCTGTCCGCCCGCGTTCGCTTGAGGATAAACGGACTGAACAGGCCGTCGAACGCACGGGAGCAAACAGACCAATATTCGTTTGTGGTCCGTTTTAAATCCATTCCCGATCCAACTTTGGACTGCGTTTGCGGTCGAACGGACATGCGCGAACGACATGTGGCGCGTGCCCATATCCTTCCTGGCCCGCCCATTGGAGACACGTGCGGCTCTTTTTCTACCCCCCCCCCCTCCAGTCGCACCCCCGCCCCAATCCCCTCTCGCCCTAGCCATCGCTATTGTCATTTTTCTCGGTCGTGTGTTGTCCAACACGACTGGTGAGCCCCTGCCCCACCCTAGTCGCAGCTCCTCCACCGACGCCCCGAGATGTCCAACTCCAGCCGCCAGATTTCAGCGGATTCTGCGGTCGGATTAGGAGTGGATCCGGCCGGATTTTAGCTCCTTGCGGCCGTCGGAGGCCTTGCCGTGCCATGGACTAGTCGGGTACTGGCCCGCACAGCTCTCGCAACGCCTTCAGGCTACATGCGGGTACTGAATCCGCCTCTAGCTGCTTGGATCTACTCCGTTGCCGGTTCGCCAACAAATACACCAAGTGTCGTCGTCCGGGCTCGATGCTGGCCCAAATGCTCGTCGGCGCACCAATGTCGTTCATAAAGTGCGATGACTGTCCATTGAAGGTCTTGCACCGCGTGTCTACAACGCCGGAACATCCCGAATGGGTGTTTATCAAGTGTAATAATGATGATGTATGTGCTAGTTTACCTTCTGTTGTGCTTCTCGATTTGGCTCATTTTGCTTACACTCAAATATTTATTGTGTAGGCTAGATGCAAATTTTAATTTGAAAATAAGAATACATCGATCTATTAATAACACACAATTTATTAGATGTTCGTGCACTTTTTGCTAGAATAGAGGCTAAAGATCAGACTAAATGTGATGAAACAACATCTAATTTTTTAGACTCAAAGAAAAAAACATTTAAGATCAACAATAAATGAACCGAGAAGGCACTAATCCAACTTATAGCAGTAGTTATGAAAGTTGGATATGTTTTAAAATGTTTTTTTAGTTCTTGTTTTCTTTAATTCTAGTCAAAATTTGATATGTATTCCAATGTATATAAAAATCAACAACGAAAATATAAAGATTTGATATAAAAATTGTGTGCGAATCAAATGCGACTTAAATGCATCCGCACGTTAGACGCACGATCGCCATATTTATAAATCCAGACGAACACGGATTTATTACCATCTTCAAACAAACGAAACAAACCATATGTATAAAAAATCAACGATAACAATAAAAAGATCTGTTACAAAGAATGTGTATGAATGTAAATACATCCGTGCGTGGTCGTCATATTCATAAATATATTCATAAATCCAGGCAAATGCAATTTCATCATCATCCTTAAACGGACGAAACGAATCATTTAAGATCGTGAGTTGGAGTTGGGCTGACCGGCCATGGGTAGCCGCCTACGTACCCGCGTGCAGTGTTGTCGCCATGCCATCAAACGCCCCCGGTCCATACTAATAGTGGTTGGCCATGATTTGAGAAGGAAAGCGAGGCAGGGTCCCAGAAAAGAAGAAGCTTCAAAAAGATAATCTGTCTAGCCCTTGCCAAAAGCGACACGCACGATTCCGGACTCCATGTTCTCCGTCTCATGCCGTGTCCCGCCAATATATCCACCTCTTTTTGTATCTTTGCGCCGGACTTAATCATCATTTGTTCGGCCAGGTGTTTTTGTGTAGCCAGCTGGACATTCGATTGTATTCGTGGGAGGGCAGGGGATGCACATGTTGCAAGCTGTGCGCTGCTATTTAGGGGCGAGGGGGAGCATTTGCCAGTCGTTCATGCATATGTACAGTACTACTCAAGCCCATCACACATACATCCACACCACGCCCGCTGCATGCAACAACCAGATCTCTCGGGTCCTAACCAAAATGACGTGCCAACTATCATATGCTAATCACGATTTACCCGGCATCTTTGGCGACGCTCTGTGACGAGCAACGGAGAAGTTGTGCACCGACAGACAAGGAAAGAATGATCGAATCCGGCGGGACAGAGACCGGCGCGGCACCCGCACACCCAACCCAACGCAACGCCGCAAGAAATCTTTACGGAGAAAGAGTCGGCTGTTTGGGCACGGAGAGGATGGCGTCTCGCTGTTACGGCGTGGTTGGGGCGTCGGCCGTCGCGGCGCTGTGTCTGCCTGGTGCCTGCAGGAGCCGCGCGCCCGGCGGACGGCGACCGCGTAGCAGCCAGCTACCGCGCCGCGCGTACCGATTCCCGTCGTGTCTCGTCCGTTGCAGGGTCCTTGTCTCGTGGCGCTTGCTGGCGTCCAATGTCACCTGGACTGCCCGGGAATACAGTTGCAGTCATCCATCGGCAATGCGAGCCAGGGGTGAACATGATCCTGCAAACAAGACCGGATTGGTCAACTTCCGAGTACGAAACTACGGAGTCAATTACAAGAAACTATCACATTTGTGATTAGATTTGTAAAAACACCACAATCTCCGTTAAGTCGTTAAAAAAAGCACTGGTCGGTGAGTTGACCCGTTTAATCACTTTCTTATAAGTGAGACAATATTGTAAGCAATTGACTTAGGGCCCGTTTGGAATACCAATAAATTATGATGATCTGGATTATGAAGATATATTATATAATTTGATTTATAAAAATAATCTAGGTGAACACGTTTGGAGGTCAGGTTATATAAACTGTAATTCAGATTTTACATTGCATAATGACCTGTATGTCCTCTATTTTTTAAAATAGGAGGGTGGTGGTGGTAGAAATGTAATTATCTCCAACTTTACAAGGGTAATGGGTCATTGACAATTCATAATCTGATTTTCGTTGAGTAGAGTAGATTGTGAGTTCTTATTAATTTGTCCATCTAGTTTTTATAATTTATAACATAATCTATCTTGTTTGGATACATAATAGATTATAAAAATTGGATAATATAATCTGAGTGGTTACGAAGAGGGCCTTAGCAAAAAAAATGCACACACCCCTAGATTTTAAAAACAAAAGCAATCAACACTCTCCCCGTGGAACACCCGTCCCTCACAACTCCATGTCGTCGCCGTGCTGCTGCCATCCGTCCAGCACGATGGCGCCCGGGCCGGGATGCCGCACCGTGGCCCTGTCGCCTGTCCGGCATGGTGTCGCCCTCGTCGGCGACGGAAAGGGCTACGGCCGCGGGGAAGGACGAGGAGGCGGTCGGCGCCCACGCACGCGTCCTCGATGGACTTCACCGTCGGCATGTGCGGGAGAAGGGAGGCGCTCGCTCGTCGTCTTCTATCTCACTGGCCGCAAGGCCGAGGGCGTCGTGGCAGCGCTCAAGGCTGCCACAAGAGGCGCTCTACGGGTGCTAAATGGAGGCGGTTGCGGCCCTGCTTCGGGCGTTCTTCACCGTGCACTCTTTCAAAGGCTCACACGGCGATGACCACATCTTCCTCGCAAGCAACGACGACGACAACGGTGCCAATGCGTCGCTGCGCCAACTGAGTTGCGTTGGTAGTAGGGATTGTCCACGGTGTGCATGTGAGGGCACGGTGGGGGGGTTGATTGCTTTTGGTTTTTTGGATCCAAGGGTGTGTGTGTGTGTTATTTTTTTGCTAAGTCAACTCTTTACAATCTGGCCCCACTTGTAATAAAGTGATTAAACGGACCAAATCATCCGATCAATGCCTTTTGCAACAACTTAACTCAGATTGCGATGTTTTTTGCAACGGATTAATGAGTTGCTTGTTTTCAGCAAACCTATCCACAAATGTGATAGTTTCACGCAATTGACTAGAAAGCACACGGATGTGAAGGCACGCATATGTTAAGCCGCATCGAACTGCTCAATTGCCTCGCGATTCATGAAGTACTTGTATCCCCACACAGACACGATAAGGCCTAAGTTTTAATTGTTGAAACTCATCATTTTGTACTAAATTTTAAGAATCCAAACTTAACATCTATTTTTCAGAAGCTCATCTAAATCTATTCAAAATGCATCTTATTAGAAAGTCCTCATCACAAAAACACGAATATGAAAACAACACTTTGTTTGGACTTCTCATTCAGAAGGTATGAATGATTGGAAATCAAATGCACGAAGAAAAAGCACGTGCGAGGGACTCGGTGCCCCCCCCCCACTTGCGTGACATAAATCTTCTCCCCTATCGAGTATATAGTCTAGTCCGATCCACACGCAAAGAAATAAGACCCTAAGATTCTTCGTCGACAAGACAAATACATACAACGTCGACCAACACATAGGCACATAACACACATGCATCGATGATTTTCCTAAAACGAGACAAAATGCTCGCCATTTCATTAATTAAGAGGGAAGATTTGTATCAAAGCCTGACAAAGGGCAAGAAGAAAGGTCATCATTCTCGCGATATTACAAAGCCCAAATACTTAGCAGCCCACGAGCACCCACAAACTAATTTCCTCTTTCATGATGCACACCAAGACCGATGAAGGAGTCATGTTGTTGTAGAAGACCCTCACCTTGCGCTCCTCTAAAGCTCCCATGAGATGAACATCGACATGGTTGACATGGACTTCTTATAGTGGCCTTGGCTTAGGTGACATTGATCCACCACTCATTGACGTTACCCCTCAAGCCCCATTCCCGGGGTTTGACGCCGAAGAGGCCAAGCCAATCCAAGATGTCACGTAGAACCCTCACCAAGAAGCGACAGTGGCACAGGTGATGCGTCGAAGTCTCCTGGGTTTGCTTACAAATGGTACAAATGATACGGTTGGGCCTTCCTCGACACTCAAGCCTATCAACCGTCCAAACTCTATTTTGGATCACAAGCCAAGCAAAGAGTTTACATTTCTCGTAACGCCCAAACTTTCCAAACATACACGTACATGGTCGAAGTGGTGTGACCCTCAAATTGTGCTTTGTAGCACAAGGACGTGGAATACACACTATCCAAGGTGAAACTCTACGTGATCGTAACAACAATGTGTGAGACTAACTGAATGGAGGTAAGCTTGTCCCAAAGATACACAAATTGTTGGATCTTTTTAAGGTGAGGCCCTCTTAGGTGTTAATCTGACTCACCGAGAAGTTGTTATCCAAGGTCGTTTGAACCGAGGATTTTTTTTCTTCTTGGAGCACTCAAAAATCTTTGGGGGGGGGGGGGGGACTCCGAGAAAAAGGATAACTTTGTATTGTTTCGATTAAGACGATTGTGGTTCCAGCAAAAAGATCTTTGTATCACTCATTAAAGGGAATCCAAGCCCAACCCAAGGCTTAGCCGGTTTCGTCCAAGCAAACCAAAGCCACATGAGTCTAAGGGTGAAGGAAAACTTATCAGGAGAGGATGCCGAGCCTAACGAATATATTACAAATATAGCAAAAGGTCTAGGGGCTTTAGTCTTTTTCCCTTTTTTGTGACAAGTCTAGGTGTTTTAGCTTGGGCTGTTACAAAAATGGTCAGAAGTGTAAGTTTTTCTTCATCATATCTGTACAATTCGCTCGGTTTTATAGCGTGATTTTTTTACCTCGTTTTTCTTGTTCTTCACTCTTTTTCATTTCATGTTTTCGTTTTATTTTCAGTTTTCCATTTTATCTATCGTTTTAAATTTTATTTATTTTGAACGTTTAGAAAATTCATGATTTGTTTTTTCAAATCCGTGATTTTTTTGGTCTTATGATATTCTTTTCCAAATTCTTGATTTTTTTTCATTTTGTGGAACTATTCTTAAGCTCGTTAACTTTTTAAAATTTATTGAACTTTATTGCAAATTGGTGAACCCTTTTGTCAATTTTCTGAAATTGGTATCTCAAATGCATGATTTTTTTATTTCTTGATTTTTTTTTGCAAATTCGTAAACTTTTTTCCCCAATTCGTGAACTTATTTGAAATAATGGATTTTTATGAAATCATATTTTTTTTGAACGAATGAAATTTTTGAAAAGGTCAACGAGGGAGACATGTCGAGCCAATAGATCAAACCTTTTTTTGGGTTGGGATCTACTCGAACGAGCGCGAGTTCGCTTCAACCGACCTAGAGCGAACCAAGCGAGCGCCACGCGGGCAAACCCTATGTGACATCCGTTAGCGTCAGAACAGCGCTCGCTGCATCTCCCTAATGGGCCGGTCCACAACGCGCAACACCCAACAGAAAAAAAGCATTACCGCTCCAAAGATTCGAACTCAGGTCCTTTCTTTCCTACCTCTACTGTGCTAACCACTAGAACTAAAAGCTAATAGTAATCAATAGAACCTCGAAAATCGTTAAGAACACTCTAGCCGTGTTGTTCCAAAAAATGGGAGTCCATAGATTTTTTAAAAGTTCACGAACTTTTTTTATTTTAAAAGCCTCGCGTATTTGAAAAAATCATGAATATTGAAAATTCGCTAATTTGACAAGAAAATTTCACAAATTTTTAAAAAGATCACTAATTTAAGAAAAAAAAAAGAGTTTGAAAAAAGTTAACAAATTTGAAAAAGTTCACAAGATACAAAAAGTTCACCAATTGTTAAAAAAGTTCATGAGTTTTTAAAAGTTTCATCAAACTCATAAAAAAGTTCATCAATTTTTAAAATTGTTCACAAAATTTGCATAAACTTCAGCGGATTTCAAAAGAAAGTTCATCGGTTTTTAAAATAAGCTTATCAAATTTGACAAAAGTTCATCATAATTTGAAAAAATTCATCGAATCTGAAAAAAGTTCATCGATTTGAAAAAAGTTCAGCAAATTTTCTAAAAATTCATCAAAAATGTAAACTTCAACGGATTTCAAAAAAAGGTTCTTTGTTTTTTGAAATATATTATCAAATAATAAAAAATCATTGATTTTGAAAGCAAAAATCAACGTTTTTGAAGAAAAGTCATCCAAACTAATTTGAAAAAAAAGTTTTACGTATTTTGGGGAAAACAAAAAAGGATGACAAAAAAGGAATAAGCCGAACCGGAGGATATAGAAGAGAAAAAAATGTACTTCACAACAACCGTGGATTGACATTTTAGTTATTACGTAGGGGTTGCAACCAAGATGTCGTGGGTTTAAATCCCTTTGTCCGCACTTTTTTGACCTTTCTAGAAACAGGGAAAATATTATAAATAGGTCGGCCCAGCTTGAAGCTCTAGAAGTGCTTGTTTACGAAAGTGCATATTAACGAATGCTTGTAGCGCTAAATAGGATATGCCCGTCAGAATAGTGTGCATTCAGTTTTGATTCGTTCGCTGGTTCAGTGCCGGCTAGGAGAACCAGCGCCCACACACCTATAAAATGGGTTGGTCCAGTTTTAGAGCTAAAATTTCTATCAAAAAAGCAAAAAGCCAAAACAAAAGTGAGCACAAAAAGTTCCTAAAAGAAAAAAATGGTTCACAAATTTTTAAAGTATAATGAATTAAAAAAAGTTCACCGTGATCTAAAAAAAGATAACACTTTTTATAAAGTACACACTTTTTTTAAAAAGTTCACACTTTTTTAAAAAGTTCACAGGTTTTAAAAATTAGTTCATGAATTTTAAAAAAAAAGTTTTAGAAAAGCTCGCTAAACTGAAAAGAAAAACCCATCTAGAAAGCTTCTAGAAACTTCACAAAACCAAAAAATATTTCCTCTCGCTGGGCTAGCCCATGATCGATCACTGTACGCGCCGGTTAAGAAAATGCACTTTAACCGGCGCCTACAGCGTCAAATAGGATTTGCCTCGTTTGCTGGTGCTTCCTTTTCTGTTCCTTCCGGGCTTTCTTTGTGTTTTTCTTCTAGATATTTCACTGTTTTTGTACGGGTTTTAGTTATTTTGTTTCAGTTTTGTCTCTATTTTTACAGTTTTTTATTTTTTCAGTTTTGTCTCTATTTTCTTCTCTTTACTTTGTATTATATAAAAGTTTATCATGTATTATAAATCTTATATTATGAAGTACATTATATATTATGAAATAGTTCGCCTTGCATTATATATCATGAAGTACATTATATATTACGAAATAGTTCACCTTGCATTATATATCATGAAGTACATTATATATTATGAAGTTTATTATAAATCTTCATCGTATTAAAATAATGTACATTATATATTAGGAAATAGTTCGCCTTGCATTATAAAAATGGCCATCCTGTATTACAAAATGTTTATCTTATATCATCAAGTTGTTCAACGTATTTTATAAAATGTTCATTGTGTATTGAAAATTTGTTCATTATACATGAAAAATTTGTTTGACGCCCACTACAAATGTTCATTGTGTATATGATAATTTTCCAGCGTATATCATATAAAACTTGGGTGTGTATATCAATATTGTTCATCGTAAATCATAAAAATGTTCAACATGTATTTAAAATGTTCAGCATATTTCACAAAAAATGTTCAATTTGTATTTATGAATTGTTCAGCGTATATTAGAAAAAAATGTTCAATGTACTTCCAAAAAAATATTCAGGGTATAAAAATTCATCTGTATCATTAAAAATGTTCGTCGTACATTTAGAAAAATTCAACGGATTTCAACAAATTGTTTCAATTTGTATTTTTCCAAAAAGTTCAAAAGCAGTTCAGTACTTGATTAATCATGTCAATAGAACTCATCAGCAGGATTGGCTGGTGGCATTCGTTCTCGAGTTCGAGGTCACGAGTTCGATATCACACCTGAATATTATGGCAATTTTTCTCACGTGTCTTGTGCTCTCTACCTTCATATGGGCCAGCCCATTAGCCCCTACCTTCAACAAAGCAACGTCTGTTTGATGCTTATTTTTCGGGACCTCCTATGTGGCGCTTCAGGCGCGACTAGGGGAACGGGCGCCTGCAGCGTCCCTTTTCGTGGGCCGGCCCATATAAATTGCGTTGGTTATTACAAAATCAAAAAAAGTTCACGAAATTTTCAAAAAGTTCAGATTTGCGAAGAAAATTCAATGATTATGAAAAAAGTTCATCGATTTTTGGAAATATGTTCATGAATTTTCAGAAAGTTCACAGAATTCGAAAAAATATCATCAATTTTGAAAAAAAGGTTCATCAATTTTTAAAAATAGTTTACTGATTTTGAAAAAAGTATTGATACTGTAGGTAGGTATGGTGGGTGTTTTGTGGAGAATAGTTCATGATATAGTTCACTGATTTTTAAAAATAGTTCACTGATTTTGAAAATAGTTCACATAATGCGTAGGTACGTATGGTGGCTGTTTTGTAGAGATTGATATCTCCTTTTTATTGATACATATTGAAACAAGAAAGGGTATCCCGCACCAATGTCCCCAAAGGTGAACGTGGGTATCACACCCGCAAGAGGAACACTCAAAGTTGTCAGAATCGTGACTCAAGTCTTAAAATCTTACGATCTTACGATCCATACTAGCCCCTCCGATTCTACGATTTTGCTCATAGAATCTAAGTTTCTACGATCCTGATAGTTAAGATTTTATGATTCATGATCCTAGCAACGAAGCTCCGATCCGATTTAGAATCGCGATTCTCACAACTTTGGGAACACTCCCTTGAAGCAATGGTCTCTAGCAAGCCTTTTGCCAAAGTCTCAATCCAGCTTTTGACCGGATCAACAAGCAAATTGTGATTCAACACTTACAATAAAAAGAAGGTACGAGGATGAGGTCTTAATGCTTACAACCATGTATTGGTGTTGGGATAAAAATGATATTAGTTTGTGCTCGGGAAGTCACCCGTCAAGAGGTGCTTGCTTCGTATCGGAGTGGGGTGTGTGTCCAAATTACATCTTGACCGGCACAAGTCCTACATCAAGATTCAGTTATCCTAACGAAGGCCCTATCCATCTCATGGAGTTGTCCCAATATTTAATACTCCCTCCGTTTTAAAATATAAGACCTTTTAGAGATTTTACTAGAAGACTACATATAGAGCAAAATGAATAAATTTATACTCTAAAATATGTCTATATACATCCGTATGTAGTTCATAGTACAATCTCTAAAAGGTCTTATATCTAAGAACAGAGGGAGTATAATAATATCAGAAAAATCATTGGGTGTTTAACGTGTACACCTGATGAATCCCCAAGGTTATGATCCATGTCACTGGTGCAGGATGGTCCAAATGCGACATTACAATCAGAGACCCCTCGACAAAACTGTGTGCGATTCTCGCAAACGGTATAGTTCAAGCTTCATTGCAATGGCATGAACTATGTGCGATGGTGAATCCATCAAATACAATTTAGAAAAGAGTTGCATGTGCGATCTACGGTAGCCAGTTGACCCATACAAACTGTTTGCGATTAGCTAAAATAAGACAAATGGTTATAGAGATTGAGATGTGTGCAATAGAGGGCACACAGTTCGCTACCATAAAACTTGTGCGATGATATATTATGACACAAATGATTCGGCATAACAAGATGTGTGTGATATACAACAACCATGTGATTAATCAGAATCGTGTGTAAACACCAAAAATAACACAAACGGTTGGTGCTAATAACCCGTGTGTGTTGTGGGGAAACGCTTGATGGTATACAACTGTCACCGATTGATGAAACCATCACCGACGGGTTTCATAATTTAGTCTGTGTGTACAATGATTTGTTGTGCCTGCACAACATCTATGATGTACCTACAAAACAACAACATATGTACTATTGATGAAGTCCACGCTCGCCGGAGGCTCTTATGGTTCAGCCTCACACCACCCCCGCTTGTTAGCCACCTCGTCCTTCATTGGAAAAGGAGGCGATCCCCGACGGCGATCGGAGGAGAAGGTGGAGCATTAATGGAGAACTCGGGAGAGAGGAGAGCTGTGGGTGGAGGTGAAAGGGCTTGATTCCCCGTGAGCCAGTTGCGCGTGCGTAGAGGACTGCTCGCACACGTCCCCGTGAGGCTACGTAGTGGACTGCTCACACATGTCCCTCTGAGGGTGTGCGACGGACTGCTTGCACGTGTCTTGTCTAATCAAACTTCACCCACAACACCTCCTAGCCAATATAATGAGGGGTGCGCATGGCGGTAGTGCAACACATACGTTTTTATTATTAATAATCGCGTTTGTGAAGTTACCATTTCTTCCTCCTTTGTCCCGTATTGTCACCGCATTGTCGCCCGAGGAATCCAGTGCGCGCTTCGGCACCGCACATGCTTTTTTTGGCCACGTTACCGCTTGCAACTACGCAGGTTCATGCGCAAGCTTCCCCATCGGTTTCCCGCCACAAGCGAATGAGAATAAGAGCCGACGCGCTACACACGCGGATGCACACCTACTGCAGCCTAGCCCATCTACCAAGCATGCCAACCCGACCAAATGTCGCCTCTGCCATCAACCTCCTCGATGGCGAAAACGATCTGGTGTAGGTGCAACACCCCATCAAGATCAATGGTGTGCCCAGCGACGCGTCGTACAATGCTGTGTTGCGCGTCATCGCAATGATTGAGCAGACCCTTCATGCGGGGCGCGACAGCGCTGCCGAGCAACATAGCCACCTCATCGCGGAGAGGCTGCAGCGCGCCGAACAAGAAGATCATCGATGGTGCTCCGTGGATCATAACATGTGCGTCCGTGCTGAGAGGGCAAGGCGCACCGCACAACAATACCAATGAAGGGTCGTAGAGTGAGAGGCGCGACATGCAGCAGAGCAAGAGTGGCTCCATCCATGCTTGCTTGTTGTCCCACCCGACATGACGTTGCAGCTGTGTCCACAGTGTGTTAGTAGCCCGATTTCTCGCGTGGAATGGGCAGCGGCCGTCTGCGTCGTACTTGCACCAGAGCCCAGCGGCATCGTACTTGCACCGGACGTCGTACGCGCCATTCGCATGGGTCGTGCCGTTTTCCTTCTCCACAGCCCCCTCCGATGCCAATGGTTTGGTCGCTAGGATCGAGCGCCTCCTTGGGCGAGGTGTGAGGGGGAGCAGTAGAAGAAAATTGCCGTCACATCCTCGAGGTGGTAATCTTCAATGAAATAGACAGCTTGGAGCTCGAGATCGTGCTTTAGCTATACCATGAGCGTGTCAACCACATGAACATACGCCTGACCGAGTTCAGGCAGAGCCAAGAGCTTTTGTAGGTTAGGGTGGTAGTCATGGACGCGTTTTATTTTGTTGGATCGTTTTGATGTCATTTCCAATGTCTACACAACAATCATAATATTGATGTGTGAATGATTTATGTTCTATTGTTATATTTCAAGTTGTGTAACAGCTAGAGCTAGAAAGTGAATACGAAAACATATAGAAATATGAAACTAGTATTATATATCAACTATTCAATAGCTCATTGTAGACATGATACATATATCATCACATATATGTGATGACGATACTTGACTAATACGTACGATGAATAAAAACTTAACTAATAATAACCCCTCCTTGAGCGGGGAGCAGTAAAGTGGAAGCCTCACGCCAGCATCTCCCTGGTGCGCATCGACTTCCCATCATGGAGGGAGTTCGCCGCTTCTCCGCCTCATAGGGCTCTACGTGCCGATCAACCTCTTGCTGGCGGAAGCGCACGACCATGTAGGCAATCTCACTGGGCGCCCATCAGAGCTCTTTGGCGGTGGCACACTCAAGCCCATCGGCCCATGCCCACACAACGGTCAGGCGCCTAGCGCCTCTGGCTTTGATTGCATGGTACCGTCCGTCTTAGTGCACCTCCTCCGCTTGTCGACACGCCCGTCGCCAAAGCTCCAGCTCCTCCTTTTGCGAAACAACGCTAATAGCATTTCAGGACGCGAGGTTCCTCGAGCGCTCCTCAGCCCACTCCTTCTTGAATGCCACCCGCTTGGCTCTCTTAGCCGACGACAATTTCCACTTAGCCAGAATGAACTGGACCTAAAACCAATCTAGAGTTGGGGGGTTTGGAGCGACCTCATGTGGGGGCACGAAGGGGTCCTCCTTGTCGCTGTAATGCACCGTGTCCTAGCAAGGTGGCACTTCCTCATCTGCTTATGCATAGACCTGACGCATCATGGCAGAGTTTGGTGCAAGAGAGAGAGACCATAGAATGCAGTCGGGATGATGTCTCGATAGGCAGCATTTATAGGCAGCCGAAATCTTGATTGACGCTAGCAGCAAAACGGGAAACTGCAACAGATGCACCACTCATCGGAATTCAAGGGCCTCGATTGCACATGATTGCTGGGTCAATAGCCGTGTGTGACTTAACATCACCGATGGTTCCCAATGCATGTCCGCGTGGGATTAATAGCTCTTGGTTTCCAAAATTTGAAATGCGAAAGAGAGTGCCAATCATGTGGGACCCGGTTGTTTTGCCAAATATTTACATTTTCTATCCAAATGTAATGCATGCATGCCATTTGTGTTACTACTAACTTACTATACTCTCGTAGTATTGCAAAATGTAAACAATAAATACTTTTCTGTGACTCAAATATGAAGAAAAATGCCATGTCATCTTGGTGCCAAGCATTTCAGATCATTTTCTATTATCTCATATTTGAAATCCTATATTATTTAATATGATTTTTGTGTGACACAAGCAAGTGTAGTACTTTAACCACAACATCTTGGCCCCATGTCGGAAAATCATTTAGATTTTCATGTACTTTAGAGATTTATTCATTTATTTTTTGAATTTAGAAACCTAGATTCTCAATTCTTTTGTCCAAACTGTTAGTCAAGATGTTTGAATATCCTTCAAATTTATTGCATGGGGCATATATACCAAAACAATTAGCACATAAATATGATTTTTCCAGTAGTTTTTGCTTCATCTTGCATGTTCATGTGTTTCAGTTTTGAATTATGGTCGTTAAATTTTTAGAAACTAACTCAATGTATAAAAATGCCAATTGAACCTTGAATATTTCCAAATTTTAGGATGGTGGTCATATTCGTGCATTGTAATGATGAAAAAAACTAGGCTGAATGAGGCAGCGATTTGTAGTTCGTCATCATACAAGGCCCCACGTTCCCTATCGGAACCACGAGCCTTGGTGTGATGCTTCGGTTTGTGAGAGCCATTTGTAAAAGCTTATTTTGAATAAGCCGTTACTTTAAACACGATATCTTGGCCCCATGCTGGGAAATCATGCAGATTTTCATGTACTTCGGAGCATTTCTTTAATTTCTTGAATTTAGAACCTAGATTCTCAATGCTTGTGTCCAAACCGTTACTCAAGATGTTGGGAAATTCTTTAAATTTATTGCACGTGGCATATGTACAGAAGCAAGTAGTGCGTAAATATGTTTTTTCCAACAGTTTTTGCTTTATATTGCATGTTCGTGTGTTTCAATGCTGAACTATGGCCATTAAATTTCTATAAACTAACTTAATGTATAAAGAGATGCCAATAGAACGCCATTTTTTCAAATTTTAGGATGTCGGTCATATTTTGCATTGTAACAATGAAATAAAAGCAAGGCTAAATGAGGCAACGATAGATGGTTCATCATCACACAAGGCCACACGTCCCCTCGCGAAACCACGAGCCTTGGTGTGATGCCCGGTTTGTGAGAGGCATGTTTCAAAGTTTGGCTTGGGCAAACCGTTACTTTGACCTTGCCATCTTGACCACATGTCGGGGAATCATGCAAATTTTTATGTACTTCAGAGCATTTCTTGAATTTCTTGAATTTAAAAACCTAGATTCTTAATGTTGTGTCCATAGCGTCACGCAAGATGTTGGGTACTCATTCAAATTTATTGCATGTGGAATATACGAAAGCAAGTAGTACATAAATATGTTTTTCTCAACAGTTTTTCTTTATCTTACAGGTTCATGTGTTTCAGTTCTAAATTATGGCTGTTAAATTTCTGGAAACTACCTTAATGTACAAAAATGCCAATTGGATCCCAATTTTTTTTCAAATTTTAGGATGCATGTCGTATTCGTGCATTGTAACGATGAAAGAAAAGCTAGGCCGAATGACGCAGCGCCTAGTGATTCGCCATCACACAAGGCCCCATGTTCCCTCTTGGAACCACCAGCCTTGGTGTGATGCTCCGATTTGTGAGAGACATGTGTTAAAGCTTATCTTAAACAAGTCATTACTTTAACCACGACATCTTGGCCACATGTCGGGAATTCTTGCATATATTCATGTACTTTAGAGCATTTTTTAATGTTTTCAATTTAAAAACCTAGATTTTGAATGTTGTGTCCACAACGTTACGCAAGATGTTGGGAACTCATTCAAATTTATTGCACGTGGCGCATATATATATATATATAGGGATTGACTATTCGTCATCCTCGGTGAGCAATAGTTATTCTTTACCCCCTCTATTTTCATATCAATGCACCGTAACTTTACGTTTCGTAAATTTTCTCTTATTTCATATGTAAAAGGAAACCGTAAGAAAATATATAGACACCATAAAAATATTTTATGTCATGTAAAATTACAAACACAAAAACATAGTGTAAAATATACGTAAAATGCGTTTTTCTCGTCTTATGACCTATATTTTTGTTTTTTCTTATGTCAAACTTTACGTAGTGAATCAGTATAAATGTAACTATTTGCATTTTAAATGTAATTTAATTATGAAACAAATCTAAGATTACCTCGGGTGAAAAATAACTTATTCTACATCCTGGGTGATGAACAGACTTTCTCTCTCTCTTTCTCTCTCTCTCTATATATATATATATATATAGGAAAATACATCCTACCACCGACGGGTAGTTACTCCACATGTTCCATATATTATTATGAGG
Source organism: Hordeum vulgare subsp. vulgare (assembly GCF_904849725.1). NCBI lineage: Eukaryota > Viridiplantae > Streptophyta > Magnoliopsida > Poales > Poaceae > Hordeum > Hordeum vulgare. Next base: position 241,188,448 of record NC_058518.1, on the reverse strand, counting down.
TAGTATATATATACTAATTCATCATTTTAATTATGTTTATATATTATATATAAGATTTTTTAAAGCAAGTTACATGAAAAAATTACAAGTTAACCCATATTTTATTATATTTATGAAATACGTACATATTTCTACGTAAAAAAGAGCATACACAAAATATGATACATACTACCAAAAAGATAATATATATAATACCTCAACATTATTATATACTACATACTACGCGTACATACTCTCCGATTTAATATATAGTACATACAGCATACGAAACGCAAGTGGCGGTAACTATCACCGGTGGTAGATAAAATTTGTCATATATATATATGGAAGCTAGTAGTACATAAATATGATATCCAACAGTTTTTGCTTCATCTTGCATTTTGGTGCGTTTCAGTTTTGAATTATGGCTCTTAAATTTCTAGAAACTAACTTAATGTATAAAAATGCCAATTGAACATCGAAAATGTCCAAATTTTAAGGTGTCGATCATATTCGTGCATTGTACAGATGAAAGAAAAGTTAGACCGAATGACGCAACGCCTAGCGATTTATCATCAAACAAGGCTCAATGTTCCCTCTCGAAACCACGACTTCAGGTGATGCTTCGGATTGTGAGATGTATGTGTTAAATCTTATCTGAAACAAAACGTTATTTTAACCACGACATCTTGGCCCCATGTTGGGAAATCATGCATATTTTCATGTGTTTCATAGCATTTGCATGTTCACATGTTTTAGTTTCGAATTATGACCATTAAATTTCTAGAAACTAACTTATTGTATAAAAATGTCAATTGAACCCCGAATATTTCCAAATTTTAGGATGTCGTTCGTGCACTCTCACGGTAGGGATTTTTTTCTTACAATTAAAACAATATATGTTACCGTTGTACCCCAAAATAGTTTTGCAATTCAATACAAAAAGTGATTGAATACACATGGTCCTATATGCGAACCGTTTGCGATGAAAATTCACGGATCTATTTATGCCTTACGAGGGAAGCTTCATTGGCTACGTATAGCTCCGATTCCATTCACTCTCGATCCACATTCCCCAACAAACACTTTTCGCAAATATTGACGTCATGGGAACATTTCATAAGGGTGCGTACGACCACCCCCTCGGCCCCGAGCGTTGGCACCTCTGCTAAGAACGCGTGCGCCTTAGCAGAGAGCGCATCTACATCTACCTTGAGCGCACCCGCATCCACCGACAGGGCCTCTACAATGGCCGAAAGGGCGTATGTAGCTGTGGAGACGGTAGCTGCAGCTGCTGCGATGTTGCTGCAAATGCCAAGAGCGGAGGTCTCCCTGGTTCGGGCCGAGGCCATCCAGGCCAATACCGAGAACGCCCGCTCCAAGATACCCTAGGCTTCCTCGGAACCCAGCATGCACCACACGTCTGAAGAGGCGGATGTTGCAGATGCCGAGATGCATGACGACCATGCGGCGGCGGAGGCCATGGAGCCCCTTGCCCACGAGATCTCCGAGCGAGAGCTAGAGATGCGGGAGCCTGATACTTGTGATCTGTGTTGGGTTTTCCATGAAGAGGAACGGGTAATCGTAACACAATGCGGGTAAGTATTTCCGTCGATTAAGAAACCAAAGTTTATTGAACCAATAGGAATAGCAATCCTCAACTGTCTTCAACGACTGCACACAAAAGAGAAAAAACTTGCACCCAACACGGGCAAGAGGGTTTTCAATCCCCTTGATCTCTTTATTTGCAAGCTAATGAGGTGTGTAGATAATTGTAGATAGTTGTGACTTGCAAAATAAAATAAAAGACAAATAGTAATAGAGAGGAAATTATATATTTTCTGAATCTACAAGTGAATAGACCCGTGGGGCATAGTGTTCTCTAGTGGCATCTCTCATTAAAGCAACATATGGTGGGTAAATTTTTTATTGTTGGCCAATTGATAGAACATAGGATAGTTATGCAATTTTCACGGCAATGATCATGTGTATATAGGCAGCACGTCTATAAGCAAATAGGCTGACTCCTATCTACACCTACTACTATTACTCCACCCATCGACCGCTATCCAGCATGCATCTAGAGTATTAAGTAAAACAAAGTAATGCTTGGAGAACAATGACATGATGTAGAGAAAGTAAACTCAACCAATATGAATAAACCCCATTGTTTTATCCCTAGTGGCAGCAACACAAAGACACAACTTGTCCCCTTCTGTCACCGGGATTTAGAAATTTGCCAGATTGAACCCACACAACGCACCCCTCTCAGTGAGGAAATACCAAACTACTTGGCCAAAGCAATTCAATAGATTGGAGAGAATTATGAAGCTATGATGATCATGCAAATAAGAATCATAATAATTTCAGAGAGGATTCAAATATTATTCATGAACAATCTGAACATAAACCCATAATTCATCGGATCCCAACAAACACACCATACAAAATAATTACATCGGAAAGATCAAAGCAAAGATGCGATGATGATTGTATTGAAGATCAAGAGAGATAGATAGATAGATAGATAGATAGAGAGAGATAGTCATCTAGATACTAACTATGGACAAATAGGTTTGTGGTAAACTACTCACACATCATCATGAGGGCATCAAGGTTGATGAAGAGGCCCTTTCTGATCGTCCCCCCTCCGGTAGATTGCCGGAACGGAGTTCCAGATGGGGTCACCGTGGAACAGAGACTTGCGGTGGCGTAAAATTGTTTGGCGTTCATATTTAGGGTTCTCGAATATTTGTAATTTTTAGGCTAGAGAACGGACCAAGAGGGGCCATAGTGAGGTCACAAGCCATTAGGGTGCGACCACCCCCGTGGCCACGACCTGTTGGCTTGTGGGCCCCACGTGTGGCTCACGTATCCTCCCGAAGCTTCCAGGTCTTCTTTTGGTATAGAAAAAACATAAAATTTTTGTAGTAATTGGACTTTGTTTGGTATTGAAAACCTGAAAACACACACGCAGAAAACAATAACTGACCATGGGCACTCGGTTAATAAGTTAGTGCTCAAAAATATAAATTGGTAAATTGTGACCCAAAAAGTATCCTAGGATGATAATATAATAGCATGTAACAATAAAGAATTACCGATACGTTGGAGACGTATCAAGCATCCCGCTTAATTCCTACTCGTCCTCGAGTAGGTAAATATTAAAAACAGAATTTTTGATGTGACATGCTATCTAATATGAAATATTTTACATATATGCTCATGAAGAAACAATGAACTAACAAACATAAACATAGTAATAATTACTAGCACAAGCAACAAAATCACCAATCTTTCAAAGTATATGATCATAAAATAATGTTTACCGTCATTAATCTTTCATATTAGCAAAGCATGGCCCCGTCTTCACCATATCAATACACATGTCAACCACCACGGTGTCCAAGTCAGTCAATTAGATCATACTTTTTCAAAGTGAATCAACTTTTTATTCTTCATGCAGTACGTGAGCGTGAGCCACGAACATATCATAAGATGGAATAGAATATGGTGGTAGATATAAAAAGGGTAAAAGTGGAGAAGATAGTCTCCCGTCAACTAGGCGTACTAACGGGCCATGGAGATGCCCATCGGTAGATGTCAATGCAAGGATTAGGTATTTCCATGCAAATGATGCACTAGAGCTATAAGTGTATGAATGCTAAAATGAAGCTAAGTGGGGTGTGCATCAAACTTGCTTGCTCATGAAGACCCCATGCATTTGAGGAAGCCCGTCATCGGAATATGCAAGCCAAGTTTATAATAATGATAATATGATTCCCACTAGCATATGAGAACGACATATCATGGGACTCTCTCTATGAGGAACATGGTGTCGCTTTGAGGCACAAGGGTGGTAAAGGATAGTAGCAAAGTCCATTCTTTCTTTTTCTCTCATTCATTTTTCATCTCTTTTTTATGATGGGCTCATTTCCCCCCCATTTTTATTTTTCGTTCGGAGTCTCTTCCTGACTTGTGGGGTAATCATAGTCTCCATCATCCTTTCCTCACTAGGACAATGCTCTAATAGTGATGACCATCACACTTTTATTTACTTACAACTCATGAAAGCTCGATATGAGGAACTATCACTCAATATGAATGCCTATAGTAGTGTACAAGGATGTGCAATGATCTAGCATGACATGTATCATCAATATAATGAAAGGTGGCTTAGTCACAAATGCTATGTCAGCTCCATATGATCATGCAAAGCAATATGATGATGAATGAACTAGTCATATGATGTGACTGTGAAATTTTCATGGAAATATATCTTGGAATGACTATGGAAATTCCATGATAGGTAGGCTTGTTGGCTGTTTTGAGGAAGATAAAGAAAGGTTCATGTGTGACAGAGCATATCATGCCACAAGGTTTGGATGCACCGGTGAAGTTCGCATCGATCCTTGAGGTGAGATGGGCAATGCACGATACCGAAGAGGCTAGCAAAATATGAGGAGGGTGAGATTGCGTACGTCCATGATTGCACATTATTCATGAATAAATCATATACTCACTGCAAAGTTTTATTAGTTTCATTACAAATCAAAGCACTACGTGCATGCCTCAAGGGAGAGGGTTGGGAGGAGTTAACCATTGCACGACTCCAACTCGAAACAACACTAGGATTTCAACAAGGAATAGAAATGCTCACAAATCCCCGCCATGAATTTTTAATATTCAAAGAAACGATTGAGAGAAAGGCGAATGACCCAATGAATCCCTCTCTCATCTCCCTCCCCTCCCCTACCCACCTGCTCTCCACCCAAATCCATGGTGACTTTTACTGTTAATCAAGATGGAGGGGCTGCTACACTGGGATATTGCACCGGGATTGGCCCTGGCAAATCAGGTGAGATGCAAGTTTGGTACCACTATTTATTTCTCCACCCTCCTGGGTGGCAAGGAGTTCTTCTTGGTAGTTTCGTTCTCCTCAGCTTCCTTCCCCCTCAATGAGGACTCTGTGGGCATTGCTCTCCAATGTTGCCTTGGTGGTTTATGCACTGGTTCTAGAGTTTCCAGTATCACTGCCCGATCTTTTCGTTTCTCTGTGGCCAACAATAAGGTGGGACATTTCATCTAAGGTCTTAAGGATAGAGTTTGACCGGATTTTGTTTGTCACTTTCATATTTTCAATGGCTGTTTTGCACATGCCCTGATATCTGTTTCCTACTAGCATGCCGATGAGGAGCTGACAGACATCTCTGCTATACGTACAATGGCAATCAAACCTAATCTGAATTTCCTACGTCCTAGTGATGATGGGGACCGTTCGTCGATGTTGGGTAGCAAGAAATCACATTTGGCACCCCTAGATCACATGGTTTTTTCCAACCTCAATGTGGGTGAAGCGTATTCTTTGGGTTCTGGTGAACATCCATATCCCAAGTTCGAGCAGGAACAATCAAGTTTGAATTCCAAGCCGATGACTACAGATGATCACATTCATTTACGTTTAATGGAGTGTTATGCTGCACAAGCGGAATTTGAGGATTCGCAACCTCCTAATTACCTCATTTTGGGCAGTTTTTATTGTCGGGTCAATATTCCCTACCCGTCCCTACTTCTGTGCTTCCTGACGTCAGCGTTCAAATATACTCCTCCTCAGAAGGATTGGCCACCTATGCTAGAAGCCCGTCACAAGGCAGATTTGGCGCAAGCACATTATTCGGAGGAGGAAATCATGGATTTGGCCATTAATTGGCCGATTTTGTGCTCTAGATGCGTTCAATGGGGCCATAAAAAGTGTGCGTGCCTAACGAGGTTAATCTGCATTAACTGCTCGACACCTGATCACAAGGCGATTTCATGCCTGGATAAATAAAAACTCCACATTTCCTCGGACACCTCCCAGGCGATTGGTAACAAAATCAATCAGGTTAATATTGCCGCTTAGAGGTTTGATGGCAATCCAAAGCCGGGTATTGTTGGGAGCATCGTTCGATGTAACAGTTGTGGGGCCTATGGACACGTGGAGAAATCCTGCCTTAAGAAGGACAAATCCTAGAAATGGGTTTGGGTACCTAAGATATCCGATTCTACCCCTAATGCTTCGCATTCTGCCCCACCTTCCCAAACCACCCCTTCCTCCCCATCCATGTTGCCTGATACGTCTCCAACATATCTATAATTTTTGATGGTTTCATGCTATTATCTTGTCAAACTTTGGATTTTTTGCATGCCTTTTATATATTTTTTGGGACTAACTTATTAACTCAGTGCCAAGTGCCAGTTCCTGCTTTTCCATGTTTTTGACCCCTTTCAGAGGAGATTTTGAAACGGAGTCCAAACGGAAGAAAATCCCCGAAAAGATTTTTTCTGGAACGGAAGAAGATCGGGAAGCTTAGGAGCCAAGGCAGGGGAGCCTCAGGGGCCCCACAAGCCCCCACCCCGCGCCTAGGGGGGAGGACGCGCCATCCAGGCTCGTGGGCCCCTGGACGCCCTTTGCCCCAGGTCTTTCGCCTATATATTCCCATAAATTCCAGAAAAAATCAAGAGATCATCGCAATCACTTTTCCGCCGCCGCAAACTTCTATCTCCGCAAGATCCCATCTGGGGCACGTTCTGGTGCCCTGCTGGAGGGGGATTCGTACACGGAGGGCTTCTCCATCAGCACCATGACCTCTTCGATGATACGTGAGTAGTTCACCATAGACCTACGGGTCCATAGCTAGTAACTAGATGGCTTCTTCTCTCTCTTGGATCTTCAATACAAAGTTCTCCATGATCTTCATGGAGATCTATCCGATATAATCTTATTTTGCGGTGTGTTTGTCGAGATCCGATGAATTGTGGACTTATGATCAGATTATCTATGAATCTTATTTGAGTTTCTTCTGATCTCTCTTATGCATGATTTCATATCCTTGTAATTCTCTTCGAGTTGTGGGTTTTGTCTGGCCAACTAGATCTATGATTCTTGCAATGGGAGAAGTGCTTGGTTTTGGGTTCATACCGTGCGGTGAACTCACCCAGTGACAGAAGGGGTAGCGAGGCACGCATCATGTTGTTGCCATCAAGAGTAAAAAGATGGGGTTTTCATAACTGGTTTGAGATTATCCCTCTACATCATGTCATCTTGCTTAAAGCGTATTGTGTTCGTCATGAACTCAATACACTAGATGCATGCTGGATAGCGGTCGATGTGTGGAGTAATAGTAGTAGATGCAGAAAATATCGGTCTACTTGTCTCGGACGTGATGCCTATATGTATGATCATTGCCTTAGATATCGTCATGACTTTGCGTGGTTCTATCAATTGCTCGGCAGTAATTTGTTCACCCACCGTAACACTTGCTATTTTGAGAGAAGCCTCTAGTCACCACTACTCCACACCATATTTGCAGCCTTACACTTTTTACTTCATTGCACTTTCCGCCTTCAGATCTCACTTTGCAAACAATCTTGAAGGGATTGACAACCCCTTTGAAGCGTTGGGTGCAAGCTTGTTTGTGTTTGCGCAGGTACTCTGGACTTGACGAGACCCTCCTTTTGGATCGATACCTTGGTTCTCAAACTGATGGAAATACTTACTGCTCCTGTGCTGCATCACCCTTTCCTCTTCAAGGGAAAAACCAACGCAAGCCCAGCCTCTGTCAACGTGTCAATTTCTGGCACTGTTGTCTGTGGGATAGCATTGCCTCCATTGCTTCCACCCTCACAATCCGTCACCACCATGGTGAACTACCCACTCAACCCGGTGTCGTTCTTACCACCGGGTTTCGCCGTCGAAGCGGGTCCGGCAGACAGGCTTGTTCCAAGCGGCATGGTGGTCGGCTCAATCCCACCCCTCAACCAGGACTTCTTTGCCATTGCGTAAGCCAACCACTACATCCCCTTGCATCATTGTGCAACCATCCGCAATCACATTGAAGGTTTGCTCCATGAAGCTCAGATATTTACCACTGAATCTTCTGACTATCCCGTGGGCATTGGGATTTTTGGGTTTGTTTTCTCTTTCATGCGTGATACCACCATTGCTACCCATTAGATCTAGAAGAGGAGGATTTATTGATTAATTTTGTGCCTCACAATGAAGCGCTGAAGCACCGTGTCAGTGCAGGTGTGCACACAGTCACCTATAGGACCTTCGGGCCCTTTGTGGTTTGGCGGGGAGGTCGTATCACACAAAGAGCAGAGACTACATAACAACACGGTGATGAGACTCAGGAGATTTTACCGAGGTTTGAGCCTTTGTGAAGCATAAAACCCTACTCCTGCTTTGGTGGATTGAATGGGGAAGACAAAATTCGCACGGAGCCATACCCCGGTAAGGGTTGCCGGGGAGAGCTAGCACGTTTGTATGCTTACACTTGGCTCTAATCCCATGGGGACCTAATCTACCAACTGTCAAATCTCTAAGATCTCAAATGCCCAAAGATGCGAATCCTTTGCTAGGTTGCCTCGGTCCTCCTTTTATAGCTCAAGGGGCATCCACAGTGGCAACTAACATGATCAGATAGCTAACAGTGCTACCATACCTAACTCTGGCACTTAAGAAAGAGCGCCATTAATGCGACCCTAGGTGGCCAGCGGGGGTGCGTTCCCGGCAGGCGCGTGTCACCTATGAGCTGGCCACGACTTCAGGTCTTGACACGCCTTTGGACAGGTGTCAACAGGATGCAACCTGTCATTCGGCATGGCGCCATGTAGCTACCAGGAGCCACCTAGCCATCTGGGGGCTGAACACCTCATCGACAAGGGACTAGTGTAGCGATGATGTGGAGCTGTGGCAGGCTGGCTCACGCCTGCTGGGGAGGCACCTTGCTAGGTATTGGTGAGGATGATTGCGCCTTCGCCCCCGGCAGATGCCAGGGGTTCTTGGTGCGTCTTGGTCTGTTGGTGTTTGTCTTGAGAGGTGATGCTTCCAACGCCCGTGCATAAGTCAGGGGCATTAGGGACCCCATTATTAGTGCACGGACAAGAGCCCCTAGGCTTGGCCCATACTCGCTCGCCTAGTGTTGTTGGGTCAGGCCCAAAGTTCATGCACGGGCGTGGAATTCGCAAAGAGGTAATCGTCAACCCACAGTTCCACATCGTCCCACCTCCTTAGGCCGTTTTCGCCATGCACTCCGCATGCATTGCACGAATCTCACGGCGGATGCGGGTGACTTAAAGACCTGGTCGTGGCAGGAGCCGCAACATTGTGGATTGTATGGATGGGGCGGTTACCTGTTCGCCCGTTATGGTGGGGAACGACATAGGTGGAGGTGGGCGGTGACCCTTGGAGCGTAGGAGAGCCACCCCCCCCCCCGCCCTCCCTATAAAAGCGGGAGGGGTGCGGGAGTCGATGCTCATCCATCCTTCTCCTCCCCTCCAACCAAGGGTTGCTTTGTTTGCGCTTCTCTTCTGGTTTTTTGAGGTGGCTTCGGTTCTTGGCCATGGTGGCTAAGAGTGGGCATCCCCCATCTTCCAGGAGGGCAGCAAGAGCTTCCCGTTTGGATTATGCAGCCGCTTTAGTCATACTTCCGTAGGTCGGCACCAGTGCTCGAAGCGGGGGCGCTGGAAGGGCCCGGGGCCGCCGAGGAGCTCGCGGCGGACAGGTACGGGGCGTTATGACCGGTCCTTTCCTGGTGAAGCTGGTGGTTCACTACGGGGGCACACCGAAGGCACGACGATGGACTTTGTCATCAGGCTGCATGGCCCTCCTCACGACCGTGTGCGCCTCCTTTGCCCTTTTGCCGAGGTGATGGAGGTTGACAAGCCACAGGGAGTGTGGATCTGCGTACATGGTTGCCGCAACGGTGTCGTGTACGCTGACGCTGAATATCTAGCTCCCCGCATTATGCTCTTGAGGCGCGGGTGGAAGACTTTCGAGCGTGACAATAACTTCATGGCGGGGCATGTTCTCCGCTTCAAGTTGGTGGAGGCAGACATGCTTTCCCTCAAGATCTATGGGCACTTGGGAGCTCGTCTTGGCTGCTACGAAGAAAGGTCGAGCGATGTTGAAAGTTCCTCCTTGAGCGATAGTGACGAGGAGGACAATACTGACAGGGCCAGCGACAGTGAGTCTCTAGCCGCCAAGTTGGAGTACGACGGCCCGGGGCTCCAGCTGACCGGTGCGCATCAGTCGCACCGTCACCGTCAGCTCACGCTCCTCCCCCACCCGGCAAGATGGTCTTGCCGGGGCTCCATGCCTGGACGCTGCCTCATCTTCCAGCTGGGCCCTGACAGGCCTCGTGGACTTCATCTTTGTCTTCGCCATCGGTAGGTGCATTGAGCCTCGTCTATCTAGTCCTAGCAGGGTGAGGCTAGGCATCTGTTCGGGCCTCTCCATGCCTTCTTATTTTCATCCATCTAATCCCTAAGGGGAGAGGAACAAGAAAGGCATTACGGGGAACTTATCTTTCTATGAAGCAAAAGGTTGTAGACTTTCCCTAAATTTTTACTAGTGGAATTGTAATCTATTTTATCCATTTTGTACTGAAGAAATGAATAAAATGATCGCCATTCATTTTCCTTGAGTACTATCCCTATGCCCTTCTCTCTGCATTGTGTTTTATGTTCCCGCCGCATGGGGTTCCTTGCCGAGGCAGCACAAGGCACAAGTGTCAAAGGGGGAGCAAGCCCCATGGCGACAGACGATCATCGTCCCCCGGTAAGGACCCTTGCTGAAACCGGTGCAATCTTGCCCCTCCTACGAGGTTAGTGAGCAATGAGAGGCAAAAAGACAACCCATCCCGACAAGGGTCCCTATCATGCAGAGAGTCCCATCGCACACAACCAAAAAATGAGCGGCAAGGGTTTCCTCAAAGGAAAGAAACGGAACCACATTCGAGATAAGGTAGTTTAAACTTATCTCCTTGGGGGAAGCCCCCTTGAAGGTGCGATGGTTCCTTGTCTTCGTCTTTGCACTACCCTTCGTTCACCTAGAGGCAAAACATGCAGAGCAAAGGAGGGGCGCCGTCCTCTTGATAAAAGGGGAGACCCGGTAACAAAGACTATAAGTCCATCAAGCACTCTTAATAACTTGTAAGCTAGGGCATTAGTGACATCAGAACACAAGTAAATGCGCAATGCATGATGTATATGCAAATGATGACATGATGCAATGCCTAGCTTTATTTATGCACAGGGTCTGTGCGTGACTTTGTACAAAGGGTTACATGCAACTTTGACAAGGCTTGTACAAAAGGTTGTTGCCGGGGACTGGGCCCGGCAACCGCGCCTTACGCGTAGAATTTACGAAGATGCTCAATATTCCATGAGGTAAGCACCTTGGTGCCATCTTCGATCTCCAGACGAACTACGACAGGCATGGTGACTTGGACTACCTGGTAAGGGCCTTCCCACTTCGACATCAACTTGTTGGAACCCTTGGTGGACCGAGTGCACCAAAGGACAAGGTCGCCTTCCTCAAAGCTCCGGGCGTGGACCCTACGGCTATGGTAGCTGCACAGGGCCTACTGGTAGCATGCAACACGCATAGCAGCCCGGAGACGATCTTCCTCGAGGAGCATGGTAGCTGCGGTTGCTCTACTTCATCGTAGGCAAGCACTCTAGGTGACCTGTATATGAGTTTCGTGGGGATAACTTCTTCTGCCCCATATACCAGGGAGAAAGGTGTGTGGCTAGTAGCTCGATTTAGTGTTGTTCTGAGGGACTAAAGAACCACTCCCAACTCATCAATCCAGCGCTTCCGCATCTCTGCAGTCCATCGAAATTTCTCATTCTAAGCCCTCGCAGTACTTCCTCTCGACTTTCCCATTGCTCCTTGGGTGTGCAACAGAGGCGAAGGAGACCTAGCTTCCAAGGCTTTGGAAGTACTGTATGAATGCTTGGCTCGTGAATTGGGTGCCGTTGTGAGTGATTACCCTGTTGGGTACTCCAAAGCGGCACACCAATCCCTTCATGAACTTGATAGCTGACTGCGCGGTCACCTTTCTCACTATCTCTACCTGAGGCCATTTTGTGAACTTGCCGATTGCTACGTACAAGAACTCGAAACCCCGGGCAGCGAGGGGGAAGGGGCCCAGGATATGGAGCCCCCACACCGAGAAGAGCCAAGATAGAGGGATCGTCTGGAGGGCTTGGGCTGGCTAATGTATGTTCTTTGCATGGAACTAGCAGGCTTCACACTTGGTGACCAGCTTAGTCGCATCTTGGAGCGCTATGGTCCAATAGAAACCTAGGCAGAAAGCTTTCCCAGCAAGGGCCCTTGATCCTATGTGCGACCCACATATGCCTCCATGAATCTCCTCCAACAGCCTTAGTCCTTTTTCCCGGGAGATGTACCTTAATTTCACACCATTGGGTCTTCTTCTGTACAGAGTGTCGTTGACAAACTGGTACATACTAGACCGGCGAGCTACTCTTTCCGCCTCTTCTTGTTCTTTGGGAAGTTATCTTGTCTGGAGGAATTGGACGATGTGCTGTGCCCAAGCCGGAGCCTATGGCTCGACGGCAAGGGCTAAAGGCATTTCCACGTTCGTGGGAGCGCTTGCCTCTACCATGAGAACCTGGGGTTCTGCGGGAGGGAGCAGTTCACGAGGCGAAATGGAACTGCCTTCGACAGCTTCTCTATCGAGGGCTTTAGGAAGCTCTGCCGGGAGATGCTTGTCGGAGTTCAGTTTCCTTCTCTTCCTTATCATTGTCGAGGGGGGCAGGGAGGGCTGAGTGAGATGAAGTACAAAACCCCCTGGTTCCACAAGAAGCTTCTGTGCGGCACACTTCGACAGGTGATCGGCATTGCTGTTTTCTGCGCGCGGCACATGTTCTGCCTGTAGCCCGTCAAAGTGTTCCTCCAACTTCCTCACTTCCTCTATGTATGCCTCCATTAGTGGGCTCTGATAATCCTTATTGACCTGCTTCACCACATGCTGAGAGTCCCCTCTCATGATCAGCTTCTTGATCCCCAACTACACCGCGATTCTGAGTCCCGCGAGGAGCCCTTCATACTCAGCGGTGTTGTTGGTAGCTTCTTCCTAGGGAAAGTGTATTTGGACCACGTACTTGAGGTGCTCTCCGGTGAGGGTGATGAGGAGCACACCTGCCCCGTCATAGTGGAGCAAGAAGGCACCATCAAAGTACGTGACCCATTCCTTGGGTGTCGTGGGTATAAGTCTGACAGTAGATGTGTAGGGTACGAAAAGGATGGGCAGAGCCCTAGCTACGGCGAGGTTGTATGAGTTCAGGCCCCTCTGCGGTGGAGGTAATAGCCCTATGTTTCAGTGCTCTGGGAGCTTGTTGTCGAGTGGAATATGGAATACAAAAGAGTTGCTAACCCCTGCACCAGTGGGGGAGGGTGGCTTATATAGAGTGCGCTGCCCTCCACAACGGTTCGGTGCACAGGGGTGGAGTAGTGGCGGATAAATGCCTATGTTACAGGTAATGTACGTCTTAAATGCTAATAAAGGCGTGTGGAAACGTACGACCGTTTCCCCCCACGGGGGTTACGATGCACAGAGTGGAATCTAGTCGGTAAGTTTGATATACTCCGAATGCTCGTCTCCGACTGGATGGTCGAAGATCTGTTACCGACTGGATGATGGGAACTTCTTAGTTCAGTCGGAACTGACTAAGGGCCTTGTCCCTTATGAAGGGTAGTCCTTGGGTAGGACCTATAGGGCAGGCCTATGACCCTACCCTAGGACTATAACCCCATCATTAGTCCCCGAATGGATTGGGGTTGGAACGACGAAGCGATGCTTGAAGTTGGGATCCGACTGGTACAGATGTGACTTTGGCGTTGCTTGCCTCGATCCATTTTATCTTCTCTGACCAACAATCCGAGTGGGAGTATTTGTGGAACAAACTGTCGGAAACCGAGTGCTTCCAGGGTATCTCTTGACGCGACCAGTCAACTGACAGCGGTGGATTTTCCGGGATCCTCAAATTTCGGTTTCCGTGCACTCAGCGGGGATGACGCGAGCGCGCTCGAGTAGCGCCTGACGCCTCGATTCTTGCGCCTTCATCCTCTCCACTGATATCGCCGCGGTCGGTCGGGGGATAAGGTTTCGGGGCCACCTGACAGCGACCCAGTCGGAACCTTACTTAAATCCCAGCGACAAGGGTTTTTCGTTACGCTCACCGGATCTTTTGCCTTTGCTTGCTCCATCCTTCTCGCCACCTCCAGCGCACCTAACCTCCTCACTCCTCCTTCCCCTCCGCGGATCCGCAGCTTCCGCCATGACCAAGGGTCAGACCAGCAAGATGGAGGCGAGGAAGAAGAAGGGGAAGGCGGCGGCTCCTGCTCAGCGGCGGCAGCGACCGTTGCCGGCGGGGTGGATCCAAGGCGACTTCCTGCCCTCCACGGTGATGGAGGGGGATCTGCTGCAGCTGGTGGAGCACTGGATGATCGTGCACAAGTCTTGGAGGCTGTCGACGGAGAATGAGGTCGAGCCGGCGCCCCGGGAGGGGGAGCGCGTCCTGCTGCTCAGCCATGTCTATCGAGGTTTCTCTCTGCCCCCACATCCTTTCTTCAAGGGCATTATGAACCACTTCGGGGCGCAGCTTCACCACTTTCCCCCGAATGCTATTGCCGATCTCTCTGCTTTCATAGTTCTGTGCGAGTGCTTCATCGGCTGCCCTCCCCATTGGGGGCTGTTCAAACATATATTCTCTGCTAGATCTCAAACTATCAAACGACTTAGCCAGTCGGATGATAAAACACACCTTCTCCAGCTCTGCGGAGGCTTAGGTTTCGAGAAGAAGAGTAGAAGTAGTTATCCTGCCCTTCAGCTGAGTGAGTCGGTCAAGAACTGGCAGTCGACGTGGTTCTACTGCCAGGACGTTGCCTGCCCGAATTCCTCAACAGGGCTGCCTCCCTTCAGCTTAGATCGACCCGCTCCGCCTAAGCAGCTTGCGCTCACGAAGGCGGAGAAGAACGACATCCAGCCTCTGGTCGACGCACTCGTAGATGTCGTCAGAAGGGGGGTCACCGGCATAGACTTGCTGGAGGTTTTCCTCGGTCGGTGCATCCAACCCTTGCAGGCTCGCGACCACGCCATGTGGCATTATAGGGGGCCCGAAGATTCCATTCGTACCATCGTTGTGGGCGCGACCGAGGAGAAGGTGGCGTCGTGGGTGCTCCAGATCACGGGCGCCTGCGAGAATCCCAGAGGATCCCGGCGAGTGAAGCCTTTCTGCGCGGACAATCCTCCTCCAAACCAGGTGAGTACCATTTGTCGAGTGCACGTAACTGTCTTAGTTTTATTGCTTGCTTGAATCTCCGTGTGATGTCTGATGTCGCCGACTGTATTTTATGCAGAAGTGGACCAACTGGTTTTCTCCCGTCTCGAACGGGAACCCAGCCGAGGAGGAGGAGGAGGGCAGCCAGGAGGGCAGCGTGGAGAGCGCCGAGTATGTCTCCGACAGCGGGGAGACGGAGGAAGAGACTAGTGAAGAAGAGGAGGAAGACGAAGAGCAGGACTCGCCACCCCCGCAGCTAGAGCATCGAACCAAGCGCCAACATGAACCTGCAGTTCCCTCGGTTCCTCCAGCATCCTCGAGTGCTCCGCCCACTGCTCCCGTGGTCCTGAGTGCTTGGAGCACCAAGAGGGCCAGGGATGTTTCTGCTGAGCCTGCGGGTCAGCCTTCCAAGGCGACCAAACCGAGCGGATCTAAACCTCGGAAGGCTTTGCCGCGGATGAGGGTCACTGTTCCCGTCACCTCCGCGTAAGTGCATTGATCTTCTAATTTCCTCTGATATCCGATTGGACTCCTGTTTATTGGTCGAATGAATTTCACTCGACAGAGTTGCTACCTCCGCCACCTCTCCGGCACGCCAGGAGGATGACCCCATGGACACGGACAACGTCGTCTCGTCCCAGCCAGGTGCGTTGTAGTGACTTTGAGAGTTTTATATTATCGCATCGCGAATTCTATCTTCGGTGTTGCCTCTTTCTTTTTCTGAGATCTCGCGCCGTTCGGTCTGTCAGGGGCGATTTGCATGGACGAGGGTGACCAGGGGAGACTTGAGCAAGCTGCGGAGCCTGTCCTTGAGGCTGTTCCGCCAGTTACTGCTCTCGCCGCGGATGTGCTGCCGACTGAGGCGATGCCACCGACTGAAACGACGCTGGTGGCTGATGAACCGACTGGAGCGGGCCTTGGGATGCCCTAGGAGCTTCCAACGATGCCAGGTCCGTCGAATGTCGAGTTCAACATCCAGCGTCTCCCAGAGGATCAGGTGGGAGCGGCCAAGGGGGCCATGGTGCAGGCGGAGCTGATGGCGGGAGAAGCCAAGAAAGCGTACGACTCCATCGCATCCCTGTACCAGCGGAGCTTGGAGCTGCGGGACGCTATCCGAGTAAGTGTCCTAGTAAGTATTTACTTTTCTCTTGTAACCCACTGGGTGTGCTCGGATACTGTATGATGTTTGCAATGGGTTCACTCTGAGTGAACCCAGTGGGTGTAGTCCCCGAGACTTCTGTCGAGTGCTTGCACCGGCAGTTGTCTTTATACATATTGTCTTTGACTTGGTCAGATCCGTAAATAATATGGTCGACTGCGAACAGTTGTGGCATTCGGAGTGCACTTACTGTAAGAGTCCCCGAGAGTAATTTTACTCAGGTCGGGTAGTATTAGCCTCGTAGGCATAGGTGTTATCATGTATCTCAATAGGGCGGACCTGCTTGAGTTTCATGCCAGTGGGGTCACTCTCAGTGAACCCACTAGGTGTAGTCCCCGAGACCGCTGTCGACTGCTTGCGTCGGCAGGGGTCTGAAGAACTTAGACTTTTTATTGTTGGATTGTCTGATTGTCTCTTGGTGCTGGTGGCAGAAAACTTGTGAAATGGGGACATCGTACGAGACTCTGAGGGCTGAGAAGATTCAGTTTGCTGGTGAGCTGGATGCGGCACTGCTTGCAATGGCTGGTATGAAGGAGGTTCTGTCGGAATGAGAGAAGTCGTTGGAGCAGGCTCGTGAAGCGAACAAAGCACTGACTGCTGAAGTTGAGAAGATGGGGAAACAAAGGACTGCTCTGATGGGACAAATGGACGTGCTGAACAAGCGGTGTATAGCGTAGGAGAAATATGTCAGTGACTGGGCTTGGCAGATGATGACGCATCTGGCTGGTAAGTCCTGCTTTTTCCGAGTGCTTGTGGTATGTGCGTCACACTCGGCGCTTATTGTTTGCTTGTCCTGTTGTTGCAGATTTTTGCATTGACGCTGAAGCTGAAGCAGCTGACGTGGAGTGGTCGATTCGCGAGAACGTTCCACTCGGCGAGGACGCCAATCGAGATCTGCTCCGAGCACACATCCGTGTGGGCAAAGTTGGTCCTTTCATCGGTCGACTGAGAGAAGTCGTCGGCCGGATCGACAAGGAGCTTTGGCCTGAAGATGAGTCGCGGCAGGAGATGGAAAACTTGATGACTCGACTGGAGGAGCTCCCAAACCGAGTGCAGTCATGGAAGAAATCCGCGGCTTGTTGTGGTGCAGATGTTGCTTTGTCCTTGGTCCGAGTCCATCGCAAGGAGGTGCGCGAGGAGAAGCTGAAAGAATTGAAGGTCGCCAACACGAAGAAACTTCGATTCGAAGACTTCATGGAAACCTTCCTTGAGAGTGCCACCCACATCGCCGACGGGATCGATCTGGACACATTCGTAGAGCCCTCCAGTCCTGGCGCTAATCCGGATGACGCTTAAGAAAACTTTATCCTCGGTATGCCGAGTGTTGATTTGTAAGGAATTTTGGCCATTGCTGTTGGCCGTCACATTCTTGGATCGGTGCGGGTAAGCTTGATCCGCACCGAGTGAACTATCTTTGTTTGAACTTTGAATCTGAATCAAATCGTTTGCTCTTGTGTTGCAATTTTGCCTCGAGTTTTTGTTTGGCGTTTCTTGGTGAAGCCAATGGCAAACATGCGGAGCATGTAAGTGTTAGTTGTCTTGACATCTGCATGAGCCTCTGTGAGGGTCTTGCGGGGTCTCCGAGTGGATCTGTAGGGTACACTCGAAGGCAATAGAGTACTTAGGCGATTCATGATCGCAGCTAAGTCGTCGAGTGCGACGGACATGCCTCACTCGAAGCGAGTTGGTACTCGTGTAATTGTTAGTGGTCTTGACATCCACACGAGCCTCAATGAGGGTCTACTACTCATGTAATTGTCAGTGGTCTTGACATCCACATGAGGCTCAATGAGGGTCTATTACTCATGTACTTATGCGATTCTGGATCGCAGCTAAGCCCCCGAGTGCACACTCGGAGAAAGTTAACACTTAGGCAATTTTTGATCGCGGCTAAGTCCCCGAGTGTGACGTTAAGTGCACACTCGAAGAAAGTTAATACTTAGGCGATTCTTGATCGCAGCTAAGTCCCCGAGTGTGACGTTAAGTGCACACTCGAAGAAATTTAATACTTTGGCGATTCTTGATCGCAGCTAAGTCCCCGAGTGCGACGTTAATTGCACACTCGAAGAACGTTAATACTTAGGCGATTCTTGATCGCAGCTAAGTCCCCGAGTGTGACGTTAAGTGCACACTCGAAGAAATTTAATACTTAGGCGATTCTTGATCGCAGCTAAGTTCCCGAGTGTGACGTTAAGTGCACACTCGAAGAAATTTAATACTTAGGCGATTCTTGATCGCAGCTAAGTCCCCGAGTGCGACGTTAAGTGGACACTCGAAGAAATTTAATACTTAGGCGATTCTTGATCGCAACTAAGTCCCTGAGTGCGACGTTAAGTGCACACTCGAAGAAAGTTAATACTTAGGCGATTCTTGATCGCAGCTAAGTCCCCAGTGTGACGTTAAGTGCACACTCGAAGAAAGTTAATACTTAGGCGATTCTTAATCGCAGCTAAGTCCCCGAGTGCGACGTTAAGTGCACACTCGAAGAAAGTTAATACTTAGGCGATTCTTGATCGTAGCTAAGTCCCCGAGTGCGACGGTTAGTGCACACTCGGAGAAAGTTAGAACTTAGGCGATGCTTGATCGCAGCTAAGTCCCCGAGTGCGACGTTTAGTGCACACTCGGAGAAAGTTAGAACTTAGGCGATTCTGGACCGCAGCTAATTTTTTTTTTGAGACCGGAGTCTGCGACCGCGGACGAATTCTGAATCTACAAAAGCTCAATCTGCTTTATATTATTTCATCAATACTTGTTCTTTACATTGCTTCAGTCGACGGTCACGTGTAGAAGCGCTTCAGGAGATTTCCGTTCCATGCTCGCGGCTCGTCTGTCCCCCTGTCGATGTTGTAGAGTCTGTATGCTCTGTTGTTCAGCACCTTGGAGATGATGAAGGGTCCTTCCCAGGCAGGGGCCAACTTGTGAGGTCTTTGCTGATCCACTCGGAGCACCAGGTCGCCTGCTTGGAACGTGCGACTCCTGACGTGGCGTGCGTGAAAGCGCCGCAGATCTTGTTGATAAATGGTTGAGCGAGTCCGTGCCATCTCGCGCTCCTCCTCTAGAAGGTCCACTCCATCTTGCCTTGCTTGTTCTGCTTCAGCTTCGGAGAAGAGTTCGACTTGTGGAGCATTGTGAAGCAAGTCACTCGGAAGGACTGCTTCTGCTCCGTAAACGAGGAAGAACGGTGATCGCTGTGTAGATCTATTCGGGGTTGTGCGGAGACCCCAAAGCACTGAAGGTAGCTCGGTGACCCATGCGCCAGCGGCATGTCCCACATCTCGCAGGAGTCGGGGCTTCAAACCTTGCAGAATAAGTCCATTCGCCCGCTCTGCTTGTCCATTGGATTGAGGATGCGCCACGGAAGCAAAATCCACTCGGATACCTTGGCTTGCACAGAAACCTTTGAATCTGTCCGAGTCGAAGTTTGTCCCGTTGTCCGTGATTATGCTGTGAGGTACACCGAATCTGGAGATGATGTCCCTGACAAACTTGATGGCTGTTAGGGCGTCGAGCTTCTTGATGGGCTTGGCTTCAATCCATTTTGTGAACTTGTCGACTGCCACCAACAGATGCGTGTATCCTCCTTGTCCTATCCTGAACGGACCGACTGTATCTAATCCCCATACTGCAAATGGCCACACAAGAGGGATTGTCTTCAACGCAGATGTTGGCTTGTGGGACTTGTTGGAGTAGAACTGACAACATTCACATCGGTCGACCATATCTTTAGCCATTTCGTTTGCTTGCAGCCAGAAGAAGCCAACTCTGAATGCTTTGGCGACGATCGCTCTCGAAGAGGCGTGATGACCGCAGGTTCCCGAGTGAATTTCTTCCAGGATTAGCTGCCCCTCCTCTGGGGAGATGCATCGTTGAAGAACGCCTGAAACACTTTCCTTGTACAATTGACCATCAATGACAGGGAATGACTTCGACCTGCGGATTATCTGCCTAGCCTGGACTTCGTCTTCTGGTAATTCCTGCCTCAGGATATATGCAATGATCGGCACAGTCCAATCGGGGATGACATCAAGAATCTCCATGACCAAATCAACCACAGCAGGTACATCGACTTCAGTCAGATCTGTTGAACTCTTTGGTTGTACTAGTTCTTCTGTGAAAGGATCTTCTTTGACTGAGGGAAGGTGGAGGTGCTCGAGGCAGACGTCACTCGGGACTGGTCTCCGAGTGGATCCGAGTTTTGCCAACTCATCCGCTTCTTGGTTCTTCAGTCTCGGAACATGGTGGAGTTCTAAACCTTCAAATTTATTCTCAAGCTTCCTCACTGCATTGCAGTATGTGGTCATGGTGGGGTTCCTGACGTCCCACTCTTTCATCACTTGATTGACCACCAAATCCGAATCGCCGTAGACCATCAGGCGACGGACGCCGAGTGAGATGGCCATGCGCAATCTGTAGAGGAGAGCTTCATACTCTGCCTCGTTGTTGGAGGTATCAAAGTGTATCTGTAGCACGTACTTGAGCTTATCGCCCTTTGGCGATATGATCACAACACCAGCGCCGGAGCCATTCAACATCTTGGACCCATCGAAGAACATTGTCCAATGGGCCGAGTAGATGTGGGTCGGTTGCTGTTGTTCTACCCATTCTGCTATGAAGTCAGCCAGAGCTTGAGACTTTATAGCCTTCTTGGCTTCGAACTTGATGTCGTAGTATAACATCTCCATTGCCCACTTCGCCACTCGGCCTGATGCGTCCCGATTGTGGAGGATTTCCGACAACGGAGCATCAGAAATGACAGACACCGAGTGGTCTTGGAAATAATGAGCCACCTTCTTTGCAGTCATGTAGATCCCATAAATAAGCTTTGATAATGGGGATACCTCTGCTTGGAAGGAGTGAGGACTTCCGAGACATAATACACTGGTCGCTGAACCTTGTACGCTTTGGCTTCTTCTTCGCGTTCGACTGTGAGAACAGTGCTGACGACTTGATTTGTAGTCGCGATGTACAGAAGAAGGGGTTCTTTACTGAGCGGGGCAATAAGAACCGGCTGGGTGGAAAGCAGGGCTTTGAGGTCGTCGAATGCAATTTGGGCTTCGTCTGTCCACTCGAAAGTATCTGATTTCTTCATGAGTCGGTACAGAGGTAACGCCTTCTCGCTGAGTCGAGTGATAAACCTGCTCAAAGCCGCTAGGCAACCTGTGAGCCTTTGAACATCGTGTATTCTGACCGGCCGTTCCATTCGAACGATGGTCCCGATCTTTTCGGGGTTGACATCGATCCCTCGTTCGGAAACGAAGAAACCGAGTAACTTACCGCTGGGAACGCCGAATGAACACTTGGCTGGGTTGAGCTTGATATCGTACCTATGAAGGTTGGCGAATGTTTCTGCCAAGTCAGTCAGCAGGTCGGAACCTTTGCGTGACTTGACTACGATATCATCCATATATGCCTCTATATTCCGACCGATCTGGTCGAGGAAGCATTTTCGGATCATGCGCATAAAGGCAGCTCCTGCATTCTTCAAACCGAACGGCATAGTGATGTAGCAGAAGCACCCGAATGGGGTGATGAAGGCTGTTTTTAATTCATCGGGGCCATACAGACGGATTTGATGATAGCTCGAGTAGGTATCAAGAAATGACAAACGCTCGCAACCCGCAGTCGAATCGACAATTTGATCTATGCGGGGGAGCGGAAAATGGTCTTTCGGGCAGACCTTATTGAGATGCTTGAAGTCGATGCACATTCGGAGCGACTTGTCCTTCTTGGGCACCATGACAACATTGGCGAGCCACTCGGAGTGGTGAACCTCGCGAATGAAGTTGGCTGCCAGCAGCTTGGCCACCTCTTCCCCGATTGCCTTCCTCTTGTGCGCGGCGGACCGGCGCAGGCGCTCTCGGACGGGCCGAGCGGTGGGATCCACATGCAGTCGGTGCTCAGCCAACTCCCTGGGTACACCTGGCATGTTAGAGGGTTTCCATGCGAAGATGTCCCAGTTCTCACGGAGGAATTGGGTGAGCTCGTCTTCCTATTTAGGATCGAGGGTGGTGGAGATGTTCGTCGGGGCAGCAACGTCGTCCGTCGGGTGGATGCTGACCTTCTTCGTCTCTCCCGCCGACTGGAATGCAGACTCTGAAGCTGGCTTCTTCGAGCGCATCAGGTCGGCGGGGTCGACTGTTTTCTTGTACTCGTCGAGCTCGAGGACGGCCATCTGCTGGTCGGCGATTCTTGATCCCTATTGCAGACACTCTTCGGCTCGCTGTCGATTGCCCGTGATGGTGATCACGCCTTTCGGGCCTGGCATCTTCAGCTTCAGGTATACGTAACATGGACGGGAAATGAAACGCGCATACGCTGGGCGGCCCAGAATTGCGTGGTAAGCGCTCTGGAAGTCCACCACTTCGAACGTCAGCTTTTCCTTGCGGAAGTTCTTGTCGGAGCCAAAAACGACATCCAACGCGATCTGGCCGAGTGACTTGGCCTTCCGTCCAGGGACGACTCCATGGAACTGCATGCTGCTGTCGCTGAGTTTGGACATCGGGATGCCCATCCCCTTGAGTGTGTCGGCATACATGATGTTTAAGCCGCTGCCGCCGTCCATGAGGTCTTTGCGCAGTCGGACTCCTTCCACCACCGGGTCGACGACCAGAGCCTGTCTCCCTGGGGTGGGTACGTGTGCTGGATGATCCGACTGGTCAAAGGTGATCGCAGTCTGAGACCATTTGAGGAACTTGGGGTTGGTAGGGGTGGCCATGTTCACCTCCCTGTTCACCAGCTTCAGTCGACTCTTGCTCTCAACGTCAGCAAAAATCATGAGTGTTGCATGGACTTGGGGGAACGGATCCTCCTTATCCTCCTCATCTTGTTCATTGTCCTTTTCACTCGGTTTCCCCTCGCCGAACCCCTGGATCAGGAGGCGACACTGTCGAGTGGTATGCTTTGGATATATGGGGTTGCCCTCTTCATCCATCTTCGTATGAACCGGACATGGCTGGTCCAGGATGGGATTATTGAACTGCTTCTTCTTGGGGGTAAACTGCGCCTTCCCTTTGCCCTTGAACTTAGCATTGGTCACGGCTGCAGCTTCTGCCTGCGGAGTGGATGGAGCTTTCTGCTTTTGCTTCCGAGTGTTACTTCCATCTCCATCACCGACTGTCTTGTGCTTGCCGCTTCGGATGCGGTCCTCTTCTTCGCCATTTGCATAGCATGCTGCTATCTCCATCATCTTGCTCATGGAGATGTCACCTATTCGGCCGAACTTTAGGTACAGATCCCTGTACCGCACGCCTGCCTTGAAGGCGCAGACTGCTTGATGCTCGGTGACGTTCTCCACCGTGTGGTAGAGAGTTGTCCAACGCTGAATGAAGTCACGCAGGGGCTCATTCTACTTCTGGACGCAATGCTGGAGCTCCACGAGGCCCGCAGGGCGCTTGCACGTCCCTTCGAAGGTCCTGATGAACACTCGGGCCAGATCTGCCCAACTGTAGATGCTTGAGGGAGCCAACAGGTTCAGCCACGCCCGCGCCAAGCCATCGAGCATCAGAGGGAGGTGCTTCATGGCGACATGGTCGTCCACTCCTCCGATCTGGACTGCCACTCAGTAGTCATCCAGCCATGTTTCTGGCTTGGGCTCTCCTGTAAACTTGCTGATTCCCGTCACCAATCGGAAGTTGGGCGGGATGTTAGCCGAACGGATGGCTTGACTGAAACACTCGGGGCCGGACACGATGGTCCTGCTTCCACTCGGACGGTCCATATCGTAACCATCGCGGTGGGATCGGCCCCTGTCAACCCTCCGCTGGGCGATACACCCTCTCGCGTCGGGCCTTGGGTCGTAAGTGTCACCGACTGAACGCTGATCATCATGATGTCAGGGCCCGTAGGGCCCACCCCGCGGAGGGGTGCGTGAACGGCGACGATCTTCGGGATTTATGGAACGGCTGCCTCCCCTGTGTCGCTGATGGGAACCAGGGCTGTGAACTGACCGATGCGTATTCGCATGAACAGAACTATTGTGGATCCTGTTGTGCGACTGGGAAACGGCCGAATTTTGCTGCTGCGCCGTGTGCAGCACGGCGCGGATTTGCTCGATCCCCCTGCCAGCCTCTGAATCAGTCGGTTGAAGGGAATCGGCTATCTTGGCAGCCGCAGCCAAGTTGAGGAGAGGTGTGCGGAACAACTCCACGTTGCTCCACCGAGTGTGCCGACTCGCAGAACGGCGAGGTGGACGGCGCGCGCCGGACGTTTCGCCGACCTCGTGCTTGTTCCGGCCAGCCTGACGGGGATCTTCATGGGAGTTGTCCATGTGTACTTCTGCTGCGGGCCCGCGACCCGCGTACTCGGAAGGAAACTCAGTCGGAACCGAGTCCGAGCGCTGGGACAGCGGGGCAACCACAACGGACTCTAGAACCGCCACTTGTGAAGACGCGTTCTGGCGCGCCTGGGCGTGTTGCACCCAACGCTGGAGCCGCGGACGACGAGACCGCTTGCTGCGGCGCATGACGACGGTGTAGGTCGACACCGGAGCCGACTGCTGGAGAAGAAGAATGCCGCGGGCGCCGGCACGGAAGTGCGTAGCCCCACGGCGGGGAAGCGCCTCGACGTCGAGAGGAGCGCCCCGAAGCCACGCCGAATCGTCGACGATGAAGGAGAGAGCACTGAAGAAGATCTGGTGACCCATGCTCGAATCTCCACCGGACGACATGACGAAAGGAAGTAGTCGCAAACTCGCCGGAAGTCGCTTAGACGCCTGCCCCACGGTGGGCGCCAACTATCGTGGGTATAAGTCTGACAGTAGATGTGTAGGGTACGAAAAGGATGGGCAGAGCCCTAGCTACGGCGAGGTTGTATGAGTTCAGGCCCCTCTGCGGTGGAGGTAATAGCCCTACGTATCAGTGCTCTGGGAGCTTGTTGTCGCGTGGAATATGGAATACAAAAGAGTTGCTAACCCCTGCACCAGTGGGGGAGGGTGGCTTATATAGAGTGCGCTGCCCTCCACAACGGTTCGGCGCACAGGGGTGGAGTAGTGGCGAATAAATGCCTACGTTACAGGTAACGTACGTCTTAAATGGTAATAAAGGCGTGTGGAAACGTACGACCGTTTCCCCCCAGGGGGGTTATGATGCACAGAGTGGAATCCAGTCGGTCAGTTTGATATACTCCGAATGCTCGTCTCCGACTGGATGGTCGAAGATCTGTTACCGACTAGATGATGGGAACTTCTTAGTTCAGTCAGAACTGACTAAGGGCCTTGTCCCTTATGAAGGGTAGTCCTTGGGTAGGACCTATAGGGCAGGCCTATGACCCTACCCTAGGACTATAACCCCATCATTGGGTGTTTCTCTGTCGGGGAGAGTGGTTTCTTGAACTTCTTCGTCTGGTGTGGGCGTCCATTCGGCAATGAACTCTGCTAGTGCTCTGCTCTAGATGGTGGAAGTTCTTTCGTACTTCAGCCCAAAACTTGACAACTCTAGTGCCCACTCGACTATTCTGCCTGTAGCTTCGGGGTTCCTCAAGATGCGCTGAAGTGGGAAGCGGGTGACAACCGTGATCTCATGGGCTTGGAAGTGGTGGTGCAGCTTCCTCGAGGCCATGATAAGGCCGAAGAACAGCTTTTTCACTCCAGAGTACCTTGATCTAGCCCCCTGCAATAGCGAGCTGACAAATTACACTGGCTGCTACACCCCTTTTTCTTCGCCATCTCCTTGGAACCGTCATTGCTGGCCTGCGGGGTTTCTTCTGAGCCAGTGTTGGGCATTGCCGTGGATATTTTGGCTTCATCCTTGGTAGCATCTGCCATGACGACTGCATCCTCATCTATCTCCTGCTGCGCCACCAAGGCCGCGCTAACAACTTGATTCATTGCCGCCAGGTATAGTAGCAACCACTCTTGCGGTTTGGGAGCGACCAAGGTGGGAGCGAAAAAGAGGTATATTTTCAGAGCTTGCAGCGCCACATCTGCTTTTGGGGTGCACTTCATCGCGTCGGCCTTGTTCAAGATCTTGAAGAACAGAAAGGCCAGTTCGGCGGATTTGTAGATGAATCTACTCAACACGGCAATGAATCTGGTCAGGCGTCTCATGTCCTTGACTGTCTTGGCGGCTTGTATCTACTTGATGGCTTTGATCTTGTCGGGGTTTTCTTCAATCCCTCGCTAAGATACAAAGAACCCAAGCATCTTGTCGGATGGGAGACTAAACACGCACTTCTCAGGTTGAGCTTCACGTTGATCTTGCGCATGTTCGCAAAGGTCTCTTCCAGGTCTTGCACAAGGGTGGCTTCGTCCCTAGTCTTTACCACTATGTTATCCATGTATGCTTCCACGTTCCTGTGTAGCTGGGGTCCAAATCCAAATTGCATGGCTCTGGCAAAGGTAGAACCAGCATTATTTAACCCGAAGGGCATTCGTACGAAACAATACATGCTACATGGGGTTATGAACGAGGTCATCTCCTCATCCTCTTTGGCGATGAAAATCTGGTGATATCCAGAGTATGCATCCAGGAAGGAAAGTTGGTCACACCCGGAAGTGGCATCAACTATCTGATCAATGCGCGGCAAGGGGAATGGGTCCTTCGGGCATGCTTTCCTTAAGTCTGTGAAATCAATACAAAGCCTCCATTTCACATTCGCCTTGCGTCCACTACCGGGTTAGCTAAGCACGTTGGATGCAGTAATCCTCGGGCCAAACCAGACGCTTCCAGCTTCTTGATTTCCTCGGTGATAAATTGTTACCTCTCCAAGGCCTACTTTCTGACCTTCTGCTTGACGGGTCTAGCGTGAGGGTGATGTCCCACAAGCGTATGGGATCGCAGCAGTTTTCGAGGGTAGAGTATTCAACCCAAATTTGTTGATTCGCCAAGACGGGAAGCGAAAGAATATTCTCAAGTATTAGCAGCTGAATGTGTTAGATTCAACCACACCTGAAAGATTAGTGTCTGCAAGCAAAGTATCAGTAGCAAGGTAGTATAATAAAAACGGTGCCAGAAAAAGCCTTGTTGACGGGATGTTATTGCCGCTTACCTAGCCTCCCCGACAACGACGTGAACAAAGTCTTGCAACAAGTAACAGCGGAGTAGTAACAGCAGCAACAAAGTAACAAGTAACAACAGTAGTGACAGCAGCAGCAAAGTAACAAGTAATAGCAGTAGTGACAGCAGCAGCAAAGTGGCCCAATCCCTTTTGTAGCAAAGGACAAGCCTAGGCAAAGTAACGTAGCGAGGACTATAAGTAAAAGACTCGTAGGCAGTGGATCGGTGATGGATGAGTGTGACGGATGTGATTCATCATGTAACAACTATAACACAGAGAGATATGTAACTAGCTCCCGTTCATCAATCTGATGCACGCATGTATTCCGTATGTAGTCATACGTGCTTAGGGAAAAGAACTTGCATGACATCTATTGTCCATCCCTCCCGTGGTAGCGGGGTCCTAATGGAAACTACGGGATATTAAGGTTCTCCTTTTAATAAAGAACCGGACCAATGCATTAACACGCGGTGAATACATGAACTCCTCATACTATGGTCATCTCCGGGAGTGGTTCCGGCTATTGTCACTCCAGGGTTGCCGGGTCATAGCACATAGTAGGTGACTACAACTTGCAAGATAGGATCTAGAACACACATATATTGGCGACAACATAATAGGTTCACATCTGAAATCATGGCACTCGGGCCCTAGTGACAAGCATTAAGCATAGCTAAGTAGTAGCAACATCAATCTAGAACATAGTGGATACTAGGGATCAATCCCCGTCAAGAACTAAATCGATTACATGATAGATCTCATCCAACTCATCACCGTCCAGCAAGCCTACAATGAGATTACTCACGAACGATGAAGAGCATCATGGAATTGTCGATGGAGAAAGGTTGATGATGACGATGGCGACGGTTTCCCCTCTCCGGAGCCCGAAACGGACTCCAGATCTGCCCTCCAGATGAAGAACAAGATGTGGCGGCGCCTCCGTATCACAAAACGCGATGAAACCTTCTCTCTGATTTTTTTCCAGGCGAAACGAAAGATATAGAGCTGACATTGGGGGCGGTGGTGCCACGTGGGCCCCACAAGCCTACATGGCGCGACAATAGGGGGTGGCCGTGGCTGCGGGCTTATGGCCCACTGACACGCCCCCTCTGATGGATCTTTGTGTAGGTATTTTTCTTTTATTCCAGAAAAAATCTCCGTAAATTTTCAGGACGTTCCGAGAACTTTTATTTCTGCAGAAAAACAACACCATGGCAATTCTGCTGAAAACAACGTTAGTCCGGGTTAGTTCCATTCAAATCATGCAAATTAGAGTCCAAAACAAGGGCAAAAGAGTTCGGAAAAATAGATACGACGGAGACGTATCAACTCCCCCAAGCTTAAAGCCTTGCTTGTCCACAAGCAACTCAGTTGACAAACTGAGAGAGACAAAAGAAAAACTTTGACGAACTCTGTTTGATCTTGTCGTTGCAACTATGTCTAACTCATAACCAGAATTTCAGGAACATCACAAGCAAACCACATAAGCAAATGACATCTAGGTCTCACAGTAAACTCATATCAATGGCATAATCAACTAGCGAGCAAATAATAATAAGCCTCAAGTGTCAACACTTCAATCAAAACAACATGAAGCAGTACGAATAGATGGTATCTCGCTAGCTCTTTCTGAGACTGCAAAACATAAATGCAGAGCACCTTCAAAGACCAAGGGCTGACTAAACATTGTAATTCATGGCAATGAAGATCCAGTCATAGTCATACACAACACAGTTAAAAGCAAAGCATAAAAATGACAGAGGTGCTCTCTAATTGGTGCTTTTGTAAGAGGAGGATGACTCAACAGGAACATAAATAGACAGGCCCTTCGTAGAGGGAAGCATTGATTTGCAGAGGTGCCAGAGCTCAAGCTTTGAAAACAGAGATAATAATTTTGGGTGGCATGCTTTCATTGTCAACGCAATGACTAAGAGTTCTTAACATCTTCCACGCTACACGTGCTATAGGCGGTTACCAAACAGAAAAGTAAAGTTTTGACTCCCCCACCACCAATCAATCACACTCCACGGCTAGCCAAATCCTCGGGTACCGTCCAAACAAACAACAATCCTGGGGGAGTTTTGTTTGCAATTATCTTTTCGATTTGAGCATGGAACTGGGAATTCCAATTACCGGCCCCTTTCTCGTGAATGATAGTGAATAAACACATATCGAGGATAACACGCCTAGCATGGAAGATACCAATAGCCCCCTGTCACCACATGAGCAGTTCGGGCTTGCAAAACAGATTATTTCTTGAAGATTTAGAGAGTGGCACTAGCAAATTTACTTGGAACGGCAGGTAGATACCGCACATAGGTAGGTATGGTGGACTCATATGGCACAAGTTTGGGTTTATGGAGGTGGATGCACAAGCAGTATTCCCGCTTAGTACAAGTGAAGGCTAGCAAAAGACTGGGTAGCGACCAACTAGAGAGCGACAACAGTCATCAAAATGCATTGAGAGTAACTAACATTGGGTGCAAGCATGAGTAGGACATAAATCACCATGAACATGAACATCATAGAGGCTATGTTGATTTTGTTTCAACTACATGCGTGAACATGCGCCAAGTCAAGCCACTTGAAACATTCAAAGGAGGATACCATCCTATCATAGTACATCATAGTCATCTCAACATTCATGTTGGCAACCAAGGCAAACCATTATAAGCTCCTAGTTAAATAAGAATGGCATAGGCAACTATGATCTCTAAGTTGTCATTGCAAACATGTTTCTCTCACAAAAAAGCTGAACTAGGAACAGTGAGCTAGTCATATTTACAAAAACAAAATAGATCGAGTTCGTACCAGCTTTTCCAGGCTGAGTCACTTCATCATATATCGTCATTATTGCCTTTCACTTGCACGACCGAACGAGGTGAACAATAATAAGAGTGCTCGTGCATTGGACTAAAGCTGGAATATGCAGGCCAACACAAAGGATAAGACAAAGTAATATGGCTCTTTGAAAGCTAAACATGTATGCATGCAAGAGCCACTAAACATTGTAACCAATATCTTCTACCTTGACCCAAAGAAAAAGAAAACTATCTACACGGGAAAGCTCCCAACAAGCAAAAGAAGGAAAAGAAAATCTTTTTGTTTTTTCTCAAACTAGACAGACACACGAAAAGAAAACGAGAAAAAGAAAATAAACTAGCATGGATGATACAGTGGCAAAGTGTGAACACCGGCTAACAAAGTGAAAGCATAAGCAAGAATGTAAAGTCGGTGAGAACACGTACTCCCCCAAGCTTAGGCTTTTGGCCTAACTTGGTCTACTCCCAAGGAGGGAAATAACCAGCTGCGGGGTACTCCGGAGTGGACTGAGGATGCCACTTCTGTGTGAGCTCCTCTGTCTCCCACTGATAAACTGGCGTCTGGTACTCGACTGGCGGCTCGGGCACGGGCACCTGTGGTTGGGCCAAGCCCCAATATGCGTAGATGTCCGAGGGCATAATAGTGTACCTGCCTGCATGAAGATTGAAGAAAGAAGGAGCAAGCAAAGTAATAGCCTCACGAGTACCCTGACTAAATACCAGGTTATAAATCATCCTACCACCTATATATTTATCAAGAAAGTCATGGTGAACCATGCTATCATAATCTAGATATCTCTCGGGAAGAAGAATCTCTTCTTCCTCCTCCAGTCTAATGGGTATCTCAAAGTGTGTGGCAAGACGGGTAGCGTAGATACCTCCATAGGCTACGCCTTTAGAATGGTTAAGGTTCAACCGTTGAGCTACTATAGCGCCCAAGCTATAAGTTTTATCATTATAAAGGGCTTCGCGCAAGGTCGCAAGATCTGGGGAACTAAGAGACCCAGCTTTCCCATGACCAATCAAACATTTTCCCACAAATAGTGAGAAGTACTGAAGCACGGGAAAATGAATGCTAGCAGCTCTAGTGCAAGACACTCTTCTCTCCTCTCCTACAACAATTGTACCGATAAAAGCTTCCAAGTCCCGTGGACGAGGTTCATGAATATCCCCAACGTAAGGTAATTTGCAAACGTTGCAAAAATCCTGGAGTGACATGCGCTGGGGGACATCATAAAGTTTAAACTCAACCATAGGAGGATTCTTCCTCGGATAGAAGTTAAAGCTTTGTACGAAGATATTAGTGAGGAGGAGGTATTGCGAACACTTATCTTCAACGAAGGCGGTAAGGCCTGCGTTTTCCACCAAGTGATAAAAGTCCTCATAAATTCCAGCGGCGCGTAAGAACACGTCGCTTGTCCACTCGCACGCTCGAACTTCTGCGACTCGAGGGACCAGATACTTGGGCTTCTTCTCACTCCCATCATCCTTGGGGTCACGGCTTGACGAGCCTCTTAAGAACCTCCTCATCTTTTCCCTTTTCTATATCTGAAATTTTCTGAAATTTTTAGTGACTCTAAGGAAAAGTGAATAAGGCTCAACGAAACTCGTAGCAACTACTCCAACAAGTGCCTAGAGACCGTATTACGCATCAAAACTACTTGGGACCAGCTAGAATCAACATACAAAGCTCAAGAACATGGTCACCAAGGCAGCAAAAATACGCGGAGCATAAGGCACTAGAGAAAAAACTAATTGGACCAATGGAGGAGTCACTTACCAAGGAGTAATTTCCCCAAAACAGTTCGGAGAACGGTGATTTGAGAAAATAGATTGAAAATCCTAGCAAGAGGAGCAAGAACACGGGTTTGAGCTGCGAAACGATTTTTTCTAGAGGTAGGAGAAGCGGATGAGAGCAAGAATGTGTGGAGGGGGGGCCTGTGGGCCCCACAAGCCTGGGTGGCGTGGCCACGGGGGTGCCCGCGCCCCTAGGGCTTGTGGCCCACCGGTGTGGCCCCCAAACAAACTCTTTGTCCCAGTATTTTTCAAATATTCAAAAAAAATCAATCTTGATTTTCACAGCGTCCGGAGAACTTTGATTTTCGGGGTACTTTTCTACCGGACGCTAAAACAGAAAATAGGGAAAACTAAACTAAATCTATCATTTTTCTTCTAAGCAACCGAAGGTGAAAGCTTGGAACAGAGGTTTGTGACTCCTTGATTCATCCATCTCATGGTCATCGAAAGAAATCCGTCAATGGGGTTGACCAAATCCCCTCGACAAAACTTTCTCGAATTGCAAAAGAGAACGGAGAATTTTCGAATAGTTGCTAGGTCACCTCAATGGGGATGTGTATCTCCCCAACAAGAAAATCATACTTCATCTTGACACGAGGAATAGGGCATTCAAAGCTCCCAATAAGAATCGATGAAGTTTTTTCGATAGCATTGATGCAATGTACTCGATATTGTTTCTTCGGAAAGTGCACCGTATGCTCATTACCGTTGACATAGAAAGTGACATTGCCTTTGTTGCAATCTATAACAGCCCCTGCAGTGTTTAAAAAGGGTCTTCCGAGGATGACTGCCATGACATCGTCCTCAGGAATATCCAAGATAACAAAGTATGTTAAGATGGTGGTGTTAGCAACCACAACAAGCACATCCTCGCAAATGCCAATAGGGAAAGAAGTTGATTTGTCGGCCATTTGCAGAGAGATTTCAGTAGGCGTCAACTTATCCAGTTCAAGTCTACGATAAAGAGAGAGAGGCATAACACTAACACCGGCTCCAAGGTCGCATAACACAGTTCTAACATAGTTTCCTTTAATGGAGCAAGGTATAGTGGGCACACCGGGATCACCTAGTTTCTTAGGAGTTCCACCCTTGAAGGTATAATTAGCGAGCATGGTGGAAATCTCAACCTCAGGCATTCTCCTCTTATTAGTCACAATATCTTTCATGTACTTAGTATACGGAGACATCTTGAGCATATCCGTCAGACGCATCTGCAGAAAGACAGGTCTGATCATTTCAACGAAGCGCTCAAAATCTTCATCATCCTTTTTCTTGGATGGTTTGGGAGGAAAGAGCATAGGTTTTTGAACCCATGGTTCCCTTTCTTTACCATGCTTCCTAGCAGTGAAGTAATTCTTATCGTATCTTCTATTCTTAGGCTGTGGGTTCTCAAGATCAACAGGTTCAATCTCCACATCCTTTTCATTGCTAGGTTGAGCATCATCATGAACATCACTATTGATATTATCATTAGGCTCATGTTCATCACCAGATTGTGTTTCAGCATCAGAGACATAGGCATCGTTTGGACTCTCAAGTGTAGCAACAGCAGGGTTGCTAGCGTGCAGGTTCCTATCATCTTTCTTCTTCTTTTTAGGATGACTAGGTGCATCAGTGCTAACTCCTTGAGAATCTTGTTCAGTTCTCTTCGGATGACCCTCAGGATACAAAGTTCCTGGGTCATTCTACAGCCTCTAGTGACGATTCTGACGGAATTGTCATTCAACTCATTGAGCAAGTCATTTTGAGCTTTAAGTACTTGTTCTACCTGAGTAGTAACCACAGAGGCATGTTTACTCAGAAGTTTAAGATCATTGACCTTTCTGTCCACACAAGCACTTAAATGACTAAGCATACGAGCATTCTTTTCCAATTGTGTGCTAACATAATCATTGAAACTCTGTTGTTTGGCAACAAAGTTATCAAATTCATCCACGCATAAGCTAGCAGATTTATCAAAAGGAATATCACTCTCATCAAACCTACGCAGATAGTTTACTTCTACTAGCTGTATCGGGTTATCGATACCATGGATCTCTTTGATAGGTGGTAGATTTTTGACATCTTCAGATTTAATGCCTTTCTCTCGCATAGATTTCTTAGCTTCTTGCATATCTTCACGACTGAGGAATAGAATACCTCTTTTCTTCGGAGTTGGCTTAGGAGGTGGTTCGGCAATAGTCCAGGCATTCTCATTGCACAAGATGTTATTCAGTAGAATCTCAGCTTGTTCTACGGTTCGTTCCCTAAAAACACTACCGGCACAACTACCTAGATGGTCTTTGGAAGCATCGGTAAGTCCATTATAGAAGATATCAAGTATTTCATTCTTCTCAAGAGGGAGATCAGGCAAAGCATTCAGTAGGTGGATAAGCCTCCCCCAAGCTTGTGGGAGACTCTCTTCTTCAGCTTGAGCAAAGTTGTATATTTCGTGCAAGGCAGCTTGCTTCTTATGGGCAGGGAAATATTTTTCAGAGAAGTAGTAGACCATATCCTAGGGGCTACGCACACAACCAGGAGCAAGAGAAGTGAACCAAGTCTTAGCATCACCCTTTAGCGAGAAAGGAAACAACTTGAGCATATAGTAGTGGCGGATCTTTTCCTCACTAGTGAATAGGGTGGCTATATCGTGCAGTTTGGTAAGATGGGCTACAACCGTTTCAGACTCATAACCGTGAAAAGGATCTGATTCGACCAGAGTGATTAACTCAGGGTCGACAGAGAATTCATAATCCTTATAGGTCACAAAGATAGGTGAAGTGGCAAACTTCGGGTCGTATTTCATCCTAGCGTTCAGATACTTTTCTTTCCACTTGCACAGAAGTTTCTCAACATCATAGCTATCCTTACACGCAAGAAAATCCTCAGCTATCTCTCCCTCCATAACATAGCGCGTATCGGGCATAACAGGCAATTCAGGCATAGTAGCAGGTTCTACTTAATTAGTATCAGCAGCTTCAGAAGTATCATCACATCTAGCAGCAACTCTAGCAATATGTGCATCAAGGGCACCTAGTGGCAAAGCAGTATCAGGCATAGCATCATCATGCATAGTATCAAGCATAGCATCATCATGCATAGTATCAAGCATAGCATCATAAGCATCATGGGCAGCAGAAGTAGCATCATCAAGCACATGCGACATATCAAGATTTCTAGCAGGAGGCAAAGTCACAAACTTACTCAAAACTGAAGGTGAATCAAATGCAGAGCTAGATGGCAGTTCCTTACCTCTTCTCGTAGTGGAAGGTAGGATTTTAGTTCTTGGATCTTTCGGATTCCTCATAGTGATCAGCAGACATCAATCCCAAGTGACTCAGAGAATATAACTGTGCTTCCCCGACAACGGCGCTAGAAAAAGCCTTGATGTCCCACAAGCGTATGGGATCGCAACAGTTTTCTAGGGTAGAGTATTCAACCCAAATTTGTTGATTTGCCAAGACGGGAAGCGAAAGAGTATTCTCAAGTATTAGCAGCTGAATGTGTCAGATTCAACCACACCTGAAAGATTAGTGTCTGCAAGCAAAGTATCAGTAGCAAGGTAGTATGATATCAACGGTGCCAGAAAAAGCCTTGTCGACGGGATGTTATTGCCGCTTACCTAGCCTCCCCGGCAACGACGCCAACAAAGTCTTGCAACAAGTAAGAGCGGAGTAGTAACAACAACAGCAAAGTAACAAGTAACAACAGTAGTGACAACAACAGCAAAGTAACAAGTAATAGCAGTAGTGGCAGCAGCAGCAAAGTGGCCCAATCCCTTTTGTAGCAAGGGACAAGCCTAGGCAATGTAACGTAGCGAGGAACAGAAGTAAAAGACTCGTAGGCAGTGGATCGGTGATGGATGAGTGTGACGGATGTGATTCATCATGTAACAGCTATAACACAGAGAGATATGTAACTAGCTCCCGTTCATCAATCTAATGCAGACATGTATTCCGTATGTAGTCATACATGCTTAGGGAAAAAACTTGCATGACATCTATTGTCCATCCCTCCCGTGGCAGCAGGGTCCTAATGGAAACTACGGGATATTAAGGTTCTCCTTTTAATAAAGAACCGGACCAACGCATTAACACACGGTTAATACATGAACTCCTCATACTATGGTCATCTCCGGGAGTGGTTCCGGCTATTGTCACTCCGGGG
This sequence comes from Hordeum vulgare subsp. vulgare, assembly GCF_904849725.1. NCBI lineage: Eukaryota > Viridiplantae > Streptophyta > Magnoliopsida > Poales > Poaceae > Hordeum > Hordeum vulgare. Next base: position 241,152,418 of record NC_058518.1, on the reverse strand, counting down.
TTGCCGGGTCATAACACATAGTAGGTGATTACAACTTGCATGATAGGATCTAGAACACACATATATTGGCGACAACATAATAGGTTCAGATCTGAAATCATGGCACTCGGGCCCTAGTGACAAGCATTAAGCATAGCCAAGTAGTAGCAACATCAATCTAGAACATAGTGGATACTAGGGAACAACCCCTGTCAAGAACTAACTCGATTACATGATAGCTCTCATCCAACTCATCACCGTCCAGCAAGCCTACGATGAGATTACCCACGAGCGATGAAGAACATCATGGAATTGTCAATGGAGAAAGGTTGATGATGACGATGGCGACGATTTCCCCTCTCCAGAGCTCGAAACGGACTCCAGATGTGCTCTCCAGATGAAGAACAGGATGTGGCGGCGCCTCCGTATCGCAAAACGCAATGAAACCTTCTCTCTGATTTTTTTCCAGGCGAAACGGAAGATATAGAGCTGAGATTAGGGGCGGTGGTGCCATGTGGGCCCCACAAGCCCGCATGGCGCGACCATAGGGGGTGGCCGCGGCCTGTGGGCTTGTGGCCCACTGGCACGCCCCCTCCGGTGGATCTTTGCGCAGGTATATTTCTTTTATTCCAGAAAAAATCTCCGTAAATTTTCAGGACGTTCCGAGAACTTTTATTTCTGCACAAAAACAACACCATGGCAATTCTGTTGAAAACAGCGTTAGTCTGGGTTAATTCCATTCGAATCATGCAAATTAGAGTCCAAAACAAGGGCAAAAGAGTTCGGAAAAGTAGATACGACGGAGACGTATCAGAGGGCAGACATCAAGGTGTTGCTCAATTACCTCTCTAGGAGCATCGGGGATGTTAGAAGGTTTCCAGGAAAACACATCGACATTCTCCCGCCGAAAGGCAACGAGCCCGCTTTTCTATTTGTCACTAAGGGTGGTGCTCATGGTGAACATACCATCCGAGCCATCCTCCCTTGCTGGGACCTTCTTTGTCACGGGGTAGGAGACCTTGGACTTCCTGCCAGCAGAGCTCTCCGGAAGGTCGTCGACGGGTGCAACGCACTTCGCGGAGGCGCGCTTCTCGCATTCTTTGCTAGTGCTTCCGCTGGACTTCTTCTCCTTCTTATGGCTTCTGTCAGGAGCGAATTCTCCTATGGTTTCAAGTGCCACCGCATCTCGGAACATCCGATCTACACAAATGACGACGTCCTTCTTGTCGGACGGGATGGAGATTACTCCCAAGGGGCCTGGCATCTTCAAAACATTGTAAGTATAGTGGGATGCTGCCATGAATTTTGCTAAAGCCGGGCGCCCAAGGGTTCCATTGTATGGTAGGGAGAGCTCGACCTCATCTAAAATGACACTCTCGGCCCGGTAGTTGAGCTCTCCACCGAATGTAACCGACAAAGTTATCTTTCCATTTGGCTGGCCTCTGCCAAGGTTGATCCCTTGGAATGAACCCATCGGCTTGAGCTCGCTATCAGGGATCTGCAGTCTCTTGACCACCTCGGGGGAAATCCGATTCATCACTGCCCCGTCGTCAGCTAACATCTTGCTAACCTTGAGGTTGTGGACTGTCGGGGAAGCCAACAGCGGAAAACACCCGACCACGGTAACACGGTCAGGGTGATCCTCTCCGTCGAAGATGGTAGGCATGCGGGACCAATCAAGTGGGCTTCAAGACTCTACCGCTGGCTCCATGGCGTTAACCTCACACACCCACTGTTTGAACTGGCAGCGAGAGGAGTGCAAGGACGCACCCCCGTCAATGCACATGGCATCGGTTGCCTTCTGAAACTCGCTGTCGCTGGAATCCTCTCCATCGTCTTTGTCATCACTTGCGTCATCATCTTCTTTCCTCTCGTGTCCTCTGGCAGGCTTTTCCTTCTGCTGCGGGGCCTTGCCGCCGCAGCCCTTCCTAGCAGCATTATCTTGGCCCTTCTCCTTGTCGTGCTTTTCGTACTCAGCCTTTTGATTCTCATCAAGCTGCTCGACTTGGCGGCATTCATGGAGATCGTGTCCCTTGGTGTGATGGATCTTGCAGTATGGCCCATCAGACTTTCCGACCTTCTAAGTTGCCGCGCGCTCCCAACAATCAGCGCACGAAGCAGCTCGCTTGCTGGGGGTCATGATTTTCGCCTTCTTGCTGGCGTTGAGGCTGCCGGAGCCTTCGATGGCCAACATTGCCTTGCCTTTGCACTTCTTATTACGCTTCTGGCTCCTTCCCTTCTATCCAGGGCGTTGTCGTCCTCGTCAGAGTCGACTTCGATGCCCACTTCCTCTCTGAGGAGTTGCCTTCCTTCTTCAGTGCAAGCACACTTGTCCGCCAACGTGTACAGATCATTGATGGTCTTCGGGAGTTTGACGTTCATCTTGGCCCTCATCCTCTTGTTGCGCATGTGCGAGTGGAACGCGACAATCACGACTACGGAGTGTATCTCCGGAATGTTGAGGTGCATGATGCTGAATCTTTGGATGTATTTTTGCAGGGTTTCACCTTCCTTCTATGGGAGGACTTGCAAGTTGCTAGGCTGTCCTGGCTCCTGGTGGCCACCTCTGAAGGCGCCAATGAACTCGTTGCATAGGTTAGCCCACGATGCAATGGAATTATCTGGTAGGTGCATCAGCCAAGATCTCACATTCGGCTTGAGCACCAAAGGGAAATAGTTGGCAAGCACCTTCTTGTCTCTTCCTCCGACGGCTTGGATGGCAATTGTGTATATGCCCAAGAACTCTGCCGAGTTGAGCTTCTCATCATATTTTTCCATCAACTCGGGCTCGAAAGCCCGGCTCGACGGCCAACTGACCTACCGCAGCTCGCGAGTGAAGGCGGGACACCCGACCTCGTAAGGTAGGTTTCCGCCAGCACTAGGCACGGGGTTGGCAGCGTTTACGCCGTCGCGCTTGTCGGATTGACGGTGTGCTTGCCGGTATCATTAGATGGTGGTGCACGTGTCCTCCTTTCGCCGGTCTTCCAGGACCTGCCGTTGGTCGCACAGGGCGGTCGAGGCCATAGATGCCTCGTCGGGCCCTTTAGTGCGCGGAGCTTGTCACGGCTATCCTTGAGCTTGCTGCCGAGGAGGGCACTGCACCGTCGGCGTGGCCTCTCCACCTCGACCGTCTGTTCGGGCCGACGTTGATGTTCGTGGATGACGGGACGGTCCTCCTACTGTGATTTGCCGGCTTCGGCGAAGCCGATCAAGCTTTGGTTGTTGGCTATCCACTTGTCCATCTTATCACCCGCTGGTGGGAAATTTAACAGCAGTTGAGCCCGCGCCATTGCCTCCGCGGCCGTGTCCGGCATGGGCAAAGAGGCAGACTGTGACGTGGCTCGACTCCTGGTGGAACCAGGAGGAGCCTCGTCGCGTCCTTTGTCACCGTGCGCCGGTCGCCATGGTGACCTGACGTGTGGGATGCTGCGCATGCGGATCCACGATTCCGCTCAACACTCCATCTTGCTCCGAACGAGGTGCGCGCTGATACGTCACAAACGTATCTACAATTTCTGATTGTTCCATGATCTTTTGGGTGATATTGTTATATGTTTTTCTACGCTTTTATATCATTTTACACATATTTGGACTAACCTACTAACTCAGTGCACCCAGTGCGAGGTTCTGTGTGCTGATGTCTTTTTTGCAGGGGCTTTTACCCAATATTTTGAAGCCCGAAAAAATCCAGAAAATATACAAAAAAATCAGGGAAACAGAAGTTTCGGGATCACCGAAGGAGGGCCAGGGGCCACCCAGGCGACCTGCTGGCGCGGCCAGGCCCTAGGCCGCGCCAGGAGGTTGCCTGGGTGGATCCCACCTCCTCCGGTGCCCTCCTTTGGCCTATATTTAGACTTCCGTGAGGGAACCCTTGCAGACTTTCTGGAATCGCGAATTTCTCAACGTTCCGCCGCCGCAACGCTTCCAAGATCGGGAGCGTCACGAGTCCTCTTCCCGTCACCCTGCCGGAAGGAGGATTGACATCCGGGAGCTGCTCCACCGCCATGGACGCTTCCCGGATGTGCCGTGAGTAGTTTCCCTTGGACCATGAGTCCAGGACCAGTAGCTATATGATGTCTCCTCTCCAATCTTGTGCTTCAATGGTTAGTCCTTTTGAGCTGCCCTACATGGTCAAGGCATGTATGTAGTTCTCTTGCTTTTGCTATGCTCGGTTTGTTGGGATCCGATGGATTATGAGATTAAGTTTAGATTGTTAAAGGAGTGTCAAATGCTCAATCTTGGGGATGCCGCCATGCATCCGAGGAAATATTCAAGAAGACTCAAGCGTCTAAGCTTGGGGATGCCCCCGTGCATCCCCTTCTCTATCAACAATCATCAGGTCGTCCATCTCCATGCTATATTTTTATCACTTCATATGATATGTGCTATGCTTGGAGCGTCCCGTTATTTGCTTTTTAGTTTTGTTTTAGTTTAGTTTGCTGGTCATAACAAGTCGGAACCTAACCTACCTTGTTTGGGAGAGACACACGCTCCATTCCACTCTAGAAAACAACATAGCTTTTCATGCTTATCTTTTTTGTGTGTTCTTCATCTTTTCGTAGCTACTGTCATGCTTAGCTCTTAGCTTTCATGCTTATCTTTTTAAGAGCTTTTACTTAGGTTGATTTTGGAACTCTCTTGAGTTATCATGCTTATCTTGTTTAGAGAGTTGGCTTGTTGCACTAAGTTGTGTGTCTTGCATGAGTAGGTAATTGAGGTTGCTATTTAAGTATACTAGTAACCTGCAATAGTTTTGAGGTATTGATTTGAGTAATGTTTGGACTATTGGTGTCAAGAGCTTGAGACTATTAGTGATAGGTGTCGTATTTTGGGAAATCCGTGTGTTTTTCAAAAACTAAAATTAGTTGAGAATTCTAGCTACTAAATTGATCGCTAACCTCTGGAGGGGTTGGAATATATAGAGTACCCTCACGTGACCATGAGTCGAGGATGCGCAAGGATAACCAAAACCCCAAAAATTCCTCCTCGGGGTACTTGTCTCTTTGTGAATTTCCTAACTAGATAGTGATTTACCGTTAATAAGTGTATGAGTTCTTCAGACTAATGTGAGTATTCGATTGTTGGCACTTCCACTATCCATATTTTGCTAGCCTCTTCGGTACCGTGCATTGCCCTTTATCACATTGAGAGTTGGTGCAAACTCTGCCGGTGCATCCAAACCCATGACATGATACGCTCTGTCATACATAAGCCTCATTATATCTTTCCTTAAAAACAGCCACCATACCTACCTATTAAGGCATTTCCATAGCCTTTCCGAGATACATTGCCATGCAACATCCACCATCTCATGACTTGATCTTCATGTCATACATGCTTTTTCTTTATCTTAGAGCCGCATGCTAGTTGGGCCTTGCCCTCATCACCGCTACTAGTATCATTGCATATCCTGCTACACGACATGCTAGTATCATTGCATATCCTGCTACACTGGCAAAGGCATACATTTGCATACATCATGATAGTTTTCACTTGTATTTATGTTGAGTACTTCTTATAAAGTGTGATGATTTTTCTTTCTATTCATGTAAAACATAGAGTGTTGCCCATAAGTGAGGAAAATATCCCAAAGAGGACAAAACAAAAGGTCCCAAAGAGGAAAAATGAGAGATAAAAAAAGAAAGAGCCAAAGAGGCCACAAAAAAAGAGAAAAATAAATAATAAAAAGAGATAAGGGGCCAACACTACTATTCCTTTTGAAAGATCCACACTTGTACTCCATTGCTATATTGGTACTACATAGAGATTATCATTCATGCATAACTATGTGGGGACCCTTACACTATAGAACTTGGTTTGCATATTTCAATGATGAGCCTCCTCAAATGAGCTCTACCTATTCATGATCAAACAAGTTGGATGCACCCCCACTAGTTCCATTAGAGAGCTTACCTTAGCTCATATGTGCATCGGTTACATGGCAATCCCTACTCCTCACATCATATCTATCATTTGGCTTTATCTCGCCTATGGTTGCCCTCATTGATGTGAGCCTTTCACACATTTTTGTCTTCCTTCCCCATCATTATTCTATTTGCCATTCTAAGTGCCAATATATCTTGCTCAAAATCGAAAGAGAGAGGATCATTTTGACTTGTGCCTGACAAGTGGTCTGAGGATGAGTCAAAATAAGATTCCGAAGGAGACTAAGTGTGAGGTTTAGTAGATTGAGTTCTCAATTAAAAAATATTTTATCTCTGAACCCATCTCCCACTTCTTGCACGCAAACACCATTTGGAGACATTCGAGTCACGGACAGCAAGAGCTCTTACACCTTTATGTTCTTACTTTGCTAAATTCAATACTAGATATAGACTCTTGCTTGTTATTGTCTTGACTTGAATTGCATATCTCACTTGATTTACTTTGAAGTTCTTATATGTGTGTTAGCATGTCACCACGTAAATTATTGTGTTATCATTTATCTACTCGAGGACGAGCATAAATTAAGCTTGGGGATGTTGATACGTCCCAAACGTATCTATAATTTCTGCTTGTTCCATGATCTTTTGGGTGGCATTGTTATATGTTTTGCTACACTTTTATATCATTTTACACATATTTGGACTAACCTACTAACTCCGTGCACCCAGTGCCAGTTTTTGCAAAGCCCGAAAAAATCCAAAAAAATATTAAAAAAATCAACGAAACAGAAGCTTTGGGATCACCGAAGGAGGGCCAGAGGGGGGCCACGGGCCTTCCAGGCGGCCTGCGGGTGCAGCCAGGCCCTAGGCCGCACAAGGAGGTCGCATGGGTGGGTCGCACCTCCTCCGGTGCCCTCCTTTGGCCTATATTTATACTTCCATGAGGAAACCCTCGCAGTCTTTCTGGAATCGCGAATTTCTCCATTGTTCTGTCGCCGCAGCGCTTCCAAGATCAGGAGCGTTAGGAGACCTCTTCCCGGAACCCTGCCGGAGGGAGGATTGACCTCCGAGAGTTTCTCCACCGCCATGGACGCTTCCAGGATGTGCCGTGAGTAGTATCCCTTAGACCATGAGTCCATGACCAGTAGCTATGTGATGTCTTCTCTCCAACCTTGTGCTTCAATGGTTAGTCCTTGTGAGCTACCCTACATGATCAAGGCATCTATGTAATTCTCTTGCTTTTGCTATGCTCGATTTGTTGGGATCCGATGGATTATGAGATTATGTTCAGATTGTTATGAGTTATATATTTTATTATCCTTTTATATTATGTTCCTTACTGATTCTTGCATGTTCTCCGTTGCTTTTTATTGCTTTGGCCAAGTAGTAGATCGTAACTCCAAGAGGGAGCATTATGCATGATTGTGGGTTCAGGCCCCTCGATGTCTAGCTTGAGTGACAGAAACTTGAGACTAGGGGATGTGCTTGCTTCCACCATGGAGAAAACAACGGTGCTTGTGACCACGCTTGCAAGGATTGTTTACCTTACGCATAGCTCGTTAATGTAGTTGTCCGTTGCTTTGAGTTTACACTTTGGGTGGGGCTCACAACTTAATACCGGAGAGATGTTCTGGATAGATATCTCAAGGTGGATGATTAGTAAGTAGATGCTGATGAATAAATGGTCTACTTGTCTTGGCGTACTACCCATTACTATTGAACCTCTAACTATCAAGGAGCATAATTAGCATTGTGGTGCGATCATAATTCTGTCAATTGCCCAACTTTGATTTGTTTACCCTAGCATAGTTGTTTATCGTCTTTTGGGTGAGAGACATCACTAGTGAACATCATGTGACTCCGGTCCATATCACCATCATTGTTTACACCTCCATCATTTACCTTTTTCATTTACTTTTCCGTTGCAATCACTATTACCTTCCCGCTTGTGTTTTGATCCTTTGCAAACTACAAGGCCAGAGAGATTGACAACCTCTCTATACTCGCTGGGAGCAAAGTTATTTGTTGTGTGTGCAGGTCCACGTCTTCTACTAGCGGCAGGGTGGAAGATACCTACTTGTTGAGCCTAGGAGTCCTCCTGGTTCGATAAACCTTACAGTCTCTGCGTAAGGGAAATTTGCTGCTGACTACATCTCCACCTTCCACTTGGGGTATCCAACGAGGGGCGAGAAGTATATACATCATCTCGTCATCACACTCCTAGTAGCCGCATGCCACCTCTTGAGCTTGCGTTGGTTTTTCCCTTGAAGAGGAAAGGGTGATGCAACACAGGAGCAGTAAATATTTCCCTCAGTTTGAGAACCAAGGTATCAATCCAGTAGGAGAATCGCATCAAGTCCAGAGTACCTACGCAAAGACAAAAGAGCTTGGACCCAACGCTATAAAGTGGTTGTAAATTCCTTGAAGATTGATTGCAAAGTGAGATATGAAGGCGGAAAGTGCAACGAAGTAAAAGTGTAAGGCTGAAAATATGGTGTGAAGTAGACCCGGGGGCCATAGTGTTCACTAGAGGCTTCTCTCAAAATAGCAAATAATACGGTGGGTGCACAAATTACTGTCGAGCAATTGTAGAACCGCGCAAAGTCATGACGATATATAAGGCAATGATCATACATATAGGCATCACGTCCGAGACAAGTAGACCGATACTTTCTGCATCTACTACTATTACTCCACACATCGGCCGCTATCCAACATGCATCTGGTGTATTGAGTTCATGACGAACAGAGTAACGCCTTAAGCAAGATGACATGATGTAGAGGGATAAAATCAAACCAATGATGAAAACCCCATCTTTTTACCCTTGATGGCAACAACACGATGTGTGCCTCGCTACCCCTTCTGTCACTGGGTGAGGTCACCACACGGTATGAACCCAAAACCAAGCACTTCTCCCATTACAAGAGTCATAGATCAAGTTGGCTAAACAAAACCCACAACTCGAAGAGAATTACAAGGATATGAAATCATGCATATAAGAGATCAGAAGAAACTCAAATAAGATTCATAGATAATCTGATCATAAATCCACAATTCATTGGATCTTGACAAACACACCGCAAAGAAGATTACATCAGATAGATCTCCATGAAGATCATGGAGAACTTTGTATTGAAGATCCAAGAGAGAGAAGAAGCCATCTAGCTACTAGCTATGGACCCGAAGGTCTATGGTGAACTACTCACGCATCATCGGAGAGGTCATGGTGTTGATGAAGAACCCCTCCGTATCCGAATCCCCCCTCCAGCAGGGAACCAGAACGTGCCCCAGATGGGATCTTGCGGAGACAGAAGCTTGCGGCGGCGGAAAAGTATTTTCGTGGATCTCTCTCGCAGTTTTGGATTTTTTCTGAATTTATACGCGGAAGAGGTAGGGCAGACGAGCCACAGGGGCCCCACAAGCATGCTAGGCGCGGGCCCCCTGGCCTCGCCTAGGGGGCTTGTGGGGTCCCCTGCTTGCCCCTGCCTTGGTTTTCAAGTTTCGTGCGTATCTACTGTTCTGGAAAAAATCTTTTCGGAAGTTTTATTCCGTTTGGACACCGTTTAAAATCCTCCTCTGAAAAGGGTCAAAAACACGGAAAAAATAGGAACTGGCACTTGACACTGAGTTAATAAGTTAGTCCCAAAAAGATATAAAAGGCATACACAACATCCAAAGTTTGACAAGATAATAGCATGGAACCATCAAAAATTATAGATACGTTGGAGACGTATCAAGCATCCCCAAGCTTAACTCCTGCTCGTCCTCGAGTAGGGAAGTGATAAAGACTGAATTTTTGATGTGGAATGCTACCTAGCATAGTTGTCCTTTGTAACTTCTTTCATGTGACATGAATGTTCAGATCTGTAAATTCAAAACAATAGTTTGCTATTTACATGAAATCAATAATACTTCAAGCAAACTAGCAAGGTAATCATGAACTTTCGAAATAACAAGGCCAAAGAAAGTTATCCCTACAAAATCATATAGTCTGGCTATGCTCCATCATCCTCACACAACTAATTTAAATCATGCGCAACCCCGGTATTGGCCAAGTAATTGTTTTTGCACTATTACTTTCTCAAACCTTTTTCAACTATCACGCAATACATGAGCGTGAGCCATGGATATAGCACTATAGGTGGAATAGAGTGTGGTGGTGGTTGTGAGACAAAAAGGAGGAGATGGTCACATTGACTTGGTGTATTAAAGGGCTATGGAGATGCCCATTAATAGATATCAATGTGAATGAGTAGGGATTGCCATACAAAGGATGCACTAGAGCTATAAGTATGTGAAAGCTCATAAGGAGAACTAGTGGGTGTGCATCCAACTTGCTTGCCCACGAAGACCTTGGGCAATTTGAGGAAGCCCATCATTGGAATATACAAGCCAAGTTATGTAGTAAAGATTCCCACTAGTATATGGTGGTGAAAAAACGAGAGGCTCTCAATCATGAAGAACATGGTGCTATTATGAAGCACAAGTGTGGAAAAAGATAGTAGCATTGTCCCTTCTCTCTTTTTCTCTTTTTTTTATTTGGGCTCTTGGGCCTCTTTTTTTATTGTGGGCAACTTTGGCCTTTTTTTATTTCCTCACATGGGACAATGCTCTAATAATGACGATCATCACACTTTTATTTACTCATATCTCAAAGCTCAGAACGATGATGACTCTATAGGAAATGCCTCCGGCAGTGTACCGGGATGTGCAACGATCTAGCTTGGCATATGACGTTGAAACATCTCGCTAGCTATCTTACGATCATGCAATGGCAATATTAGAGTGACGGCATAAGTCATGAGATGGAACGGTGGGAGTTGCGTGGCAATATATCTCAAAATGACTATGAAAATGCCATAGTAGGTAGGTATGGTGGCTGTTTTGAGGAAGGCATATGGTGGGTTTGTGCACCGGCGAAAATTGCGCGGTACTAGAGAGGCTAGCAATGGTGGAAGGTGAAAGTGCATCTATACCATGGACTCACATTAGTCATGAAGAACTCACATACTTGTTATGAAAGTTTTTATTAGTAATTGAAACAAATTGCTAAACGCATACTCCTACGGGAAGGGTTGGTAGGTGTTAACCATCGCGCGATCCCGACCGCAACACAAAGGATGACAATCAATAGATCAATTATGCTCCGACTTCCTAACATAGAGGTTCACCATACATGCATGTTACGGGAATCACTAACTTCAACACAAGTATTTCTAGATTCACCACACCCTACTAACATAACTCTTAATATTACCAAATTCACGTCTCAAAACTAATTGAGAGGAATCAAACTTCTCTTTCTACTCAACGCACATGAAGATGGAAGTTTTTGTATCCTATTTGGGTACCTATCACCTTTGGGACTACTTTCATAGCACAAACCAACTACCAAGTCACGCACCGCCGTGCTCTAAAAGATCTAAGTGAAGCACATAGAGCAAAATTATCTAGCTCAAAAGATATAAGTGAAGCACGATGAGCATTCTAGGAAATTCACGATGAGTGCATGTCTCTCTAAAACGGTGAGCAGCAAGGATGATTGTGACACAACAAAAATAAAATACTCCTACGATACAAGACGCTCCAAGCAAAACACATATCATGCGGTGAATAAAAATATAGCTCCAAGTAATGTTACCGATGGATTGAAGACGAAAGAGGGGATGCCTTACCTAGGCATCCCCAAGCTTATGCTTTTTGGTGTCCTTGAATTTGGGTTGGGATGCCTTGAGCATCCCCAAGCTTGAGCTCTTTACACTCTTTATCCCTTTGTCCATGAGAACATCACCCAAAACTTGAAAACTTCACAACACAAAACTTAAACAAAAACTCGTGATATCATTAGCACAAGAAAACAAACTACCACCTCTTTAGGTACTGTAGAAATCTTGATTTCTATTTATATTGGTGTTAGATTACTCTATTCTCACTTTTACATGGCTATTACCCCCCGATACTATCCATAGTTTCATGAAAACAAGCAACCAACTCAACAAAAACATAATCTGTCAAAAAAAGACCAGTCTGTAGCAATCTGTATAGTTCATATACTTATGGTACCTCAAAAATTCTGAAAAATTACGACTGCCTGTGCAAAAGGCATATCAACCAGCAGCAAAAATAATTAACTCAAAATCTCTTTCTGAATAAAAACTAAAAATAATCTCGTGAGCGAAACGTTTCTGTCTTTTTCCAGCAGGATCAAACAACCATCACCAAGACTAGTCATAAAGGTTTTGCTTGGCTGAAACACAAAAAGAAACTCAAAAAGACACAATCATAACAGAATTATGATGGCGTGGATGCAACAAAACAGAAAGAAAAAGATAAATTCATTGGGTTGCCTCCCAACAAGCGCTATTGTTTAACGCCCTTAGCTAGGCATAAGGTGATAGAATCACGTATCGTCGTATTTGGTGCTCAAATTATAAGTAGCCCTCATCATGGATTCATAAGGCAATATTATTTTCTTTCTAGGAAAATGCTCCATGCCCTTCTTTAAAGGAAACTGAAATCTAATATTCCCTTCCATCATATCGATGATAGCACCGATAGTCCTTAGGAAAGGTCTACCAAGAATGATAGGGCATGTAGGATTGCAATCAATGTCAAGCACAATGAAATCCATGGGTACATAGTTCCTATTTGGAATAATAAGAACATCATTGATCCTTCCCATGGGTTTGTTGACAGTAGAATCTGCAAGATGCAAATTAAGAGAACACTCCTCAATCTCATTAAAACCCAGAACATCACATAAAGACTTTGGAATCGCGGAAACACTAGCACCCAAATCACACAAAGCATTGCATTCATAGTTTTTTATTTTGATTTTGATAGTAGGTTACCACTCATCATGAAGATTTCTAGGGATAGAAACTTCCAATTCAAGTTTCTCATCAAGAGATTTTATCATAGCATCGACGATATGATCGGTAAAGGCCTTGTTTTGGCTATAAGCGTGTGGAGAGTTTAGCATGGATTTCATCAAGGAAATGCATTCAATCAAGGAGCAACTATCATAATCGAATTCCTTGAGATCCAAAGTAGTAGTTTCATTACTACTCAAGGTTTTAATATCTTCTACTCCACTTTCCATGCTTTTAGCATCAAGATAGATGGACTCCGAATCATTGGGGCGTTTTTAAACCAAAGTGGATTCATATCCAGCCCCATCATCATTAGGTTTGACACTAGAAAACAAAGATTCAATGGGAGTCACACCAAGAACTTTAAGATCTTCGTGATTCTTATCACGAGAACACGCCCTTTTAAGCCATTCATGTCTAGCACGAATTTGGGCGGTTCTTTCTTTGCTCTCACTCATGGAAACACGCATAGCTTTCAAAGTTTCATCCATATTGATCTTGGGAGGAGCACATCTAACTTTCAAAGCATCAATATTACTAGATATTCTATCAACGCTCCTAGTCAAATCGTCAATTTTGAGTAGTTTTTCCTCTATGGATGCACTGAAAATATTTTGTGAGTTGATAAACTCTTTGATATTACTCCCTAGATCAGAGGGTCATCTATTGTAATTTCCATCAGTATTGTTGGAGGAGTTGCCAAAGTTATTAGAGGGGTTACTAGGAAAAGGCCTAGGAACATAGTTTCCTCTAAAAGCATTGTTGTTGCCAAAATTATTCCTACCAACAAAATTAACGTCCAAGCTAGCGTTTCAAGTCTCAATCAAGGAAGACAAGGTCATATCATTAGGATCTAAAGGAGCACTTCTACTAGCAACGAAATTCATTAACTCATCCATCTTAGCACTTAACAAGTTAATTTCTTCTATAGCGTGTACCTTTTTACTAGTAGGTGACCTTTCAGTGTGCCACTGAGAGTAGTTCGTCATGATATTGTCTAGGAGTTTTGTGGCTTCTCCTAACGTTATTTCCATGAACGTTCCACCTGAGGCGGAGTCCAAGATATTTCTAGAAGCGAAATTCAAGCCAGCGTAGAAGATTTGTATAATCATCCAAAGACTCAAGCCATGAGCGGGACAATTTCTAATCATCAATTTCATTCTCTCCCAAGATTTTGCAACATGTTCATGATCAAGTTTCCTAAAATTCATGATATCATTACGGAGAGAGATAATCTTAGTTGGTAGAAAATACTTGGGTATATAAGCATCTTTGCACTTGTTCCAAGAACCAATACTATTTTTGGGCAAAGACAAAAACCAAGTTTTTGCTCGATCTCGCAACAAGAATGGAAAAAGCTTCAATTTAATCACATCATTATCCACATCTTTCTTCTTTTGCATATCGCAAAGCTCAATGAAGGTATTAATATGGGATGCGGAATCTTCACTAGGAAGCCGGAGAATTGCTCTTTCATAACAAGATTCAGCAAAGCAACATTGATTTTGTATGATTCCGCACTAGTGGCGGGAGCAATCAGAGTACTAATAAAATCATTATTATTAGTATTTGAGAAGTCACATAGTTTGGTGTTTTCAGTTATGGTGACTTCAGCAAGCAAACAAGCAGACAAGCGAACAGAAAGCAAGCGAGAGAAAAGGGCGAATGAAAAAGGCAAACGAAAAAGGCAAATATTTTTGTAATTTTTTGTTTTTTAGAAGTGGGGGAGAGGAAAACGAAAGGCAAAAAAGTAAATGCAAGAGATGAGTTTGCGACACTTACTTGGATGGGTTCTTGACTTGATCCTCCCCGGCAGCGGCGCCAAAAATCCTTCTGCTGCCTCTTGAGCTTGCGTTGATTTTTCCCTTGAAGAGGAAAGGGTGATGCAGCACAGGAGCAGTAAGTATTTCCCTCAGTTTGAGAACCAAGGTATCAATCCAGTAGGAGAATCGCGTCAAGTCCAGAGTACCTGCGCAAACACAAAAGAGCTTGCACCCAACGCTATAAAGGGGCTGTCAATCCCTTCAAGATTGATTGCAAAGTGAGATCTGAAGGCGGAAAGTGCAACGAAGTAAAAGTGTAAGGCTGAAAATATGGTGTGAAGTAGATCCGGGGGCCATAGTGTTCACTAGAGGCTTCTCTCAAAATAGCAAATAATACGGTGGGTGAACAAATTACTGTCGAGCAATTGATAGAACCGCGCAAAGTCATGACGATATCTAAGGCAATGATCATACATATAGGCATCACGTCCGAGACAAGTAGACCAATACTTTCTGCATCTACTACTACTACTCCACACATCAACCGCTATCCATCATGCATCTAGTGTATTGAGTTCATGATGAACAAAGTAACGCCTTAAGCAAGATGACATGATGTAGAAGGATAAACTCAAACCAATGATGAAAACCCCATCTTTTTACCCTTGATGATAACAACACGATGCGTGCCTCGCTACCTCTTCTGTCACTGGGTGAGGTCACCGGACGGTATGAACCCAAAACCAAGCACTTCTCCCATTGCAAGAATCATAGATCAAGTCGGCCAAACAAAACCAACAACTCGAAGAAAATTACAAGGATATGAAATCATGCATATAAGAGACCAGAAGAAACTCAAATAAGATTCATAGATAATCTGATCATAAATCCACAATTCATCGGATCTTGACAAACACACCGCAAAGAAGATTACATGGAATAGATCTCCATGAAGATCATGGAGAACTTTGTATTGAAGATCCAAGAGAGAGAAGAAGCCATCTAGCTACTAGCTATGGACCCGAAGGTCTATGGTGAACTACTCACACATCATCGGAGAGGTCATGGTGTTGATGAAGAAGCCCTCCTATCCAAATCCCCCCTCCGGCACGGCAACAGAACATGCCCCGGATGGGATCTTGCGGAGACAAAAGCTTGCGACGGCGGAAAAGTATTTTCGTGGATCTCTCTCGCAGTTTTGGAATTTTTCGGAATTTATACGCATAAGAGGTAGGACAGACGAGCCACAAGGGGCCCACAAGCCTGCTAGGCGCGGGCCCCCTGGCCGCTCCTAGGGGGCTTGTGGGGTCCCCTGCTGGCCCCTACCTTGGTTCTCAAGTCTCGTGCGTATCTTTTGTCCCAGAAAAAATCTTTTTGGAAGTTTTATTCCGTTTGGACACCGTTTAAAATCCTCCTTTGAAAAGGGTCAAAAACACGGAAAAATCAGGAACTCACACTTGGCACTGAGTTAATAAGTTAGTCCCAAAAAAGATATAAAAGGCATACAAAACATCCAAAGTTTGACAAGATAATAGCATGGAACCATAAAAAATTATAGATACGTTGGAGACGTATCACCGCACCCGTGGCTAGCATAGCTAGTGGACCACGGTTTCCCTCCGACTAGGAGTTGTTGTTGCAAGCGCTATCACTGATGCGGCGGATGTGTGGGGCCTGGGTGTCCCTTTCGCCCCCAGCACAAGGGGAAGCGTGATATGATGTCGCTGTTGTTCGCCTTCGGCGTCCCTCATTACTGCTTCGACTGTAGGGAACACGATGGCAGCGCCTCCTGCGCCGATCGCATCGCCTGATGCCGCCGTGGCCCCAACAATGTACGCGGCTACACGCATTGCAGCCTTCGATGTAGAAGGGTGAGTGCCTGCGCCGCTCTTCTTCTTGGAGCCATCGTGAAAAAGAGAAGGTTGTGATGAAGATCAGCATGTTCTCGTACACTCGGGTTTGCATGAACAAAGCCCCCTGCCTAGTGCGCTAAAGATGTCGGTGCAGGTGTGCACATGGTCACCTATGGGACCATCGGGCCCCTTGTGGTTCGGCGGGGAGGTCGTATCACACAAAGAGTAGAGACTACGTAACAGCACGGTGATGAGACTCGGGAGTTTTTACCTAGTTTCGGGTCATTGTGAAGCGTAAAACCCTACTCCTGCTTTGGTGGATTGATTGGGGAAGATGAAGTTTGCACAGAGCTGTACCCCTAGAAAGGGTTGCTGGGGAGAGCTAGCACGTGTGTATGATTACACTTGGCTCTAATCCCACAGGGACCTACCAAGTGTCGAATCTCTAAGCGCTCAAATGCCCAAAGATCGAAATCCTTTGCTAGCTTGCCTTGGCCCTCCTTTTATAGCTCAAGGAGCATCCATAGTGGCAACTGACATGATCAGATAGCTAATAGTGCTATCATACCTAACCTCACACTTAAGACAGAGCGCCATAAATGCGACACTAGGTGGTGAGTGGGGGTGCGTTCCTGGCAGGCCTCTGCCACCTATGATATGGCCACGGCTTGAGGTCTTGACACGCCTCTCGACGGGTGTCAACAGGATGCAACCTGTCTTCCGGCGCGACACCACGTAGCTAGCGGGAGCCACATATCCATCTGGGGGCTCGACACCTCATCGACAAGTGACTGGTGTAGCAATGAGGTGGAGCTATGGCAGGCTCGCTCACGCCTACCGGGGAGGCGCATTGCCAGGTCTTGGTGAGGATGATTGCACCTTCGCCCCCGGCAGATGCAAGGGGTTCTTGGCGCGTCTTGGGCTGTTGGTGTTGGTCTTCAGAGGTGATGCTGCTTACGGTTGTGCATAAGTCAGGGGCACTAGGTACCCCATTATTAGTGCACCGACACGCCGCACCACTACTTTTCGGGCCGAGCTGTGGATTATGTACTTTGGGTTCCCATATGACTACCAAACCGACTACTACATAAACAAATATCTAGGTGGTTTTGGGTCTCTAATCTCCTGGTACAACCCACGGCAAGATAGGAGGTTTGTTCTACTCAAAGTGTGGGTCATTAATATTCGATCAATTCCAAAGAGCTTTGTGATCTGGCAGCTTGGTGGGGTCGAGACTGTTGGATAGTTCAAGTCACTATTCTAAGAAGCAATGACTGGAATGGTCTGTTGCCAGAAGTACCACCAGCTGGGGAAGAACCCCCTCCACCGGATGGCAATCCACACCCTCAGTTTTGTCCTGATCTTACCGTCGAGAAATTGTGCCAGCAACAAGTCCACAATTGGTTGGTCCAAAATGACGCCCCTCCTAATGGTGCTCCACCTGGAAATGCTGCCAACAATCCTTAGGGACAAGCTAATGGCCGGGGTGTGTGTGGCCTGCACCTCCTGACCCCCCCATGCCACCACACCTTTAAAATTTTTAGGTTTGGCTTGCTGCACAAGGTTTGCAGGTTTAGGATGGCTTGGTGCATGACAACAACATCTCTGAGAGTGCTTCCCAGGCTTGGAATGATGCGATTACAACTTTTGAAGAAGCAGAGAGTTCCAATCACTTTGATGGTACTCTAATCTTGATGGATATTCACCCTCAGCAGGTGCACCCCCAACATACTAGAGATATCCTCATTGTTTCTGTTGATTTGCACAACCATGGTATTAGGTTTGGGCTCTCGGAATAGGGTGAAGCCGTGCAATCTCTGTTGTTGACTAATCCCATACCCAGCCAATAGCTGAATGGTTTCAACTTTAGGGCCATTCGGCCAATAATTGCTGATGTGGGGCCTTGGTCCACTGGTTATGGTTTCAAACATGATGACCTACAAGTGGAAATTTAGGTTGGTACGGGTGTGAGGGACTGTTTTTCAATCAAATTAATTCACAAGATGTTGCCGAAGGTTGAATCTACTATGGTTATTGAAGAGTTATGAGAAGATTTCAACCAGCACCCCTTCCTGCCCACTCAGGACACCCTCTTGGACCCAGAGAACTTCATGCACCACGATCAAGGGAACTCTTAGAGCATATCAGATGAGACTTCAGCAATGTTACAAGTTTCTGCCAATGAGGCCTCCATAAGAGTGCCATCCCACACCACTATGACTATGGAGAACAAGACCTCCAAGAAGAGGAAAGGGGAGATGGCTGCCCCTGTGGATATGGACAATCTTTGCCGGAGAAACCACTCGAACAAATATGATGGTTTCAAAGTTCCCGAGATAACTCATGGGCGTACTAGAAAATCAAAGGTCAAGCCACGTGTGGTACCTGCTATGTCAACTTCCGAAGATGCACGTCCACAAGTTGAAGTTGTGCCCCCACCTACTCCAATTCCTACTATGCAGGCCATCGATGTTCAGCTCTCCGCCATTCCTGAAGATGAACTCTCCACATTGGAGCTCCTCAAGGAATAGTCAGGGCCTGCAGCTCAAGCTTAATTATATTTCTTCTCTCAAGTTCTTATGCTAATTTTATAGAATTGCAATGTTCTGTGTTGGAATATCCGTGGTCTTAATTCTCCTAAAAAACATTTAGCCTTGTCGAATGCAATCCGTGATAGTGGTTGTTATATCATATGCTTGCAAGAAACCAAAATGCCCATGTTTGACGCACTCACCCTCAAGAATTTATGCCCCAAACGTTTCGATAAGTTTGCTTTCATCCCCTCTAGATGTGCTTCGGGAGGCCTAGTTACAATCTGGAATAGTAATGTATTCAGTGGAGATATCTTTTTGGAAGAACAATTTGCCCTGGGGATTAGTTTTAAATCGACCCAATCAGCTCACAACTAGAAGTTAGTGAATATATATGGCCCCTGTCAAGGGGAACAACGCACTCCTTTTACCAACTGGTTGTTTGATCTCGTTATACCCACTACAGAATATTTGTTACTCCTTGACGACTTTAACTACATTAGAACGCCTGAAAACCGTAACTTACCAGGGGGAGATGTGCAATATATGTTCACCTTCAACGACTTCATACGCGACCAAATGCTCACTGAACTTCCCATCCAGGGAAGATCGTATACGTGGTCTAATATGCAGTAAAACCCTCTCATGGAAGAATTGGTTTGGTTTTTCACAACTCTGAATTGGACCTCTTCCTTTCTCAACACAATTAACAGAGTGGCCCTTGCAAATGCGAGGGCTTCGTCTTCGATAATTCAAACATGTCTGAGAATTAATCTTATATCTGAGAAATAAACTTATTGTTTCATCCTTATTCATATATTATCACGCGATGTCCTATGCATGGTGGTAGCTACACACTCTTTAGTATAAGTGCATTTTATGATATATGAGGTGTCGGGTTTCAATGGCATTGTCACACGTGCATTTTTGTTGTATACGAATGACATTTTCTCACTTTTATTTGTCTTTTTTTTACCTTTTTAAAACAAGTGTCTTTTCATTGTATAGAAACGGTGTTTTCACTTCTCCTAGTCTATTTTCCTTGCCTTTTTGGCATAATTGCTTGTTTGCTTGTCTAGCTAGTCCAAAACAACGACGTTTCCACAATAGAGTTATCTTTCATATTTCAAAATAATTAGAGATAAAAATTGGGGCCATGTGTAGCTACCACCATGGGTAGAAAATTAATTATGTTATATGATATACGAAATTGTATGGTCCTATGACAACTGCAAATATTATGAGAAACGAATTATCACATGTACATATGACATCTTTAATCACATTTAAGTTGTGGGTGAATGACTATTATCCCCTTTCTATAGTGCCATATTAGTCGCCATACATATCGATCTTATGGAGAAGCCTGTATTTACAAGAAAGTGAGTGGGAGCTCTTTAGCATTTCTCATATTATATGTGGATGACATATTGTTGATGGGAAATGATATAGAACTACTGGAAAGCATAAACGACCTATTTGAATAAGAGTTTTTCAATGAAGGACCTTGGAGAAGATGCTTACATATTAGGCATCAAGATCTATAGAGATAGATCGAGATGCCTCATAGGTCTTTCACGAAGCACATACCTTGACAAGATATTGAAGAAGTTCAATATGCACAAGGCTAAGAAAGGGTTCTTGCCTGTATTACAAGGTGTGAGGTTGAGTACGACTCAACGCCCGACCATGGCAGAAGATAGAGAAAAGATGAGTACCGCCCCCTATGCTTCAACCATAGGATCTATTATGCCATGCTGTGTACCAGACGTGATGTGAACCTTGCCATAAGTTTGGTAGGGAGGTACCAAAGTGATCCAGGAGTGGATCACTGGACAGCGGTCAAGAACATCCTTAAGTTCTTGAAAAGGACTAAAGATATATTTCTCGTTTATGGAGGTGCCGACGAGCTCGTCGTACAAGGTTACGTTGATGCTAGCTTCGACACAGATCTGGATGACTCCAAGTCACAAACCGGATATGTGTATATTTTGAATAATGGGGCAGTCAACTGGTGCAGTTGCAAGCAAATTGTCGTGGCGGCATCTACTTGTGAAGTGGAGTACATAGCTGCTTCGGAAGCATCACATGAAGGAGTTTGGATGAAGGAGTTCATCACCGACCTTGGAGTGATTCCCAGTGCGTCGGGCCCGATGAGTATGCTCTCTGATAACACTGGAGTTATGGCCATTGCAAAGAAGCCCAGGTTTCACAAGAAGACCAAGCACATCAAGCGCCACTTCAACTCCATACGTGGATACATCCATGATGGAGATATAGATATTTGTAAAGTACATACGGATCAGAATGTCACAGATCTGTTGACTAAACCTCTTCCACGAGCGAAACATGATCAACACCAGAACTCTATGGGTGTTCGATTCCCCACAATGTAACTAGATTATTGACTCTAGTGCAAGTGGGATACTGTTGGAAATATGCCCTAGAGACAATAATAAAGTGGTTATTATTATATTTCCTCATTCATGATAATTGTCTATCATTCATGCTATAAATGTATTAACTGGAAACCGTAATGCATGTGTGAATATATAGAACACAATGTGTCCCTAGTGAGCCTCTAGTTGGCTAGCTCGTTGATCAATAGATGATCATGGTTTCCTGATCATGGACATTAGATGTCATTGATAACGGGATCACATCATTGAATGATGTGATGGACAAGACCCAATCCTAAGCATAGCACTAGATGGTGTTGTTCGTGTGCTAAAGATTTTCTAATGTCAAGTATCATTTCCTTAGACCATGAGATTGTGCAACTCCAGGATACCGCATGAGTGCTTTGGTTGTATCAAACGTCACAACGTAACTGAGTGATCATAAAGGTGCACTACAGGTATCTGCGAAAGTGTTTGTTGGATTGTACGAATCAAGACTGGGATTTGTCACTCCATGTGACGGAGAGGTATCTCTGGGCCCACTCGGTAATCCATCATCATAATGAGCTAAATGTGACTATGAAGTTAGCCATGGGATGATGTGTTACGGAACGAGTAAAGAGACTTTCCGGTAACGATATTGAACAAGGTATAGGGATACCGACGATCGAATCTCGGGGAATTTTCATACCGGTGGACAAAGGAAATTGCATACGGGATTGATCGAATCCCCAACATGGATATCCAGACCCCGCTGTTGGTTATTGACCGGAGAGGTGTCTCGGTCATGTCTGCATGGTTCTCGAACCCGTAGGGTCTACACACTTAAGGTTCGATGACGCTAGGGTTATATGGGAATGGTGTAGGTGGTTACCGAAGGTAGTTCGGAGTCCTGGATGATATCCCGGACGTCACGAGGGGTTCCGGAATGGTCCAGAGGTAAAGATTCATATATAGGAAGTAAGGATTTGATCGCCGGAAGTGTTTCGGGTGTCACTTTCGCGTTCTCGGAATGGGGTACCCAGACCTGCCTGCTTGTGGCCCAGGGCTGGCCCACTCTATCAAGCAATCATAATCGGGAGCGGTACCACCCAAGGAAAGGTCCTCATGAGGGGCCAAACCTCGCGAGGAGGAACAACATCAAGACCCGCACGGGGCCTCATAAGGACCCCTCCGGAGCGGCAAATATTCTAAGGTAAGGCTCGGCCTCGGGAGTCAAGGATGACGTGGAGAAAGGACATGCGAGCAACATACAACAGTGCGGAGCAGTTTCCCCTTTAGTGCAAAGGGGGGCAAGGACGTACCGGGGTTCCCAAGGCATCTTCCAAAGGTTTCCCTTCTGGTGCAACAAGGCCATCGCCGCCCGCGAGCAGGACAAACGTCATCCATGGACCCGCCCCTGCAGCATTGGCAGCCCTTTGCAAGCGAAGACCACCTTTGGGCAGGGGAGCATGTTCCCCTGTTCCCCTTCAAAATTGTCCATTGTGGGATCCCTTCCCGCCAAAACGATAAGGGAAGAGGACCGGGGCTGCCACTATATATAGAGGTTAGATAACTTCGTAGGGGGGATCCGATTCGTTCACTCACCCATTAGCACCGCACAAAGGCCATCCAGCCTCCGGAGGCCCTCGAGCACTGTACTAGTTCATCCACCAACCTCCAGGAGAGGCAATCGACAAAAGAAGAAGTAGGGTATTACGCTTCCCAATGGCCCGAACCTGGCTAAACTATCGTGTTTTGTGTCTTCCTCACCACTGAGTGAGTTCTTTGCCATCCCCGACGAGTAGCGAGTTAGGTGAGGCGAGCCCGCGAGAGATCTTCGTACACGCCCCTAAGTTCGAATCTTTAGGGTTTTGTAGAACCCAAAATCCAATATTTGGCGCGCCAGGTAGGGGGAGTGTCAAGGTCTCCTCCAAGCTCCACCTTCACCCAGCTTCGCTGCTCCGATGGCTGACGCTCGCCGGGCTCGTGCTGAGCGCCGCGCCACCCGCGTTCCTTAGACGACGCCCGCAGGCCCAATCGGTGCGCACCGATCACCATGGCCCGTGGTGAACGCCGCCACAGGCCCCGACGCTCAAGAATATCAAGGTTCCTCCCAGTCGGCTACCTAGCACCCCGACGTCCGCACCGCCACTCCGTCGCTCGTTCGGGCTTCCGGGTCGGCCTCGCGTGCCCGGCTGGAGATGCCACACGGCTGTCGCATGTTGTCCATGGCCACCAAGCTGCTCCGCTGCCTCCGCCACCCAGAAGGAGGGATGAAGACATGCAGGATGATGGGGTTGGGGGCTTCCAGGAGGTCAGGGCGGTGGCCTCCATCCTGGGAGGTGCCAGACCCCGGCCTCCAACCACGCCTTCAAGCAGTTCGCATGGGAGGTGAATGCCGCTCTCCCGAAGCCTGAAGCGATGCACCCCTCAATTGGTCCCAAACCACCATCACATTCGACCGAGGTGATCAGCTCAAGAGCTCGTTCATGGCCGGCAAACTCCCCATGATGTGCACCCCGACCATCAGCAACGTCCTCGTCACCAAGACCCTTATTGACAGTGGAGCGGGGCTTAACGTCCTCTTGGTCGAGACCTACGAGAAAATCCAGCTGTCGTATGAATAACTCATGCCGACCAAGCCCTTCTCAGTAGTTAGAGAGGGGTCCACCGTGCCCATGGGGCAGGTGCATCTGCCAGTCACCTTCGGCAAGCACAAAAACTACCACACTGAGATCATCGTCTTCGACGTCGCGCACATCCACGTGTCGTACAACGCGGTCCCTGGGTACCCGGCTCTCGCCAAGTTCATAGTAGTGACCCACCATGGCTACAACGTCCTCAAGATGCCAGGGAGCGGCGGCGTCATCACCGTTGCCTGCGACGAGAAGGGTGTCGTCTGTACTCTCGAACGCGCCTACCGTGCGGCGGCGGCAGAACACTCGGACAACGAAAAAGATGAGCCACCTCGCGAGGACCCACGCAAGAAGAAGAAGCAGATCCTCCCCATGGAGCGCCTTAGGGTTTCGGGCTCCGTGCCCGGGGACGGGGTCATTCCTCCCATCGCATAGGAAGGCGCGCTCGGCGCCCCCTTGCGCCAGGGCTAGGGGCTCCCACCGGGGAGGTTCCGGGCCTAACTAGTGAGGCGAGGGTGGCGCTCGAGCACAACCCAAGGGCGAGCTCCGGCGCGCGTCCGCCCAGCTCCCGCGAGTCTGTCATCAGAGCAATCCAAGAACTTCGAGAGGTCCAAGCCGTGTGAGGCGGGGACTGCCCTGCATCACCAATCGCATTCGCCGTCGTCGGCACGGTCGATCGGCCCCGCATCTACATCAACGCGCTCGCCATCAAAAGAGCCGCGGCTCAAGGCCCTTTCTGGCCCGCGTGAGCATTCCATCGGTGGGTGAGCCCAGGTGCAGGCACCCTGATGCCTTTCCGGCAAGGGAACGCAGCTGCCACCTACTAGCGGCTCCAGCGGGCCATGCTGATGCCTTGCCTGCTGGGGCCAAGCGAAGGTCCTCAGCCTCGGGAGTTGGCGGACCCGTGAGGATCACGACCGTGGAAGAAGGAGATCGGGCGACGGCTGTGCCCTCGGCCCTTCAGCGTCATTGCCGCCAGGTGCCTTTTGGTTGGTTGCTACGAGGTAACTTCTTGGCTCACTCCATCCGAGGGCGCCCACAGGGCCGTGTGGCCTCAAGGAGTTCAAGGCATTCCCCAACCGCCACTTTCATTTAAGCATCCTTCAGTTGTTTCTGTTGCACCCACTTCGAACCCTAACATTCTACCTTGCTTGTGTCTTTGGGCGGTTGACCCCCCGCTTTGGGGCTCCGGTCGAAGCTTATTGTTGCAGGCCTCTTGAGGCAGCATACACCATGTCTCACTCCCGAACAAGAAGAAGTCAACAGGGTTTACCAATGACCCAAAAGGAATCAGGCGCCTATGCCTCGGGGGTAGAGACACTCGCGAGGCCAAATCGTTCTCGTGACCTCCTAGATACACCCCCACCGTGACACTCTCACATAATAACAAGCCGAGGCTGTATACATCCGGGCCCCCCGAGGACGCAGAGGGGTCCCACCCATGCCCAGTGGCAGCCTTATGCAACGCACTGGGAGAAGACTCAAGGGAATCAGACGCCTATGCCTCGGCGGTACAGACACCCATGAGGCCAAAGCATCCTCGCGACCTCCCATATACAACCCCACCGTGACACTCTCACGTAATAACGAGCCGAGGCTGTATATGCCCAGGCCCCCCCCCCCCGAGGACGCGAAGGGTCCCTCCCACGCCTAGTGGCAGCCCTACGCTCTGCGCTGGGGTGAAGATGAAGGCAATCAACACATTCCACCAATGACTAAGCCCACAACTGGCCAGGAAATCAACACAGTTCCCAATGATTGTGCTCATAGTTGGCCAGGAAATCAACCCAGTCCACCTATGACTACGCCCACGCCCAGTGCGGGGGACAGACAACTAGAGGTACGGAGCTCCTCGTACGTCAAGGGGGACCCCTAAGCATCGTGACTCAGGAGCCTAACTGTGCTCGTAGCCCCTTCCCCCTTTGGGCCGTCCTGGTTTCTGGTCGGTTCAATCACGACAGAGGTACGCGCAGGGCGGGCCCTGCCGATGCAGAGTGGTGAAGGAGTTCAGGAGTCTCAAATTGTCAGTCTCTTAGGGAGAACGCCGGAGTCGCTCGGACGTCAAGGGCGACTCGTGAGCATTGCGACTCAGGGGCCTAACTGTGCTCGTAGCCCCTTCCCCCTTTGGGTCGTCCTGGTTTCCGGTCGGTTCAATCATGGAGGAGGTACGCGCGGGGCGGGCCTTGCCCATAGCGAGTGCTAAAGGAGTTCGGGAGTCTCAAATTGTCAGTTTCTTAGGAGGGACATCGGAGTCACTCGCACGTCAAGGGGGACCACTGAGCATGGCGGCTCAGGGGCCTAACTGCGCTCGTAGCCCCTTCCCCCTTTGGGTCGTCCTGGCTTCCAGTCGGTTCAATCGTGGGGGAGGTACGCGCGGGCGGGCCCTGCCGACGCAGGGTGCTGAAGGTGTTCTGAAGTTTCAAAATCCTCGCTGCATTCCCCTCATGAGGGCTGCTCGCACGTCAAGGGGGACTCCTGAGCATCGCGACTCAGGAGACTAACTGCGCCCGTAGCCCCTTCCCTCTTGGGCCGCCCCGGTGGACCAACGGCAATGGAGATACGCGCGGGGCGGGCCCTATCGAAGCACAATATCACAACAAACATGCAAGAAACGAGGCGAAGAAACCATCCAAGGAGTCAACCGGTTATTACAAGCCTTACCAAGTCCTTGAACACAGAAATAAGTTTGACGCCTCCACGAGGAACGATGTGCATTGTAGGGAAAAGACAAGGGGAAGAAATCAGGAATAACCGCCACGGCCGATCGCTCCATCTTCAAGGGGCTCATCGTCGGTGCGAGTGGCGCCGTCTTCCCCATCATCAGCTTCAACGGCGTCCGGAGACGAAGGAACTGCGACGGGGCGAACCTATTCACCAACGCCTCCTCGAGACCCTTCAGCGCCTCCGCAGCGCTGTGGCGGGCCTTAATGGGGACCGGCAGGATCACGGAGCTGAAGTCAAATCCCAGCTCGCGAAGATGAAGGTGACTGAAGACGCGTTTCGTGGCGTCAGAGAAAAGGTCGCGACACTCGCTGTCCACGGTCTTATCCACCTAGATGACGATGTCCTCCAACGCCACGGCGAGCCCCGCCGTGAGCCCGGGGAAGCCGCTCACTGGGGTGGCCAGAGGCGCATCGAACCCGTCCCGGCAGAGGGCGAGGAGCGCCGTTCGAAGCGTGAGCTCAAAGTCAGGGAAGACGGCCAACTCCGAGGCTTTTTCCCTCTCGACTGCGGCGAGGGCTTCCTCCTTGGCATTGAGAAGGGTCTTCTTCAAGGCGACCTCCTTCTCCTCCTCGTCCAAGCGCGCCTGCTTCGCGCGCAGGCTAGTTTCCTCCTGGGACAACTCTTCTTCCCGGGCGACGAGCTTGGCCTTGCGGGCCTCGAGTTCTTCCTCCCGCGTGCGATGCTGCTCGGCTAGCTTGGCTTGTTCCTCTTGGAAGGCCTTCAGGCGAGCCTGCACCTCTTCGAAGTGTTTGGCAGCCATCGCGGCTTCCTTCACCGCCTCCTCACCCGTGGCGCGGACATATTCGGCTTCCTCCAGCGCCTCCTCGCGTGCAACATTAGCGGCCTCGTCCTCCTTCTCACCCTCTGCCATCACGACCGCGACCTTGCCCAGGGCAGCAAAGACCTTGGTCAGGACGTCCTGGACGTATACCGGGGTCCTTTCGACCTCCCCCTGAGGAGCCTCTAGTGCTTTCCCGGGCGGTGACGTTGGAGAGGCAGCGCCACGAGGGACAGGAGGCTCAAAGATTGCTCGGAGATTGCGAGCATTGGAACACCGGCGGATTGATGGCCCTCAAGAACCTGCCCCTCGGGTAACGGCGCCTCCATGATCGCCTCAGGATGCTTCGGGGGCTCGGGGAGCTCGGCGACCAAGGCCTGAGAGGTCTCCCCGCGAGCCTCCCCCTCTTCATCGGCAGGCTGCGACGCGGTTGGGAGAGACGGCGGTGCATCTGGAGTCGCCTTTGGCTTGACACCCGCCTTCCTCTTCTTCACCACCAGTGAAGCAACACCCCTGGACATCAGGTAAAAGAGAATTAGCCATGCACGGACGATGAACGCGCGAAGCGTGCCAAGACGAGCCACTTACTCTTCAACATCGCGCCACCTGTTCTTGCTCTCTGCCCCGATGACGGCAGGGGCGTCAGGGCCCCCCACGGAGAGGGGGCGAGCCCGGCGCCTCAGATTTCCCGCCGACACAGGCGGGATGCGCCGTGGGCGGCTCAACCCTATGCTTTTGGGAGGAAAGCACACACGCGGACCGCGTGGCGTGCGGGGCCGACACAGGTCCCCTCGAGGTCTTGGTCGGGCGCGAGGAGATCATTGCGGAGACCTCACCTGTGGCATCATCATCATCTTCAAGCTCGCGCAGAAGGATGGCCTGTGACGGGGGAGGCGCGCTCGCGGGGCAGTCTTCGACGGTCATCTCGACACCTCCAGACGACACCTCCACCGGACCAGAGCCCTCGGCCAGAAAGAGCCCCCGCTCATCGAAGACACGCAATGCGGAGACCAGATTGGCTGGGTCGTCGAGATGGTGCAGCAGACCCACAACCTCGGGCAGGTCACCAGGGTCGCCGCCCAGCAAGATCGCCACGACCCTGTTCAGCTCCTTAGTGGGAAGGTCCTAGGACCACAGCCTGAGCTCGTCGTCACCATCCCTGTAGTCCCAAAGGGGCCTAGAATGGGCCTGAAGCGGCGCTAGGAGCTGTGCCAAAAATTCCTTCACTACCATCCCACGAGTCAGCCTCTTGGCGCTGATGTCGCGGGAGAAGCGCTCCAGGATGGGCACGTCCCGAGGGTCGTAGAGCTTCGCTGAGCTCCACACAGAAGTCTTCTCCGGCAGCCCCTTCGGGTCCTTGAGACTCATGAGAACCCAACGGTGCCTGTAGTTTTCCACCTTCTTTCTGGCCTTTAGGAGGAAGTTGCTGCTCTGGGCCGCTAGGAAGGAGATGCATGCCGACAAATGGGCGCTGTCGTAGAAAGCAAAGACGAACATGAGCAAGATGGCGCAAGAGGGCTACTGAAGGCCGCACGCCTACAAAGGCCCTGCAGTAGAAAGCAAAGATGGACATGAGAAATATGGAGTTCGGTTGGAAGTGAAGGACCTGGATCCCATAGTGGTTCAGGATGGCGGTGAAGAATGAGGAGAAAGGCGACACCAGCCCGACGAAGACTGTATGGAGGAAGAAGGGGTATACCGCCTTCAACGCGGGCCGCTTTGCTGCGGCGTCAGGCCAGATCAGGGTCCGCCCATGCTTGTCGGACTCAACCATAGTCCATGGGAGCACAGGGGAAAGATTCACATCCTTGGAAAGGGCGCACTCCCGGAGCGGAGGAGCTGGCGCAACTCCTTGCGTCTCGGGCTTCTGCTTGCCGGCGGGCTCCATCGCTGGTTCGAAAAGAGAACAACGCGGTGCTGGATCTGGGAGGCGCTGATTCGAGTTGGACACCGAGGAGGCAGAGCGAGTGTGGGAGAAAGACAAGCAATAATGGACCAACACAATGAGTCAGACTCTCGATGACCCGGGCGGAGACAAAATACAATGGAGACCCGACATCAGCCGCGTGACGCGCATCGGCCTAGCCCACAGGCATTTAGGGCCTGCTGCGCCTCAGGCCACCCCCAAGGCTTCGCCCAGAAGCCAACCCGAGCATGCCTTGGACCCGAGGGCTACTATCGGTGTTCTGGGAATGGGGGTACCCAGACCTGCCTGCCTGTGGCCCTGGGCTGGCCCACTCTATCAAGCAAGCATAATCGGGCGCGGTACCAGCCAAGGCAAGGTCCTCACGAGGGGCCAAGCCTCGTGAGGAGGAACAACATCAAGACCTGCAGGGGGCCTCATCAGGACCCCTTCGGAGCAGCGGATATTCCGAGGCAAGGCTCGGCCTCGGGAGTCAAGGATGACGTGTGGAAAGGACAGGCGAGCAACAGACAACAGGGCGCAACAGTTTCCCCTTTAGTGCAAAGGGGGGCAAGGACATACCAAGGTTCCCAAGGCATCTTCCAAAGGTTTCCCTTCTGGTGCAACAAGGCCATCGCCGCCCGCCAGAAGGACATACCTCATCCCTGGACCGCCCTTGCAGCATCGACAACCAATTTGCAGGCGAAGACCACCTTTGGGCAGGGGAGCATGTTCCCCTTCAAAATTGGCTGTTGTGGGATCCCTTCCCACCAAAACGATAAGGGAAGAGGATTGGGGCCACCATTATATATAGAGGATAGGTTACTTCGTAGGGGGGATCCGATTCATTCACTCACCCATAAGCACCGCACAAAGGCCAGCCAGCCTCCGGAGGCCCTTGAGAAAAGTACTAGTTCAACCACCAACCTCCATGAGAGGCAATCCAAAAGCATGAGTAGGGTATTGCGCTTCCTAGCAGCCCGAACCTGGGTAAACTGCCGTGTTCTGTGTCTTCCTCACCATCGAGTGAGTTCTTTGGCATCCCCGACGAGGAGCAAGTTAGGTGAGACAAGCCCGGGAGAGATCTTCGTACACGCCCCTGAGTTCGAATCTTTAGGGTTCCGTGGAGCTCGAAATCCGACAGTCACCGGTAATGTACGGGACCACCGGAAGGGTTCCGGGGATCCATCGGGAAGTGCCGCCAGCCCGAAGCTGCTACATGGGCCAAAAGTGGATGGGAACCAGCCCCTAGGTGTGCTCGTGTGCCACCACTAAAGGCCCAAGGCGTGTCTAGGGGTGGAGGGGGCCAAACCCTAGGCGTGGAGGGGCTGCCTTGGGCCTCAAGTCCCACCCTAGGGCGCCTCCACCCTTGGTCGCCGCCTCCATGCCCATCTAGGGCTGCCGCACCCCTTAGGGTGGAAACCCTAAGGGTGGGCACCCTCCTCCCTCTCCTCCTATCTATAGTGGAGGGTTTGGGGCTGATTTGAGATAATAATTTCTCTCTCTCGGTGCAGCCCTACTCCTCCTCCTCTCATCCTCCGTAGTGCTTGGCGAAGCCCTCTCGGAGTACCACGCAGCTCCACCGTCACCACGCCATCGTGCTGACAGAGTTCTCCCTCAACCTATCCTCCCTCCTTGCTGGATCAAGGTGTTGGAGACGTCACTGGGCTGCACGTGTGTTGAACGCGGAGGCACCATTGTTCGGTGCATAATCGGAATCCACCGTGATCTGAATCACTGTGAGTATGACTCCATCAACCACGTTCTAGCAACGCTTCCGCTTAGCGATCTTGAAAGGTATGAATATGCTCTACCCCTTTGCTCGTTGTTGGTTTGTCCATAGATATATCCTTGTGCGACGTAGGAATTTTTTTGAAATTACTACGTTCCCCAACATATAGCCTTACTCAGCAAACCAGACAAATCCGGACAAAACGCACACCCCCGCTCACGGGGCCCGTCATGGGCGGACACTCAATGAAGAGAACACGAACAACGACCAGGTCAGTCCTCGATGTACTACTGGACAAGCCATGCCCCATACACTCGGCTCCACCTGAATCAAGCTCCACCCATAGCTTTCGAGCATGCTGGGTCATCAGGTAGATCGCAAAAACGGGGAGAGCATCCTGAAGGAAACGCCCGTGGAGGGCCAGTCAATAGCGCCGCCGGATAACCGCGCAGAAATCTTAACGATCTATGAGACATTTACCTCAAAGAATCAGAGAAATAGAGCCTTTTGAGAGCTTCATGAAATCCACCATGTTGTGGCAGCAAACCCATGGTCAAACACACCCACTACTTTCAACCACGATGAGGAGCCGAGGGCTATCGCAGGTCGAACCCCTACCGTCTTAGTCCTGAAATCCGGGTTCATCAGAGACATTAAACATCCCGACTGGTTGGCAAACCTGGTCATGGTACCAAAGAAGAACAAATCTTGGTGGCTATGTGTCGATTTCAAGGACTTAAACATAGCCTGCCCTAAGGATCCTTTTATGTTACCTCGGATAGACAAAATTATCGATGCGATAGCCGAACACGACTCCTTGTGTTTCCTCGACACTTACTCCGGATACCATCAGATCAAAATGAAGGAATCCGATCAGGTCGCAACCGCCTTTGTAACACCCTACGGGCCATTCTACTTTGACACAATGCCGTCCGGGTTAAAAAATGCCGGCG
This sequence comes from Hordeum vulgare subsp. vulgare, assembly GCF_904849725.1. Taxonomy (NCBI): domain Eukaryota; kingdom Viridiplantae; phylum Streptophyta; class Magnoliopsida; order Poales; family Poaceae; genus Hordeum; species Hordeum vulgare. The sequence goes on along the minus strand of NC_058518.1, from coordinate 241,120,427 downwards.
CCACTTACCAGCGCATGATTCATACATGCTTGAGGAAACAGATCGGCAAAAATATGGAGGCATACATGGATGATGTTGTCGTTAAGACCAGTCACGTTAGCCAGCTGGTAGACGACCTCAGGGAAACCTTCGCCAACCTACGGGCATATGATATACGACTTAACCCGAATAAGTGTGTCTTCGGAGTCCCAGCCGACAATCTCCTCGGATTCATAGTGTCATAAAGAGGAGTCGATGCCAATCCGACCAAAATTCGAGCATTGTCACAGCTCACCATTCCAACAGAGCTACAACACATCCAAAAGCTGGCAGGCTGTGTGGCGACCTTAAGCCGACTTATATCTCGCCTCGGCGAGAAGGCCCTCCCTCTCTATAGATTGCTGAAGAAAACTAAGAACTTCAAATGGACTGATGAGACCATAACGGCTCTAGAGGACATCAAGGCGATACTGGTCAGCAACCCCATCCTAGCAACACCCTTCACAGGGGAGCCAATGTTGCTATACATCTCAGCCACCAATCAAGTGGTCATCGCAGTACTCGTTGTAGAACGAGAAGCTGAGGGTCAACAACTACGGATACAAAGGCCGGTCTATTACGTATCCAAGGTGGTCACCTCATATAAAACCAGATACTCGCAATACCAAAAGATTGCTTACATAGAGTTTATGGCATCGCGCAAACTTAAACACTATTTCCAGGACTATGCGGTCACTTTGACTTCGGAAGTACCATTGAATGCTATCATTAACAATAAGGACGCCACGAGATGAATTGCGAAATGGGCCATCGAGCTCATGCCATTTGAGATTACCTACAAACCATGATGATCTATCAAATCTCAAGTCTTGGCCGACTTCGTCGCTGAATGGACTGAGGCTGAACTGCCTAGATAGTATAGCACTTATGCTCACTGGACCATGTATTTTGATGGGTCTAAAACTCTCGCCAGTCTGGGGGCTGGAGTGATTCTCACATCTCCTAACGGGGATAATGTTCAGTACGTGCTATAGATCATGTATGCCGACTCGAATAACGCAACATAGTACAAGGCGCTTTTACACGGTCTCCGGATGGCAGCCTCAATGGGCATACAGTGGCTCAAGGGACGAGGAGACTCTAACCTTGCCATATCACAAATCAATGGCGGATTCGATGCAAAAAATCCGAAGATGGCAGCATATAGAAATGTCGTCCTCAAGATATGAGCATGAGTTGAGGGTTGGAGTTCCACCACGTCTCCAAAAACAACAACCAAGCCGCGGACGTTCTCGCCCGCTTAGGCGCAAAGCGCGACCCCGTCCCCAGTAACATATTCCTAGAACGGCTATTTAAGCCATCCGTAGTATGGAAGGACCAAATGGGTAGCATAGGAGCCGATGGTGAACAGGAGGTTATACCACCTACAATCGAGCAGGATGATCCAATCATCAATGAAACTTCAATTGAAGAAGCGCCCTCGGCCCACGAGGTCATGGCAGGAATGACGCAATGGACCGAACCCTTCCTTGCGTATCTCATGCACAAGGAATTCCCCGATGACCAGACCGAAGCGCGACGTATCATCCGCCGATCAAAAGCTTACAAGGTCCACGAGGGCAAGCTATATAAAAATAGCACCATAGGAGTCCTCTAGTGGTGCATCTCCGAGGAGGGGGGAAGGCAGCTTCTGGCCAAAGTACATGCTGGTATGGGCGTTCACCATGCAACCGTTCGGGCCTTGGTCAGCAAGGCTTTCCCAGCCGGTTTCTTCAGGGCGATAGCCCGAGAGGACGCCCATGCGCTCGTTCAGCGTTGTGCGGGGTGTCAACTCTTTGTGTTGTGGTTTTGTGACGACATATGTCCTCGTGAAAGGACTTAGTGCTGAGTCCATCGCAACTACGTGGAAACTCAAAGGGGTTGATCGGGAACGAGAGACGAGTTTAACCAGGTTAAGCCCCTCCGATGGAGGTAAAAGCCTATGTCATGCTTTGTGTGTATTGATGATGGAATCAATTACAAGGGAGCAGATTCTCTTGACCTAGATCTTAATGGATTTTAACTTAAGTCTATTGGCCTTAGAGACTCACCTTTATATACGGGTCGAGACCCTAGGCTTACAAGAATCCGGGCACGTTATGATTCATGACCCTATATGTCTCTAACTTGCCTTGCTCCCCAAGCAAGGGAATTCCTCGCGACCTTCTACCTTTTGGGCCTTAAGACGCCATCTTCATGTCTTGGGCCGCCAACGGGCTCATCTTGGTGACCCACCTTGCGCCTCGAGTCTTGCATGTCAGGGCCCACACTGACTACAATCGTTGAGTCGCCATAATAGTGACCCGACCCAGTAGGGTGGGTTATACAGCAGGGTTATATCCCAACGTTAGGCCCCATATTGGTTTGAATTTATTCGTATCAATATCCTTCATCTGTGGTCTTGACGGCTCATCTTCTGTTTGTTTTCTTGCTCGCCAATGACGTCACCCGCCCAAAAATTCCAGGAATTCAGTGATGTCATCATAACAGTCTGTATATCTATCCATTTGGCTCGAGAATCAAGGCGCCCTTAGCTCAGAAATTTACTGTACCTCCTTGATTCCCGCGCGTGTCGGTCACACTTCGTCTTGTGGCCTTTAAATACTCACGAGGCCCGTCTCCATTTTTACTTTTTTACCTTGTCTTCTTGCTCGCACATGCCTCTACTCCTTGCACCATCGCCGTCACTGTCATTCTCGTCCATCGGTTGAAAGCTCCCCACGAACGCGACGCTTCCTGACTTCATCAGGACGCAACTAGTCATCTCCGTCGTTGTCAGCAATCCTCTAGGTAAGTTCTTCTTCATCCTTAAATCCGCATAAGGTCGAAGCTGTTCGTAGGAGTTCATCGACGTTCATCATATGTTCCTTCCATTAACGTCCATCTTCACCTGTTTCAATGAGATTTTCCCGTAGTACTATGTCGGTAGGTTTAGTTGCCCTATCTCGCTCATAATGCTTTTTATATTTCCTTTGAAATCTGTCAGTAAGATCACCATCACTTCCATACCTTGTTGTTTAGGGTTAGTAATTATTTCCCTTTTTTGAATCTTTCGTAGATCCGTAATTTTAGATGCTTCAGTAGAAACTTGTTTATCTTGGACTTAGTAGGAAACCAGATGATTTCGATTGTTGTGAGTCGTCTTCATATCGCCGGGTCATTGATGTGACCATAACCCGCCAAATCTATAAAGCCGCTTCACTTTAACAGCGACTCAATGCAAAACGACTCATCTCTAATTTATCACACCATCTTGATTTAGCCATCATCCGTCACAAACCTTGTAGTCTGATCACGCTTGTTAGTTTTAAGATAAGCCACCACTTATTTACTAACCCGCCAATTACACTTCCGTAGCTTTCTTCCCTTGGCTAAGCCGCCATGGCCAAACCTATTTCATGCAAGCGGGAGCCTTTTCAAGTTACTGAGGCTACGCTCACAAATTATGTGGAGCTAGGGGATCTGCCACATAAGGAAAAGATTGTTTAGTGAGGCGCCTCTGGGGAGGAATGACTGCAACCCGATGAAGCAGAAGTAGTGATATTTATGGACCATCTTGAACACGGTTTCTCTCCTCCCGGGTCAAAAAATTTCCGAGACGTCTTGCACTTTTACAACCTTCACCTTCAAGACTTGGCTCCCAATTCCATATCCAACTTGTGCCATTTCCAACTATTTTGCAAGGTGTATATGGGAATGGAGCCCACTGTCCCTTTGTTCAGAGAGTTCTTCTATCTCCACCGCCAGACAGAGTGTGCTGACGGACCTAGTCTAGAGCTTCGCAGGGTCACAATTAAGAGGCAAAGAAACTATGGTTTTCCTGTCGCTCTTCTGCCTAGTCATCCTAAAGGATGGGCAAAGACCAGGTTCTACTACAAAAACACAACTCATGTCAACAAGAAACCCTGACGGGTTTCAGAGCAAAATGCCTTCCTATGAACTTTGATATGCCTGATTTGGCTTCTGTAGAGGAACGTGGCCAACTCGCCTTTGTCTGGCAGAAACTCAAAGCTTTAACGACTAATGGGTTAACTAGAGTTGATCGGCTATAGAGGAATTGTCCGTTATGGGTTAACCGAACTCATCATTTTGGAGGAGGAAACAACAAAAGGTTGCTGCAAAGAAACCTAAAGACTCCCCAAGCAAGAAAAAGAGCTAGTTGGCTATAGAGGAATTGTCCGTTATGGGCGAGTCACAGACCGTTGATGATCAATCTGAGGTAGAACCTTTACTTTTAAACTGTCTTTTAATTAGACTTGCTAACGCCCCTTCAATCTCGGCATGATGAAGCTGATAGCCAGGACGAAGATGTTGAGGTAAATTCCATCTCTTCTAACTCAGATCTCTCATTTCCATGGCCACCAAGCCGGGTTGTTAGGAAAATACCTTTGTCTCACCCGGAAGCTTATTTTGCTCCTGATTTCCTTTTGAAGAAGATTCTATATACACCAAAGTGACAGACCGGAAGCGCCTCGGGTGATCTTGTGAAAGGCTTACCTAAAAAGTAGGCCACTCGTAAACGACGGAATGAGGTACCTGATAGTCCAACCCTTTTCTTTCAAAAAAACTAGCCTTATCCAACAGACTCTTAAACCTTGTGATTCAATTTATCAGGAGTCACCACCTTCATCGAGCATCTCGTCTGTGTTAAAGGTGCCACCCCTTGTTATCAATCGAGGGTAACTGATGCATTTTTGCATCCATTATTGCTTTTGTAATTTTAGTACTTGCATATGTCCTGATATGCTATCTTTGCTTTATAGGGCCAAAGTCAAGAAAAAGAAAGTGGAAGGGTCATCTGTCAACCCTAGTGCGCCCGAGCAGGAGAATCAAACACTTGTTACTCCTGAAACTCGTGTTGAAACTCCTATTGATCTCCCTGAAGCTCATCAAGGTGCCGATGATGACACACCTCAACATGCCGAGCCGACAAGTGCTGATGAGGTGGCCATGGAAACCAGCCCGAAGGTTAGTCCTAACCCGCCTAGTCCACTGAAAACAACCAAAGACGTTGCTTATCATGAGGAAGGGGTTGTTATTACTAGGATGGATTACATAGCTCTTGTGTTCACTGTATTGACCAAAAATTCCTCTAAAACTGAGATGCCTTTGCCTGATAAAGAAAAGGCCAAACTTGAACTTCCCAATATCAACAAAATCAGCTTTGAAGAACTTCACTCTGGTTATTTATGCTGCCTCTCCACAAGCCGGGACATGGAAGCTAGCCTAGTGGGTATGTTGAAGAAAAGATATGAGGTATGCCTGATCTAGTCTTGCATTCCATATATCCTTATGTAGCCCCCAAGGGCCGAGTCATCTTCTTGAAGATGAGTTGGGTCTTGATAAAATGGAAACTTTGATAGAGCCTCATGTAGCCCCCAAGGGTAGGCTTATCTTCTTGAAGATGATGTGGTACTTATTATGCTTTGGCGTAAGATTTCAACTTGTAGCCCCCAAGGCACAGGTCATTATGAGAATAATGAGCCAGGTCTTATCATGTTGACTCGTAAGAATTCGACTTATAGCCCCTAAGGTCCGGGTCATTATGAAAATAATGAGCCGGTCTATTATTTTGCAGAAGTATAATGTTAGTCTATCTTGGAAAAGTTCAAAACTTGTAGCCCCCAAGGGCAAAGTCATCTTGTTTGGAGATGAGTCGGGTCTTTCATGTAGTATATGGTATAAAAACTGATATGCATTAGCCCTGAAGTGGCAAGTATATTGCTTGCAATCTGCTTGAGACTTGTAATAATTTTCTTTGCCGCCCCCTAGTGTCATTATGCACCTTGCTGGTGGCTTAGATGTGACTAATATCTCCTTTGGAATTTGATTGTGCAGGAAACTGTAAGTCCGACTGACTCAGAATTGACCTGTATAAGAAGGAATCTCGCGCTGCAGCAAGATGCCCGTGCCAAAGCCAATGAAAAACTTCGGGCCTCTTGTGAAGAGATTGAAAAGATTAAAGTTGACTTCAAGGCGTATAAGGAATCTACCAAGGCTAAAAAAGCCACCTTGGTTAAACGTGCGGAAGACACTGATGGTAAGTTGAAGCCTGTTACTAAAGAGCTCATGGGTCTCAAACGACATATTTCTTAGATGAGTGAAGTTGGCTTTGGTAAGTATTTTTTGATGAACTTACGATACCCTTCTATAAGCAAAACATTGTGAAAAGACCCACTAGGCGACTTATGTGCTTGAATTATTCGCGGGCCTCCAGACTCGCAATCTTCATGACAATAGCTTACTAAAGCTAAAAAACTTGTATACTTTAACTGAGCAATTGTATGCTGGGAGTTTGTTTTCTATCAAGGCTGTTATGGGGGATAAAGACCCGGTCAAGTTCATCAATGATGTGCTAAAGCGGCTTTCAACGATTCCCAAACAAATTGAAGAATTGAAGAGATCAGCTGCTCAGGGGGCAATAGCTGCTCTGAGCCAGGCTTTGGCTTATGGACTAGAGCTTATCCCGGAGGAGATAGCTGGCGGGTTTCCTCAACTCCAAGATGACGGCTCAGATTTTACCCAGGAGGATTATGCCCACTTCATGAAGGCGTCTCGTATGTTGGCTAGTCAATTGGCTGAGGGTGTTGATCTTAAGACATATCAAGCGGCCTATGATGATAACAACACACGAGTGCAGCCACCCATGTTTGAACCGGTGGATCTGACTCCTCAATGTTGTAAGCATCTCTTTGCCCCTGATGTTGACCTGTCCTCCATCTTGAATGAAGAAGCTGAATTCCACGCCTTAACCCATTGCAACTGGGATATGGACAACCTTCAGATCTAGGAACCAGAAGGCTAGGCGCACGTTGACCCGACGGCGCCTTGAATGAGAAATCGGCCTAAAGCTTAACCCGAATGAATTGACAGCTGGGTGATGTTAATGATTGTTTATGCACTTTTGTCCAAGATCCTGGGCTCCATGTAGCCTTGTAATATTCTGAGCTGTAAAAAACTGATTGTCTATGCCATGCCTTCATGCATGTTTTAAGCTTTTTGTATCGCATGTGAACTTGTCAATGGTTTCTAAATGGCTCAAATGATGCTTTTGTGTCTATGTTTTTTTAAGTCAAGACGGGCGGGTCCATATGAGCCGTGCATTCTGAAATATTCCACTATTGTAATTGATCTCGGCATCGCAAGGCAACAACTCCATAACCCGGACGCTCTGTATGAGCCGGCCTAAAACATTGAATCCTTTTTGGAAAAGGTAATACCGTATAATGGCAATAAGTCACTTTTAATAGGTCGGCTCGATGAGACTCGACAGGGAGACTGGCTTGCAAGGCTCTAGTCATATCCTAATGCTGGTGGGTGTAATAACCCTTTATGATATGCCGGCTCAGTGAGACTTGGCAATTTAGATTGGCTGATGAGGCTCAAGTCATGCTTTAGTGAAGTGGGTACGTTAACCCATGGTTTCTCCTTTTTTCCATATGCCGGCTCTCACACGACACACTCGATGTTTTAACCTTGACAAGTCCAGGGTCCACAATGGATTGACTTGCCAAGAGTATACGAGGCCTTTTAGGGGGAGTCGAACAAACATATAGTCAGGTCTAACCATCGTATAGCGGTAATTTTTCACAGACCAAGAAGGGTGAGAAAGCTAAACTCAGTGAGTTGGAAGCCCCCAAATGACCCATGATCAGGGAAAACCCCAACATAGGATTGTAGAAGACAATGCTATTACTGCCAAACAATCTGGGGAGTAGTGCCCCCCAGATAAGCAGACTGTATTCCACTGATCACCATTGGTGCCTATGTTTGAACCGTGCATCATGGCAACTGGTCTTCTTTGGCATATAACACCTATGTTTGGACGGTCGCATCATGGCGGCTCATTCTCTTTGGTATCAATAGCGTCCATGTTCGAATGGCCACATCGTGGTGACTCATCCTCTTGGGCAAATTAGTTTAAATAATAAAGAATCATGCTCATGATATAAGCTGAAACGACAGTCCGAGGGTGCCGACTTTATTGTGTTGATAAGATAGTATGTACAAAACTTTGAAGGAGGTACATAAATAAGGAGCCAATGGTTCTAAGTATAATAAGGCCGAAGGTGAGCGATGTTCCATGGTCGGGTTATTGTGGGATTGAAAGTATGTCTAAAGGGGGGGGGGTTAGACTACTTGACAAGATAATTTTTTTGCCTTTTCCCAATTTTAGTTGAGAGGCAGCTATGGGAGTTATAGCAAGTCAAGACACCCTACACATGCAGTTCTAAGAGTATAGCAGCGGAATGCAAAACATGCAAGTGTAAAGCATAGGAGCAAGGTAGGGAGATCAACCACATGAGGTTGACATTGCAATTTTGGCATAGTTCCGATAGGTGCCGCTATCGTACGTCCATGTTAGTGGAGACTTCAACCCATGGAGGGTAACGACTGCGAGAGTCCACGGAGGGCTCCACCCATGGAGGGTCCACAAAGAAGCGGCCTTGTCTATTCCACTACGGCTTCCACACAAGAAGGACTAGCCTTACTCACGGTAGATCTTCACGAAGTAGGCGATCTCCTTGCCCTTACAAACATCTTGGTTCAACTTCACAACACGAAGTGGGAGGCTTCCAACCGACACCTAACCAATCTAGGAGGCACCACCCTCCAAAAGGTAATAGATGTGGTAGATCAGTGAACTCCTTGCTCTTGTGCTTCTAAAGATAGCCTCCTCAACACAAAATCACTCTCTCACATAATATGCATGGGTAGGAGAGGTTGATTTGGTGGAATGCTGTTTTTGGAGGCTAGAGATCAAGTTTTAAATGATTGGATTGGAATATATTGGTATCAACACATGAGTAGGTGGTTCTCTCTCAAAAAATGGATCTGGCAATGAAGTGTGTGTTCTGAGTGCTTCACCAATGATTGAGAGGTGGGTGAAGGGGTATATATAGGCAGCACACAAAATCCAACCGTTACACACAAAGTGGCAAACTCCATGACACCAAAGTGAAAAACTCGATGGTACCGATTAGCACAAAGGTAGCAACTTTTGAATTTCGGTGAGACTGATATATGAAACTCAGTGGCACCGAAAAGGTGTCTAACGATCAGATGGCCAAAATCGGTGGAACCAATACTCAAACTTGGAAATTCTGATTTTGTGTACCGAGGCACCCGAAAGGTGGTCACCCAAACTTGGTAGCACCGATATGGATTTGGTTGCACCGATTTGGTGGGAATGGCTATGGTGACACCGAATTTGTGTATATGGAATTTGACAGAGTGGATATGTTGGAAAACTGACTAAGTATTTTGGTGGCTAACTTTGTGCATTTTGACCAATCAGTCCATTTTACTAGCTCACCCCCTTTTAATAGTATTGGATTTCCTGTGGACTCAAACTTGATTTCTCATAAATAAAAATGAAGAGTCTTCTTGCTTGAAGCTTGAGCCAGTATTATTCCTTTCTTGCATCAAGGGGCATCTCCACATAAGCCTTTAGCCATAATATCTTTTGAACTTTCTGAAATATATTTGGAAAACATATTAGTCCAATGATGCATATGTTGTGATCAATTATCAAAACCACCATAGGGAGCAATTGTGCTTACAGTTGTATCCTCCTTTGAAGTGTATCCATCTGGACGAAGGTCTAGCAGATAGTATGAGCCATTGTTAAGACTTTTGCTGATGACGAAAGGACCCTCCCATGGTGGTAAAATTTATGCATGCCCATATGATCTTGAATTAGAAGAAGAAGTAAGCCGCCCTCCTGAAAAATCAGGCTCTTAACACTACGGCTATGATAGCAACGTAGGTATTGCTGATATATAGGTGATCTTGCTGCTGCCAAATCACACTCTTCCGCCAAGGCGTAAAAGGAATCTTGACGTGCCTGCTCGTTGTCTGCTTCAACATAAGTGGCGACTCGAGGAGAATCATGTCATATATCACTTGGTAAGACCGCCTCAGCTCCATAAACCAGAAAAAGGACGTGTAACCAGTGGATCCGCTTGGTGTTGTACTAATTCTCCAAAGCACTACGGGGAGCTCCTCAACCCAACAACACTGAGTACGCTGTAAGGGAACAACGAGTCTGGGCTTGATCGCTCGCAAGATTTCCTGATTAGCTCGCTCAGCCTGCCCGTTGGACTGTGGATGTGCTACTGCTGATACGTCAAGCCGGATATGCTCCTGCTGTCAGTACTGTTTCATGGCCCCTCTAGATAAATTGGTACAATTATCAGTCATAACACTATGAGGATAGCCAAACCGGAAAATCAACCTTTTCATAAATTTGACAGCTGTCTCTACTTCACAATTGCTGACAGGTTCTGCCTCAACCCACGTGGTAAACTTGTCAAGGGTATTTTTATCAAAAGACATCTTGAACGGGCCAACCATATAAAACCCACACCGCAAACAACCAAGTGATTGGGATTATACGCAATTCCTGAGTCGACACATGGGCTTGTCGAGCGAACTTTTGACATCCGTCGCACTTACGTACTATATCCTCCATGTCTCCATGAGCCGCCAACCAACAAAATCCATGACGAAAAGCTTTTGACACCAAAGATCGTGAGCCGGCGTGGTGGCCACAGTCACCAGCGTGGATCTCATTGAGGATCTCTCATCCTTCATCATGGGAAACACAACGTTGAAAAACACAGTCGACGTTCTGGGAACGGGGGTACCCAGACCTGCCGGCATGCGGCCTAGGGCTCGCCCACTTCATCAGCGGAAGATCGTCAAGGAGCAACACCACCCTGAACAAGGCCCTCGCGAGGGGCTAAGCCTCGCGAGGAAGATCGACATCAAGACTCGCTGGGGCCCTCCTCAGGACCCCTCTAGAGCGGTGGATATTTCAAGGCAGGATTGGGCCTCAGGAGTCAAAGATGACGCCATGGAAGGGCAGGTGATCAGAAGATGGCAGGACATGACAGTTCCCCCTTTAGTGCAAAGGAGGCAGGAGCGAATCAGGACTCCAAAGGCGTCTCCTAAAGGTTTCCCTTCCGGTGCAACAAGACCATGGTCGGCCACCGGCAGGACAGACGTCATCCCTGTGCTCACCTCTATGGCGCTGGTAGTGGCTTTGCAGGCAAAGACCAATTTTGACAGGGGAAGCATGTTCCCTTGTCTCCAACAGAAACTGGCCATTGTGGGATCCCTTCCCGCCTACTATAAGGGAAGAGGACCTTGCCCTGTGTAAGTGCATCTAGTGCCCCTTTGTGATTTTGGTGGTTTGAAGACTTATAGGTTAAGTATCTAATGTGTTTATGAGTATACACATGATAGGAGTTTGAGATATTTGATGAATATCGACCCCTAAAAATATATATCTTCGGTTGAAGAAATTTGTCTGAAGCTGAAGAATTGAATCGCGAAGAATCTGCGATGAAATTGATATTCCTCATGAAGATATTGAAATTGAAGAATTCAGTGTGTCCTGAAGAAAATCATTTTGAAGACTTTGAAGCATGAAGATTTACTCTTTCTGTTTTATTTTCTTCACACTTGAGTAATAGGAACACCGTACTGTTAAAGGGGGTTGAAGTTACACTTTGGAATGAATTTCCTCATGATGCTCAACCCAAGCCTAATCCTACCAAAAGCCTCAAGTGAGGAATACGAGTGACATGAGGACTCTCACTGTTGAGGGTTCCGACCGTTTCGATAGCCACGCCACATCATTGGTCTTATCCACACCAACAGTTATATTATTTAAGGGCATTAGTGTCAAATCATGTCGGGATGCTCCCAGGCTATAAATAGCCGCCCCCACAACCATTAGCTGGTTGACTGCACCGTTAGGAACTGACACTTGTCATAAGAGCAACCCAATTCCACAGAGTCTTCGAGAGTAATTCATCAGTGAGGAAATACCCCATACACCGAAACCACAAACCTAGAACCAAGTGATTGAGCATCACTGAAGAAGTTGTTCCTGTGTGGGACTGAAGCCTTTTACCTTTGAGGACTGTGCATCCTCCAGACGGTTAGGCGTCATGGTCTAGAGCTTTCCAGCAGTCAATTGTGGATCGCCGGGTGACCAAGTTTGTGAGGGTTTGGAAGTCTGCCCTGAAGACTTACCACGAGTGTTGGGTGAGGACTGTGTGTTCTTAGCCCAAGGAGAACACGGTAGGGACTGTGTGTCCCAGGATTGTGTGTCCTTTGGTTTCAATACCAAGCCACTCCAAACCAGATGGACAACTGTCAGAGCAGTTGGAACTGGGTCATCAACTACTGTCTTTGTTGTGAAACGGGTTCTAATTCCTCAACTCCTTACTTTCCTCAGATTATGTGTTGATGACTTTCACTGTTACTGTTTGAAGAATTTTCTAAAGACTTTCTCTGAAATTCCTCAACCCCAAATTCTTCATGCTAGTTAATCCTCATCTATTTTATGCGTAGCTGCTCACTATGCAATCTGTTTTCACATTCCTCACACTGAAAAACTGCTATTGTGAAACTTTGCACTTCTGATCCTTTACTATTTCTGCTGTAAGTTAGTCATCAGTGAGGTATTTCCTCAGTGATGAAATTCTAAAAATCTCCTATTCACCCCCCCTCTAGTCGATATAACGCACTTTCAATTGGTATCAGAGCAAGGTACTCCTTGTTTTGTGTCATTTTGGTTTAACCGGCTGGAGTTTTAGTTATGTCGACTGCAGGCATGTTTAAGGTGACTGCAGCATGTCCTACTTTCGAAGGAAAGAACTTTCCCTTGTGGAAGAACAAGATGGAAATGCATCTACAAGCTATTGATAATGATCTCTGGTATATTGTGGAACATGGCGTCCCCATCATCTCTGTTAGTGTCTCTGCTGCTCATGTGAAGAAATTCAAGCAACTTGATTCTCAAGCAAAGAATATCATCTGTGGCCATCTGAGCCCAGGCCATTTTGGAAGAGTGGGTGCGTTGGGCTCTGCAACACTGATCTGGGAGAGACTGTGCAAAGTAAATGAAGGAGTATCAACCCAGCGTGACTCTCATGTTGATATTCTTCGCAATCTCTTCAATCGCTTCAAGAGGCATGACAATGAAAGCTGCCAAGACACCTTTGATCGCCTCACTGACATATCAAATGAACTGCAAGCACTGGGAGCTCGAGAAATTACTGATCACGAAGTTGTGAGGAAACTGCTAAGATCTTTGGATTCTTCATTTGATACTTTCGTTCTGATGATTCAAGAAAGACCAGACCACAAGATGCTTGATCCAGCTGATATACTCGAAAGACTCAGTACTCATGAATTCCAGCTAGAAGAAAAGAAATATCTATATGGACCAAGCTATTCCAGACCACGTGCACTGAAGGCTAGAGAAATTTCCTCATCTGAAGAAGAAGATTCGAATGATAGCATTGGTGACCCTGAAGAATTTGGACAGGAGCTTGCAATGCTCGTGAGGAAATTCCAGAGGTTTACACGACATGGTCAGTTCGGTAAATCTTAAAGAAGAGACATGAGGAAATCAGAATCTTCATCTAAGGACTACAAGAAAAGAACCTGCCACAAATGCAAGAAATCAGGTCATTACATTGCTGACTGTCCCCGTTGGGGAAAGGAATCAAAGAAGAAGAAATGCAAGGATGACAGTTCTGATGACTCGAAGAAGAAGAAGAAATCTTCAAAATCCTCATCTTCAAAGCCCTCATCGCACAAGAAGACTAGTTTCAGAAAGGCTAGGGCACTTATTGGCAAGGAAATGGATTCCGAGGTAGAATCAGAGGAATGTGATGAAGAAGAGGGTTCTGATGAAGACTCAGAATCCGGACAGGCTAGTCTTGCACTGGCAACCACTTTCGTCAGCAAGTCAATCTTTAACCTTGAAGAAGATGATCACATCATCCTCACTGATGACTATGTTGATGACTCCGCTCCAACCTATTGCTTCATGGCAAAAGGTTCAAAGGTTCTGTCACACCCTGTTTTTCACCCCAAGTTTTCTGTGTTGCAAAAATCAGAGCTTGTTAAAACTTTTTCAAATAATGTTGTGAGTGCAATGTCAGCTCTTGTTTGAGTGTATGCTTTCTTGTTTGATGACTCAAACCCATGAAAAACTTATTATTTTGCTCTCTTCAAAAACCCTTTTTCCTTTATATCAAGATCACCTTCATCATGTTGGGATACACTACTAGCTCATGAAGCCAAGTGGCACTTCCAACCAAAGTTGGTGATCTGATCCAAATATTATTTTCATCCATTAAAAACATTAATTGGTGATTTAAAATATTATTTTCCTATTTTATATCTATGTCTATTTCTAAGGCCAGTAATGATATTCCCACAAGGAAAATTACTTTCCCGCCTTAGTAAATTCTGAGTAAATTCATGGAAGCTCAGAAGGACATATATTTTCAATATATAAGATTTTCAACCCTATTTTATATTAATTTTATTTGAGTAAAACCCTGAAAACCATTTTTGTCTGTTTTAGCTTTTTGAGATGTTTCCAAAGGAAATTATCTCAGTAAATTCCCATAAAATTACAGGAGCCCTCCCAAACCATATTAGGTGCTCACCTAAAATCTCACCTGGATCCAAGGTGGGGAAGTGCACTTATAGAGCCCAAAACCCTCTCTGTCCAAAGAAGAGTTGGAACAACTCTACGTTGCAAAGTTTCTCCAATGGAGCTGAAACTTTGCAGAGGTGTTTAACACCCCAAATGAGGACTCCACACCAAAGATGGGATTTGTGAGACTCTGTTTGGCCACACTTCCTTTGTAAAGGACAGTAATGGTCATTTTGAGACATTTTCAAGTTTGCAAAACCAAACTTGTTCAATGGAGCTCAGATTTCGTGGAACCCCATGTTTTTACCCCAAGACCAAACCTGTTAAGTTTCATTTAAAGTGGTGGAGTGGAAGCACCCCAAGTCACTGTCGAACACCTACTGTCAGGAAGGTAAAAACCCTCCTAGCCACTGTTTTACCCAATGTCAAGGCCCCAAACTTGGTGGGTTAGAGCACCAGAACACCCTGAACACCCAGTCAATCAGCCCCTCCCCAACTCCAAGCACAAGTGACAAGAACTCCAATTTGAGCTGCAGGGCAGTACTGGCAACACTAGTGTTCCTTGCTCCCTTGACCAGCTCGAGCTCCCTCTAAACCACAATGGCTAGGCACACTCCCAGCAACACTCAGGACATGGAGGACATGTCCCAAGTGCCCCAGAGCGAGCCAGCATGCTCTGGCATGCCAAAACTGCGCTCTGGGCGCGCTGCAGAGAGCCACCCGCAAGGGGCCGATGCTCCGGCCAGTCCCAGCCTCCCCAGTTATGTCCAAGCACTCCCCCGACAACCATTCAGTGCAAAGCTACCCCAGGGAACCTCTCCCCCTCGCGCAAGAGCTCGGGCGATGCGTGCCCGTGCGCGCCCGATGCGGCCGAGCATGCACGGTCGCTGCAGCTCGTCCCCACTCACTTTCCCTCTGCGGCCGTTGCACCAAGAAGCCCTAAACCACGTCCTGAACCCGTGGTTTCACGGCCAGCACCTCACTATGCTTGCACGCGTGCCACGGTGAGTCACCGGCGCGCCCGAGTCGGGTCACCGTCGTTGGCCTATAAATAGGCCCCCCCGGCACTCCAGCACCCTCCAAGCAGCTTCAGCACAACCAGTAGACACTCCCTAGCCGCCCAATCGAGCTCGCAGAGCCCCGGTGCTCGAGATCGACCGAGGCCCCTCCGCCTCGGAGCTCCGGTTGATCTCCGGCTACACGTCAGCTCCTGCGCTGCCCGACCTCTCATTACACTCCCCTTGACACCAGGAACGTTTCTCCTAACTCTCCCGAGCGAATCCATACCCTTAGCCCCTAGTTCAACACCAACGCGAAACCCTTCCGACACGAGAACCTCATGGCCGGCGACCCAGACCACCTCCGGTGACGTCCCGACCACGAGCAGGTAGGCGGAGGTACATGGAACACGTTCCCGTTCCTAGCTTGGCCTGAGGACAACGGCAGCCTCGCCGGCGTCCATCTCCACCTCTCTGACTGGAGGTAGGAGAAGGACCCGACAGGTGGGGCCCACCTGTCGGTGTCCTGGGGCAGCCAGCGCGCAGCCGCTGACGCTGACCCCAGGGGCCCGCAGGTCAGGTTTGAACCTGGCCCGCGCGCGCCTGGTGGCCAGGCCTGCTGGCTGGGCCGACTGGATCCAACCCCCTGGCCTTTTTCTTTTGTTTTAATCCAGCGAACTAAATGATTTTTATAAAAAGATTTAGCCAGTAGAAAAATATAATTCTTCCACCTGTAATTTTCTAAAAATGAGTAGTATTTGATTCTGTAATAGTTGACATTTATCAAAAACAGAAACTATTTTGGTACAATAAAATGATATTAAAAAGCACTAGTTTGCTTTTGTTTTCTTTTAAATAAATATGCTTAGCTAATAAAACAATAGGAAACATTTTTCAAAATAATACTGAATTTTTCAAGCCTTGCAACATTTTTAAAGCACTTTGTGATCTGTTTTAGTGAGAGCTAGTATTTATTTATTCCTTTCTCGACGGTAGAGTTACTGAGTGACGGAGGATCCGGAGCGGAAGACCTCGAAGACCCCGGATACCTAGCTGACCAAGGCAAGCAGCCCTTTTGCCATGACTTAAGTATATAAAATGATGCATGCTAGAATAGCAAGTATTTTCCGTTGCATGTGATCACAGTGCCGGTTCATCATTGATGTGATGGTACCGAAGGCTTCTTCGAAGCACTTGCATGTTGATAATGATATTCACATGGCTCCTCGGAGCATAAACATGATGAGCTGACCCTACCATCTACGAGGATCATGCTACTGTCATGTTGACTAGTAGAGTATAATCACTGCATTGAGCTTGACCCTACCCCGTGAGGGTCATGATATTATCATGTTGACAAGTAATGTTAAGGCATATTATCTCAAGCATAATGTTGAGTTAAATAAAGAGTTTATGAAAACCCCGTCGGGTGCCACTAATGCCCGAGGGTGATGATGAGTTGGTGATCACTTTTGGTGAAGTGATGCACCGGTGAGTTTGGTGTGAGTATGGTTTCGGAAATGGATTAGATTTATGATGTGTCGACCGTCCCAACCTTACCAGTACGACCACGATACCCCTTTATGGGACGGGGCTTTGTTCATTACTCTGGTCGGTGCTAGCAAAGAGCCACATTACTAGTGGCGGGAGTGATCGATGTCACTGTCGTGATGGGGTCGTGCCAGGTAGGACGACTATGCCATTATTATGAGTTCCAGGCACACCGTTGGTCCCTGCATGGTTGTTACGGTCCAGAGTCGGTGCTCGTAAGACGTACAACATGTGGGCTGGGTACCAATCGAGTGGACCTATTTGTCTAGTATCGTCAGTGGAAAGATGATGATCGGGTACTTACCTCGGGTATATGTGATATACCGCGAGTCGTGGATGACACGGAAGTTTCCCGTTTCTTGTGGGTCCAACGTACTACCTCTGGAGAGTGTAAACTATTCGAATAGCCGTGTCCACGGTCAAGGACAGTTGGGTGGTGCTGCTTAAACTACGTCCAGAGTTTCCGCATAAACCAAGTGTGTGTGCGTGGTGTTAAAAAGGTGTTGTTATGATAATCACAATAATGTGATCAAGTTCGGTGACTTGACATATAGGGTAAACCCGGATGGTTTAGCCCTCATTAATACATTGAGGTTATGACAAGTCCGATGACTTGGCATGTAGGGTGAACCCGGTGTGTTCAACCCTTGTCAGATATGTTGATATCACTAACCTGTTCTTCAAAAGTAATTCCTTAACTTGTTGCACGTACTTGATCATACCACCACATTGCATCCCACTAAAGATAACTGTTTCTGTTATTCCTTACCATATACATATCATGGGCTGTTTGCGAGTACATTCAAAGTACTCATTGGCTTGCCACTGGTTATGTTATTGACCAGACATGGAAGGACCGGAGTTTGGCTATGAGTACGCCGTCGGAGACGGACCTGCGATCTAGGATGCTTCCAAGTCAGAATGCCTGTCGGTGTAGACTTGATGGCATGGGCACCGCTTAGCCCTTACAAGTTTCCGCTACTCGATGTATCCGTTTAATTTGGCTTTAGGCCTTGCTCTTGAACCCGACCTTCTGGTCATTTGATGTAATAATTCGGTACTTGGATGTAAGACTCTATTATTCAGTATCTGTGTTAAGTGAACATTGATCCTTGGGGTCACTCGACACGGCGAACTCGACTTGCTAGTCGGGGTTCCCACAGGTACCGAATGATGCTTCCTCCTCTGATTCAAGTGATTGTGAACCTGATGATTATAAAAAACCCAGTTACAGTAAACTTGCTATCATTGCCACTAAACAACAATTTTGCCTGGAAAAGCTTCAGAAACTGCTAGATAGAAGTGATGATCTGTTGAATGATGAAATGAATCTTACCCAAATCCTCACTGAAGATGTGAAAAGTCTTCAGTCTAGATTTGATAATCTTAAAGATCGTTATGATACACTCCCTGCTGATCATGAGAAACTTTCCTATGAATTTCTTCAAAGGAAGCTTGATCTAGAGAAGCTAAGCATTTCTCATTATGATCTTCGTATGGAAAATGATTCATTACTAGCTCAACAGATCAGCGCTGCTCAACCTGAATTCATTCCTCCATGTCTTAAATGCATTGAACGCGAAACTGCTAATTCTTCACCAGAATCATCAAATGCTTCTATTACTACAAACACTTGAACTACACCTGTAGTGTCTATTTCCTCACTTGAGGAAAACACAAATGTTACTGATGAAAATGCAGGGTTGAAGGAATTGTATGTGACAGGCATATACAAAAGCCTCAAAGGACATCAAACCGTTTGTGATGTGCTCAAAAAGCAGATCTTGAACACAAACCCGAGGAAAGAAGGAATTGCCTTTGAGAGGAAATTAAATGCTGATGGATCTTATTGGAGACCTGAGTAGTATCCCAAAACCTCATGGGTTGCTGCTACTGGGCCTCCTTTTGATCCATCCAATCTAACTGTTTTTTCATGTGAATTATCCTATTCCTCAGATGATTCATTTGACTCCAACTATAAACTGTTCAAAAATCAATCTGGTGAAGTATTTGCTCGATATGTTGGAACTAACTGCAGGAATGGTCCTCCCTTGAGGAAAATCTGGGTTCCCAAAAGCTGTCTTGAAAATTTTCACGTGAATGTCCTCATGACACCACCGATGAAGAATCTGAACCCCAGATCAAATTTCTCAGGAGGACCAAAGTCTTCAAGAGGATCAAAATCCTCAAGTGGTCAAAATTATGCTCGAACCCGTGCAAATGCTTCTAACATGCAGGGAAACTACAAGGAATATGAATATGCGCATTACTCTTCAAATCATTATGTCCATAAATCCTCAAACCAGTTCTCTGCATATTCATATGAGTACTTCATATGGTGCTCGCAGGATGATGAATGCTTTACCACCCCTTCAGATGTGGGTGGTGAAGAAATTGAACTAATCACTTCTGCACGTCCGGTCTCCAGATGAAAATCATCATCTGAAGAATTTGCTGGAGAACTGAGGAAATGCTTGATAGGAGGCAAGCTAATATTGATGAAATAGAAATATTTCACACGTCCTTATAATTCTGTTGTGATGAAATTCTTATCTGATGAAATTGATATCATATTCTTCAAATCTGAAGCATATGAGATGGTAAGGTGTACTAATTCATCTGCAGGATGATAAACCCAAGAATACTGAGTGGGTTCTTGATAGTGGCTGCACACATCACATGACTAGTGACAAAAGCTTGTTGATGAATATGCCACTAACTCCGTCACCTCTGGAGCAAATCACATATGCTGACAAAGGTAAAAGCAAGGTATTGGGACTTGGCAAAGTGGCTATTTCCAAGGATAGGCATATGGACAGAGTGATGCTTGTTGAATCCCTTGGTTTTAACCTCATGTCAGTCTCGATGCTTTGTGATCTTGATATGATTGTTATCTTTGGTAGATATAGATGTGTAGTCATCATGGAGTCTGACAGATCCAAAGTCTTCGAAGGTGTAAGAAGAGGGGATTTGTACATTGTTGATTTCTCTACAGGTCCTCAACCAGCCACTTGCTTACTAGCAAAAACCTCAGAAGGATGGCTGTGGCACCGAAGACTAGGTCATGCAGGCATGAGGAATTTGCACACACTCGCAAAGAAGAAGCATGTCATCGGCATCGAATCAGTCAAATTCCTCAAGGATCATCTCTGCGGTGCATGTGAATTTGGAAAAATGACCAGATCCAAGCATCCCTCGAAGACTATCATTACCACTACTCGTCCCGTCGAATTGCTTCATATGGATATATTTGGACCTACTCACCATGCCACACCAACCAATGCAGCATCTTTATATGGCTTCGTCATAGTTGATGATTATTCCAGATATACATGGGTGCATATCATAGTATATAAAACTGAAGTGCAGGAAATCTTCAAACGATTTTCTTCAAGGGCCTCGACGAACTTTGGCATCAAGATCAGCAGAAGAACGGTGTCGTCGAAAGGAAGAACAGGACTCTGGTTAAGATGGCAAGAACTATGCTTGAAGAATATGAGACTCCTCGTCGCTTTTGGCCTGAAGAAATCAACACTGCATGCCACATCATCAACAGGGTATATCTTCACAAATTCCTCAAGAAAACATCATATGAACTCCTCACTGATAAGAAACCCAATGTAAGCTATTTCAAAGTCTTCGGTGCAAAATGTTGGATTAGAGATCCTCACCATAGCTCAAAATTTGCACCTAAGGCACATGAGGGTTTTATGCTAGGTTATGGAAAGGACTCACACACCTATAGAGTCTTCAAAAACTATCACAACAAAGTTGCTGAGACGGTAGATGTGCGGTTCGATGAAACTAATGGCTCGCAAAAAGAGCAATTGCCTTCTGATCCAGATAAGATGTCTCCTGAGGAAGCAATAAAGCTGAAACCTACTGAAGACATTGTTCCCACTGAGGAAATTGATGAAGAAACGATCCCCATCACTGATGAAAATCAAGAAGATGCTCCCGAGGAAATTGCACCAGAACCACTTCCTCAGCCCAGACGAAATCCTCAAACAGCTCATCCGAGGATTGCAAATGAAGTAGAACTTGACAAGATCCTCAATGACATCAACGCGCCAGGTCCTCTCACTCGTCAAAAGCTTCACACTTAGCTAACTTCTGTGGGCATTTTTTACTTTGTATCTATCACAGAACCCTCAAAAGTTGCTGAGGCTTTCCTGGAACCGGAGTGGATCCAAGCTATGCAAGACGAACTTCTTCAATTCAAGCTGAATGATGTATGGGAGCTCGTCAAACGACCAGATCCTCGCAAACAAAACATCATCGGTACCAAGTGGATTTTCTGAAACAAGCAAGATGAGGACGGTCAAGTGGTGAGGAACAAGGCACGACTTGTAGCCCAAGGCTACACCCAGGTTGAAGGAATAGATTTCGATGAAACTTTTGCACCTGTTGCTAAACTTGAAGCTATTCAAATACTACTTGCTTATGCTAATCATCATAACATCATCTTATATCAAATGGATGTGAAAAGTGCATTCCTCAATGGTAAGCTTGAGGAAGAAGTATATGTTGCTCAGCCCCTAGGTTTTGAGGATCAAAAGAATCCAGATAAAGTCTTCAGACTCAAAAAGGCGCTCTATGGTCTCAAGCAAGCCCCTCGGGCATGGTATGATACATTGAAGGAATTCCTCATGAAGAAAGGCTTCAAACCTGGTTCACTCGATCCAACTCTTTTCACTAAATCCTATGATAATGAACTATTTGTGTGCTAAATATATGTCGATGATATCATATTTGGCTGTACTGACAAACAATACAGTGATGAATTTGCTTACATGATGAGTGAAGAATATCAGATGTCTATGATGGGGAGCTGAAATTCTTCTTAGGTCTTCAAATTCGTCAACAACACAATGGAATCTTCATATCACAGGAGAAATACCTCAAGGATGTTCCGAGGAAATTCGACATGCATGAATGCAAAGGTGCCAAGACTCCAATGCCTTCCAACGGCCACCTCGGCACTTATGAAAATGGTAAAGAATTCGATCAGCAGGTATACCGCTCTATGATTGGCTCTTTATGTATCTATGTGCATCTAGGCCAGATATAATGCTTAGTGTTTGCATGTGTGCACGTTTTCAAGCAAAAACGAAGGAATCACACCATAAGGCTGTGTAGCATATTCTTCGATACTTAGCTCACACACCAACACTAGGATTATGGTATCCCAAGGGCACCAATGTTCATCTGGTAGGATATTCTGATTCTGACTATGCTGGTGATCGTGTGGATCGCAAGTCAACTTCTGGTACATGTCATTTCCTTGGAAGATCACTAGTTTGCTGGTCCTCAAAGAAGCAGAACTGCGTATCACTCTCCACTGCCGAAGCTGAGTACATTGCTGCTGGTTCATGTTGTGCTCAATTACTATGGATGAAGCAAACCCTCAAGGACTACGGCATCAACATGAAGAATGTGCCTCTCTACTGCGACAATGAGAGTGCAATCAAGATTGCATACAACCCAGTACAACACTCGAAGACTAAGCACATCCAGATTCGTCATCATTTTCTTCGGGACCATGTCCTCAAGGGCAGTATCCTCATCGACCATGTGAAGACTAATGATCAACTGGCAGATATCTTTACTAAGCCCTTGGATGAGAAAAGGTTTTGCAAGTTGCGGTGTGAGCTAAATATCTTAGAATCTTCAAATGTTTTGTAAAAACATGCACACATCCTAACACTTATGCAAAATTGATGACTTAGATGTGCAACACATGATGAATCGATTTTCTTCAATTGATGAAGAATATCACCCTGAATGTGAAGAAATCAATGAAGAAATTGATTCTCAGGGCTTTACGACAATTGTACGTGACGTCTCTAATCAACATTCTTATATGGTGGGTCACGCCACTTCCCAACGTGCAAATTCCTCAAGTTGATTTTCTTCAATGTTCCATTTCCTCAAAATGTGTTTTTCTTCAAAACAGTTGTTCTTCATTGTGACGATTTATCACAAAATCCTCAAGTTACTCAATCTTCAAAAACACTTGATGACTTTCGTTTGACTAGATAGACTGTGATTTCAAGTCCTCAACAACATTCACTTATAGCTATTTCTTCAAGTTGATATTTCATCTAAGTGAATGTGATCGGACCCTACTTTCCCTCTATGCTATTCTCATCCAGTCTATTCGATTCTTCATATGCGTTCTACTTAAAACTTTGTTCAAAATCCTCATTGTGTCCTTGTCAGCTGATGATTATGTAACAAAATCCTCAACACTTCAAAAATGATTGTTTAATGCACAGTAACTAAACCCCACTTCCCACGTTCGGATAACCACGATCTCCACTATCTCCACCGCCTTGCTCGGGAACTACACGTGTCCTGCGGAGACGTAGAGGCAGGGGCTGTTTGGTTCGAATTCTTCGCGCCAACAGTAACTGTCTGGCTATAAATATGTCCTTATCCCCCTCGGCAAACACTTCTTCGCCCCATCACTCTCCTGCTACAGTAAAAAGCACCGAACCCTAGCGCCACCGCTGGAAGTCTCGTCGCCGGCGAAGAAGAGCTTCACTGCCTCGACTTCTCCGTCGCCGGAACCACGCCGGAGTCGGACCATCTTCGTCCGCCGCCGCCGTAGACGTCCTCTGCTGCCGGGTTAGGGCGCATTGGACACGCCCCGAAGAGCTTCTCTCCACAAGTTTTCTGTGTTCTTCGTGTGCACCTTCAAGGGTAAATAAAAACCC
Organism: Hordeum vulgare subsp. vulgare; assembly: GCF_904849725.1. Taxonomy (NCBI): domain Eukaryota; kingdom Viridiplantae; phylum Streptophyta; class Magnoliopsida; order Poales; family Poaceae; genus Hordeum; species Hordeum vulgare. Next base: position 241,096,671 of record NC_058518.1, on the reverse strand, counting down.
CATTTTTACAACAAGTTAGATCTACTATTTTACATCTCCAATGTGAAATCTGTTTTTCCTCAAGAATCGATATGCACTTGATTCCTCAAACACTGCCTATCACCACACCATTGATGAACCTCACTAAGCATCTAATTTTTTCATGAGATTCCTCAATTGTGCGAATTTTCGGATCTGTACAACTCTGGAACCCAAGAAAAGTATGCCTAGGCAAATTCCTCAACCACTGGTTAAATTCCTCAACTGTCAAACTTTTTCATTTTCTTCAAATCTAAGAACGCATATGACCTCTCCAAATTTCTCGCAACTATACTCTGTTCACAGGTACACACATGTCAGCTGATGAATCTCTCAGTTCTCAACACATTAACTCATTTGTAGCGTTTCTTGAAGAAAATATTCAAGTCTCATCAGAATCCTCAAGAATTCAATCTCATCAGCAAAATCCTCGGCTGAAGAAAATGGAGGATGCTAGGAAACATAAAGGAGGGAAGAAACTTGAGCAGAACACAACTTTGGATATCCCTGAGGATATTTACTTGGACTATTGCACACCTGATGAAAATGAAACAATGGCCAAGAGAAAGATCCGGCTTCAAAAGATAGAACGCCGATGGGCTAAGGAATGGAAGGAATACAGATTTGTAACTGCCAAGTATGCAAAGAAATTCGCCCTGAAGCCTCCTGGCAAACGGGCCCCACTTGAGGCTCATCAAGTAGCACACCCCTCAAGCCTCAAGACCATTGATGACTATCCTGATGAGAAGGACAAGAATTTGGCTAAGCTTAAGAAGCAGGCAGATGCTGCGGTGAGGAAATTCAATGAATCCTCAGCCGCTGCTTCAACTGCGGCTACTTCCTCTGCCGCCGAGACCTCTGGTTCAGCAATTCCTCAACCACAGTCTGTGCCGTCAAAAGCAAGGGATCCGAAGCCTCAAGAGAAACCAGCTCAGGCATCAGTTACAAAACCCTCAGCACCAAAATCCTCAGCGCAAAAATCCTCAGCACCACCACCAAAGCCTTAAGAGAAACCAGCACTGAAGCCGGTCATGAAGCCAATGCCCGCTACCTCCAGCTCCTCACACCCAGCTGCAACAAGCTCGGAGACAAAGTCTTCACCACCTCCTGTGAAGACTCAGGTGTCTGCTGAAAGAGCAACACATCCAAGCCCCAGCAAAATCATCACATTCTCGTCTGCATCGGAGGGCAGTGATGAATATGATGATCAAACCCTGCAAGCTATAATCAGAAACAAGCAGGAGAGGGTAGCTCAAGCGTCTCGTAGTGCAATTCCTCTGGCCATGGACCCCAAGGTCCTCCTAGAGTACATAAACATCTGGTATGAGGACCCAAACACTCCGCTTGATGATTTGAACCTTCCCCCTGGCATCAGCCACATGGTGGCCACATTCATCAATGAAGCCAAGTGGAAAGAACAGCAAGCCAAGCAGGCCAAGGTTGCGAAGCTTAAAAAGGAAGAATTCCTCAAGCATAATCTCCTCAACTTGACGCCTGATGCACTGGTGTCAACACAGGCTGAGTTGAACACATTGACTGATAAGTACTCCAAGCTATCTGATCGTCAGAGTCTCAAGAGCAGTTTCATCAAACTTGCCACTAGAGCTGTTGACGACTACAACAAGAAGGCTGCCCCTCCAGCACCAACTCCTCAGCCCTTGATTGAAGAGCCAGCTGATGAATCTCCTCAAGCTGATGAAACTCCTCAAGCTGAGGAAATACCCCAAGAAAGTCGTGTGGATGTACCGGCTATTGAAGAAATCACCATGGAAAATCCAGCTGATGAACCTGCTGCAGCTGGTGAGACTGCCCTTGACCCAGCTGCTTCATCAAAGCAAGCTAATGACTCTGCTCCACCTGGTTCATCAAAGCCAGCTGATGAATCTGTCGAGAGAACCCCTTCACCAAAAGCTTCAAAGGTGAAGAAGATGACTCCGTCTGCATCAGACGTGAAGAAAACCAGGGCTGCTGAGAAGGAAGCCAAAAAGAGAAAGGCCTCCTCAGCAGAAGAAGAAACAGAGGCCAAGCGCCTCAAAGCGCTTGAAGATAATGCTCCACTTGACCCTGTGCCCCTCAATGTCGCTCCGTCTTATGAAATGGTCATCCTTGTAGACCAAGAGAAAGGGACAGATGAGGAAATGAACGATGCCGCATCTGAGGAACACTCTGACGAAGAAATTCGTATTGACGACAGTCCTCAGCCCTCCATTCCTCAGGAAGACACTGCACAAAGATCAGCTGCACCAGCTGATGAAACTGCCTCTGTCACCAAGCCAGCTGAGGAAGAACAAAGTGAAATTCCTCAAGCTGATGAAATTCAAAGTCCTGAGAAAAATCCTCAAGATGAGGAACATGCTGACCCAACTCCTCCACCTAAGCAAGATCAACACACTGAGGCTCAGAATGAACCTATTCCTCAGCCTGATGCCCAGTCAGATCCCATTCCTCAACATGAAGCACAACATGAGCATGCTCCTCAGCCTGAAGCCCAAGCTGATGAAATTCCTCACCCTGAGGACAATGCTGAAGAAAATGCACCTGATCAAGACAATGCCTTCATCGTGCTCAACCCCGAGACTGCAATTGTTGTCTCCCCTCGTGTTCCTCAGCAAAATCTTCAGCCAATGCAGCGTCAGCCATTCTCCAAGCGTCCAAAGTTTCAAAAGGAGAACTTCTTTGAAGAGCGCATGTACTTCATTGGAGAGAATCCCTATGATAAGCCTCAAATGAGACATCTGAAGTTTTGGACGAGGACACAGCTGAATTACTATGCCTCTGTGCTGTGTGGAAGAAACAAGATATTCCAGCACAGGCATATTCCTCACGTTGAACTTGAAGCAATATCGTGCCTAGCTCTAGTCCTCAATGTCCTCCATGAACCTGGCCTGCTACCATTGTGCTCACACATCTATGATTGGAACAATGAGCTCATTCTTCAGTTTTATGCCACTCTTCACATATCTGGCGACCCTGAAGACATTAACACCTGGGTGTTTGACTGGATGACACAAAACACTCACTACAAGGCTCCTGCTACTGAGCTCCTCCGTGAACTGCCCGTATCAATTCCCTCAGAGGAGGCTGTGAAGCTTTACGGTGAGCGTGAGATGCCCAACGGGATGATGGAAGTCCTCATGAAGCCTTTGGCTGAAGGGCAATCATCGAGAAAAACCTTCCTCGTCCATGAGCTCAAATATACACCAAGGTCTGTCTAGAGAATCCTCTGCAGTGTGCTCGCGCCGATCAAAGGCCATGATGATGAAGATGATGTCGTAGGCATCATGAAGAATATCCTCTTCAACATCATCCATGGTATTCCTATCAACATACATGATTTCTTCTTGAGGACTTTGGCCGACAATGCTATGTGTCCGTTCGATCAGAAGATATATGCCCCATGGATCATGAGATTCATCAGGAGAAGGACAGGCATCAACTTCCACGCTCATTTCAACAACCATGTTGGTTATATGCCTCCTATCAGGGTCAACAAGAAGACTTTCGAGCCAGTTGAAAGAAAAGGCAAGTTGGTGATTGATGAAGGCCGTAGGCCCCTAGATGGCCAGTTCAGAGAGCCGGAAGCTTATTGTTCATGGGATGATACCGAGACTCACCCGACAAGACCTGTTCCTCCTCGCGTGATGAATACAAGAGAGCTTCTCCTCAGTCTTCACCAGAAGGTGGATCGCAATCACAAGTGGGTCAAACGCCAGTTTGGCGCCATTGTGAAAACCCTCACTTCAACACAGAACTCTGTGAAGCTTAACGATCACTATCTCCATGAGGTTTTTGATCGCACCTGGGCTACACTTGCTAATCTGAAGACTCAGACAGAGCTTGAAGAAATGGACTTTGAGCGAGACTTTGACTGGTCGTGGCTGTTGGGGAACGTCGCATGGGAAACAAAAATTTTCCTACGCGCACGAAGACCTATCATGGTGATGTCCATCTACGAGAGGGGATGAGTGATCTACGTACCCTTGTAGACCGTACAGCAGAAGCGTTAGAGAACGCGGTTGATGTAGTGGAACGTCCTCACGTCCCTCGATCCGCCCGCGATCAGTCCCACGATCTAGTACCGAACGGACGGCACCTCCGCGTTCAGCACACGTACAGCTCGACGATGATCTCGCCTTCTTGATCCAGCAAGAGAGACGGAGAGGTAGAAAAGTTCTCCGGCAGCGTGACGGCGCTCCGGAGGTTGGTGATGACCTTGTCTCAGCAGGGCTCCGCCCGAGCTCCGCAGAAACGCGATCTAGAGGAAAAACCGTGGAGGTATGTGGTCGGGCTGCCGTGGAAAAGTCGTCTCAAATCAGCCCTAAAACCTCCGTATATATAGGTGGGAGGGAGGGGGCCTTGCCTTGGGGCTCAAGGAGCCCCAAGGGGGTCGGCCGAGTCCAAGGGGGAGGACTCTCCCCCCCCAAACCGAGTTGGACTAGGTTTGGTGGGAGGGAGTCCCCCTTCCTTCCCACCTCCTCCTTTTTTTTCTTTCTCTCTTGATTTTATTCTCCTTGGCGCATAGGGCACTTGTGGGCTGTCCCACCAGCCCACTAAGGGCTGGTGTGTCTCCCCCAAGGCCTATGGGCTTCCCCGGGGTGGGTTGCCCCCCCGGTGAACCCCCGGAACCCATTCGTCATTCCCGGTACATTCCCGGTAACTCCGAAAACCTTCCGGTAATCAAATGAGGTCATCCTATATATGAATCTTCGTTTCCGGACCATTCCGGAAACCCTCGTGACGTCCGTGATCTCATCCGGGACTCCGAACAACATTCGGTAACCAACCATATAACTCATATACGCATAAAACAACATCGAACCTTAAGTGTGCAGACCCTGCGGGTTCGAGAACTATGTAGACATGACTTGAGAGACTCCTCAGTCAATATCCAATAGCTGGACCTGGATGCCCAAATTGGATCCTACATATTCTACAAAGATCTTATCATTTGACCCTCAGTGCCAAGGATTCGTATAATCCCGTATGTCATTCCCTTTGTCCTTCGGCATGTTACTTGCCCGAGATTCGATCGTAAGTATCCGCATAACTTCCGTAATACAAGATCCCGCAACTTACACTAAGTTACATTGCTTGCAAGGCTTGTGTGTGATGTTGTATTACCGAGTGGGCCCCGAGATACCTCTCCGTCACACGGAGTGACAAATCCCAGTCTTGATCCATACTAACTCAACTAACACCTTCGGAGATATCTGTAGAGCATCTTTATAGTCACCCAGTTACGTTGCGATGTTTGATACACACAAAGCATTCCTCTGGTGTCAGTGAGTTATATGATCTCATGGTCATAGGAATAAATACTTGACACGCAGAAAACAGTAGCAACAAAATGACACGATCAACATGCTACGTCTATTAGTTTGGGTCTAGTCCATCACGTGATTCTCCCAATGACGTGATCCCGTTATCAAGCAACAACACCTTGTTCATAATCAGAAGACACAGACTATCATCGATCAACTGGCTAGCCAACTAGAGGCATGCTAGGGACGGTGTTTTGTCTATGTATCCACACATGTAAATGAGTCTTCATTCAATACAATTATAGCATGGATAATAAACTATTATCTTGATACAGGAATTATAATAATAACTATATTTATTATTGCCTCTAGGGCATAATTCCAACAGTCTCCCACTTGCACTAGAGTCAATAATCTAGCCCTCACATCACCATGTGAATTACATTGTAATAAATCTAACACCCATACAGTTCGGGTGTCGATCATGTTTTGGCCGTGGAAGAGGTTTAGTCAGCGGGTCTGCTATATTCAGATCCGTGTGCACTTTGCATATATTTACGTCCTCTTCCTCGACGTAGTCGCGGATGAGGTTGAAGCGTCGTTTGATGTGTCTGGTCTTCTTGTGAAACCGTGGTTCCTTTGCTAAGGCAATGGCACCAGTGTTGTCACAGAACAAGGTTATTGGATTCAGTGCGCTTGGCACCACTCCAAGATCCGTCATGAACTGCTTCATCCAGACACCCTCCTTAGCCGCCTCTGAGGCAGCCATGTACTCCGCTTCACATGTAGAATCTGCTACGACGCTTTGCTTGGAACTGCACCAGCTTACTGCACCCCCATTAAGAATAAATACGTATCCGGTTTGCGACTTAGAGTTGCCCGGATCTGTGTCAAAGCTTGCATCGACGTAACCTTTTACGGCGAGCTCTTCGTCACCTCCATACACGAGAAACATCTCCTTAGTCCTTTTCAGGTACTTCAGGATATTCTTGACCGCTGTCCAGTGATCCACTCCTGGATTACTCTGGAACCTACCTGCCATACTTATGGCCAGGCTAACATCCGGTCTAGTGCACAGCATTGCATACATGATAGAACCTATGGCTGAAGCATAGGGGACAGAGCGCATATGCTCTCTATCTTCATCAGTTGCTGGGCACTGAGTCTTACTCAATCTCGTACCTTGTAAAACTGGCAAGAACCCTTTCTTGGACTGTTCCATTTTGAACCTCTTCAAAACTTTATCATGGTATGTGCTTTGTGAAAGTCCTATCAGGCGTTTTGATCTATCCCTATAGATCTTAATGCCTAGAATGTAAGCAGCTTCTCCTAGGTCCTTCATAGAGAAACTTTTATTCAAGTAACCTTTTATGCTCCCCAAAAGCTCTACGTTGTTTCCAATCAGTAATATGTCATCCACATATAATATTAGAAACGCCACAGAGCTCCCACTCACTTTCTTGTAAATACAAGATTCTCTAACCACTTGTATAAACCCAAATGCTTTGATCACCTCATCAAAGCGTTTGTTCCAACTCCGAGATGCTTGCACCAGTCCATAAATGGATCGCTGGAGCTTGCACACCTTGTTAGCACTCTTAGGATCGACAAAACCTTCGGGTTGCATCATATACAACTCTTCCTTAAGGAAACCGTTAAGGAACGCCGTTTTGACATCCATATGCCAGATTTCATAATCGAAAAATGCAGCTATTGCTAACATGATTCTGACGGACTTAAGCATCGCTACGGGTGAGAAAGTCTCATCGTAGTCAACTCCTGGAACTAGTGAAAAACCCTTTGCCACAAGTCGAGCTTTATAAACAGTCACATTACCGTCAGCGTCCGTCTTCTTCTTAAACATCCATTTGTTCTGAATAGCCTTGCGGCCCTCAGGTAGTATCTCCAAAGTCCACACTTTGTTCTCATACATGGATCCTATCTCGGACTTCATGGCTTCTAGCCATTTGTTGGAATCTGGGCCCACCATTGCTTCTTCATAATTTGCAGGTTCATTGTTGTCTAACAACATGATTGATAAGACGGGATTACCGTACCACTCGGGAGCAGCGCGTGATCTCGTCGACCTGCGTGGTTCAACAGAAACTTGAACTGGAGTTTCATGATCACCATCATTAACTTCCTCCTCAACCGGTGTCGCAACGACAAAGGTTTCCCCTTGCCCTGCGCCACCATCCAGAGGGATGAGAGGTTCGACAACCTCGTCAAGTTCTATCTTCCTCCCACTCAATTCTCTCGAGAGAAACTCCTTCTCGAGAAAAGCTCCGTTTTTAGCAACAAACACTTTGCCCTCGGATTTGAGATAGAAGGTGTACCCAACTGTCTCTTTCGGGTAACCTATGAAGACGCACTTTTCCGCTTTGGGTTCCAGCTTTTCAGGCTGAAGCTTTTTGACATAAGCATCACATCCCCAAACTTTAAGAAACGACAACTTTGGCCTTTTGCCATACCACAGTTCGTATGGTGTCGTCTCAACGGATTTTGATGGTGCCCTATTTAAAGTGAATGCAGCTGTTTCTAATGCATAACCCCAAAATGATAACGGTAAATCAGTAAGAGACATCATAGATCGCACCATCTCTAACAAAGTACGATTATGACGTTCGGACACACCATTACGCTGTGGTGTTCCAGGCGGTGTCAACTGTGAAACAATTCCACATTTTCTTAAGTGATCACCAAACTCGAAACTCAGATATTCACCCCCACGATCAGACCGTAGGAACTTGATCTTCTTGTTACGATGATTTTCCACTTCACTCTGAAATTGCTTGAACTTTTCAAATGTTTCAGACTTGTGCTTCATCAAGTAGACATAACCATACCTACTCAAATCGTCAGTGAAGGTGAGAAAATAAAGATATCCGCCGCGTGCCTCCACGCTCATTGGACCACACACATCAGTATGTATGATTTCCAATAAGTCACTTGCACGCTCCATTGTTCCGGAGAACGGAGTCTTAGTCATCTTGCCCATGAGGCATGGTTCGCACGTGTCAAGTGAATCAAAGTCAAGTGACTCCAAAAGTCCATCAGCATGGAGTTTCTTCATGCGCTTTACACCAATATGACCCAAGCGGCAGTGCCACAAAAATATGGCTCTATCATTGTTTACTCTAACTCTTTTGGTCTCAATGTTATGTATATGCGTATCGCTATCAAGATTCAATATGAACAATCCTCTCACATTCGGTGCATGACCATAAAAGATGTTACTCATAGAAATAGAACAACCATTATTCTCTGACTTAAAAGAGTAACCGTCTCACAATAAACAAGATCCAGATATAATGTTCATGCTCAACGCAGGCACTAAATAACAATGATTTAAGTTCATCACTAATCCCGACGGTAGCTGAAGTGACACTGTGCCGACGGCGATTGCATCAACCTTGGAACCATTTCCTACGCGCATCGTCACTTCATCTTTCGCCAGCCTTCGTCTATTCCGCAGTTCCTGTTTCGAGTTGCAAATATGAGCAACAGAACCGGTATCGAATACCCAGGCACTACTACAAGAGCCGGTTAAGTACACATCAATAACATGTATATCAAATATACCTGATTTTTCTTTGCCCGCCTTCTTATCTGCCAGATACATGGGGCAAGTGCGCTTCCAGTGACCCATACCCTTGCAATAGTAGCACTCCGTTTCAGGCTTAGGTCCAGCCTTGGGTTTCTTCGGCGGATTGGCAACAGGCTTGCCGCTCTTCTTCGAATTGCCCTTCTTGCCTTTGCCGTTTCTCTTGAAACTAGTGGTCTTATTCACCATCAACACTTGATGCTCTTTACGGAGTTCAGACTCTGCGACTTTCAACATCGCAAACAACTCACCGGGAGACTTGTTCATCCCTTGCATGTTGTAGTTCAACACAAAGCCTTTGTAGCTTGGCAGCAGTGATTGAAGGATTCTGTCAGTGATAGCTTCTTGCGGGAGTTCAATCCCCAGCTCAGCTAGACGGTTTGAGTACCCATACATTTTGAGCACATGTTCACTGACAGACGAGTTTTCCTCCATCTTGCAAGCATAGAATTTATCGGAGGTCTCATACCTCTCGATCCGGGCGTTCTTCTGAAAGATAAACTCCAACTCCTGGAACATCTCAAATGCTCCATGACGCTCAAAGCGACGTTGAAGTCCCGGTTCTAAGCCATACAAGACTGCACATTGAACTATTGAGTAGTCCTCCTTACGTGCTAACCAAGCGTTCTTAACATCCTGATCAGCCGTAGCGGGTGGTTCATCTCCTAGCGCAGCACTAAGGACATAATCCTTCTTCCCAGCTTGTAAGATTAGCTTAAGATTACGAGCCCAGTCTACAAAGTTGCTTCCATCATCTTTCAACTTAGCTTTCTCTAGGAACGTATTAAAATTCAGGATGACTGTCGCGTGAGCCATGATCTACAACACAAATATATTCAAAGTGGACTTAGACTATGTTCAAGATAATTAGAGTTTAACTTAATCAAATTATATGCTAAACTCCCACTCAAAAAGTACATCTCTCAAGTCATTTGAGTGGTTCATGATCCACTTACACTATCCCAAGTCCGATCATCACATGAGTTGAGTATAGTTTCAGTGGTAAGCATCCCTATGCTAATCATATCATCTATATGATTCATGATCGACCTTTCGGTCTCATGTGTTCCGAGGCCGCACATGCTAGGCTCGTCAAGCTTAACCCGAGTGTTCCGCGTGCGCAACTGTTTTGCACCCGTTGTATGTGAACGTTGAGTCTATCACACCCGATCATCACGTGGTGTCTCGAAACGACGAACTGTAGCAACGGTGCATAGTCGGGGAGAACACAATTTCGTCTTGAAATTTTAGTGAGAGATCACCTCATAATGCTACCGTCGTTCTAAGCAAAACAAGGTGCATAAAAGGATTAACATCACATGCAATTCATAAGTGACATGATATGGCCATCATCACGTGCTTCTTGATCTCCATCACCAAAGCACCGGCACGATCTTCTTGTCACCGGCGCCACACCATGATCTACCATCAACGTGTTGCCATCGGGGTTGTCGTGCTACTCATGCTATTACTACTAAAGCTACATCCTAGCAAAATAGTAAACGCATCTGCAAGCACAAACGTTAGTATAAAGACAACCCTATGGCTCCTGCCGGTTGCCGTACCATCGACGTGCAAGTCGATATTTCTATTACAACATGATCATCTCATACATCCAATATATCACATCACATCGTTGGCCATATCACATCACAATCATACCCTGCAAAAACAAGTTAGACGTCCTCTAATTTTGTTGTTGCATGTTTTACGTGGTGACCATGGGTATCTAGTAGGATCGCATCTTACTTACGCAAACACCACAACGGAGATATATGAGTTGCTATTTAACCTCATCCAAGGACCTCCTTGGTCAAATCTGATTCAACTAAAGTTGGAGAAACCGACACTTGCCAGTCATCTTTGAGCAAAGGGGGGTACTCGTAACGATGAAACCAGTCTCTCGTAAGCGTACGAGTAATGTCGGTCCAAGCCGCTTCAATCCAACAATATCGCGGAATCAAGAAAAGACTAAGGAGGGCAGAAAAACGCACATCACCGCCCACAAAAACTTTTGTGTTCTACTCGAGAAGACATCTACGCATGAACCTAGCTCATGATGCCACTGTTGGGGAACGTCGCATGGGAAACAAAAAATTTCCTACGCGCACGAAGACCTATCATGGTGATGTCCATCTACGAGAGGGGATGAGGGATCTACGTACCCTTGTAGAACGTACAGCAGAAGCGTTAGAGAACGCGGTTGATGTAGTGGAACGTCCTCACGTCCCTCGATCCGCCCGCGATCAGTCCCACGATCTAGTACCGAACGGACGGCACATCCGCGTTCAGCACACGTACAGCTCGACGATGATCTCGGCCTTCTTGATCCAGCAAGAGAGACGGAGAGGTAGAGGAGTTCTCCGGCAGCGTGACGGCGCTCCGGAGGTTGGTAATGACCTTGTCTCAGCAGGGCTCCGCCCGAGCTCCGCAGAAACGCGATCTAGAGGAAAAACCGTGGAGGTATGTGGTCGGGCTGCCGTGGAAAAGTCGTCTCAAATCAGCCCTAAAACCTCCGTATATATAGGTGGGAGGGAGGGGGCCTTGCCTTGGGGCTCAAGGATCCCCAAGGGGGTCGTCCGAGTCCAAGGGGGAGGACTCTCCCCCCCACACAAACCGAGTTGGACTAGGTTTGGTGGGAGGGAGTCCCCCTTCCTTCCCACCTCCTCCTTTTTTTTTCTTTCTCTCTTGATTTTCTTCTCCTTGGCGCATAGGGCACTTGTGGGCTGTCCCACCAGCCCACTAAGGGCTGGTGTGTCTCCCCCAAGGCCTATGGGCTTCCCCGGGGTGGGTTGCCCCCCCCGGTGAACCCCCGGAACCCATTCGTCATTCCCGGTACATTCCCGCTAACTCCGAAAACCTTCCGGTAATCAAATGAGGTCATCCTATATATCAATCTTCGTTTTCGGACCATTCCGGAAACCCTCGTGACGTCCGTGATCTCATCCGGGACTCCGAACAACATTCGGTAACCAACCATATAACTCAAATACGCATAAAACAACGTCGAACCTTAAGTGTGCAGACCCTGCGGGTTCGAGAACTATGTAGACATGACCCGAGAGACTCCTCGGTCAATATCCAATAGCGGGACCTGGATGCCCATATTGGATCCTACATATTCTACGAAGATCTTATCGTTTGAACCTCAGTGCCAAGGATTCGTATAATCCTGTATGTCATTCCCTTTGTCCTTTGGTATGTTACTTGCCCGAGATTCGATCGTCAGTATCCGCATACCTATTTCAATCTCGTTTACCGGCAAGTCTCTTTACTCGTTCCGTAATACAAGATCCCGCAACTTACACTAAGTTACATTGCTCGCAAGGCTTGTGTGTGATGTTGTATTACCGAGTGGGCCCCGAGATACCTCTCCGTCACACGGAGTGACAAATCCCAGTCTTGATCCATACTAACTCAACTAACACCTTCGGAGATACCTGTAGAGCATCTTTAGTGGCCGCCCAAGAAGAAGTTCAGGCCCATTCCAGTTCCAGACCTTGAAGACAGTTCCTTTTCTTCATTCTGCACTGCTGGATCTGATGAAGAACAGCTCGACACTGCCACTGGTCCATGGAACAAGACTACTCGCAAGAAGCATCACGCCTCTTCATCAACCGCCAAGAAGTGAAGTCTTCACGGGCGTTAGTCCTCAGTTTGTCCCTTTTTGTCACTTGATGACAAAGGGGGAGAAACTTGAGAGTTAGTCTTCAAGCCGGATATTTTGGGGCTTATGAACTATATTTAAGTTGCAAACTCTTGGCTCTTCTGAAGTTTTTATGTAATGAGTTGTAACTTAAGCCCGATGGTAATCTGACGTTTTTGAACGCTTTTCTTCGCATGCTTATTCCTCGAGTTTTTAATGCACGCATGCTGGAATTCGTCAGATACCATTTGTCATCATGCATCTTCATTTTCTTCATACTATATGTTACATGTATGCATGATTTACAAGACTCAGGGGGAGATCTCCATGATATAAATCATCAATGTGCATTTGCTGTGAAAAGCAATATCCTCAAGATATGCACATCTTCAGGGGGAGTCTCTCTGAATCTTGATTTCAAATTCCTCAAATAAGTATTTACACTTCATATTTTTATCCCTGTTGAAGACTTAACCTAATTGTCATCAACCACCAAAATGGGGGAGATTGTATGTGCATCTAGTGCCCCTTTGTGATTTTGGTGGTTTGAAGACTTATAGGTTAAGTATCTAATGTGTTTATGAGTGTACACATGATCTATAAGTCACTGAGGAGTTTGAGATATTTGATGAATATCGACCCCTAAAAATATATATCTTCGGTTGAAGAAATTTTTCTAAAGCTGAAGAATTGAATCGCGAAGAATCTGCGATGAAATTGATATTCCTCATGAAGATATTGAAATTGAAGAATTCGGTGTGTCCTGAAGAATATCATTTTGAAGACTTTGAAGCATGAAGATTTACTCTTTCTGTTTTATTTTCTTCACACTTGAGTAATAGGAACACCGTACTGTTAAAGGGGGTTGAAGTTACACTTTGGAATGAATTTCCTCATGATGATCAACCCAAGCCTAATCCTACCAAAAGCCTCAAGTGAGGAATACGAGTGACATGAGGACTCTCACAGTTGAGGGTTCCGACCGTTTCAATAGCCACGCCACATCATTGGTCTTATCCACACCAACGGTCATATTATTTAAGGGCATTAGTGTCAAATCATGTCGGGATGCTCCCAGGCTATAAATAGCCGCCCCCTACACTACAAGGAATACGTTCTATTGCAACAAAATTTATTTCTACAACAATCTTTCGTGGCAATAAAACGCTATATTACCACAAACTTTCAGTTCGTGGTAATATGCCCTACATATTGCCACTTTTTAGTTTTGTTGCTCTAAGTACTCCTTTTGTTGCAATAGAAATCGTGTATTGCCACAAACTGGATCGCCGTTGTAATATGGCAGTGATATTGCAACAAATAAGTTTTGTTGCGGGAATTAGTCGTTTTCTTGCAATAGAGGCTTAGGTAATGCAACAAATAAACCTTTGTGGTAATATTCTGGCGCATATTGCAACAATTTCGAAGTGAGGCACTAGACATAGACATTGTTGCAAACAAATGGCTTTGTATTGCGACAAAACATGTATTGGTTGTAATAGGACGATGTTTTGCCTCACCTTCATTGTGTTGCAATAACTATTATATATTGCGACAAATTGTGCAATCATGGTAATATCTACAATATGTTGCAACAATCCCTAGTGATGCAAAAAAGGAGCAATAGAACATCTCTGCATTTTCGTCTTAATTATAGACATATAATTAATATTCGGATTTATAGATATTAAGTGAAGTTTTTTGCAAGTTTTAAGTAGGAATTAAAGTATTTATTAATTGCATAAATTTTAATTAAACAAACAATGAACAAAGTTTACAAATGGATATAACACAATTTCTGCTAAAAATATCAATTTTATTTTTCTGATAGGAATGCATATCTATCTATTATATTATTATTAAAACAATAGAAAAGTAACAATGGAGATTAACCAGTCAGCTCAAGAGATATGTGTACAAGGAGATGGAATCTAATTTTGGAGCGCACTACGTAGCGGCGCCGCACGGCCGACTTCCAGTGCGACGGCTCGCTAACCGCCCAGTTCAACACACCCGCGCGAGCAAAAAGTCATGGCAGCATCTCCAAATCTCTCGACCTATTGTCTGCTACGGGCTGAAAAGCAAATCTACAGTAGGATTGACTCTCAAAGAAAAATCTGAAGCAGGGTGGGTCCTAGAGAGATGCTACTTGTATTAAATGCTAGTGTACTTGCTTGATGATGGCGCACACTGCCCCATCTCTTGGAATTTTTATATGTGCTAGCCAACTTGCAATGGTTTGATGTCCATGAAAAAGTATCACTTGAAAAATAGTTTCTGGCTTGATGTCCATGAAAAATATCACTTGAAAAATAGTTTCTCGGAGATTTAAATGTATAATTGCCATATTTTAGGGATGCATTTACCACAAATTTAAGGTACAATTGTCAGATTTTCAGTTTGTGGTTTGTTAGATATTTGTGGTAGACTTGCCAAAGTTTCATTGGTGTGTTTTGATACAGTTTCCAGTTTTCTATGGTAATGATCAAATTATTTGACGTAGCTACCACCTTGTTTTGATAGTTATTACAATTTTCACATGCAACTGCCAAATTCTTTGATGTAACTACCAAGTTTTCCAAAAGTAAATTCTCATTTTTTATGCAGCTACCAGATTGGTCTGGTACGGTTACCGGGTTGTTTGAAAGCAATTGCCAAATTTCTTGATTTTAGTTACCAAGCTGTTTTCATACACTTACCAACCTTTTTCGTGAGCAATTGCCAGATTGTTCTATGTGACTATCATGTTGTTTTTACAATAATTTTCCATATTTCTAGACAATTTATTAGGCTGTTTAAAAACAGAGTCACTTGTTTACCAAACGTTCTCAAATTTGGTTATTGTGTATGTACTCTCGATCAATAGAGATTCATGCACAAAAGTTAGTGGCTATCAAGTTGTCCGGCACTACTAAGCGCATTTGTCATATAAGCCGTTTTAAAAATTTTGTGTCCACCTGCCAAACTGATTACGTTGTTATCAAGCTCAATCATGCAGATTATCACACGTTTTGTTTCATAAATTGTACATGTAGCAATACATATGCAAGGATGTGTTGGCAAAAACATGCGATTTTACTACTTTATCATGTCCCAAACTCCCAGTATAATGGACCAGTACATTGTACGTCAGCAGCGCTGCGGGGGAGAAAAAATAAGGCTCTTAATCACAAGCGTCTGTGTGGAATCGGACGTGCGCGTGCTGCCGCCGCATGAGAAAGCAACAATGCAGCGTACGCATAATAGCATGCACTCTTCAAGTATGTACCCCTCTGCAATAGAACCTTCTGGTTGAGCCTTGTTACGCACATATCCTTTGAGCGTACGCAAGTATCGCTCAATTGGATACATCCATCTATACAAGACAGGCCCTCCCAACCGGGCCTCTTCAGCAAGATGACTTGGAAGATGCATCATAATATCAAAGAATGCTGGTGGAAAGATCATCTCGAGCTGACATAGAGTTTCTGGAATTGTTTGGCTCAACTTCTCCAAATCTTCATCCCTTAACTCTTTCGAGCAAGAATTTACTCAGCTGAAGCAATGGGTTAACAACATTCTCTGGCAAAAGCTTGCGCAACGCAATAGGAAGAAGTTTCTAAATATAACATGGCAGTCATGAGTTTTGAGTCCACTAATTTTGCACTTATCGAGGACCACACATCGCTTAATGTGTGAAGCATAGCCATCACGCATCTTAATGCTCTGCAGAAACTTGAGGAGCATTATCTTCTCTTCCTTATTTAAAGTGTAGCAACCTTTCTTTATTTCATACTTATGCTTACCGGGCTTTGGATGCTGGTCCTTCCTAATTTTCAAGTCCTCCAAATCAAGACGAGCCTTCACACCATCCTTTGATTTCTTATCCATCTCAAGCAAAGTCCCCAGAATGCTTTCACAAATGTTCTTCTCGATGTGCATAACATCCAAATTATGCCTAACGAGCAAGTGCTTCCAATATGGGAGCTGGAAAAATACACTTTTCTTCCGCCAGTTATGCTAGCTATTAGTTTCCGGTCGTTTTCTCTTATTTGACCGTCCAAACGGTGCATGCTGAATGCTATCAAGCTCCCGCACAACTTGTTCACCAGTAAGTGCCACTAGAGCTTCTCTATTATCTGTCTTGTTGTTGAACAAGCACTTGTTTCGACGCCATTTGTGGGTCCTCGGCAGAAAACGTCGGTGTCCCATGTAGCAATGCTTTCGACCATACTTTAGCCATAAAAAATATGTATGTTTGTGGCAATACGGGCATGCTAGCTTCCCTTTTGTGCTCCAACCACTCAGCATTGCATAAGCTGGGTAGTCATTGATGGTCCATAACAAGCATGCATACATCTGGCAATTTCTTTTAGTTGCAGCATCATATGTGTAAGCACCATCCTTCCATAGAATATTCAGTTCATCAATCAAGGGCTGCAAGTATACATCTATGTTATTTCCTGCTGACTTTGGTCCTGGAATAATCATTGACATAATCCAATTTTGTTGCTTCATGCACATCCAAGGTGGCAAGTTATATGGGATAAGAATGACAGGCCATGTAGTGTGTGATAAACTCATGAGCCCAAAAGGGTTGAATCCATCTGAAGCAAGGCCAAGCTGAACACTGCGAGCATATTTTGAGAATTTCTTAGAATATTTCTTATCAAAATGCTTCCAGGCCTTTGAATCTGCAGGATGCCTCACTACGCCATCATCCGCCCGACCATCCTTATGCAATTTAATATGTTATGACATAACTTCTGTCATGTACAACCTTTGCAGTATTCGAATGAGTGGGAAATACCTTAGAACTTTCTGTGGCACTGGCTTCCTTGATTTACGACTTGATGTATTGTCTTCGTCACTGGTAGGAGTATATTTCCATTGAGACGCGTGACAGACAGGGCATTCTTCAGCATCAGCATGATCATTACGGAATAGCACACAATCATTAACGCACGCGTGTATCTTCTTGTAATCCAACCCAAGATCTCGGATCACCTTCCTTACTTTTGCAAGATTAGTAGGAATGTAGTGACCCTTTGGCAGCACCTGCGCGAACATCTGCAGAACTAAATCACATGCTCTGTTGGTCATCCCAGACACGCACTTGATTTGGTAAAGCTTCACAACGAAAGATAGCTTTGTGACATCCTCGCAACCTTGGTACAACTCTTTTTTTGCCTCTTTCAATAGTTCGAAGAACACCTTGGCTGTTGCATTTGGCTCCTGGTTTCTTCCATCACCGCTGGAATCATCCACATGAATGTCTCTTGTACCTTCATCATGATCTGCATTACTTTCCATGCCCGTGCCCCTTATGAGAGTATGGAGCATGTCACACATTCCAGCACCATCATCTACATCATCTTCATTATCAGAGTCTTCAGACATGATGCCCTCATCAGGTTGTTCACCATGGTATATCCAGTGAGTGTAGCTCTGATCCATCCCATAGTACAGCAAGTGAGTATGAACCTCCTTTTTATTTCTTTGAGCACTATTCAGACATTTCCTACATGGACATGGTACAGCTGATTTTGGATGAGGACCATCGAAAGCAAAATTCAAGAAATTCTTCATGCCAGTTTGCCACTCAACAGAATCTCTTTCCTTATCCATCCAGCTCTTATCTCGTGTCATTTTGCCTTATCTCCGTAAAGCCTGTCCTGTTAAAAAAACATAGCAATTGCATTAGTACCTGCACTACAATCAATAGAATCACTAGCTGCATCACAAGACAAGACAACAAGGACACAAGACAATAACATTATAGCCTGCTTAAAATCACAAGTGTTGAAGCCTGAATCACAAGTGTAGAAGCCTGAATCACAAGTGTTGAAGCCGGAATCTAAATTTGCTGCACTTTGCTGCACTTGCAATGAAAAATAGTACACAGGAAAACAGGGAGGGGAATACTCTGAATTTGCTGCACTTTGCTTACTCTGAATTTGCTGCACTTTGCTGCTCTCAGGAGAGGGACGGCTGACCAGGGGAGAGCTTCTACAGGACGTTCCACTCATGCGCACGGGAGTCCCGGGCAGCCGACCAGGATGGCGGAAGAGCCGGAGCAGAGCCGGTTGGCGCCGGAGTTCATACGTCAGGTGATCCAACCATGCGCCCACTGGCAGGATCGAGCAGCAGAGATCCAGGGAAGAGAAGGCCGAAGGGCAGAAGGCGCCGAGCGAAGGGTGCCAGATCAAGGTTAGAGGGAGAGGGGAGCGTCAGGGAGGTGCCAGCATGGGCTGCTTCGTCGCGCAGCCATGGTGTGGCTGCTGGATGCGGCAAGCGCTCAGATCGGGTCGTACGGCGGCGAAGCAGGGGATTTGGGGTAGTACTTTTGAGGATCTGGGATAGTATTCTTTTTTGTGTATTTCCTTTTGAGGATCCGTGGTTTGTCCCAGCCCATTTGTTAATCCGTGTAGGGCCACGATGCAAACTCCTGAGCACAACATGACATGTGTTACGAACCGGACCCATCCAGTTTGCAACCTATGTCAAGTTGAGTCCTGCATGCGTGTATTTTTTTGGCACACCTGTGGCGGAGCATGACGATGGCGCGCGGGCTCAACGGTGGCCAGGCCGGTGAAGCACGCGGTGGAGCTCATCAGCCGGGAGGTGGCCCGGATCAACGATGGCTACTTCAAGTTCTTCATCGACTTCGCCAACTCCGACGCGGTGGAGAAGGATCGGCTGGTGGCGACGGCCGACGCGGCGGACTTGGTGCTGAGCCCCAACATCGAGGTCGACAGCTGGCTGCGGATCCCGTTCTACGACATGGACTTCGGCGGCGGGCGGCCATTCTTCTTCATGCCCAGCTACCTGCTCGTGGAGGGCCTGCTCATCCTGCTGCCGTCCTTCTTGGGCGACGGCAGCGTGGATGCCTACGTGCCCCTCTTTAGCCGCGACATGAAAACCTTCAAGAACTGCTGCTACAGCCTCGACTAGGTCCCGTTTGCACGTACCTGCCATGTGCCAATGTGTGACTGGTGTCGGATCAACGTTAGCCACTTGCCTAGTTCTATTTTTGAAGTTCTTGATTCAATTATCCATTCTGTTTTGGAAGAGTAAATAAACGAAGTTTTAATCTTTCAGATGGTGAACATGATTAAGGAGATTATTTTTCGGAGAAGGGATATTGAGTTGCAAATGATTACTTTTCATGGGTTTTTGATAAATATGTATTCCAGCTTGATAATTGCCCGTGCATTACAATTGTGGCACGTGAGTTGCAATCGAGGGTGGGGTAGGGCGTGGGGGTGGTGGGGTAATCGTAATCATTTGATTTGATTCGGTTGATGCAAATTTTTTGTTTTATTTGATTCAGTTAATGCAAAAGATTTAATTTAATTGCATTTGTTTGGCATATAGCTTAAATGATTGGATTACATTAATGCAGTTAACTTACACCCACCAACAGGATACTGCAGATATTTAATTTTTTAGATGGTGAGCATGATTAAGGAGATTATTTTTTGGGGAAGGGCTATTGAGTTTTCTTTTTGCAGGACAAGTTACTGAGATATGTATTCTCGCTCGATAACTGCTCGTGCATTACAATTGTGGAATTAAAGATTTCATTACTAATTTCCCGTGAGTTGCAATCGAGGGTGGGGTGGGGCGGTGGTGGGGTAACCGTGATCATTTGATTTGATTCAGTTAAAGCAAAAGATATGGTTTGATTTAATTCAGTTAATGCAAAAGATTTAATTTAATTGCATTTGTTTGGCATATACTAGCTCAAATGATTGGATTGCATTAATGCAGTTAACTTACACCCACCAACAGGGTACTGTAGATATTTAATTTGATTTGATTGAGGAGGGGGAGGGGGGAGGGGGCAAAACAGGAAGGGTAGAAGGGGAGGATGTAAGGCTCTGTTTGGTTAAAAAGTCTTAGGACTTTTTTTAGTCCAAACTAAAAATTCCTAATTCCTATTTGTTTGGTTTCACGGATTAAGCATGTGTTAGAGCTTATTAAATGACATGCTAAAAGATCATGTTATCCCTAATAATGTACTAGATGTAATTTAAATGACATGTTAAAAGTAGAGGCACTGTTGGAAAAAGTTTCAAAAAGTCTTAAAAAGACACTCCCGTAGGGGCTTATTTCTTTAGTCCAAAAAATAACCACTTCTAGTCCCTAAAAGTCACCCATGTTTGTTTTAGATGAGACTAACAGGTCCCTAGACAAAAAAGTTCCTCAAAACAAACACCCTCTATGTGAACTTGAATGAGCAAAACCGAAACCTTACGTTCTTTTTAAATAGTACTTCAAAATTTAATGTAGGGTGATAGTCTGGCAGATAGAGCAGGGTGTGCCCACAAGGGTTGTCGGTTGTCACCACTCTAAGATTCATACATACATTGGATGCATCATAACACATTGCATCATAATCGTTTATCAAGGTGAGCCAACATATGGCTGGATGATTAAAATAACAGTGATATGTTTAGCTTATAGAGTTAAGTCCTAGACTTGACATTGATGTTCGTATCCTGGCCGATGTGCGTTTAGTGAAATGAGATGTTTCAGTCGATTATAAAGATGTGAGTGACGATTTCATCAGCTTTAAAATAATATATCGACTTAATCTTTCATAGGTGTATACGTGCGTTTCCATGAGCATCTGTATAAAGTACTATTAAAAAACGTCTAGCGAGAGCGTTCACTCATTATAAATTAATTAGGAATTGTTTTGCTGCAAACTCCTGAGCACAACATGACATGTGTTACGGACCCATCCTCGCCCGCTCCGTCGAGATGGAGGAAACGGAAGGCGTCCTACGCCAAGCCATGGTGGCAACCATCACCGGGACGCGGCCCGCCGTCTCCACGGAAGAAGTGTCTGAGCTGCTGTGCACATCCCTCGACATGCACCCAGGCGACGTGATCCTCTTATGCCACCCCTCGCACAACGACATCGAGGCGATAAAGAGCATCCTGCAACTCTTCGGCCGCGCCTCGGGACTCCAGGTCAACTTCCTGAAGAGCATGGCCACGCTGATCCGCTGCTACCCCGCCATAGCCACGCCTGTCGTCGACCTACTGGGGTGCCCCATCGTGGATCTTCCCATCACCTACTTGGGCATCCCGCTGGCGCTGCGGCGCCTAACTACTGCCCAGCTACAGCCCGTCGTCGACAGAACCGCCGGCATGCTCCCGTGCTGGAAGGCACCCCTCATGAACAAGGCCGGTCGCCTCGCATTCGTCAAAGCCGTCCTGAGCACGATCCCCATCCACCAGCTCCTCGTGCTGGCTTCACCGAAGAAGGCAATCCAAGCGCTAGTAAAGATCCAGCAAGGATTCCTGTGGGCGGGGCGCGCCAATGCCCAGGGAGGTAACTGCCACGTCAATTGGCAACGCGTTGCGCGGCCAATCTCCTTGGGTGGCCTCGGCGTCCGGGATCTGCAGCACCACCCACGATGCCTCCTCCGTGACCAAGAACCGTAAACTATGCACCACCTCCTCCTTGACTGCCCATTCTCCCGACAAGTATGGCATGAAACCCTGGCCTGGCTAAGGATTCCCTGTCGCCCACCGGATGGCGAGGAATCGCTCAATGCTTGGTGGTCCACCGCGAGACGAGTCGCATGAGTTTTGTGCGAGCGATAATTCAAAACTGATCAAATTTATGCTCCTTTGACGAACAATGGAACAAAACACAAATATTTGACATATCCTAAGTTAAAAAAATGGTACCTAGGGAGTAAACAAATATACATAATTATAGATCCATGACGAAAAAAATGGTACCTAGGGAGTAAACAAATAGAGGGTCGCATGGACTATTTTTTTTGGCGCCAAAAAAAATTTAGCCTACCGCTAAAAGTTCCTGAATTAGTGCTTTCGTTCCCTAAAAAAAAGACTATATTTAACCCCGATTATTATTCTAAACCGCGTCTTTTCAGGCGATTGGATCTGAGCTCTCCTCCCGACGGCGTCATGACGGCGTCAACAACATAGGGAACGACATCGGCGTCAACACAGCGAACCGCGTCTGAGGTTGTTCTTTTCCCCGATCTCCTCCTCCGCCCGCGCCACCGCACGGACCTCTTTCTGCGTCTGCGCCACCGCACGCACCTCTCCTCCTCCGCCTGCGCCACCGCACGCACCTTTGTCTCCGCCTCCGCCACCGCGTGAGAGAGAGATCAGAAATCCCCCAAATTCCTCCATCTCCTCCTCCCCACGGGCACGGAGTAGCAGCAGTATATGAATGGATTGGAGGAGTAGCTACGGCCGGCAGCAGAGAAATCCATCAATCCTCCTCCCTGCTATTTCCTCCGTAGCAGAGAAATCCATCAATCCAATTGCCGGCTCTGCTCCCTTAAAAACCCACCCCACAACTGCGGCCAGAGAGGCCTCGCGTCCTCGGCCATGTCTGGATTCCTCCGCCGGCCACTGGTTGTGCGTGCTGTGGTGTGCGCCGCCGCACGCAGTGGGCTCCCTCGCCTCGGCACTCTAGGGTCATCGCCCTCCCTCTCCTTCACGCCCGCCGACGCGAACTGTGTCTCCGTGTCCTTATCCATGCTGCCGGCGTTAGCGATGCGGTCTGGCGTTGGCGCCGGCGTAGTTTTGGTGTTCTCCCGTGCATCGCGAGCGCACTGCCGGCCTGCCCACGTCGAGGTTGCTCGCCGCATCCCTGAACCTCCGAGTTTGGTCTCACACTGCAGCGTTGTAGAACAGAGAAGAAGCAGAGCAAGGTTCATCGGTTCTGAACCTCCATAGCCATGTACATTAGTCTTATTCTTTTTGGTATTCCCTATTCCCTACATTAGTCTTCTCCAGAGCAAGATGGGTTGTGTGGTATTTTTCTGCTAAAAAAATCAACGCCAATTGGTAGGTTCAGTGAGATGTTATGCCTGAATCATTATTTTAAATTGGCTGATGCTTGGGCCGCTACTCTATCCAAGTTTTTCCTTCAGGATGCGCTTACTTCACTCTGCGTTGTCTTGGTTTTACGGCGCTGCTGCTGCCTTCTTAGATTGTGCATTAGGAATTTGGTAACACACCTATGCTTGGGCCTTGACAAAGTGACATACAGGCAAGGCAACAAAGCGTGCCATTCGTGTCAAAAGTTACAGATGAAGGTGTTTTGTTTTGTCAATGCATCAATTTTTATAACTGTGGAATACCAAGCAGCGGGATCCTGATGTATTTGTCAATGCATCGGTTTACATGACATTATTTTAAATTTGACATCGCAAACTTCAATTGGTAGGTTCAGTGAGATGTTATGCCTGAATCATTGGATTTATCTTTGCCACCACTGAATGGATACTTATGTTCTCTTAGCATACTCATACCTTTGCTATAGTCTACTATTTTTTGCCCGTGAGACTTTTTATCGTCTGTGTTAATGTGTTTAAGTCATGCACATCCTCACACTGTAGTCACCGTAGGTGGTGATGCTTTGTGAAAAGTTTAGCAACCACACAGTATCAAAAGAAGACCATCATAGATATTTTTCCGGTCATTTTTTTATGCCTACTTTAAGTATTGTGTTTCTTTTGATATTTTTTTAAATTATGATATTACCTACAGAATGGCACAATGATGAATTCAACACAAGAGGAAAGAGATGATGCACATGACTCCTTTCTACAAGGTACACAACGTCCTTAATTCTTAATCACTTATATGAATGTGCACATTGATAATGCTAAGTCCCTTCATTTTTTTGTGTTCAGTAAAGAAAGGATCTGTTCTCGTAACAAGGATGGAAAGCATAACAACTTACCAAAACCAACATCGACAACCGAGATCTGGTAAAAAGTTTATGACATTTAGGCCCTGTTTGGTAGCTCAACATTTTAACGTATTCTGAGAATACTGCAGTTTTTCAGATTATCATAGTTTTGATTACAAGGAGGTGTTTGGTTGTCTCAAACAATGATGATTTTAATACTGTAGTATTAGCTAAACTGTAGTTTTTTCTTTGCATAGTATACTGAAGCTAGCTAGCCATCTAGCTCAGGGCCGGTCCGGAAATTTCAGGGGCCCAGGGAGAAAGTAAAACCTGGGGCCCTTAATATATACATTATAGCAATATGCAAAATACATTGTTGTGATTGCAAGTAGCCCAATTTATATATATTTATATATAATGGCCTACGAGGAAGAAGATAAACTTATGCGTGTCTCTCACTGTATCACAACACATCATTGAAAGTGCAAAGCCATGTTTAATGTCACCGTAACTATAAGAGTGCAGTATATGTTTGAGGTACCGAGAGGTCCAGAGAGATACGTGACTCCATGGATAGACTTATAAAAAGAAATTTGCATCTAGAATGCAAAGTAGTTCTTGGACTGACTAATGGTATGTTCTTGGACTGATTAATGTTAAAACTGCCATTCTAAATAGTACTCCTACAAATGATCTAGGAAATATATTTTTCACATCTTCCAAAAGCAAAATGAATAGCGTTAGCGCAAAGTTACAGTTCCTTAGTTTGTTCCCTAGTTGTGCAATTAGTAAACCTAAAGTTAATTACCCATCCATATTGGCACTGCACAGCCCATCTAAAAGATAGTCGTCAGGATCAGGATTCAGACATTACTCTTCGTTATTGATCTATTTAGGATCAACAGCAAAGAACGCCATTATCATAAAACAGAACACCCCCGTAAAAAAATCATAAAACAAACAGTTAGTGATACTTACCGCAGAAGAGTTGACCAGTCGGCAAACAGTCGCATCCATAGATAACACGCGGCGCCGGTGTGTCGCCGGCCAGCTGAGTGTGCTAGCAAGTGCACGTGGGTTACGCAAACCATTGTATCTCATACCAACAGAAAAAATACTACAGTTTTTGATACTTTGGTTTGTATAACAGTTTGCTATCAAACACAATCTCAATCTATCTCTAACATTTCCTATAATGCAGAAAATTCTGAATTGCTTAATCTTGAAAACTATTAAACATGATAGAGGAACTCAAGACCAATCTAACACTCCGGTATCTGCTAATGACATGTGTGCACTGGATGAATGGCCATCCCATGCTCGCCGCAACCGCGCGCAACTACAGGATGGTACTTTCTTTGGTTTATATTTGTGTCATCATTTCTTACGATCTAATACCCAGTAATACAATAGTTCTTGTATGATGTGAGCTGTAGAAGCTGGTGGACAGAAGAAGAAAGGGCGAGGTGTTCTAAAAGGTTTCAAAGCATCTAAGAAGCGTTTTGCCAATGGATCTGCAAAGCTAAATATTGCATTCTCTGAAACATTGGGTGGTACAGTTGGAATGAACTATCGTTCATTCAAGGATGACGTGGTAGTCATAATGAAAAGAAAGTTACCACTCATTGGAGTAAGGAGGTGGTTGGACATTCACCCCACCATCCATCGACTCATTGTTGCAGATATTATAGTGCGTACAATCTTTTCTACATGTGTTATCTTACTTTACTATCGATAATGCAGTGCATATGTATGTTCATTTGCTCTATGCTTTACAGGATAGATGGGACCTGGAGGATACACCAGACACAGAAGAAAAGGTACTCAAAATCGCGAAAGAGCGATACAGAGGTTGGCGATCAACTCTAAGCTCCACTTACAAGGCATACAAAACCGATACAGCTAGATTGGCTAATCTACCGGAAGATTTACAACCAGAAGAGTGGGAATGGATGATTCAGTACTTTGGCAAAGATTCAAAATTCCAGGTCATCTCTAAGACCACGGTTTGTCTACTATGTGTTGAGATGAAATGCCTTGTTTGATTGGTTATATTTGGTTTTTAATGAATTGATAGGAACGCAGCCAAAAGAACACCGATAACCGTAAGAAACAGAAGACAAAACACAGAATTGGATCAAAATCTTACTCGCAAGTTAGTTAGAGAAGGTATGAGTCTAACTAATTATTTATCTCTCGCTGCTAAACATGGTTTCATGTTTCAATCTTCTCATTGTTATATCACATGCAGAGAAACCCTGAAACTGGAGAAGAGCTAGATTGTATTACTTTGTGGGAACTCACCCACACGAAGAATGGAATATGGTCTAACACAGAGTCACATGATGTTTATGTGAGTACACTGACTTTTGATATTCTATTGTTATTCAATGATGTGCATTCGACATGCTTCATCATCAGCTAGGGTTATTCATGCGTTGGATCGTGTTATTCTTGTTTCATCTTTTATAGTGTTAAAATAATACCATATTTATAATTGTTCTTTCCATTTTCAGGACAAAGCATGTGCATATGTTAAAAACAAAGAGACTGAAACTCAAGGTCCACTTTCAGATGAGCAAAGACACAATATTTTCCAGACCACATACAAAGGCACTCTGCAATGCAAGTCATCGCAGCCTCGTGGGTACGGATACATGGCCAAACCATCAACTGGTTCTGAAAGGATTCGTATCCAGATTGAAGAGCAAGCTCGTGCTACAGCAGCCTTCCAGCAGCGAAACTCTGAGCTCAGCCACCAGGTCAATGATTTACAAGATCAACTACAAGCTGAGCGTGCAAACACACAAGAGATTATTAACTTGGAGCGCGTTGAGAGAGAACAACTTGAGGGGAAGTTAAAAGAAGAGCGTGCTGAAAGAGAACGATTGTTGGAAGCGGAGCGAACATCAAGATTGAGATTTGAAAAAAACATGATGGCAAAGTTTGCAGAATTCACCAAACAGATGGGAACCCAACAGGTGATTACATGAATATGCTTCAAACCTCTTAAGATTTATGTTGGTTACTTGCATTGTTAAAAGTGCACTTCTATTTACAGGTGTTTACGAACAGGATTGACAAAGAAAATAGTAATCCAAACTTCCAAAAAACTCTTTTACAGAGACCTAGTCCTAATAAGGCTGCAGGTGCAAGGCCAACTGTTATTTCTTCAAATGCGCTCATACATGCTTCAACAAGAAATTCTCGAATGTTTAAAGCAATTGTAAGTCACAACTTTGCTTACTCTTCATTTTCACCTACAACGTTATCTATCTATTATATTGTTAAGACAATAGGAAAGGAACGTTATCTACTCATTGTTGCAGATATTATATCCCGTCTGATGTGTAGAGCATGTAAACAAAAACAAAGATAGAACTATTTTATTATTTGAAAAATATGTGATTAATTAGATATTGCTGATTGCTAAGAAAAAGAATTAGATGATGTTGACATCACCCATTATGTGAGAAACACGAATTCTGCACGTACGCGTTTCATGGATGGCTGTCCGTAACATGACATCAACCTTGCCGGTTAAGTTTTTTCCGCAGGTGTTAAGAAAAGTTATGTACAGCCGGTCGTAAACCGATTGATTAGGTGCCTTGTATCTTCTTTTAGAAAGCTGCCGCGTATCCTAGACCGACATGTATAGGAATTTTTCTTTGTAAATATGGTTAAACCTTGCACGTGTCAGATTCTTAAAATTGTAAACATTATTGACCATAAAAAGGAAAAGATCTGATTGCTCACATTACGTGTTTTCTTTCCTTGTTTTTTCTGTTTCCTAATTATATTTCTGAAATATTTTCCTTGTGAAGATCGGATGTTTTAAAATCAATATAAGTGTGCCTTCAGGAATCCTTTATTAGTTCAAGTATAGCGTATGTCTCCTGGACACCTTCCCTCAGTCTTACAATGCTCACGATGTGGACATGCACGTGAACAGGAATCATGCATACGTGTACTTTAAAACTAATCCTGATAGTTCTTTCAAGCTTTTTTTTACTGTTACATCTTAGCCGTTCGTTTTCTATCCTTTTAAGTATATAATAGATAGAAGATTTCATAGATCTTTGGAAAGTAAATATTAGCAGTCACATACTGAGTCTCAGAAAATATCTCATCGAAATGATGTGTCCTTTCTTATTAGGACTAGGTCTCTGTAAAAGAGTTTTTTGGATTATTGCAGTACCATCGATATGATTTTTGAGGTATGTTATACTAGGCTAATTAACTGGATGTTTTTTTTGATTTCTTGATTGCAGGATCAAAATAACTAGCTGGACTGGACTCGAGATGACGGAGGATCCAAAAAACTACCTGGACTAGACTCGAGACCACGCACAATTTAGTCTATGACTGGGCCAGTTTCATTTGATGGTTTGCTATGAGAATTATGAGTTTTATGAATCTATTATATGTACGGTTTTGAATAGTGTAATTGAATGCCATATTTTTTTTATGGTTGCAATAGGCTATTACCACGACCCCCTTTTGGTTGCCACATGTTTGCACAATGAAAATTATAGTGTTGCAATAGAGCACTTTATATTGTGGCAATAGCTTTGGCACCACAATTTTTCCCCATGATGCAATAACTGTGTGGTGCGACAAAAGCAAGTTTTGTTGAAATAGAGTATCACCACGAAAAGTTTACATTGTCGCGGTAGCTTCTCGTGACATGTTGACGTTGCGGTAACTATTTGGTGCCACCAAACTAAGTTTTGTTGAAATACAGTATCACCACTAAATGTGTAAATTAGCGCAGTAGTTTCTCGCTGCAAACATTTCATCCGTTGCGATACCTTTTCTCACCACCAACATGATTTTGTTGCAATTTCCTGTTACGACGAATGGAATATTTGTTGGGATACGTTAATGCCACAAGTGTAGTGGTTCGTGGCAAAATTCCTAATGCCACGAAAATAAGGATTGTTGCCATAGTTTGTTGCCACAATTTACTATTGCCACGAAAGAGTATGCGCCACGAAATGATCGTCGTTGTTATAGGTTCTTGCCACAAATGTCTATCGCCACGAACTACCAGGCGCGACGATTTGTGGCATGTTGCATTAAAACTATCTCCACAAATCAAATTGTGGCATCAGGTAAGTATTGCGACGGGGGAACATGTGGCAACTTCCCGCAATGGATGTTGCAATAGATCACTTTATTGCCACGATTGATTTTTTGTGGCAATAACCTATTACCATGCGTCCAGTCGCAACGGCTACCAACGAATGTCGTTTTGTGGCAATAGGTACTTATCGCCACAAATCGTCATGTATTGCGACGAACGATTTCGTTGCAATAGACCGAAATCCTTGTAGTGCTACAACCATTAGCTGGTTGGCTGCTCCGTTAGGAACTAACACTTGTCATAAGAGCAACCCAATTCCTCAGAGTCTTCGAGAGTAATTCATCAGTGAGGAAATACCCCATACACCGAAACCACAAACCTAGAACCAAGTGATTGAGCATCACTGAAGAAGTTGTTCCTGTGTGGGACTGAAGCCTTTTACCTTTGAGGACTGTGCATCCTCCAGACGGTTAGGCGTCATGGTCTAGAGCTTTGCAGCAGTCAATTGTGGATCGCCGGGTGACCAAGTTTGTGAGGGTTTGGAAGTCTGCCCTGATGACTTACCACGAGTGTTGGGCGAGGACTGTGTGTTCTTAGCCCAAGGAGAACACGGTAGGGACTGTGTGTCCCGGGACTATGTGTCCTTTGGTTTCAATACCAAGCCGCTCCAAACCAGACGTACAACTGTCACAGCTGTTGGAACTGGGTCATCAACTACTGTCTTCGCTGTGAAACGAGTTCTAATTCCTCAACTCCTTACTTTCCTCAGATTATGTGTTGATGACTTTCACTATTACTGTTTGAAGAATTTGCTGAAGACTTTCTATGAAATTCCTCAATCCCAAATTCTTCATGCTAGTTAATCCTCATTTGTTTTCTGCGTGCCTGCTCACTGTGCAATCTGTTTCCACATTCCTCACACTGAAAAACTGATGTTGTGAAACTTTGCACTCTCATCCTTTACTATTTCCGCTGTAAGTTAGTCATCAGTGAGGAATTTCTTCAAAAGGAATTTCCTAAGTGATGAAATTCTAAAAATCTCCTATTCACCCCCCTCTATTCGATATAACGCACTTTCAGCCTCCAATATAAATAGAGAGGGTAGGATACCTGAGATAGGGGAGATCAGATCATCGTAACCCTAGAGCAACACACCAAGCCACTTGGCCTTCGGAGGCTCAAGAGCACTGTACTATCTCGTTCATCAACCTCCGTGAGAGGAAATCCACCAAAAGCAGGAGTAGGGTATTCCGCTTCGAAGTGGCCCGAACCTGAGTAAACTACTGAGTTCTGAGTTCACCACACCCTTGAGTGAGTTCTTTGATGTTTCCATCGAGTAGCGGGCTAGGCGAGGCGAAGCAGGGAGAGACCTTCGTACAGGCTCCAGTGTTCGAATCCTTAGGGTTTTGCGGAGCCGGAAATCTGACATTTGGCGCGCCAGGTAGGGGGCGTGTGAGGGCTTTCTTCCAGCTTCCTCCTTCCCAGACCGCTGCACCGATGGCCGGCGACCAACCAGCTTCTCCGAGCCCCATCGAGCTGGTCTCACACCGCCATGTCACAGTGGCTGGAGGCTCGCATACCGGCGTTGTGGGACCAGACAACTCATACCAGGCCATCAACATCCTCTCCACCGTGACGGCCACCCGTGCCACCCAGGCGCATGGGGGCTGGGCGGTGGCCCAGGCGCCCGCAGTGCGCCACATCAACTTGGGAGACCTCAGAGCGCACGACGCGTTGAGGATGACAAGAGAGATGCTCCGCCAACGGCCGACACCAGGGGGCTTCGATGCCTGGGTAGACCACATCATGGAGCTAATCGCCATCGCCCAGAAGGCCATCCAGGCTGGTGCATCCTCAGAACCACATGCGTTGGGCGCCGGGGGTTCGCACCGCGTGCCGACCCCTGAGCCTGCAAACTTCGAGGCACTGCCCGCTCTGGACGGGGACGAAAGAGACGCGCTCCGCGATGCCCTCCACCTTCTCCAGACCTTAGCGACCAGCCCAGAAGCG
This sequence comes from Hordeum vulgare subsp. vulgare, assembly GCF_904849725.1. Lineage (NCBI taxonomy): Eukaryota > Viridiplantae > Streptophyta > Magnoliopsida > Poales > Poaceae > Hordeum > Hordeum vulgare. The sequence continues at coordinate 241,065,372 of NC_058518.1, read as the reverse complement.
CACCACACCGACAACCACCACGGACGCGAGGAGAACGATGGGACGACTGACGTGCACACTGGCACGCATCACCGAGACCAGGTCGACCCTCGACAGCCCAGGGCAGATAGACAGGAACGCTCCCTCCGGCGCAGTCAGCACAGGGCGGAGCCGATGGCACGGACGAATTACGACAACAGAGACACGACGGGACACCAAGGAGGGAATCAACATCGGGCGGCGCCAGGACCAGCCCACAGTGGCAACATGAACAAGCGACTCCGCGCGGAGGCTTGTCATAGGAAGATCTCTGAGCAGTACGGCAGGGGGGATCCCCCTCCACCACCAAGAGGGATCGCCACAGTCGCACTGATGACCGATCGTGGGGGACGGGTGAGCGCCTACATGGAGCCGTACGTGCTAGAGTACGCGACACTGCCTAATCCTCCCGACGAGGAAGAGCTTCAGGCGTCCCCCCGGGGCGCCTACCCACCTCAGGAGGGAAGAACGTTCGGGGGTTCCTCCCTGAGCCAGGCCCAAAAGAGGCCCGGACAACGGGGCGCCCTCAAGCCGTGGTGCGTGGCACCAACCACCTTGCCCGTGGAAGGACTACACGAGGCCAAACTCACAGTCCTCAGGAGGACGAGTCGAACACCGTGACGAGATGCTAGTGGTACGGATCATCCGCGACGACCAAGATGCAGGCGTGGTAGACGGGGGCTAGGCCTCGTGAGGCGTTCTTGAGGCGCAAAGGGGCTTCAATTATTTGGCGAGGTAATTTTTTGGATTTAGTGCCTTAAGGAGTGTGTGCTGACCGCAGGAACTCCAACTAACCGGGGCTTACTTCTGCAAGTCCCTTCCTTTACAATTTCCGTTACATCCACTTGGCAACCTGACACACTGCTTTGCTTGCGTCATTCGTCGACCCACCCTCCTCGTTCGAGGGAACCGGCCCCAACGCACCACCCCACGCAGGAATTGGGGAGCCCCACGGCCCCTCAGGATCACGGTCGACAGGATAAAATTAGAGTCGCTGGAGCGTCCAAGGGGGATCCAGAGCATGATGCTCCAGGAGACTTATAGGTCACAAGGTCGCCTGTCACCCTTGATATCGTCCACGGACATTCGGTCGTTATCAGGGGTGGCAGGGCTTGACCCCGTAGCTGCATCCGTTCAATTGGTCACACACAACGACGATTGGGAAATGTGCGGCACCTGGTCCTGGCGACACAGAGTTTCTTGAACGTCAAAGAGGGGCTCCTGAGCATCGCGCCTCAGGGGCCTTACCGTTCACAAGGCCACCTGTCGCCCTTGATATCATCCACGGACATTCGGTCGTTATCAGGGGCAGCAGAGCTTGACCCCGTATCTATAGTCGTTCAATCGGTGAGACACAACGACGGTTGGGAAATGTGCGAGACTCGGTCTTAGCGACGTAGAGCCGCTCGAACTTTAAAGGGGGTTCCTGAGCATCGCGCCTCAGGAGCCTTACCGGTCACATATCAACTTGACCACCCTGGTGCCGTCCAGGCTCGGTCGGTATCGGGGTATGTCGGGGCGTTGCCTCGCGAGGCGCCTCACGACAGCAGGGATATGTGCGGGACTCGGACCTGTCAATGTAGAGTCATAAAAAGCCCTTAATATGCCTCCCGGGAAGGAGGATGAGAATGCAAGATCTGGATCAACCCGTCACACCTCTACATCGTCCTTGAATCCTTCCGGAACCTACTTCATCCCATGACACTCTCACATAATAACGAGCCAAGGTTGTATATGCCCAGGCCCCCCCGAGGATGCGGAAGGGGTCCAGCCCAAGCCTAGTGGAAGAACTTAACTTCGCTTTGGGTACAACACAATCCTCCAATGACTCTAGAAGCTCAGGCCCCAATGCCTCGGGGGTAGGGACACTCGCGAGGCCAAAGCGTCCTCGCGACCTCGCATATACACCCCCACTGTGACACTCTCACGTAATAACGAGCCGAGGCTGTATACGCCCAGGGCCCCACGAGGAGGCGGAAGGGGTCCACCCCACGCCTAGTGGAAGACCGTAGCTCCGTGCTGGGTACAAAGATGAAGGCAATCAGCATGGCCTGCCAATGATCATGCTCGCAGCTGGCAAGGAAACCCATATAGTCCGCGAATGACTATGCCAGCTTTAAATACCGAACGCGACACTTGCTTGCTTTCTCTTGGATTCGACCTATTTTCCATTGAGTTTGAACTGGCTGATTTCTTAAGTTGATTTTTGTGGGCTCCGCCTGATTACCACTGTAGCGAGACGGTCGCCGGACATGCCATCCCAGGAAATCACTCTGGCATGCCTGTTTACAACAGGTCTCATGAACATAGGCATTTCTATTAATGAATCTAAGAGTTTTACACGATGGGCTACAAGGGTGATGGCAGCGGAAAATCTCTATCTAAAGCAGCATGGTCTTGATGCAGCTCCAATCCACAGGGATCTGACTCGGTTATGCTCCTAGCCCGCGAACGCTTTATCTCCTTGGCGACGAATGACGGATCCTTATGTGAACCTGACCACGTTAAAAGCTGCTGAGTACTTTTCAATGTACTCGCAAGCAAACCAAACTAACATATACACTAAGCAAAGCAATCCATGGTATTCAAGCATGTATTTGTTATTAGAACAATATTAATCATCATGACATAGCATACCTATATAGCAATGTTAATTACCAAGGTATAACAGGGTTATCTAGCAAGATAAGTTCTAAAGTGAATATGATAAGGTAAAGCATATTAGATAAATGATTTATACTCCGATTATTCTCATGATCCAGTCTGAATCTGATCCAAATCCAATCCAACTCATGTGGTCATCCGACCACTCATCTCATAGCCATCCCATGGCTAACATGTCATCTACTGGACATCTTCCGATGTCTACACCAGACGAGTTCTTCCATCATTATCATCACTCTTACGGTTGATCACCTACTGATGTCTGGTTGGTCTGTCCATTACCGTGGACTCGGCTATTCGAATAGATTTGACACTCTACAAAGGTTGCACACTTTACCCACACTATGGAGCACTGACCACGTGATCCCATTCGGGTGGACCAGCATTACTCCAACGAAACTTGCATGACCCGTGACTCTTTCATCGTACCCCCGGCAACCACTCTACCTGGAGTCTTGCCCTGGGTGGCCCTGTGTCCTCATGACACCTGCCACCGTTGTGGCCAAATTAAACTGTCCCAACCGGGGATGGGCCCAACTCAACTCAACTGGGCTCACAGGATTATCACCGCCCACCTGATTAGGGTAGCACGCGTGCATAATCCTCCCTCTTTGGGAGTACCGGCGGAAGGTCACGCAATCAGCCCAAGTCACGGCCGTCCCATATCGGCAAATGTGGTTACATGTATAAGCCCGGACAGGTGACTCGAGATCAACCCATTAGGTTTGGTCTAAACAACATATTTATCAAGCATGGTTGTTGTCAACAATGACTTAACATGATGATGATTATGCATGAAATAAGAACGGTAGAAACACCACAACCTATCTCTATATATTGAGTCATTAATAAGACAGTATGTAAATGACAAGTTATTACTTGACAATTACTAACTGTAAATTAGACCCTCAGAACCCTCGCATAAACCGGCAAATAAATCGGTAGCCACCAGAACGGTCTTTACAACACAGATCTGGGACGTTACCGAAATAACTCAACCCCGACTCAAGATGGCTAGAAAGCAGCACAGAGCATGAGGCGGTGTTGATAAGAAGAATGTAGTAGTTTCCTAAGATGGTCGAAGCACAACTCAGAGCATAGGGTCACCGCCACGGAGAGAATTTCAACAGTTTCCCGTGACGACCGAAAAGCAGCACAGAACACAGGACAACTGCTGACAATAGAATTATAAATTCGGCATCCACCCCGGACGGCCGAAAGAAGCTCAGACTCGGCCGTGGTGTCGTCATTGAAGGAAATGCGAGCAAGGGTTCGTCAGAGTCACGTACCACACGTTACTATACATACAATCATAAGCCTATGAATTAAACATGCAGGAACAACACAGAGCAAAGCTTTAGGGCATATATTAGATGGTCAGCTTGCGTGGGGTTGAAGAATACACGTGGAAGAGGTGCGGAGAGCTTGCAGAAAGGATTGCCGGAATGGTTCTATCTCGAAGGGGGCTGATTGGATACAAGGTCAAAAGGGTCATTTTCACAGTGTCACCAACATGACGGGCTCGACAAGACGAAGACGTGAGCGTTGGTTTCACCTCAATCGGAGTCTCGAGCAAAAAGATACGGACGAAAGAAGATCGGGGACCAATCTGTAATTAAAATAACTACAATCTGGTCCCTGGGAGCGCAGCCGCTCGCGCCTCTCCCAGACATACGTTATCCGCTGAGGGAAAGCGTATTTCCAGGAATACGCCTCCACTTACTCGGGTCAACACCCCGCACGGTCAACTCCCGGGCCGCTGACGCACGGGGCCCACCGTGCCTCTCTCTCCTCCTGTCTTCATCTTCTTCCTCCCGCTCTTGCGTGCGAGGTAGAGAGAGGGCGCCAGCGCCAGCGCTCACTAGGGAGGCTCCGGCCACCCCCGTCCAGGCGGAGGCCACCGGAGGGACCGCCGGCGAGCGGCACCTCCATGGCATACATAGCCAGTGTGGAGGGCCTGGTGGCGCGACATCTTGCGGCAGCCACGGCTTGGCTCCGACGAGATTCTGACGATCGGAGGGGGTTCCCTGAGCAAGCCAAGGCGGGGAATAGGCTCCTTGGGTCACGACGCACCCGATGGTGGGGTCGACGGAGCCAGGGATTGCCAAAGAGAGGGTTGCGACGCGGAGGCCGAGGGAACAGCGGCGGCCTTCGGCCAGGGAGCAATGGGAAACTCAAGAGCGCTTGGGAAGGGGCTTGGGAGGTTGCTGGCAAGGAGGGCAAGCTCTGAGGCAACTTAAATATGCTCGGGGGAAGCTTCTGGGCATCTCTTGCCGGCGTCCGAAGCTCCCGAAAGATCGGCATCGCTCCAGTGGTCGGCAAAGGCATCCATGGCGAGGAACAGAGGGGGGAAAGACCGCACGAGCACGGGCTATCTAATGGACATGGATGGGACGCAAGAGGACGAGAAAACGGACGAGGTCGAGCGCCCAAATGCACAGAGCTTGCATTTGGCGCGCTCTGCCGGTGATCACCACGTGCACATCCAGATTTGACACCTCCTGCGTGTCCAATCATGTCCAACAGCTCCCTCACTGCTCCAGAAGATAGGAATAGGGGTTGGAACCTGCCAGGTGGCTCTGGGGAAGAAGAAACTTGCCAAAACAGATTGTGACAACAAGGTGTTTGAAATGATTTATGGGAAATTGGCTAAGAGAAACAAGTTGGATTTTGGCATGGAGTAGTCATCTACTAAGGTGGTCCTTATGCAAAACCTTAAGCACCAATTGGCCAGTGTAGATGGTACTTCCTTTGAACACTTACAAACTGGACAGAAATGGAAAAGAATTTTCTAGGACAAATTGGCTAGATGAATTTGGCTCAAATTTGGTGGAGAGGGTAAATTTGAATATGTTGAGATGCTCGATAAATTTCAGCTCATTTGGGAATGCCTACATGGTACTTACTTCATAAAGCTTCTAAACAGGCAAAAACATAGGAGACTTTCTTGGACAACATTATAGAAAGGGATGGAGCTGATTTTTGGTATTCACTAATGATTTAGCAATGTAAACCACCATGAAAAGTTTCAGCTCAAGAAGATCAAGGAATAGAGCACTTCCTTTGCAAATTTCCCAACTGGACAGATTTTGCAATTTGATGTTGTGCTCAAAATTTGAATTAGGGAACTTGGGATTTTGATGGAATTGGGGAAGATATGGATAGGATAAGCTCCACAAATTATTTGAGATTTTTCCTCGCTTCCAAAATGGTAGTTCCTTTAGAAAGTTCACAAAATGCAATATTGGCATTAAATAGGAAAATGCAATTTTCCTTTATTCTATGATGGCCAATATTTTACGAGAGCTCAATATGATTACAAAGAATATCTCTACATGTTTTCATGAGCATTGGAGATGGATAGCTATTTTCCTGGATTTAAGTCCTTGAACTAGCAGAAAAAGGAATTAATTATAAATCAAAATATTGCAAATGACTTAGCAATATTTTTGCATATCCACGGTTTAAATATAGGGGATGATCATTGGTAAAAGGTTTGGGAGGCAACAGGGCAAAAGAAATTGGGGTTCTTTTGAAACAGGAGAGATCAGGGTTTCCCTTCTCGCAATTCGGAAGGTAGCGTTTTGACGGCAAAACCCCGAGAAGATATCTTGGGTGGAAAGGCTAGATTGGGGAGAATTTTTGGGAAGGCAAGGCTAGATGACCAGCTTCACATTCACAGGGTGGAAGAAATCCGATAACATCGAGAAAAAAGGGAGTCAAATCCGCAAAGGAAAAGAAAACAGGGAGCGAAAACCAGGGTGTTACAAACCTACCCCCTTAAGAAAATCTCGTCCTCGAGATTTCCAGGTTTACCTCCCTGGGAAAGGGGACTTACTTGTGCGTGACTTGGGTCCATGAGTTGTCCTGCCTTCATGGATTCTTGGACTTTATAACTGCCCCTTCGGAAGGACCAGGTGTTGTATCTGCACAAAGATTTCTTGAGTCCTTCTCTTTCCTGTCGGGTGTACTCTTTATTCCTATAGTAGTGTTGTAGTGTGGGGTAACTGGTACTACCAACAAACATCGTAGTTCCAGGGACTGGAAGTATCTGCTTCAGGCTTTATTGTAATGCTTCGTACCCTGACTGTCATGGGTAATACATCCTTTCTTGGTACCAAGCTCACGTGCTTGTACGTCCTCAAGTGAATGGGAGTGGCTTTCTTTTTGCAGTGTCAGAATTCTCAATCTGGTGTTTCCTTATGGCTTATGCATCCTAACATTGCTCTCAGGTGATCCATAACTCAAGGAGTTATCCTGACCGAGCTATTACTACTATATCCTTGACCGAAATGTCAGGCACGATCACAAAGTAATAATAGACAATAATCTCTTATTCCAATTACGTCATGATGTCTATGAGATGTTGTTTTCGGTGTGCCTTGAACTATTTGCTCTTAATGTCTCGTTCATACTCTGTTGCTCGTGGGGATGGCTCTGTCATATATAGTCTCTGCAGTCCTTGTTGTGATCACGGGGATGTGCATAGTGTGCCTATAATTCGGGGTATCATTTAGGGAATAGCCTTTTATCTGGGTTGATGGCCCATATTTAAGAGGAGTGCGGCAAACACACTTGTAACTTCAAGTAGTACATTGTTGTGGCCGCATATGCAAGAGCCTGACAAACACTAGTAATACCTCTCTGGCTGCGAGACTGTATCTTGTTGATTGTTACGAAGGTCCTTTGTCCACAACTTCTTTGGTTTTGAGGACTCCTTTGATGTACTCTTCATGTACTGCCAACACTATTCCTTGATTGCCTTCCCTGTCTGTTGGTTTGTTCTCACAACTTACTCTTGTGTTTCTTGTAGAGGTTTCGATGCTCATATTCTTCTTTTCAACATAGGGTCGTTTTTTGACACAGTCATTCCTGTGTACGTGTGGCTTGCATGAACGGGTTCACTAGTCTTCTTGCTCACAATATAGGTAGGTGTAGGATGAATCCTTTCATAACCACTGGGTTCTCAGGCGACTTATGTGTACCGACTAGTTCTTGCTTCTGACAGGCTCGTTGTAGGCACGATGACGTGTTGGAGAAGATTGAATTCCTTATGCCCGCAGCTTTTGCTAGAGTAGTGTGCTGAAGAAGGCTGGTTATCATACCTCAAATTCTTTCCTTCATGTGGCTAGCTGCAGAAGCCCGGGTTCCTTATTCCAGAAGCTTAACGCGGTAGCCTGTTATGGGAATACCGTATCCTAGAAGGGTTTCTCACCGAGGGGGTGTACCTAGACAGTGTGGTACCATATGCTCTTTTTGGTAGCTTGTGGGGGAAGGGCTAGGTTACTTATTCCAGAAGCCTTTTGCTATGATGTGTCGTCCGATCTAGTGCTGGTTCAGGCTTCCGTTCTGAATTATCCGGAATTTTCCCCATAGCAGAGCACAACTTGATATATGCCATACCTTGACAAAGGATATTCCATTGGTCATGCACATCGCTTGTCTTTCCGCTGGTCTGGTTGTTGTTGTTGTAAAGGTTGCATGACTAGTGCAGACCTCATGTGGACAATTGATTTGGAAGGCCATATGTTCAAACCAGGTGTTGCCGATAACAAGTAGTTGACAGATGATTCCATTTGGTTCAGCTGAGCTTCCAAGCATGTTGGGTGCTTCTTGATTCGGATAACCACAAACTTATCCATATTCCTTACAAACCTTGTTCACCGTGCCCAGAAAATTTTATATTTGCACGGATGTGCTTTAAGATTTGCATTGAAATTTGGACCAACGTACCGGAGTTTTGTCGCTGCTCTTGGTGCATTCATTCTTGAAATATGTCCTTGGTGGGTGCTAAATAGCTCTTGAGTTTACTCAGAAAAGACTCAAAGTTCACTTCACTGACTGAAATAATAAATGTATTCCAGACGGAATATTCTGCCCTTACTGCGGTACTTTCTTGGTAGCTCATCTGACTGCTTCCACGGGTATGATCGATTCTGAGACCAAGTTTCTTAGTTATATTTGGCCCTTGTTTGTTGCACCCGATTCCGCTTTCTAACCCATTCTTCATTCTTGACAGATCCGGTGGTAATGTTCTGAATATCATGAAGTTGGCATGGCTTGACTTTGGTTGAAATGGGGATTATTGGGTATTATCCCGGTTGCATGCTGATCTTCTGAGACAACTCTTGCAGATGGATCCAGTAGGAGTGGAAAAACGAAACCGACGAAAGAAACGAGAATCACGAAAAACCAAAAAGCAAATAAAGCTCAAGTGTTGCGGACTTTACACATGGCCAAGGATTCACTAGTATAACTAATATAGCGCACTCCATGCATCTCTAGGGATTTAGAAGTGAAACCATACAATGCTCCTGGTAGCACTGGTCTCAAGCTTCTACTACTTCCCTAGAGAGCATCACACTCAATGTAGGACCATAGCCAAAGTGGCTTAGTCAACGTTCCTAAGGTTGTCGAGGAGAGATAGAATTTATAAGTGTTTCCCAAAGGAAACTAGAGTAAGGAGAGAAATGTCATGGCTAGCAAGCAGGGGTAAGGATATCTGGTTACCTAAGGGTTTCAAGGCTCACGGGTCGATGTCAGATGCAAGCATTTCACACCGGAGGCAAGGGCCATGAGAGTTGTGGTCTGATGGAGCCGAAAACCTACCGGGTTGCCTTATGATCAATAGTAGCCGTGCCAAGTGGCAAAGATGGCTGAAATTTATCCGGGCTTTCAACTGAACACAAGACAGTGAGGTCTGGCTAGGGTAACCTATAGTGAGCCTGCATGCTCTGATACCATTCGTTGTGGCGCTCCGCCTGATTACCACTTTAGCTAGATGGTCGTCGCACATGCCAGCCCAGGAAATCACTCTGGCATGCATGTTTACAACAGGTATCATGAACATAGGCATTTCTATTAACGAATCTAAGAGTTTTACACGATGGGCTACAAGGGTGATGGCACCGAAAAATCTCTATCTAAGGCAGCATGGTCTTGATGCAGCTCCAATCCACAGGGATCTGACTCAGTTACGCTCCTAGCCCGCGAACGCTTTATCTCCTTGGCGACGAACGACGGATCCTTATGTGAACCTGGCCAAGTTAAAAGCCGCTAAGTACTTTTGAATGTACTCGCAGGCAAACCAAACTACCATATATACTAAGCAAAGCAATCCATGGTATTCAAGCATGTATTTGTTATTAGAACAATATTAATCATCATGACATAGCATACCTATCTAGCAATGTTAATTATCAAGGTATAACATGGTTATCTAGCAAGATAACTTCTAAAGTGAATACGATAAGGTAAAGCATATTAGATAAATGATTTATACTCCAACTATTCTCATGATCCCGTCTAAGTCTGATCCAAATCCAATCCAACTCATGTGGTCATCCGACCACTCATCTCATAGCCATCCCATGGCTAACATGTCATCTACCGGACATCTTCCCATGTCTACACCAGACGATTTCTTCCATCATTATCATCACCCTTACGGTTCATCACCTACTGAGGTCTGGTCGGGCTGTCCATTACCGTGGACTCGGCTATTCGAATAGATTTGACACTCTGCACAGGTTGCACACTTTACCCACACTATGGAGCAGTAACCTCGTGATCCCATTCTGGTGGACCAGCATTACTCCAACGAAACTTGCCTGACCCGTGACTCTTTCATCGTACCCCCGACAACCACTCTCCCTGGATTTTTGCCCTGGGTGGCCCTGTGTCCTCATGACACTTGCCACCGTCGTGGCCAAACTAAACTGTCCCAATCGGGGACAGGCCCAACTCAACTCAACTGGGCTCACAGGATTATCACCGCCCACCTGATCAGGGTAGCACGCGTGCATAATCCTCCCTCTTTGGTAGTACCGATGAAAGGTCACGCGATCAGCCCAAGTCACGGCCGTCCCATATCGGCAAATGTGGTTGCACGGATAAGCCCGGACAGGTGACTCGAGATCAACCCATTAGGTGTGGTTTAAACAACATATTTATCAAGCATGGTTGTTGTCAACAATGACGTAACATGATGATGATTATGCATGAAATAACAACGGTAGAAACACCACCACCTATCTCTATATATTGAGTCATTAATAAGACAATATGTAAATTACAAGTTATTACTTGACAATTACTAACTATAAATTAGACCCTCGGAACCCTAGCATAAACCGACAAATAAATCGGTAGCCACCAGAACGGTATTTACAACACAAATCTAGGACATTACCGGAATAACTCAACCCCGGCTCAAGATGGCTGGAAAGCAGCACATAGCATGAGGCGGTGTTGATAAGAAGAATGTAGTAGTTCCCTAAGACGGCCGAAGCACAGCTCAGAGCATAGGGTCACCGCCACAGAGAGAATTTCAACAATTGCCCACGATGGACGAAAAGCAGGACAGAACACGGGTCAGCTGCTGACAAGAGAATTATAAAATCGGCATCCACCCCGAACGGTCGAAAGCAGCCCAGACTCGGGCGTGGTGCCGTCATTGAAGGAAATGCGAGCAAGGATTCGTCAGAGTCACGTACCACACGTTACTATACATACAATCATAAGCTTATTAATTAAACATGCAGGAACAACATAGAGCAAAGCTTTAGGGCATATATTAGATGGTCGGCTTGCGTGGGATTGAAGAATACACCCGGAAGAGGTGCGGAGAGCCCGTAGAAAGGATTGCCGGAATGGTTCTCTCTCGAAGGGGGCTGATTGGAGACAAGGGCAAAAGGGTCATTTTCACAGTGTCACCACCATGTTAAAATGATACAAACATGATGGGGTTGACGAGAGAAAGATGTGAGCGTTGTTTTCACCTCAATCGGAGTCCCGAGCAAAAAGATACGGACGAAAGAAGATGAGGGACCAATTTGTATTTAAAATAACTACAATCTGGTCCCTGAGAGCGCTGCCGCTAGCGCCTCTCCCGGAAATATGTTTTCCGCTGAGGGAAAGCGTATTTCCAGGAATACGCCTCCATTACTCGGGTCAACGCCCCGCCCGGTCAACTTCCGGGCCACTGATGCTCTCTCTCTCCTGCGTCTCTCTCTCTCCTCCTGTCCCACTGCGCCTCTCTCTCTTCTCCTATCTTCATCTTCTTCCTCCCGATCGTGCCTATGAGGCAGAGAGAGGTTGCCGGCACCGACGCTCACCAGGGCGGCTCCGGCCACCCCCGACCAGGCGGAGGCCACCAGAGGGCCCACCGGCGAGCGGCGCCTCCATTCATGGACTACATAGCCAGTGGGGAGGGCCTGGTGGCGCGGCATCTCGCAGCGGCCACGGCTTGGCTCCGACGAGATTCCGGCGACCGGAGGGTTCCAGGAGCAAGCGAAGGTGGGGAACAGGCTCCTTGGGTCGCGACGCACCCGATGGTGGGCTCGATGGAGCCGGGGACGGCTGGAGAGAGGGTCACGACGCGGAGGCCGAGGGAACGGCGGCGGCCTTTGGCCAGGGAGCAATGGGAAACTCAAGAGCGCTTGGGAAGGGGCTTGGGAGGTTGCTGGCGAGGAGGGCAAGCTCGGAGGCAACTTAAATAGGCTCGGGGGAAGCTTCTGGGCATCTCTTGCCGGCGTCCGAAGCTCCCGAAAGATCGGCATCGCTCCATTGGTCGGCAGAGGCATCCATGGCGAGGAGCAGAGGGGGGGGGGAAGACCACACGAGCACGGGCTAGCTAATGGACATGGATGGGACGCGAGAGGAGGAAGAAACAGACGAGGCCGAGGGCCCAAATGCACAGAGCTTGCATTTGGCGCACTATGCCGATGATCACCACGAGCACATCCAGATTTGACACCTCCTGCGTGTCCAATTATGTCCAACAGCTCCCTCACTGCTCGAGAAGATAGGAATGGGGGTTGGAACCTACCAAGTGGCTCTAGGAAGACGAAACTTGCCAAAACAGATTTTGAGAGCAAGGTGTTTGAAATAATTTATGAGAAATTGGCTAAGAGAAACAAGGTGGATTTTGGCATGGAGTAGTCATCTACTAAGGTGGTCATTATGCCAAAATTTAAGCACCAATGGACCAGTGTAGATGGTGCTTCCTTTCAACACTTACAAACTGGCCAGAAATGGAAAAGATTTTTTATGAATTTGGCTCAAATTTGGTGGAGAGGGTTAACTTGAATATGTGGAGATGCTGAATAAATTTCAGCTCATTTGGGAATGCCTACATGGTACTTCCTTCACAAAGCTTCCAAACAGGCAGAAACTTAGGAGAATTTCTTGGACAACATTGAAGAAAGGGATGGAGCTGATTTTTGGTATTCACTAATGATTTAGCAATGCAAACCAGCATGAAAAGTTTCAGCTCAAGAAGATCAAGGAATAGAGCACTTCCTTTGAAAATTTCCCAAGAGGACAGAATTTGCAATTTGATGTTGTGCTCAAAATTTCAATTAGGGAACTTGGGATTTTGATGGAGTTGGGGAAGATATTGATAGGAGAAGCTCCACAAGTTATTTGAGATTTTTCCTGGATACCAAAATGGTAGTTCCATTAGAAAGTGCCCAAAATGCAATATTGGCATTAAATAGGAAAAGGCAATTTTCCTTTATTCTATGATGGCCAATATTTTATGGGAGCTCAATATGATTACAAAGAATATCTCTACAAGTTTTCATGAGCATTGGAGATGGCTAGCTATTTTCCTGGATTTAATTCCTTCAACTAGCAGAAAAAGGAGTTAATTATAAATCAAAAATATTGCAAATGACTTAGCAATATTTTTTGCATATCCAGGGTTTAAAGATAGGGGATAATCATTGGGAAAAGGTTTGGGAGGCAATAGGTCAAAAGAAAGTGGGGTTCTTTTGAAACATGAGAGATCAGGGTTTCCCTTCTCGCAATTCGGAAGGTAGGGTTTTGACGGCAAAACCCCGAGAAGATATCTTGGGTGGAAAGGCTAGATTGGGGAGAATTTTTGGAAGGCAAGGCTAGATGACCAACTTCACATTCCCAGGGTGGAAGAAATCCGATAACATCGAGAAAAAAATGGGAGTCAAATCCGCAAAGGAAAAGAAAAGAGGGAGCGAAAACCAGGGTGTTACAGTTTTTTCCAGTCTTAATGCCCGTTGTTTGAAACATAAAAGGGGGTAAAAACTTTGGCATTTCTTATTTCACTGGCTTTGAAAGCTCCCTTCCGGAGGATGTATTTGGAGACAACTACTCCGCGCCACCCCAAGGAGTCAAGGACCATGAATGCAAGGACTGAACACCTCAGGGGCAACGTTTTTTAGTGGTCAACCCCCATCCGGGGGTCCGGACCAAAACTTGATACACCACAAAGAGTCTCGGAAGGCCTTAGGGCTCCCCCGGGGCAATGACCAAAGGGACAAGGTGCGGAATCGCTCGGGCGCTAGAAAGGTGGTTCCGGAGCGCGCCTCAGGAGCCTTACCGGCCATTAAGACCGGGGCCTGACGATACAGAGCAGCTCGACTGTCAAGGGGGCTTCCTAAGCAGCACGCCTGAGGAGCCTTACTGGTCGCAAATCCACTCGGCTCCCCAAGTGTTACGGGGCCTTGCCCCGTGAGGGACAGCCTTTGTAATGGGTTGGACCTCACGGCGGCGAGGAAATGTGCGGGACTGGGACCTGCCGACATAGTGTGCCGAAAGGGTCTTCACCTCGCCCCGCTTGTGAAACACGAGCTGCACCGGAGGAACTACGCCAGGGACCGACGCAAATCCACAAGCTAAGCGGCTCACAGGCCCTGACCTGGACCCTCCCGCTTTACGATAAACTAACGATGGATCTAAATATGCGCACTAACGAATGATGCAAGGCCTAAGGATTCAGTGACAGGAAGGAGCGAGTCCAACACCCAAGCACGCGTCGGCACGAGAGGTGCCTTAGTAGGGCAGAACTCCTGGAAGGTCGTGCCTCCCTCGTCATCCCCAAGCTACAACAACTGTGGCGATGGGCCCTAAGCTTTGCGGCCCTGCTAGAACGACCACCAGCATGCAAACCATCTTTCAAGAGCAAAAAGAAAGAGGGGAACAACAAATGTAATAGCAGCAAAAGCTTAACGCCCAGGAGGGCAGAGTTCTTGATTCACCATTACAGGAGCACGCAAACAGGAGCTTGGGGCACTAAGGGGAGGGGCTGCCGGCGTCACCCATGGTGCCGGCTGGCCCAGCGTCGGGACCACCCTCCTTGCTTGAGGCGGGCACCTGGATGTAAAGCCCCACTAGGGCGTCCATGTGATGGCGGACCACATCCCAGAGAAGACGGCGGGGGTCAACGGGAGCCGACTCGACGACGGGCCGGAGGTCGAGCTCCGGGGCAAGGCGGCGCAACTTGGAGAAGACAAGCGTCAAGGCGAGGCCCAGAAGCTCACGCGCGTTAGACGTGTTGTCCTCCTCCACGCGGTGGATGCCAGCCTCCAGCGCCTCCACGACCTTCTGGAAGAAGACGAGGTAGCCCCCGTCGCTCCTCAAGTTGGGCACCACCGGGGCCCTCCCCGCAAACCGATGTGTCACACGACCGTCCGGTCGGTGATGCCGACAAACTGTAGGGCGCGCTGGGACGCCATCAGCCTGGCGTATGACGCCTTGTCCTGGGCAACCTACACGGCATCCGCCGCCTCCCGGACCTGTTGTTGCAGTGATGCCAGCTCCTCCTTGGCCTCCGCCTCGCCTTGGCAAGCAGCGTCGAGGGCGGCCTGGACGCTCTCAAGCCGTGCCTGAAGCTCTTCCACCTCCTCTTGGAGCTCGCTGAGCTTCGGCTTCTTGGAGGAGGGCGCGATGAAGAAGAAGGAAGATCAACCCAAGGACAACAGACGGAGGAACAAACAAAGGAAACACAACGAAGGACTTACTCATCAACCATTATCCAGCTGGAACGGAAGCGCGAAGGCCCTCCGCCACTGCCGCCGGCGGTGGACGAAGGCGCAGGAGGCGCCACACACTTTCCCTAGCCACAACCATCTCCGGTGGATGCCATGAAGATGAAGAGAGAAGGACGGGAAGAAGTCACCTCACGGTGGATGGGTGAACTAGAGAAGGAGCTCAAGGTTGCGGTGCCTTCCCTCGTAGGGGGCAGGGAAAATTTATAGGCGAGCCCTAGCCACCAACCATCGTGGGAGTATGGTTGTCTCACGACTCACAAGGGCTGCGAGGTGGGCCGACGGAAGTGCTGCCGCCCGTGCCGCCTCACCTGTCCATCAATCGATCGAATCCGCTAAGGCTGTTGAGTGCGGTCACATTCAATGAGCAAAAGGATGGCCTCCGCGACTCTTGGGAATCGCATCGTTGTGGACTGGCACCACCGGGGCACCTCAAGGAGCGAGAGCGTCACCGCGCAGCTTCGAGACATGTGGTTCGCCTGAACCGCATGCAAATGGGGCCAGCGACATTTCGGGCCGCCTTCAAGGCTTCGCCCAGAAGCCGACCCAGGCGCGCCTTGGGCCTGGGGGCTACTGTCGTGTTCTGGGAACGGGGTACCCAGACGTGCCAGCCTGCGGCCCAGGGCTGGCTACTTCATTAGCACAAGATCGGCAACGAGCAACACCACCCTGAACAAGGCCCTCGTGAGGGGCCAAGCCTCGCAAGGAAGAGCGACATCAAGACACGCTTGGGCCCTCCTCAGGACCCCTACGGAGTGGCGGATATTTCAAGGCAGGATCGGCCCTCAAGAGTCAAAGATGACGCCACAGAAGGGCAGGCGATCAGAAGATGGCAGGACAGGACAATTCCCCCTTTAGTGCAAAGGAGGTGGGAGCGAATCAGGACTCCAAAGGCGTCTCCTAAAGGTTTCCCTTCCGGTGCAACAAGACCATGGTCGCCCTCCGGCAGGACGGACGTCATCCCTATGCTCACCTGTGCGGCGCTGGCAGAGGCTTTGCAGGCGAAGACCACTTTTGACAGGGGGAGCAGGTTCCCTTGTCTCCTACCGAAACTAGCCATTGTGGGATCGTTTCCCACCTACTATAAGGGAAGAGGACCATGGACTCCAATATAAATAGAGAGGGTAGGATACCTGAGAGAGGGGAGATCGGATCATCGTAACCCTAGAGCAACACACCAAGCCACTTTGCCTTCGAAGGCTCAAGAGCACTGTACTATCTCGTTCATCAACCTCCGTGAGAGGCAATACACCAAAAGCAGGAGTATGGTATTACGCTTTGCAGCGGCCCGAACCAGGGTAAACTACTGTGTTCTGAGTTCACCTCACCTTCGAGTGAGTTCTTCATTGTTTCCATCAAGTAGCGGGCTAGGCGAGGCGAAGAAGGGACAGACCTTCGTACATGCCCAGTGTTCAAATCCTTAGGGTTTTGCGGAGCCCGAAATCCGACAAACACCACTAAAACTTATTTTGTGCAACTCGCCCTTATGAATAACCATGGACTTGCCATGTTGTATTATCTTTCAGGTGATGATTTCCTCAGCCGGGAGCTCCCCTCGAGCTAGATAAGCCAAGTATGGAACTGTCCAATCAGGAGTCGCCCGGAGAGCCGCCACTAACCGCAATTCCGGGTCAGGGATGGTTATATCCTCCTCATACGGTAACTTCACAAAGGGGTTGTGGAGAACATCGACGAAGACATTGGGGGGAACTGGCTTGCTTGAGATCCGAGTCGTGACAATGCATCTGTCAACTCATTGTGTCGTAAGCCGCCATCAATGTGATCGGCCTGATAACCATGAAAGTGACCCGCCACATCGGATACTGCACGTCTGTAAGCCACCATCATAGGGTCCTTCAAATCCCAAGTTCCAGAGACCTGTTGAGCCACCAAATTTGAATCGCCTAAGCATCTGACCTGGCTAAGGTTCATCTCATTAGCTATCCTAATCCCATGTAAGAGTGCCTCATAGTCAACAACATTGTTAGTACAATGGAACTGTCGGATTTTGGGCTCCACAAAACCCTAGGGATTCGAATTCAGGGGTGCGCGCAGAGACCACACAACAGATTCGGGTTTCCAGACTTGCTACGCGTTTGGCAAGGCTAGGAACTCACGAGATGGTGAGGGAAACTCGAAATATAGTAGTTTACCCAGGTTTGGGACGCTGCGAAGGTTAAAACCCTACTCCTACTTTGGTGGATTGCCTCTCACGGAGGTTGATGAGCGAGATTGTACATTACTATTTAGCCTCCGAAGGCCAATAGGCTTGGTGTGTTGCCCTAGGGTTACGATGATCTAATCTCCTTCTCAGGTATCCTACCCTCTCTATTTATAGCAGACGCCAGGGTCCTCTTCCGTCATCGTAGGCGGGAAGGAATCCCACAACAACCAGTTTTGCTGGGAGACAAGGGAACATGCTTCCCTTCTGAAAAGTGGTCTTCGCCTGCAAAGTAACTGTCTGCGCTGCTGGGAAAAGCCCGCGGTGACGTCTGGCCTACTGACGGGCGGTAGTGGCTTGGTTGCACCAGAAGGGAAACATTTGAAAGATGCCTTTGGGGGCCCACGCACGCTCCTGCCCTTTTTGCACCAAAAGGGGGGGGGGAACTGGACTGCTTTGCCATCTGCGGGTCGCCTGTCCACCTTGTGCGTCGTCCATGACTCCTGGAGCCAAGCCTTGCCTCAGAATGTCTGCCACTCCGCAGGGATCCTGAGGAGGCCCCTGCAGGTCTTGATTCCATTCCTCCTCATGAGGCTTGGCCCCCCACGACGGCCTTGTCATGACTGCTGGTGCTTGATCGATGGAGTGGGTCAGCCCTGGGCCGCAGACAGGCAAGTCTGGGTACCCCCGTTCCCAGGACACCGACAGTAGCCCCGGGCCCAAGCCGTGCTCGGGCTAGCTTCCTGACAAAGCCTTGGAGGCAGCCTGAAGCGTCGTGGGCCCTAAATGTCTGCGGGTCACGCTTCACACGTGCCGCGCAGCCCGACAACATTCCAGTTCCCGAAGCACCCGAAGAAATGCCTGGTCAAATTGATGTGACACCCTGATGTTGCGCCAGCCATCATTGCTCTCGGAGGGTGGCGCCTGTACACATGCCACACGGTCGCGTCCCCTCACAAATGGCGTGGGCCCGGGAACCCGAAGGGACGCCCGTCTGCTCTAGGCTGCCTATTTAATCCGGCAAGGGCGATAAGGCTTGCGTCGCCTTAGTCTTCTTTGCCTTCCACCTTCATCCCCCACTCTTGTAGCATGGCACCAGTGAGGAGATTCTCTGCTGCCGAGAAGGGGAAGGCCCCTGGCGAAGGTCTTGCTGCCCCAACTACCTAGAGGGGGCGACGCTACCCTCGGAAGTACGCGACATCACCGACTGCGGCCTCCGGCGGGTGCGACAGTGGTATCGCGTGCCCGGGGGTCGCCATCGACAGCGATGGCGGGGCCTCGACCGGCGCGGATGCCCATGGTGGCCGGAGTGGGAGGTCGGTGGTGGCCACCCGACCGCCTCGCCCGCGGCTCCACGCAGCTGATACGGCGATGGAGTTCGTGACGTGGGTGGACATGCCGGAGATCGCGTGGCTCCAGCTCCCAAGCTTCTTCGCGAAGGCGCTATGGTCCGGCGACACTCGGGCCTTTGGCTACTGTGGCGGGGCGTCATTGGTCGAGGTCGAGGTCACCCCCCGCGGCTATGTGTACCTGAACTATGGGTGGTAGGCGTTCGCCCACACCCGAGGCTTGAAGGGGAGGTGCTACCTCCACTTTAAATTCGACGGGGAAGCGACACTGTTTGTCAAGGTTTCGGTGTCGAGGGCGATCGTCTGGGTTGCTGTCCGGAGGATGCTGGCCGTGGCGGTCCCGTGGGTGAGCCCGTCTCTGGGGATAGGCGCCACGCCTCCAGCACCAGTGACACCTCCTCTGGGAGGATCCCAAGCGACATCAGCGACGACGAGCCGCCTCGCCGCCGTGCCCGAGCCTCGGGGGGAAGCCCCCAAGCACGGCGCCGCCCATCTGCTCCTGCGGCGCCTGTGAAGGAGGAGGAGGAGGACACGGACAGAGTGTCGGTGTGCAAGTGTTGGGCCCTCCTCCGAGATCTCCATCGTTAGCTGTCTTCTCCTTGCTCTCGACCCTGCGTTCATAGGAACAGGGACAGACTCTTTGGGCATGTAAAGGATTTTGGTGGCCGTCCCCTTTTCTTAGTGATGTTGTTTCTCTGCTAGTTTAGACACTTAGCTTGATATGATTGCGGGGGACTCCTTTGTTGTGATGCATGATTGTGGTGTTCGGGGGGGGGGGCTCGTTCGTTGGTTGGTCTTTCCCTTGCTGCAGGTGAAGTGGGTCGATGCTCTATGTCAGCGGGCCCCGGTCCCGCACATTTCCTTGTCGCCGTGGAGTACGACCCGTTACCAAGGTCGTTCCTCACGAGGCAAAGCCTTGGCACCGGAGTGTCAAGTGGACTTGTGACCGGTAAGGCGTTGTGCTCAAGAGCCCCCTTAGACATTCAAGCGGCTCTACATCGACAGACCCCAGTCCTGCACATTTCCCTACCGCGAGGCACGACTTGAAGGTCGCCCCTCGTGGAACAAGGCCCTGGCACCGAGGTACTAGGTGGCTTTGTGTCTGGTAAGATTCCTGAGGCGTGATACTCAGGACCCGCCTTAGACGTTCAAGAGGCCCTCGCGGGTTCTGTTATTGGAGGTCCCTAATCTGCATTCAGGAAGCTCTACATCACTAGGTCCCAGTCCCGCACATTTCCCCGACATCGTGAGGTGCAACCCATTACCAAGTTGGTTCCTCACGGGACCGGGCCCTGGCACCAGGGTGCCAAGTGGATTTGTGACCGGTAAAGCTCCTGAGGCGTTATGTTCAGGATCCCCCTTAGGCGCTCAAACTATCCCAAGATAAACAACTGTTATGCAGAAAAACCAAATGATGTGGCCCTCTCCATGGTGGTGCGCCTAGCCGCGATTAAGTCCCTGAGCGAGTGCTAGGTGGCATGAGTCTGCCGACTCATCAGTGAGTACCACACGTGTATTCGGGCGCCCAGGCCTTGGCGAGGTGCCAACACCGTGCCCCCAGCCCCATGCACGTGGGGTACGAGCGGGGGAGGGCAGATGGACGCACGACTTAGAGGAAAAGAGCATGCTGCGAAGAATGTGGGGAAAATAAGTTTTTGTGGAAAGCTTCATTTGAAAAGGCCCCGAGTTTTGACTTAATAAATACCATTAAATCCAAGCCAGAAAAAGCAAATGCAAGTCGCCTCCTGCACCTAATCTATTCTCCGCCACCGTTGCCACCCAATGCGGAGCTAAGGTCTTCCACTAGGCGTGGGGTGGATCCCTTCCGCGTCCTCTGGGGGCCCTCGGCATATAAATCCTCGGCTCGTTATTATGTGAGAGTGTCACGGTGGGGGTGTATCTGGGAGCTCATGAGGAGGCTTTGGCCTCGCGAGTGTCCCTACCCCTGAGGCATTAGGTGCCTGATTCCGGAAGTCATTGGTGGACTGTGTTGATTTCCTTCATCTTCCACACCAGCGTGGGATGGACCCCTTCCGCATCCTCAGGGGTCCTAGGCGTATACAGCCTCGGCTTGTTATTACGTGAGAGTGTCATGGGATGAAGTAGGTTCTGGAAGGGTTGAAGGACGACACAGGGTAGATGTAGGGGCGACGCGGAGGCAGTGCAGGGGCGGTGCAGAGTCGTCGTGGGTAGAACTTGCGAAGGTGTTGGATGTTCCAGGCATTTTGGATGGGGACTCCATCTTGAGTCTCCAAACGCACAGAGCCAGGCCTGGAGACGTGGACGACCTTGAAAGGGCCTTCCCACATGGGCAAAAGGTTATGCAAGCCTTCCCTAGATTGGACCCGCCTCAGACGAGGTCGTCGACTTCGAGGGTCCTGAAGCGGATGTTACGTTAGTGGTAGGGCCATAAAGCTTGCTGGTACCTCGCGGCTCGGAGAGAGGCCCGACGGTGCACCTCCTCTCCGAGTACGAGGTTCATCCCTCGCGCGGCCTCCTGATGCTCCTCATCGAACGCCAGGACCCGCGGGGAGCGGTGCTTGATTTCGTGGGGAAGAACCGTCTCCGCTCCATAGACGAGCAAGAATGGGGTCTCACCGGTGGGCTTGGTTGCAGTGGTGCGGATGGACCATAGTACCGATGGGAGCTCATCGACCCAACCTCGCCCGCAAGCCTCAAGCTTCTTCTTGAAACTCCTCACTTTGAGGCCCCACAGGACCTCCGCGTTGGCGCGCTCTGCCTAGCCATTGCTCCACTTGTGGGCCATCGATGCGTAGCATATCTGTGTACCGAGGTTAGCACAATAAATCTTGAATAGCTGACTAGTGAACTGCAAATCGTTATCTGTGATGATGCGGTTGGGGACGCTGAAGAGGCTCACGAGGCCCTTGATGAACTTGACGGCGGACCCAGCCGGGATGGTGTGCACGGGCTCCACCTCCGCCCACTTGGTGAATTTGTCGATGGCGATGTAGAGGTAGCGGAAGCCCCCGGGGGACCGTTGGAAAGGCCCCAAAATGTACAACCCCCACACCGCGAAGGGCCAGGTGAGTGGGATGGTCTGGAGGCCGTGTGCAGGCTGGTGGATCTGCTTGGCATGAACTGGTAGGCCTCGCAAGAACTGACCAGCTCGGTAGCGTCGTCCAGGGCTGTGGGCCAGTAAAAACCTGACCTGAACGCCTTACGTGCGAGTGTGCGTGAGGAAGAGTGATGTCCGCAGTCCCCTCCATGAATTTCGTCCAGTAGCTCGCGCCCCTCCTCCCTGGAAATGCACCATAGCGCGACATCGTTCGGGCGCCTGCGGTACAAGGCGCCGTCTCGCACGCAATAAGCCGAGGATTGTCGTACTATGTGTTCCACATCTTCCTCCTTCTCCGGAAGTACGCCACAGAGCAGGTATGCTCCGAGTTCCTGCATCCAGTCGTCGTCTTGAGCTTCCAGGTCCAGGAGAAGTTGAGTCCCCGAGGCTTGACAACATTCTGGAGCACCCGAGGGTGGTGCAGGGGGACCTCCTTTCGTCGCGGTGCCGGGTCTTCGGGTGACAACGTAGCAGAAGGCTTGAAGAGCCGCTCCTCAAAGACGCCTGACTCCCGAGCCTCGCGACGTGAAGCTCTTTTGGTGATGTCGTCCGCCTCCTTGTTTTCGCCTCACGGGACGTGCTGCAACTCCAGGCCATGAAAACGCTTCTCTATCTTATACACCTCTTGCAGGTATGCCTCCATATGCTTATCTTTGGGCGTGTACTCCTTGTTGGAGAAGTTGATGAGGAGCTGAGAGTCTCCCATCATGGTGAGGCGATGGACCCCCAAAGCCGTCGCCGCCTTGAGTCCGGCGATGAGGCTCTCGTACTCCGCTATGTTTTTGGAGACCTTCTCCCCCTTTTGAAAGTAGAGCTACACGGCGCAGCGAAGCTTGTCTCCCATCGGTGAAGTGAGGAGGACACCAGCCCCTGCTCCCATTCACGCGAAGGCTCCGTCGAAGTGCATTGTCCATCCCTCGGGCGCCTCCGCTCTGGGGGCAAGGGATGGTTCCCTTCCAGCCCCTGGTCAGGCGCGTCTGTCTATTCTTCCATGAAATCGGCCAAGGCGGCTCCTTTGATGACCCCGGTCGTGCTGAATTCAATGTTGAAGGCCTCAAGCTCGATGTTCCACTCAGGAACTCTTCCTGCCGCGTTTGGGTTGTGCAAGATCTTCTCCAAGGGGTAAGCGGAGATGACCTTGATTGGGTGTCCTTGGAAGTATTGACGTAGCTTGCGTGAGGTGACGAGGAGCGCCAGGAGGAGTTTCTGCTGCATGGGGTACCGCGAGCGGTCGTCCCGCAGCACCGTGCTGACGAAGTACACGGGGTGCTCGGCGAGAACACGACTTCCCGGGGCGTCGTGATCTTTGGTGACTTTAGGAGGTTGGAAGGCTTCGTCGTCCGGAGGGAAGGCCGGGGCCTCGGGAGGACAAGGCACTTCAGGGCCTGCTTCGCCAGTCTGGACCTCGGGTCCCTCCAGTTGCGGGTCGCGCGAGCCCTTTGGAGCATTGGGCGAGGGCCCGCTGTGGCCTCCCAAAGTAACACCTTTGCCGACTTGCTCCTCCCTTACTGCCACCAAAGCAGCACTAGCGGAGTGTGGGATGGCAGCAAGGTATAGAAGCAGGGGCTCCCTAGGGCGAGGTGCCACCACGACCACTCGGCTTCTCAGATAATGCTTGAGCTCTTCCAAGGCAGCGTTGGCATCTAGAGACCACTGGAATGGCCCCTTCCATTTCATGATCTTGAAGAAGGGCAGTGCCCGCTCGCCAACTTGGAGATGAAATGGCCCAGGGAAGTGACACACTCCGCCAGCTTCTGCATTTCCTTGAGGGTTGTGGGCGTGCTCATCTTGTGTATGTCATTTACCTTTACTGGGTTAGCCTCGATCCCCCGGTGTGACACCAAGAAACCAAGTAGCTTGCCTGACGGGACTCCGAAGACGCACTACTCGGGATTGAGCTTCAGGTTCACCTCCCGCAAGCCTGGCGAAGGTCACTTCCAGATCCTCCACCATGGTTTTGGCTTGCCTTGACTTGACCACGATGTCGTCGACGTAGGCTTCCGCGTTCCTCCCGATCTGCGGCCCCAAGGCAATGTGCATCAACTGCTGGAAGGTTGCCCCAGTGTTCCGCAACCCGAAAGGCATACACTCGTAGCATTACACCCCTCACGGAGAGAGGAAGGCAGTCTTCTCAACGTCCTCCACTGCCATCTTGATCTGGTGGTAGCCCAAGATAGCGTCCAAGAAGCATAGAAGGTCGCATTCCGCAGTGGAGTCCACGATCTGGTCGATATGCGGTAGCGGGAACGGACCCTGAGGGCAGGCCTTGTTAAGGTTCGTGAACTCGACGCATATGCGCTTCTTCCCACACTTCTTCGGGACAACCACCGGGTTTGCCACCCACTCCGGGTAGCGCACCTCCCTTATGACCTTTGCTTCCGTCAACTTCTGAACCTCCCAAGCTATGAAGGCCTGCTTCTCCGGCAATGTTCCCCAACAAGGTCGTTATGTGAAGCTTGTTCTATGACTGACTCTTCAATAATCGGCGGTTTCAACGTGCGCCGGCTCATTCTCGTGAGCTGACTCACTCCCTAAGCCTGGATCATGCTGGTTAGCAGCATCAAATTCTGACCCGATCACTAACGGGCCTTGACCATTTGGATCGGTGGAAGGAGGAGAAGATGACCCACTAGTTTGCTTCCTCGTGAAAGCTTTGGCTCTGCAATCATAAGATGATCCGGATATTAGGTAAAATTAACTATAATTGGTAAAATAAAAAGAAAATTAAAGGTCAAACAAAATTTACTCGTGATTAATGATAAAATCCGGGAGCTGAGTTGCACATTACTCGCGAGAAGAGAGTGGTGATTCGTGATAATTTGAATCATAAGGATGGAGTGTCTGCTTAAAATGGCGGGCTCGTGGATGAGAAATAGTTGGACTATGAAGAACCTCAAGACGTTTCTTGCGAGCAGCTGACTCTAGGGGTAAGCCCAAAGACAACTCTCCTGAGCTTCTTCGGGTCTTGCATTTCGATTGGCCGGTGGTTTGATTTTTCTTGAAAAGAAAGTTTGGATCTAAGTAAGCACCTCGGTGCAAAAACTCAACTTTTCTGATGGCCCATCTCATATTCTTCGGGATATACATTTCTGATGAGTTGGAGGAGATTAAAATTACCTCAATGTTGCCGGCTTGACTAATTTCGGTATTACCCTCAGAAGAGGGAGCGTTAGCAAGTTCAATAAAAAGACAGCCAAGTGAGTCAAGATCTACCTCCAACTCTTCTCGAGCAGCAACTCCATGCACCGAGCATCAACTTGCTCAGTTTGAGGTGGAATAGGAGTTCTGGCTCTATATCTCCACCATTAACAATCTGCATGCAGGTATAAAAAGTGTCGATGGTTGAGAATGATGAGTAATATAGGCCATGATAAATGAAATAAATTAATAAGTCCAAGAATACTTACTAGAGGAGCCGGGTTGGTCGAGGAAAATGGAGCCAATCCGGTCATGTTGCATTTCTCATTTGAATCGCCAAAAATCTTGTTGGTGGCATTAGTAACGTCATCTTTAGACAAATAAACTTGATTGAAGCATTGTACATCTGCCGGCTCGCTAGTGTAGTTACACACCAAGTCGTCCCTAAGACTAAGGGCTTGAATACGCCAGCTGATCCAGCACCAGATGAAGTTAATTCTAGTGAGGATATGAGCGGTTAAAGATCTTAATCTTAAGAGTATGGGCGCCAATTGCATCTTCTCTTCATTGGTTGGACAACCCAGAAATTCACTTGTGGCACTAAGTCGCTCCAGTCTGTAACCTCGCAAGGGATTCTGGCCCTAAGGAGCAGTATTTTTCCAATAAAACCATGTTATATTCCAATCCTTGGGATGACTCGCAAGTTTTGTTTCAGGAAGGCACTATTCTTCCTTTTTGGATAGAAATTCCACCAAGTTCTACACCGGGGCC
The DNA here is from genome assembly GCF_904849725.1 of Hordeum vulgare subsp. vulgare. Lineage (NCBI taxonomy): Eukaryota > Viridiplantae > Streptophyta > Magnoliopsida > Poales > Poaceae > Hordeum > Hordeum vulgare. The sequence continues at coordinate 241,039,386 of NC_058518.1, read as the reverse complement.
ATTCTTTACTTCATTTTGGTGATTGATATAAAAGAATTCTCGAAAAAGAGTGATGGTTGGCTCAATTTGAAGATATACTTCATAGAGGACTTGAAATTGGCAGATTTTGGTCATTCAATTAGGGCCAATATCCTGTGGCCTAAGATTGAAGAAATTGAGAAGCTCTCTGAAGAACTTTGACTTGGGCAGTCGGAAGCCTCTGTGCAATTGATGTCCAAAGACAATTACCTCCCCTTGCTTGGGCAGAGGGGAAGATTCTTCTTCAGGTGCTTGTTAGCTGATTTCAGCTTGAGGAGGCAAAATACCCTCACCTACGAGGTCTTGTAACATGAGTACAAACACTTGTGACCTGGCCTATCCACAGGCTTTGCTGGTCTTTGGGGCCATCACACTTTCCATAGATCAGCTACGAAGATAAAATGGAAAGAATAAGCCGAACATAAGGATGAGTTGGCGTGTCAGGATAAGCCGGTGTTACAAATCAACATTATGAAATGAGCCGATTGAACAGGAAAGTAACAGATGACTTGATAAGCCGGCAAATGAATTACAAAGGTAAAAAAGAGGGAAAACAAGTAGCTAAGCTCAATAAATGGTGAGTGTGAGGTCCGTAAGACTTAGCAGGTTTTCGTGTGTGCAAACTACTTTCCCCCAAAACATAAGGACAAATGGATCTTGTTGAGGACATACCCCACGGGTTAACCCGGCATGGGAATAACCCGCCTGGCCTACACTTTGGGTAGGAGGCCCAGGATGCACAGGCCCAGGGGCGACTCACCAAGAGGCCGGCTCATTAAGGGAAACATGGAGATTCTCCCTCTCGCAATTTCGGAAGAAGTAGAAGAGGACACGGGTTGCAATGACCCAGATAATATTGTAATCTCGAGGCCTCCACTTGCGTATATAAAGGGGAGCCCTTGTAATAGAAAGAACAAGAAAAAAAACTCGAGATCTAGGTTAGCGATTTCGTACCCTTGTAATCCAGATCATCATCATCAATAGACACAAAAGCAGGATGTCGGATTTGACCTCCATCGAAGGGACCGAACCTGGGTAAACTCACGTCTCTTTTCTCCCGACTGACCCTCTTCAAGTCGCCACCATGGTGCGATGGCTCCTAGACTTAGTCCTTTCATGAGGATATCTACCATGACAAAACCATGATAGTTGTTGCCCACCATGGGCTAGCGCATGGTGGCGTTTTGTTCTCGAAGGGACTTCTTCCAGGGATCGAGGGATATGCGAACGGAGAGATGACCAAGATTCGTCGTGTTAAGCTCTACATTGATGACTCAGACTAGGGTCCTGAGGCCGGCTCAATCAAGCATGGGTACCGGGTCCCCTTTGGAAAGATGCACTTGTTCATCGGCAAGATAGGCGTGTCACGACCCGAGCTGGACATCCGCATTGACACCGTCGAGCCGGCTCGGCGCAAGTAACCAGGCCATGTTCAAGCCGGTCGAAAGCACATATTCATTGGTTTTACTCAGGGGGTTGAAGTTTCGGACAACTCCGTGACCATCGGGGATACCTTCGTCAACTCTGAAGATGGCGAGTCATCAACCGACGACACCGAGTCGACCTTCCCACTTTTGGATGGCCGACTTGGGTCTGCAAAGATAATCTGGAGTTTATCGAGGCACAATGCCAAGCCGCCAACTACATGACAAGGACCACTGCTTCTCTAAATCCACTGTCACCAGAACAACCAACAGTGCACGCGGGTCAACTTCGGGAGCCACGGGAGCAGGCAAGACATCGGCTCAAGCTTTGGCAGACTTGATGGTGGACATGTCAAATTTTAGAGCATCACTGGTCACACCCGAAAACCAGGAGGACCATAACATGGAGATGACTAGGCTTTGAGCTGAGGTAACCCGTATCAAGGGGGAGATCGACGCTAAGCACATTCGCATGGCGGAGCTACATGATCATATCCATAGTGAGTGTGAGTGCTCAAAGGCAAAAACATGGCAGCAGAGACTCCGCCAAAACGCCTCGGAAGCTGTTCACCGGAAGAGACATGAGAGACGCCGGTCTCATAACATTGCACCGAATCGATTGTTCGATACTCCCTAGCAGACACCAGGGACTAGGCAACCTCAGTCAGATCAGCCCCAACATCCAGCTCAGCAACCCCTGGCGGCTCAGATACCGCCTGCTCAGCCATCACCATGTCGGTTTTGTACACCGGTGGGACACTTCTCTAACCCTATGGATAATATGTTGGCTGCAACGCGCCACCTTGATGCTATCCCGATTGCTGGAAAGAACCCAATTAAGGTTGAAGGTGGGAAAACAATCAACATGCTGAAAACAACAGCCACCCAACAAGCGCAATACTGCTACAATCGACACCGAGTTCATTCCACACCTTATGCAAGTTGCATCAACAGTCGCCGCGATTCACCAGTGTTATCCAGTAGAGGTCGCAGGCAACAGCCTCAGAGTTCCGCAAACCATAATTTAGTTTTAGATGCCCAAGCAATAGTGGGCGTCGCTCGAGCCCTACAATAAGAAGAAGCAACAGCAGCGACGGTAAGTCAAGTTCAACCCTCCGTGACCCGGCCTGATTCTTCAATGGTGGGTGTAAACAATAGGACGATTGGAGTTCCATGCTTATCTCCATCCCTACGCAATGAGCGTATTCCAAAGGACTTCAAAGGCCCTCACGAGGCTCCCAATTACATGGCTGACCTCGAGTCGACAGCGTGGATTGAATGTTATGAGCTAGCCGTGGACATGCTTGATGTCAACAATGTTGTATGCGCTAAATACTTGACCGTGATGTTGGAAGGACCGGCTCGTACATGGTTGAAAAACTTGCCCCCAAATTCGGTTAATACTTGGTCAGAGTTGAAGGAACGATTCATCAGGAATTTCCACAGTACTTGCAAGAGGCCGATGACGAATGTCGACTTACAACACTGTGTGCAACGTACAAATGAATTGGCTCACTATTGGACTCGGTAGGTCGTGGAGATCATCTACTCATCTCACAATATCACAACTGCCCAAGCCGTTTTGATTTCAGGGAACAATTGCCACTTCCAACCTCTTATCCAAAAGCTTGGCCGCCTCAAACAGAAGGTCCAGGATATGGGAGACCCGATGGGTGTTGTTTCTAGGTATGCTGAGTTTGATAGCAACAAAGATCCCGGGTCATAGGAGGATAAATCTGGCAAAGGGCAGAAGTATGATTGTCGATGTCAAAACAGGAGGATCTTGGGTAGGGGGTCCCGAACTGTGGACCTTGGATCTATGGGTTACCGGAGACAAAGGGGACACTGTTTTACCTAGGGTCGGGCCCTCTTGAGGGGGTAAAACCCTACATCCTGATTGATTATATTGATGGAGAACTATCGAGTACATAGTTGATCTACCTCAAGATCATATGTTGTGGTCTAAACCCCAATGACACACTCTTGATCCTTAGTGTCATGCACCTAAAGTATTCGGCTTGCGGGGCGAGTTATTCTCCCCTTTGTGTTCGTCCAACACCAGTTCGGCCACCGATGACGTCCCGATTTCCAAGATTAGGTCTTTAAGTTAGGGACACTCCAAAGTTCTTCCAAACTATTCTTCATGTTTCATCATCGGTCTTGAAAACTGGTTGAACAAATCCTCCCATCACTTACCTTGAGGATCGTTGAGGTGTATCCAAAGAGTTCACACGTCGGGCATCCGAGGAGCCCCTTTAAGTTATCTGCCTTTATTAATGCCTTGTATTTTTTCACGCCACACCTCGGGTTTGAAATGTTTCCCGTGCGGTGATATCCTTTTGCATCCAAGCTCCAAAGCCGAACTGCATCCGAGGTATCCTCTTGTGTCCGAGCTCCAACGCCAGAATGCATTTGAAGTGTCCTTTTGTAGCCGAGCTCCAACGCAGGTCGGCATTCGATATGTCATAAATTACCTTGGTCTATGAAAATTTGAAGGAATTCATCCGAGCTTAAATGTCGTAATAGTCTTTTATGGAGCCAGCCATTCGTATATGAACTATATGTCAGACCACTTTCGAGGTGGTGCACCACCTGAGGAGTGGGCTGATTTTGTGTGTGTATATATAGGTATTAACCCTAAAGGTGCATTATGGTCTAAAACCTGGGATGCACCTGAAGGAAAAAATAAAATCGCTGATCCCAGTAGCCCATGAGACTTTGGTCGATTCGTGATATTGGCCTGAGGATCAATTCCATGCTCGGTGGCAAACTTTAGGAATTAAAAATGTAGTGTGCAGTAGCCCCCGAGACTCAGGTTGGGTGTGGCCGGCCGACCTGAGGGTCAAATCTGCTCGGAAACCATATTGCACTTGTTGTGTGCTCTTTGACAACACCAAGGTGCAGGTCAGAAGGGAAGATGTCGAATTGTGGGTCTGAAAAGATTTTTTGGTTGGTGTAATTTATTCTCCGGCGAGCTCTATATCTAGTAGCCCCCGAAACTTGGGTTGGGAAACATAGCCGACCCTAGGTTCATATCTCCTTAAGAACTATTTCATCCATTAAGTGCGTTTTGACAACACCGAGGTGGAGCTCGGCACGGGAGATGCCGAACTAGAGGTCGAGAAAAATTCTCTGAACATAATCACCACGGAGAACACCTCGAACAAGAGGATGTCCCGCCTCCTGAAAGAAAAACATATAAATACGTTAAATGTGCCATAATCTTGGCAATAACAAAAACTATAGCAAAACATTACGTTTCGAACTAAATAAAGTTTCATTCAGCTGTAAAATAGCCTTCGAGATTCAGATTGGGTCCAGCCGACCAACATGAGGATCGAATCTCCTTGGAAACCGTATTGCACTTTGAATTTGCTGCACTGAATATGCAATGCAGTAGCCCCGAGCCTTAATTTGGGCACGATTGGTCGAATTAAGAATCAATATTTGTTTGACACAAACTTTGTTATGTTTGACACAATTTAAGTATAATGATTCTATGTATCCAAGTACTTCACATCATTAATGCTCGGATCCACATTGTACAACACTTTGTTTACCGACCATCGGCTTCAACCTCCTCGACCAGTAGCCAAGGAGTATTTTTCATACTTTATAAAGCCTTTATAAGGGCAAAGTTTTATGGCAAACAAGGCAATCCAACCATAAGGTTTTATAAACAGAGGTACGTGGATAGATTACTTATTTAACGAAAAAATATCTTGTGGGAAAAGTAGTTCATTTATAAGGTCCTTTTCCCAGGATATCATGTTGGAGCATGATCTTGAAACCTCAACTTAAACCAATGTACCAGGAGAATATTGAGGATTTAGTTTGGGGAATGTTCCCTAACTCTGTGGTCTGTAATGAACCAAAATTTTCACTTTCGTCATTGCCGAAAAATTATATTCTTAAGATGGCTAGCTTTAGGCTTCACCCAGTTTGAGGTACTAACCCAGATGACCCAGAAGTAACAAGCACAGAGGTGCTCCCTTTGCCCCTAGCTTGGCCAAAATCTCAATTCAAATTGATGCATATATATGGCTTTATAACGATGATTACGGAAGGCAGCATTCACATATTGAATACAAACGCTTTTATGCTATATGCTGTTTCGACTCCATTGTGATTGTTTATAATTTGAAAGTGGCCCATCGTGGGCTTTCAACCTTTTGTAGATACTACACATGGTGTTTCCATACTAACAAGACAACCCTTAGCCGATGTCTCGGTGCTCGGAGGCGGTTGTGTTAGCAAAAATGAGGCAATCAAATATCTAGGCTTTATAACTTTCACTTAGTCATAGGAGCTTAAAGTTTCAGAGGCCAGTTACTAGCCCCCGGTTGGTGTCTGACATCAGCCAAGGTCAAGCCATTAACAGCCCGGCCAAATTATGAAAGGCCCACGGGGTAACCTCTATCGGTCTATAGTTTGACAGAGTCATCAGGTCGCTGACCAGTTTGCACCCATTGTGACAGTCATTTTTTGGCTTTCTCCACTAAGGTACTTGACGAGTTAAATTAGAAGTACAATTGCAGTGGTTCTCCCTTTGCACACCTAGCCGAACAAAGTGGAATATACGAGGCAATCACAGGAGTCGGGAAACCCAACTATTGACCGAATACACTATTCGAAACTGATGCATATAAAGCAAATGTGAGAAACTGAGGTGCGGGTTGGCAGGGAAGATGCCGAACTATGGGTCGATAAATATTTCCCTAGCTGAATTATTATGTAGGGCACCTCGGTGAAGAGGATGTTCCTCCTCTGAAAAACCTTCAAGAGGTTAAAAGTTTCATAAGCTCAAAAAACCAAAAAAATAAGTACGAACTTACGTCTTAATTAAATCAAATTTTTTGGTGCCAATCCAAAATTGGTCTTTTTAAAATTAATATGTGCTTTGGTCATGCTTTAACATGATAAATCCTATCTCGAGACTTCAAGCGGGTCAGCCTTCGCTTCAACATCTATATCCCGAAGGCGGAGTGTTTCTCCTAGCCGTGTTTAGCAAACTAAACTCAAGTGAATTTACAAAGAAACCAGGCTATCCGACTATTGACCACACACTAGTGTCGGAAAAAGGAGTACTTAAAAAGACTTTGAAACGACCAAGAAGAAAAACATTTAATTATAAAACGGATCATAAAAATTTAAGAGCCCCCAATTAACGTGGGTAAACGAAGTGTTTTTAATAAAAAATGCTCTGAACAAGCTAAGTTTTTAACAAACAACTCTATTTTCTTAACACAAATATAATGGTTGGTTGAACCGTACCAAAAATAAAAATTGAAAAAATATGAGCATGAAAGCGACTTAGGTGGTTAATGTGCTCGGTGTTGATGACGAGGGCCGAGCTTGTGGCAGGTCAAGGTCACAACCCCCAAGCCGGGCACAAGGTAGCCAACAAAGAACTCAGTGTGATGAAGTGACAAAACACTTTGGAAGGGCCGAGGCGAAATGCCAGGTCCAGCCGAGGAGACAAAGTAGTTCGGTAGTGTGACGACAAAACCCGCACGTTAGTCGACCATGTCGACGATGCAATTCGGTTGACGAAGGTGTGACGATGACGTTGACGTGCGGAGGTGACTGTCTAACAGAGTTTGAGCCGGTCACCTGGGCATGGAGGTGCCTAAGCGAAGAGGGTGTCTTGATGAAGTCGCGTTGCAGAACGGTCGAGGCGAAGCCCCCGGTCCAGCTAACATGATGAAGCTGGTCGGCTGGTGGCGTCGAAGTCCCCGAAGTAGGGTGATGAAGAGGCGGCAAAGCCTCCGTTCTAGCCGAGGTGATGGAGCGGTTCGGTAAGGTGGCGCTAGACCCCCCATGCCGGCTAACCTGTCGAAGGTCGGCGTGTTAAACGTCGTTTTGAAGAAAATGATGGTGCGGTGATGCCGACGCATGTCAAAATTTGTGACTCGGTCAATTCTGGTTTGATGAAGCAACGAGGCGCCCAACCCGTACAACCTGTGGGTGACGAGGTTCTCTTAATGATTTATCGGTCCTCGTGATGTTGAACTCTTGGTCGGTTCATCGAGGTGATGATCCGAGTTGGTTATCGATGGCTTGATGGAGCAACGACGAAGTCAATGCTGGCGTAGCTTGGAGGCATGGAGCAACATTGTTGGGCTGGTTTGACACCGGCGTGATGGTGAAAACTGCCTTGAAAAAGGCTCAAAATTTATGGACATGTGTTTTGGTACAACATAAAATACCTTAAAAAGTTCCTTCGAAAAGAATGTCCAAAACTTTGTTCATGAAGAAAGATGAACTCAGGTTGAATTCGTTTTCGCGAAGAAAACAGGTCCATAGTTCGTTGTACTCATTCGATGTTTCCCGGAGTTTGGACGGTCAGTTCGGGCTACAATTCTGAGGGAACAATTATATAGTAATTCCGCACACGATGAATGGTGGTATTTTCCAATGGATGTTCGAGATGGATACTCGACCCCTTGCCCTAAATTCATCGCGATTCCCGTCCAAATTTGACAAGTCTCAGGTATACAGAAGATCACCGGAGATTCCTCCATCGAAACACAACAAATTTTTACATGGTTGTTCTAGATATAGTTCCGCACAATTGCAATGAAGCAATAGTCAAAGCGATGCTTGAAGAAACGGGGATGATGAACAAAAATTCGCTGTCTAGAAAAAACTGCAATCAATCTGCAGACGAACCATCAATCCTTCTACCGACCACACAATGGAGCTCTTAATGAAAGCACCAATGTCAGTGTCAAAACCGGCGGATCTCGGATAGGGGGTCCTAAACTATGGACCTTGGATCGATCGGTTGTAGGAAACAAAAGGGACATCGTTTTACCCAGGTTCATTCGCTCTTGAGGAGGTAAAACCCTACGTCCTCCTTGATTATATTGATGGAGAACTATTGAGTACAAAGTTGATTTGCGTCGAGATCGAATGTTGTGGTCTAAACCCTAATGATGTAGACATTGTGTCTAATGAATATCTATCAGCTAGCCTAGCCTTGCCTTATATAACACACCGGAGGCCTAGGATAACAAGAGTCCTAGTAGGCTATGTCGGTGGAGAGGAGTCCTTGTCTTGATCACCAAGTCTTGTGGAATGTTCCTCATATATGTCATCGGTTGCCCAAACTAGCCCAGGAGTCCGACCCGTATAGATAGGTCGGCGGCCCGAGGACCCCTTAGTCCTGGACTCCCTCAACGACAACGGCAAAGGTCATCAGCAACACAATTCTAGGCATCAGGGAAATCATAATAACCAAGGCAATGATGGAAAACACAAGAATTCAGACATTGGGTTAGAATTTGTTGCTAATACCAACACTGGTTTAGAAAACTAGCGATGAAACAACAACTTTGGCAGGGAGTATACCGGGAAGCCACACAATTTTTAAGAAGCGCTCAAGGCCCCTTGTACTAAACATAGTTTCCCCAATAAGCTGTCTACTTACTCGTTGAAAAATTGCCACTTTATGTGGGCGTACCACGATCTAGTTTTCCAGCACTTTCAAGGAGGCAATGGTGGTGGCAATACTGGTCATTCCGGTGGGTTTAGTGGCGAATCGTCTGGGGGCTTTGCAGGTCCAAGCTCTCATGAGCCGGGCAGCTCAGGTGCAGGTTACCGACACTTTGGTGATAACGACAATGGTCAGTAACGCTCGGGACACGGAGATTAGCAACATGATAATCAAGCCAGTTATCAGAGTAATCCCAAGCAACTGAGCAACAGGCAATATGATGTGTTCACCACTACCCCTTGTAGGCAGGAAAGTAAGGGCAAAAAGAGAGCCATCAATATTATTGAGCCGACAACCCCAAGTATTTGAATTGGTATGAATACCCAATCACATGGAGCAAACAGGATCATCCACACCAGGTTGATAATCTGGGCGCCTTAGCTCTAGTGGTGCCGCCTCAAGTGGGAGGTTATGTTCTCAACAAAGTTCTCATGGACAGGTAATCACCCTTAACATCTTGTACTATGATACTCTCCGACGCATCAACCTTTTCGAGGAGAATTTACACCCATCTTCCACGGTATTTCATGGAATCGTTCCTTGGAAATCTGCATATCCATATGACCGGATCAAGCTGGATGTTGCGTTTGGCACAAAGTTCAAATATAGATGTGAATATCTGATGTTTGAGGTGGTCAAAATTAAGTGTCCATACCATGCTCTTTTGGCCGGTTGACTTATGCTGAGTTCATGGCTCGGCCTTGTTATATTTATCTCAAGCTTAAGATGAAAGGGAAGCAAGACACCATCACATTCGATGAGAGTCGAAAACTCTCCCAGGAGTGCGAGGAAGTGGATGCAGCTTATGCGGAGAGAGATTTCGATGCGTAGGAATTAAAGTACTACAAAGCCAATGTTGACCCAGCTGACATGACATCTCTCAAGAAGCCCACGATAGAATCTTCCACCGAGAAGTTCAAGCCGGATGAGGATACCAAGCAAGTCGATTTCACTCCTGGTGATTCATCTCAGCAGTTCACTATTGGGACATGATTGGATCCCAAATAGGAAAGCGCGCTCATCAAGTTCATCCGTGAGAATCATGACATCTTTGCATGGAAACCTTCTGACATGCCCGTTGTACCAATGGAACTCGTCATGCACCACCTTATCCTTGATCCTAAGATGAAACATGCTCGTCAATTCCTTCGTCACTTCTATGAGGAGAGGCGGAAATCTATTGGTGAAGTGGTATCCTGGCTCATCGTCGGGTTCATCGTCGAAGTTTTTCACCCAGAGTGGCTGCCAAATCCGATGCTTGTTTTGAAAAAGAAATACACTTGGCGTATGTGTTTTGATTACATAGATCTCAACAAAGCCTACCCAAAAGATCTGTTTGTTCTTCCTCACATTCATCAGATCATTGACTCCACACCCGGATGTGAGCGGGTGTGTTTTGTAGATGCTTATTCTGGGTATCATCAGATCAAGATGTCACTTGAGGACCAAGAGAAGTCGTCCTTCATCACCCCCTTTGGCGCTTTCTGCTATGTTTCTATGCGTTTTGGGCTTAAGATTGCGGGGGCTAATTATCAGTGTTCTGTTCAGAACTGTTTACACAGTCAAATTGGGTGCATCCTTCATGGCTATGTCAATGATATTGTGGTTAAGTCCCAAAAGAAAGAGACTCTGCTGGACGACCTCAAGGAAACATTCGACAACCTATGTATCTACAAGATGAAGCTCAACCCATCCAAATGCGTCTTTGGTATACCTGTAGACAAGTTATTAGGATTCTTGGTTCCGGAGCATGGCATCGATACTAACCCAGAAAAAATCAAGGCGGTGACTACTCTATCTAAGCGAGCGAACATCAATGATATCTAGTGCGTGGTGAGAAGGCGATCCCTCTTTATTAGTTGCTCAAAAGGACTAACAACTTTGTGTTGACTTATGCCACCAATGACGCGTTTGAAGCATTGAATAAGCAATTGGTGGAGCCGCCCAATTTAGTCGCCCCTATTGACAAAATAGCCTATGCTCCTATACATTGCTGCAAATAATAAAGCAGTGAGTGTTGTAGTTATCGTTGAGTGCAAGGAAGGAGGGAAGGAATATCCAGTACAGAGACATGTCTATTATGTCAGTGAAGCTTTGACCTTATCAAAGTAGCGATACCCACATTGACAGAAACTGGTGTTTGGTTTCTTCATGGCTAGTCATAAGCTCAAGCATTATTTCCAGGAAAATCCAATCACAATGGTCAGTTCAGCTCCTCTGGTAGATATCATCCAAAACAGAGAGGCCACATGCCGGATTGCTAAATGGGAAATCGAGCTTGGACCACATCAAGTGAAGTATGTGCCCAAACAACCATTAAGTCTCAATCTCTGGTGGACTTCATCAATGATTGGACTGAATTACAAATTCCTAAAGAAAAGCCGAATAATACATGATGGACAATACAATTTGATGGGTCAAGACAGCTCGAAGGCTCGGGGGCTGGAGTTATTTTATCTTCCCCTCGAGGTGAAAAACTCGGATATGTCTTATGGCTTATGTTTCATTGCACTAATGATGCAGCTGTGTATGAAGTTCTCCTTCATGGACTACGTATGGCCAAGGAGATGGACCTCAGCCGGTTCAGGTGGTTGGGGGACTTAGATTTGGTGGCTCAACAAGTATCAGGAACTTGGGATTCCAACGATCCTCTCATGGCGGTTTATCAACGAGTAGTCGTAGTTATTGCAGGTTATTTTCAAGGTTATCAAGTTGATCACATTGACAGCCGGCTCAATGAGGCTGCAAACGCCTTCTCCAGACTTGGCTGTCAGCTTAAGCTGGTGCCCACAATGTTTTCCTTGATGTACTTGATAATCCTTTTGTTAAATTGTCATCACAGGAGGATATTGCTATCCCAGATCCTGAGGCATAGCTCATGGCGGGTCTTCACGCAATTCCTGATTGGACCATACCATATTTAGCATACTTGAAACCAGGTGAGCTCCCTCATGAGGAAACCATCGCCCGACAAATTGTCAGACGTTGCAAGTCCATGACTATAGTCAATGGTGAGTTACACCGTCCAAGCGTCACCACATATTTCAACGTTGTGTTTCCCCTGCTGAAGGCCAAGAAATTCTTAATGAAATATATACTGGAGATTGTGGCCATCATCTCGACTCACGGTCATTGGTGGCAAAGGCTTATCGCCATGGTTTTTACTGGCTTACCGCTCATGCTGATGTGGAGGACATCGTACAAAAGTGTGATGGCTGCCAGAAGCTTGCAACACACGCTCATGTTCCGGCTCAAGAATTACGGATTATTTCAATAACTTGGCCGTTTGCAGTGTGGGAGCTCTATATGGTGGGACCTTCCAAAATGTTGTCATATAAAAAGACACATCTTCTGGTTGCAGTGGATAAATTCACCAAGTGGGTTGAAGCATAGCCAATCAGTAAGTGTGATGCTGAGACTGCGGTGCAGTTCGTGAAAAATATGATTCATCGCTATCGTTACCCACATAGCATCATCACCGATAATGGCACAAACCTGTCTAAATGAGCTATGGAGGAGTTTTGCAAGCGAGAACATATCCGACTCGATCTTGCATCAGTAGCACATCCGCAATCAAAAGGGGAGGACGAGTGGGCCAACCAAGAAATCTTGGGTGGAATCAAACCCCGACTTATTGTCCCTATGGCGCGAACACCAGGTTGCTGGGTTGAATAACTTCCCTCGGTACTTTGGAGCATATGCACCACTCCCAATCGATCCACAGGCTATACGCTGTTTTTTCTGGTTTATGGAGCAGAAGTTGTGTTACCAAGATATATGAGACATGACTCCCCCAGAGTTTCAGCCTATGTTGATGCACACAATGAACAAGCTCGCCAAGACGCCCTTGATGCATTGGACGAAGAACATGACCCCGCCGCTTCACGATAAATCATATATCAGCAAGACCTACGTCGCAATCACAACCGTAGAGTCCGGAGTCGAACTTTCCAGGAAGGTGACCTAGTGCTCCGCTTGATTCAAGATCAAATAGACAAGCACAAGCTATCACCACCATGGGAAGGGCCCTTTGTCATCTGCAAAAATCTCCACAATGGGTCATATTATCTAATTGACATGTGTGAGCACAAAAAGTCACGTACCTCAAAGGAAGGAAAAATCAGACCTTTGAACATTGCTCATGTTTGGCCTTACTACACTTGGAGCCACTGGTTCCTCAGCATTGTACATATCCATGTATCAATCTTTGTGTTCCGTATAATAAAGCCGACATCCCCGAAACTCGAGGTCTCTGTCATTTCACTATATTAATTGTCCGAGTCTTTATTCTTTGAAACACAAGTTCCTTGGGGGCTCCCCACTCAATGAGTTAGCCAATTATAATTTCCTTCTTGGCGAGGCTATAAGCCAAATACAAGAAACAATTATGGTTAAACCTGTATGTTTGCAAGATGCTTCTCCATACAAGGTGTCCCCGCGTACTCTCGAAAAATCAATCCTTAGGGACACTGAACTTATCCAGCTTAAAACACGCTTGTGTCACGTGAGAGCCGACAAATTAGAAAGCGAGGATACTACATGGCCTCATGAGGTGCCTTCTTTGAAACTTGGTTAAACCTACCTATTCGCATCATGCTACTGCAACCTCGTGTACTCTAGGATAACTCGAGCCGGAACTTATCCACATTAAAACATTGATTTGGTCATGTGAGGGTCGGTTTACATGGAGCGAGGATAAACAAGTCGCTATCATGCTAGTTTCATTTAACTAAAAGTTGATTCTCACAAATTGACCTACATCGCTAAGCTTATAAAGCCGGCTCATACATATATATTATGTCAAATTCTTATTGCAGGAATATCATATTTTTAGTCATATATCGACTACCAAGCTATTACATTGTTTTCCAAAGATGATGAGTTGTTTTCTTGGACAAAATCATTGCCGGGTTATCCTACTGGCACTACATGAATCCGCTTCTTTGCTATCTGTCATAGCGTATGGTAAAGGTCCACTTAACGGACGACAAAGACCTTTGCCATCCACCGGCCGATGGCACAATTTTCAGCACTGAAAGTCATGGCGAAGGCTTTCTTTGCCATCTATCGGCTAACAGCGAATGACAAAGATCTTTATTGTCGGTCTACCTAGGCTCGTACACAACAAAGGTGCTAGATGGCAGCAGACAGTTGTCAGCTTCGTTAGGTGGCTAACAGAGCCTTTGTCGTCTGCTATCTGGCGCCAGCCTTTGCCGTCTCCGAGCTGACGTCACCACTAGCTACGCCATCCGGCGCCTGCCATGTCCTTTGCCGTCTGCGTGGGTGCACCTTTGTCGCCTGCCTGGATGCACCTTTGCCGTCTGGATGGGAGTAACTTTGTCGTCTGCTTGGATCTAGCTGACAGCAAACTGACCATATGGATGAGACCCGCTGCTCCCAGGTTGCATAGATACCTGCCACATGGCACCTCTGCAATCAGCTGGTAGACGACAACGGCCTTTGCCGTCGGCTGGCAGACGGAAAAATGCGTGTATTGCCACTTTTTTGTTTGTTTTCAGTTATTTACCTATATTTTCAGGATACTTCTATGATATATATATAGATTCAAACATCATACATAGTTTCAAACACCATAGAAGAAGCATAGGCCATGTATCCAACATCATCGTGGAAATATTGAGCAAGACAACAAATAGGCTAGCTTCACACTGTTCATCCATATATACACATAGTTCCAAACATCAAACTGTTCATCCATACAAAACGAAGCAAAAAGAAAATAGTAGCAGCCCATCAATGCCAGCTTCCATGAAGTGAATCAAATCTACCAAATGAGAATAAGAAAGTTAGAAGAAGAAGAAGAAGAAGAAGAAGAAGAAGAAGACGGAGAATACTAGAAGAACAAGAAGAAGAAGAAAGAGAAGGAAAATAATAAGAAGAAATAAAGAAGAAGCTCATTCTTCTTCTTACGTTCTTTCTTTTTTCCTATTTCCTCTTATATTCTTTCTTTTTCTTTTTGCGCCTTTTTCCAGCTTATTATGTCATTTTGGAGGAAAATAAGCTAAGTATATGACATTTATGAACTAACCAAGGTTATTATGCCATTTTTTACCAAACTAAGCTAATTATGTCATTTTATAGGAAAACAAGCTAAGTATATGACATTTATGAGGTAACCAAGGTTATTATGCTATTTCTGACCTAACTAAGCTAACTATGTCATTTTGGGTGGAAGATAAGCTAAGTATATGCCATTTATGAGCTAAGTAAGGTTCTTATGCCATTTCTGACCTAACTAAGCTAATTATGTCATAAATGAACTTCATAAGCTAATTATGTCATTTTGGAGGACAATTATCTAAGAAGAAGAACAACAATAAAAAGAAGAAGAAGAAGAAGAAGATGAAAAAGAAGAAGGAGAAAAAGGGGAAGAAGAAGGAGGAGGAGGAGATGAAGAAGAAGAAGGAGAAGAAGAAGAAGAAGAAGAAGGAGAAAAAGAAGAAGGAGAAGAAGGGGAAGAAGAAGGAGGAGGAGGAGAGGAAGAAGAAGAAGAAGGAGAAGAAGAAGAAGAAGAAGAGGAAGAAGGAGAAGAAGGAGAAGAAGAAGAAGAAGAAGAATAACAAGAAGAACAAGAAGGAGAAGAAGAAGAAGGAGAACAAGAAGAAGGAGAAGAAGAAGAAGAAGAAGGAGAAGAAGAAGAAGAAGAATAAGAAGATGGCGATGACGATGAAGAAAATAAGCTAACTATATGACATTTATGAGTTAACCTAGGTTATTATGCCATTTTGACCTAACTAAGCTAATTATGTCATAAATGAACTAAATAAGCTAATTATGTCATTTTGGAGGATAATTAGTTAAGTATGTATTTCTAGGGGAAAATAAGATAAGTATGTGGCATAATAGGGCTAACTAGCATGTATGAAGCTAAGTATGCATTTTTTAAGCAGAACACTAGAGAAAACTTACCGTCATCGTCATCACAGATGTGAATCGTCGGGATTGCTCGGGGCGGTTTCACCTGGATAAGGGTTGTGCGATGCGACTTGGGAGTTATTCTGCAACAAAGATCATTTGGAATGTCTCGTTAGCATGATGACACTCAAATGTTAATACTAGTAACTAATGACCATTCAAATGAAACTCACCGTTCCAACCGCAGAAATGCATCGAATTGGCAAAGGGGTCTGGCCATTCTTCTCGCACGTAGACTACACATTCGGTTTTTAGGAGTCAGTCATATTAGTTAGTAATGAAACAGACGTTACATGCATGATTTGACTAATATGAAAAAGAAACTTACCACAAGGAGATCATACATTGGCCGGTGAGCCGCCTCATTCCGTGCCCTCTCCTCCTCCAACAACCGAGTCGTATTCTCCTCCGTGGCCCGAGCCGTCTCTGCCGCCACCTGATCCCTCTCGTGTAGAAGCCCCTAAATAGCAGCCTGGGTTGTTGCTCTCTTTCTACGAAGAGTAGCCTGCAACACCACTCCTCGTTAGCATTGTAATCGTTGATGGCCACACACACAATGTAATGGAGGAAAGTTTTCTCAGTCCGTATAACTAACCTCAATGTCCATATCGACTGGCCATGGACGAGGCTTTATCTCAGGACAGGAGCTCGCTTGGTGCGCCTTGATCTCTGGGAGAGTGAGAGGACAACGTACCAGCCCATCTCCAATGGCTATCGAGCCATGGGGCCTCCCGCCACAAGATATGATCACCAGCTCTAGATCCAAAGGTTCCATGCTCAGGTTAAAGTCCTCCCCTTTCCTTGCCTTTCCCACTGTAGGATGGAAAGTATGTCTAGATGGGAGGTGATTAGACTACTTGACAAGATAAAAACTTAGCCTTTTCCCAAATTTAAGTGTGGGACAATTTTAGAAATTATGACTAGTCAAGAACACCCTAAACATGCACATCTAAGAGTATAGCGGCGGAAAGTAAAACATGCAAGTGTGAAGTAGAGGGTAAGGTAGGGAGATCAAACGCAAAGACTAACATGGCAATTTTTGGCATTGTTCCGATAGGTGGCGCTATCATGTTAGTAGAGAGATCAACCCACGAAGGGTAATGATTGCGAGAGTCCACGGAGGGCTCCACCCACAAGGGTTCCACAAAGAAGCGGCCTTGTCTATTGCACCACGGCTTCCATCCACACACTACTATCCTCACTGACGGTAGATCTTCACGAATTAGGCAATCTCCTTGCGCTTAGAAACATCTTGGTTCTACTCCACAAAACGAAGTAGGAGGCTCCCAAGCGACACCTAACCAATCTGCGAGGCACCACCCTCCAAAAGGTAATAGATGTGGTATAACGATGAACTCCTTGCTCTTGTGCTTCTAAAGATAGTCTCCTCCACACTCAATCACTCTCTCTAAGATTTGGTAGTGGTAGGAGAGATTGAGCTTCTGGAAAGAAACTTTGGGAGACTACAAATCATGGTTCAAATGGTTGGAATGGAATCTCTTGATCTCAACACATGAGTAGGTGGCTCTCTCTCAGAAAAATGAATCTGGCAAGTGTAAGTGTGTTCAGAGTGCTTCCTCTACAAAAGAGAGGTAGGTGGAGGGGTATATATAGGGATCCCCAAAAATCCAACTGGTACAACATCATTTCCCAATTCAGTGACACCAAAATGAATCTCGGTGGTACCGAGTTGCATTAAATGTGGCAACTTTTGAATTCTCGGTGAGACCGACATAGGAATCTTGGCGGTACCGATACGATGACCTAGGCCCGTTTCCAAATCTCGGTGAGATAGATTTCAAACTCGGAAATTGTGATTCTTGAAATCTTCTCAACAGAATGTTGGTCACTGAATCTCGGTGGCACCAATAGGAATGTTGGTCGTACCTAGATGGTAGGGTTTGGCATACGTTTTGTCAAGCTTAAAGTCGGTAGGGCCAAATGGAAATTATTGGGGTCACCGATTTTGCTGATTTGGGTCTAGACACGGATATTTTGTGGGAGAGTAGCTGAGTATTTTTGGTGGTTAACTCTAAGCAATTGAGCAACAAATTCATCATAGTACCTCAACCCCTTTTAATAGTATTGGCTTTCCTATGGAGTCAAAGTGATTGCTCACAAAGTATAAAATGCAGAGTCCTCTTGCTTGAAGTTTGAGCCAATCCTATTCCTTCCTTCATCAAGGGACATCTCCTCACAATCCTGTAGCTAAGGCATATTTGAACTTTTGTGAAATATACTTGGATAAAATCATTTTTCCAATCGTGCATATGTTGTATTTAATTACCAAAACCACCTTAGGGAGCAATTATGCTTTCTATCTACCCCTTTTTGGTAATTTATGACAACATATAGATCAAAGCTTCAACAAAAGATATAATCAATGATTAACATTGACACTCGGAGAAATATGTGAAAAGCAAGAGCTCCCCCTAAATTTGTGCATTATTTGGAATTTGCATTTAAATCCAAATGCACAATCGATTAGGATCATGGGTTACTCTTCCATTTCACATACAACTTGATGGTGCACATAAATGACATGAACAAATAGCAATGCACATAACACCAAACAAGACGTGAATGATCAACATGTAGATAGCTCAAAAGTAAATACATGGTAGGATCAAACAACCATAGTGTATGATCAAACACACCTCTAAACGGATAAAGTCATCCAAAAGACCAAAAGTTTTGAAAAAGCAAATAAAATGCAAAGCTCTCCCTCTCAAAGCCCTATTCGCTATACACTTCTCCCCCTTTGGCAACAAGTTACTAAAAAGTTGAAAGGTCTAGAACTAAGTGTCTCTTTGCACACGATCTCCTCTGGTAGCTGAAGATGGAGTGGACAAGATAGCATCAATGAAGGCTGCTGCAGATGTCGCTTGGGTTGGAGGTGTAGACACTGGAGGTGCAGGCGCACGAGCTAAAGCTTGAGCTGACAAAGAAGGTCTTGCTTCCGAAACTCGTGCAGCTTTTGACCTAGTCTCGGTCCTGAACCGAGTGGTAGTAGGAAGAGGCGACTCATCATCATCATCACTGCTGGAGCGTGGAATCTTCACTGAATCAACTTCATGCTAAAGTTGCTGAATAGTGGTGGTCAACTCCATCACCTTAACATTCAAGTCATGTAATTTTGTCTCCACGATCCTCTCTAGGCTCTTATGGTTCACCAAGATCTCAGAAACTTTCTTCTCCATCCCTTGGATTGTGCTGACCAAGAAGGGCATCTGCTCATCTCTGGTTTTGAGCTGTGGGAGTTGAGCTAGAGCATTCCTATCAGCCTCTGCAGTTGTTGCCTCTGCTGCCTCTCTAGCAGTAGCTGAGCTGGGATGGGTATCGTCCATCACAACTTCATTATCCTCAAAATTAGGCTAAAGTTGCAGGTGGGGACGATCAAGTAGATATGCATGCTTGCCGATGTTGGCATTGATGAGCATCTGAATGTATGGAGCATATCCACAAGATCTCTTCTCATCTAGACCAGCCCTCCTAACAGTCTCAACTATCAAGTCCATCACTCGGAACCGGGTGTGGGTGTCTAGATGATGCAACATGTTAATGGAATAACCTCTAATCATCTTGTCATCACCCTAATTGGGCATCAGAGTGTGTCTCATGATTGTATTTGTAGTGGGTATTCCTGCTCGCAAATAGTAGACAGAGCCAAATTTGTGACATGACAGAAACTCATTCCGCACAACCTTGTACATGTTGGCCATGGAGTTGTGATTCATCTTGAGCCGTGAATACACATCCAAGTCTTCTTCTTGTGCTTTAGGAGCACCAATGATAGTGGCCCATTCATCAACAATGGCTTCATATCGCTGACCCTCAGTCATCCAAATAATTCTTCCATCGAAATAGAAATGAGTGGTGGAATAGAATTGCATGATCATCTCATCATTCCAAGCAGTCATCTCTTTGCCAACAAAATCTTCAATATCAACCATATTAAAATTTTCTCTCACATGAGGAAAATAGTGTTCATTGTCCTTGATGTATTCACAATCGACACATCTCATGTCGCTGACTGCAGGACTCTTGTCAAGAAAAGCTGTCTCATAGAAATCTTGTTGTTCCCTTGTGTGAAAGCGGGGATCAACAACAATACTCCTTCTCACAACATATAGATCAACAGATGTCCACTTCCTTAGACCTGCATCTTCCCTCTTCTTCATGTCCTCATGACCTGGGTGAGACGCATCATGGGTTGGCAAATGATGTCTCACCTTCATAAGCATAGGTGCATCCTCATCTTCCTCTACACCAACTCTCGGCGCAGAGCCTTTGTTTTTCTCAGCTGCAGTAATATCTTTTGTAGTCCTTTTGGGAGCTACATGCTTCGTAGGAGTTAAAGACTTCTTGGGAGCATAAGGCTTCTTTGTCATAGCATCAAAAATCAGCTTTGTCTTCTTAGGAGGAGGAACCTTAGCTGGAATTTCTTCCTCATCATCACCTTCAGCAATTTCTGGTGGATCTTCATACATTGAGGTTTGCCTTCCAATAACATGCATAATTCTATTCAGGGCTCTCTTCACACCTAGCTTCTTTGCAAACCTAGCCTCTGGAGCTTTAGTGTCAGAAGGTTTAGCATACTCCTTCCTCACAGTCTCCCTGACTGTGGTCTTCTCCTTCTGCTTCCGGGGAGAAGATAATTCAGGGACGAAGTCAGCATCATCTTCATCAGAATTAAGCTTCCTTGTGGACCTGGTAACTGCCTTGGGCATGCCATGGGAGCTGGGAGTATCTAGGTCAGAAGGGGTCTTCTTAGGACTAGTGCTTGAGTTAGTTGCAGCATGGGGCTCACTGAAGTTGTTCTGACTATCATCTGGACATGACATCTTGCAAGACCAAGCAGACAAGCAGACTCGTAGACAAGTTGATCCTGTGAAAAGATATAGAAGAGGTGGAAAGGATAAGCATCACAAAATTGCAGAAGTTTTGTCAAATTTGAACAGTGGAAAATTTAGTATTAACTTTTAGCAAAATAGGATTTCGGTTCCACCGAGTTAGAAATTCTGGAGCCACCGAGACACATATTCTATTTAAAAGAAACTTGGTGCCCTTTTCTGTTTCATCGAAAAGGAGAACTCGGTACCACTGAGAACATTCTCACAAACCCTAAAACCAAAATCGGTAAGACCAATTTTTGCAACTCGGTGACACCGAGATTCAATCTTGCGGACTGCTAACCCTGAAATTGTCTTTGTTCGCTAGACTAATGGAGTTATCTGCTCGATGGGACTTGTAGCAATTGTGGAAAGCTAATGGTAGTGCCTAATTGCGTAAAGAATCAGATTGGAGCGGAAAAAGGAAATCGAATTCGTACCCTAAATCGGCATGGATGCACTACGGTGGCGACGGTTGTGAAGAATCCATCGACGGTGAGGACTCCTGGGGAAGGCACACGGGAGAATCAAGTAGACGCCCGGAGACTAGGGCGCGACAGCAAAGGCATTCAACTATTCGATGTTTGAGGAATTTTTTCAATTGTCATGCTCCGCTCGTATATATATCCCTTGGCTGTCGGTGACACCAAGATAAATTTTTGGTGCCACAGAGTTCCTCAACTGTCAGCTGACACAGAAACACAGTGAGGCTGAAAAGCCAAACTTGGTTGCACCGAGATGATAAAATTTGATCAACCCTAGGCTTGGCCAGACCAAGATTTTGAGGTTGGTCACACCAATATGCACTTTGGGAGGTTTTGGAGTTCATCCCTTGTCGAGATGGATCTCCGAGCGCACCTCACATAGAGTGTCCCTAAAGTTCTTGCTCAAATTTTGTGATGTAGCATGAACAGAATTTGAGACAAGAAAGCATAGATAGCTAGAGAAGGGTACTTATGCATTCTTGTATATCCAATTGGACAAAAGAAAAGGAAAGACAAATAACAACAATTGGATATCCTCGAATGAGCAAAATATGCATACCATCATGCTCACACAACAGAATGTCAAATAAAACATGGTGAACATGCACAATCATTCAAGCATGTATCAAGCACTTTGGCGATGACGAAGTTATCTATATATGAGTATATTGACTTAGGAGTCAAGTAGGAATACTTGACCATAGGTCATAATCACAGATTAAGCACAAGTGGGGTTACCACTTTTACATAATGCATTAATGTGTTCACATCATTTAGGAGACGCTTATACTCAAGTCTTAGAGTAAGGCTCCCCCTAGATGTGACATTCCCCCTAAGAGGGATAAATTAACCTTGGGTTTTGTCGTAGAGGACTTAGAGTAGGTGTAGTAGTGGTGGATGCTCATTGTTGATAAAGATCATCTTGAGTTGGGAGCAATCCTTGTTGTTTCTTACTCTTCTCACCTACATGGGTTAGTCCCAAAACAAGAGGAACAAATGCAAGGATATCTATGGACATGGAGTGAATTACATGGGAGGTGATGTCCAAAGATGCATTAATTACCTTGTCCCTTGCTCACCTTTGAGGGAATGTGTGCCTCCTTGAACTAATGCGTATAGTTGGAGTTGATTGCATATAGTTCTTGCCAAAATGAATAACAGTGAATTTCATTGGCAGAGTCACCCCTCAAGGACATTCTAGTTCTTCCTCTTGGGGACCCACATCACCTTGATGGGGATCCTTGGAGTTGTTGTAGCACCATATGAGGTAGTACTAGAAGTGTCCTTGGGAACCCACTTGACCTTGGCTTGGGGTTCTTCCTCAAATGAGTCAATCTCCTCTTCAATCTTTCCCTTGCCCTTGTGGTCTTGTGGTAGAAGGCCATCTTGAGAGCTTCTTCCCTTGGGAAGAGTAGGATCTTACTTATCCTCTTGAGGAACAAACTTGGGAATGGGATATGGACCTTCTTCCCAAACATCTCCGTTGAAGTTGAAGTAGCTAACATCTTGCTTCTTCCGATGTCCTCCTTTCTTGCGCACAATTTATTTGAGTTGCTTACTTCCGGCAAGACTCTTAAAGACACCTATCTCTATAATCCTTTTCAATAAATAGTTTCCTTACTCAAGTGTAGCTTGGCTAAGATAATCATTAGTGGAATCAATAGAAATACTACCAACAATATCATTTGATCTAGCTTTAGCATTGTTGTTACTAGATGAAGAAACTTGCTTGCCTTTGTTACTAGTGTTCTTAGGATTAACTTGTGGAACAAAAGTAGAAAAGTGTAACCGTTTGGCTAGATAAGAAGAACTCTTCATTCTAATATCATCATTGATTGCTTTTAGAAACTCATGCTCTTGCTCTAAATTTAGCTTCTCGAAGCGTAGCTTCTCATGAGTTCTTGCAAGCTCTCTACGATCTTCTAGAGTAGTTTCATGAGCTAATCTAAGAGTGTTTCATTGTTTAGTCAGTCGTTCAATCTCTTTTTAATAATCATCATTTGATTTCTCTTGACTAGCATGAATATTTTCAAGTTCATTTTCAATATTGTCACTAGTCTTATCAAAGAGCAAGTCATATTATCCTAACAAGTCATCCTCATCACTATCAATGTCAAAGTACAGAGGGTGTGATACCTTGGGGCCTTTTGCCATGAAGCAGTTTCCAATCCCTTCATTTGCTGAATAAAATAAGTCGTTGGAGTTGGAGGAAACAAGTGCAATGTTGGCAACACCTTCATCTTGACTATAGTTAGAGTTCGAGTGATAGCGTCTCTCGGATTGATTGTCACACTTGGAGCCGGAAACCCATTCACCAATGTGAGCTTGATGTCTTCTTCTTTAACTGCTCTTGGTGAACTTGTCCTTCTTCTCCGATTCTTTTTCTCTCCGGGAGTGTCTTCGTTCCTAATGATCTTCTCTACTCATTCTCTCCGTGCGAGGTTACTCATCTCTTGAGCTTCATCTTCTATATGACTCTTCTCTATGTTTGTGGGAAGCTGAGCACTCATTTCAAAAGTGTCCAGGGTTTCCACAGTTGTAGTAGTTTCGGTCAGGACTAGACGAATGCTTCTAATCATATCTTGAGCTACATCTTCTCTCTTTTCCTATACTCTTGTAGAACTTGTTGAATTTTCTGACCACGAGGCTTATCTCTTCATTGGTAACAAGGTTGTCACTTGAAGTAGCGGGAGAATCGATCAAAGCTTTGTAAGCATCGATCAAAGCTTTGTAAGCACCGCTTGACTTGTTGTGAAACTCATCTTTGTCCTTGAGAGACATTTCATGAGCACCAATCCTTCCAATGACTTAAGTTGCCTTGAGATCCTTGTAGTTTGGCATCATTTAGATTAATGTGCACATGGTGTCGTATCTTCCATCCAAGGCTCTAAGTATCTTCATGATGATGAATTTTTTGGTCGTCTCTTCACTTCCTAAGCTGGCAGTCTCATTTATGATGAGATCTAGCCTAGAATACATATCAGTGACTCCTTGTCACATCCCTGAAATCCCTAGTAGAGCTTAGCAAGTTTGAGCTCATGTTTTCTTTCTTTGCATTCTAAGAAAATGAATTGAACCCAAGAAAGAAGAAAAATCAAAGCAAAACCCCAACATAGTCTATATTCAAAAACAATCCAAAGTGGTGACAAATTAATGAACCAAAATGGTTCTCATAAAAGTCCATCATTTTTGATAAATGTTGGAAAGAAAATATCATGGGTGCTATATATTTTCAAAATACTTTTGGGCATTTCATTTTAAATATAAAAGTCACTAAAATCAACTATATATTTGATTTCAAATAATTCAGATTCTAAAAAATGTTGAATCTTTTATATGTGGTAGAAAATATTACAACTAAAACCCCAACAATATTTTCACTTTTTCTTGTTTAGTTTGGAGCCAAAATAAAATAAAAACAAATGTCAAAAATAAAACAAAACAGGAAAAGGAAAAAAAAGAAGGAAACTAACCTGCGCTCCTCGCCTGGCCCAGCTCACCTCCCTGCCGCCTTCTTCAACATCGTGCCAGTAGGCAAGAGGGTGTGGCGAGCGCACAGGAGGCACGGACACCTCCTGCTTCGCGCTGGAGGCCCCCCCTCCGACCCTATCTCCTCGTGCTAAGAAGCCCTGAGGTACCCTCCTCTCTTTCCTCTCCTCGCACGCGTCTCTCCTCTCCCCTAGCTCCCTCTTCTCGACCACCGAGCGAGCTCGCCGCCGTTGCTCACTGCTACCCCAGCAACCGCCCCCCCTCCGGCCTACCTTAGAGGCTCAGAAGCTCCGTCGTGTTCCTCTTCGTCCTCAGAGTGGAGCCACAAGGGCCGAGGTCCTCTGTCGCCGCAGCTATGTCGTCTTCGCCATCTCCGGCCGCCGGCAACCTCGAGGCCGATTCGCCCTGCCCCGAGCTCCTCCTCCGTCGCTGTTGCTCCCTTTGGAACCGCCGTGAGCTCCTACTCCTCCTCCTATGCTCTCCCCCTCCGTTCCTGCCCTCTAGCGCCAACCCCCACCATGGCCGACTCCGGCCACCACCCGAGGTCGTCGCCGGCCTCGCTCCGGCCACCTCCTGGCCCGTGGCTTGGTCGGAACGGATGCGGCGCACCTCCAGCTTCCCGTAGAGCCTCTCCGCGCGCCGTTTGGTCAACGGAAGAAGTTTTCCGGCGAGCTCCGCCGTGCCTAGCAGCGCCGGTGGCTCAACGCCGTTGAGGCAGACCCCCTCTGACCATGGGTTGACTCCCCTGAGTCACACACAGGTGGGGCCGAGCCCTGTTAAATTAAGTCAATGACAAAATTAACTAATCAGATTAATTAAACCTAAAGACTCATTGACTAGTGGGCCCAGACCCTAATTAGGAATAAAAGATTTAAGTTAAACCCTTTTTAACTCTTGTGTCACTGACTAGTGGGCCCTGGCTGTCAGGTTTGACCTGGCCGGCCAGTTGACCTGCTGACGTCGGTGCTGATGCAATAATAGTATTTTATATTTATAAAATAATTCCAGAAAATTCTGAAAACTTCTAAAAATCATATAAAATAATCTGTAAGTCCAATGAAAATAATTTATATATGAAAAAGTATCAGAAAAATCCAAGGAATCTGATTATGGCATTTTCATGCATTTTTTAAAAAGTTAACATCACCAAATAGGCAAAATGGTGAATAGGATAAATTTCATAATTAGTTTGGAGATGGAATTTGATACTTATTTGAATTCCACTTCAATTGTTATGACCAAACATTGGCCAATGCAAATCAGTACCCCAACATACTAACTCCGTACATGTTGGAACAATTATTATGAACTTCAGGTCCAATCAATTAAAAGGGTATCCGGAAAGATAACCGGCTTGAGGTGATGTTTGGATCCTAATTCAAATCAACTTCAACTTAAGAAATGATAGCCACATTAGCCCTTCCACCTCTCATTTCATGTCTTGAGCATGTGTCATAGTGTTTCATTTCCGTGAAGTAATTGTTGTTCTTTCTTGTTTGTCGGTGTTGTTCCCTCTTGGTAAACGATGTTTCCGACGATGTGATCGTTGACATTGATGAAGACTCATTGCTATCTTCAGACGTGTCAGGCAAGCAACCCCCCCCCCTTGAGCATATTGATATAAACCCACCCTCTCGCTCCTACTCTCTTTTACTGCATTAGGACAAACACGTTTCAACTGTACATGTTATCGGTAGTTGAACTCATTCCTCTGCATGACCTGATTTTTGTCACAGTAAATAGTTGAAACCACTTAGCATGAGTAGCAACTGCTTGAGCCTTGTTGTGCTTACTCATCCATGCTTGCTTACAATGCCTGCTATGCCTAGATTCGTGTCGGGTCTGATCCATCTGGAGGATGAATCAGAATGGTTGTGTTCATGTCCTATAGTGTGAGAGTAAAGATGTGAATCTGATTTCGTAAAGGTAGCGACGAGAGGCCATGTAGGAGTACATGGAGGATTGTCTCATTGGGACCGTCCTTAAGAACTGAGTTCTGTGTATGTTATCCAAGACAAGATACTACCATGCATTGGGCCCTGAAATATGACCCCGCTCGGCTTATTAATTGCCTAGATCTCTGTCCAGGAGTTGCAATTAGTTTCTGGTGTTTGTAGGAAAAGTGTTGGCGGCCGTGTTTAGCTCTGCCCGACGGGGTAGGCTTCACTACGGTAGATACACAGTGGCACGGTGTACCAAGTGGCACCCGGATGGTGGGCTTGGGAACCCTGCGCGCATCGTTTGGGGCCGTAGAGGAAACCTCGGCCGGACTTCCTTGCG
This sequence comes from Hordeum vulgare subsp. vulgare, assembly GCF_904849725.1. Lineage (NCBI taxonomy): Eukaryota > Viridiplantae > Streptophyta > Magnoliopsida > Poales > Poaceae > Hordeum > Hordeum vulgare. The sequence continues at coordinate 241,012,364 of NC_058518.1, read as the reverse complement.
GGTTCAGTCTCAAATAGGCGATAAACCTGGACTAGGGTCTTGTGTGGTTAACGGTCGTGGCCGACACCCACGCCAGTGCTTCCGCTTGAAGGTTGCCGAGATGCATGACGTGCATATGGTGCTAAGTGGTGGGAGCATGTGTGAAGAAGTATACCCCTGCAGGGTGATTCAATCTATTCGAATAGCCGCGTCCTCAGTTATGGACTACTTGGAAACATTACGTGGTACATAGACAATTTAAATGGATACTTTAAAACATGCAAGATAAGTGTGAGTGCTATGGAAGGCCTTCTCGTAGGGAGACGAGAGTGGATCCATAGTGGTGTATTGCATTGTTGAATATGTGGACTCGTGTGCGCTAGCCCACCTCAAAGAAAGAACTTGTAGTCGTAGTACAGGTTAGCCAAGAGTCAAAGCTGGCTTGCTGCAATCAAACCCCACAATCCTTTCATTGAAACATGATGCATATGTAGATAGTTCTGATGTAAGACTTGCTGAGTACCTTTGTACTCATGGTTGCTTTATTTATGTTTTTGCAGAGAAGACTTAGACTCATTAAAGGTTCTACGCAATGTGTTTGATGTTGACCGGAATAGCTTGGGAATCCCAGACAGACGTCTGGCTCCTTTGGTAGGGTCATAGTAGCTTTTCAGGCTCTTCCAACCACTTTTAGTAGATGTCTGTACCCAAACATGATTTGCTTCCGCTTGTTGCTTGTATGACTTGACTGTTGGGTCACGAGACCCCTGTTTGTAATATCATACTATGTTGACTCTTATGAGTCTTTAATAAATGCTTGAGTCATAGAGTTATGTTGTGATGCCATGTTGTATCTACACATATCGTGCATAATGTGTGTATGTTTGAAATGCATTATATGTGTGGGATTCGACACCTAGTTGTTTTCCTTTAGTAGTACTCTTTACAGGGAAATGCCTCTTTGTGATTCCATCGGGCCTTGGTAGCTTGCTACTGCTCGGAACACATTGATTGACCGGCGTGTATCCTTCTTTGCTGCTGTGTCTGTCCCCTCGGGGAAATGTCACGGGTGTAATGGAGTTCTTGTAGCTTGCTACGACTCGTCTACACACGTTGATGACCGACACCTGCCTTGCTGGGTTATGTATATCTGTCCCTGTACGGATGAATCGCTTGGGTTTATAACTAGTCATGTCGACCCGGGTTCTTTGTCGTTTGAACGCTAGCAACATATTCACATACATGAGCCAAAAGATGCAAACGGTCCCGGCCAAGGTAAGGTGGCAGCCGTGGAGTTTACCGTGTGTGAGGCCGCAAAGTGATGTGATGTGTTACAGGCTGGGTTCTTATGATTTAGGATCGGGGTCCCGACACTCCTTCACCATCCTTCATCTTGAACTTGTCAAGCTGACTTTGAAGCACATCCAACTTAGATTCCGTGACAGAATCAGTACCGTCGTGCATTGATACGTCTCCGTGGTATCAACTTTTCCAAACACTTTTGCCCTTGTTTTGGACTCTAATTTGCATGATTTGAATGGAACTAACCCGGACTGACATTGTTTTCAGCAGAATTGCCATGGTGTTGTTCTTGCGAAGAAATAAAAGTTCTTGGAATGACCTGGAAATTTACGGGTATTTTTTGTGGAATATAAAAAAATACTGGCGCAAGAGTCAACCGGAGAAGTGGAGCGTGGAGCCCACAAGCCCACCAGGCGCGCGCCCCTGGCCGCGCCTAGCAGGCTTGTGGGGCCCACGGAGCTCCACCGCCTCCAATTCCAGCTCTATTTAGTCCCTTTCGTCCGGAAAAAAATCAATGAGAAGAGTTCATCGCGTTTTATGATACGGAGGCGCCACCACCACCTGTTCTTCCTTTGGAGGGCAGATCTGGAGTCCTTTCTGGGCTCCGGAGAGGGGAGATCATCGCCATCGTCATCACCAACCTTCCTTTATCGCCAATTCCATGATGCTCTTCATCGTTCGTGAGAAATCTCATCATAGGCTTGCTCGACGGTGATGGGTTGGATGAGATCTATCATGTAATCAAGTTAGTTTTGATGGGGATTGATCCCTAGTATCCACTATGTTCTGAGATTGATGTTGCTACTACTTTGCCATGCTTAATGCTTGTCACTAGGGCCCGAGTGCCATGATTTCAGATCTGAACCTATTATGTTCTCGCCAATATATGTGTGTTCTAGATCCTATCTTGCAAGTTGTAGTCACCTACTATGTGTTATGAACCGGCAACCCGGGAGTGACAATAGCCGGACCCACTCCCGGAGATGACCATAGTATGAGGAGTTCATGTATTCACTAGGTGTTAATGCGTTGGTCTGGTTCTCTATTAAAAGGAGGACCTTAATATCTCGTAGTTTCCATTAGGACCCCGCTGCCACGGGAGGGATGGACAATAGATGTCATGCAAGTTCTTTTCCCTAAGCACGTATGACTACATACAGAATACATGCCTACATTACATTGACGAAGTGGAGCTAGTAACATATCTCTCCGTGTTATAACTGTTGCATGATGAATACCATCCAGCATAATTATCCATCACCGATCCAATGCCTACGGGTTTTTCCTACTGGTCCGTGCTACTGTTAATTTGCTGCTACTTCTGTCACTGCTGCTACTGTTACTTTGTCGCTACTGCTGTCACTGCTGCTACTGTTACTGTTGCTACTGTTGCTATCACACTACTCTGCTACTGATACTTTTCTGAAGATAGTAAGTCTTTCAGGTGTGGTTGAATTGACAACTCAACTGCTAATACTTGAGAATATTCTTTGGCTTCCCCTTGTGTCAAATCAACAAATTTGGGTTGAATACTCTATCGTCGAAACCTGTCGTGATCCCCTATACTTGTGGGTTATCAAGACCTTTTTTCTGGTGCCGTTGCCGGGGAGGCATAGCTGTATTCTCTGAGTCACTTGGGATTTACGTCTGCTGATCACTATGAGGAATCTAAAAGATCCAAAAACTAAAGGCTTGCCCTCAACTACGAGGACAGGTAAGGAACTGCCATCTAGCTCTGCACTTGATTCACCTTCAGTTATGAGTAAGTTTGCGACACCACCTCCCGCTAGAAATTTTGATGTGTCGCGTGTGGTTGATCATGCTACTTCTGCTGTCCATGATGCTTGTGATGATGCTATGCTTGATACTGCTTTGCCACTAGGTGCATTCCTTGATGCACAAATTGCTAGAGTTGTTGCTAGATGTGATGATACTTGTGAGACTTCTGAGATTATTGAAATAGAACCTGCTATTTGGCCTGTTAAAACTAGCTCTCCTAGATATGAATTGCCTGTTATGCCCGAGAGTTATGCTATGGAGGGAGAGATAGCTGAGGACTTTCTTGCTTGTAAGGATTGCTATGATGTTGAGAAGTTACTGCATGAGTGGAAAGAAAAATCTCTGAACGATAGGATGAAATACGACCCGGAGTTTGCTACTTCGCCTATCTTTGTGACCGATAAGGATTATGAATTCTCTCTCGACCCTGAGTTAATCACTCTGGTCGAATATGATCCTTTTCACGGTTATGAGTCTGAAACGGTTGTAGCACATCTTACCAAACTGCACGATATAGCCATCCTGCCTCTTGAGCTTGCGTTGGTTTTTCCCTAGAAGAGGAAAGGGTGATGCAGCATAGGAGCAGTAAGTATTTCCCTCAGTTTTGAGAACCAAGGTATCAATCCAGTAGGAGAATCCAGTCAAGTCCAGAGTACCTGCGCAAACACAAACGAGCTTGCACCCAACGCTATAAAGGGGTTGTCAATCCCATCAAGATTGATTGCAAAGTGAGATCTGAAGGCGGAAAGTGCAACGAAGTAAAAGTGTAAGGCTGAAAATATGGTGTGAAGTAGACCCGGGGGGCATAGTGTTCACTAGAGGCTTCTCTCAAAATAGCAAATATTATGGTGGGTGAAAAAATTACTGTCGAGCAATTGATAAAACCACGCATAGTCATGACGATATCTAAGGCAATGATCATACATATAGGCATCATGTCCGAGACAAGTAGACCAATACTTTCTGCATCTACTACTATTACTCCACACATCAACCGCTATCCAGCATGCATCTAGTGTATTGAGTTCATGACGAGCAGAGTAACGCCTTAAGCAAGATGACATGGTGTAGAGGGATAAACTCAAACCAACGATGAAAACCACATCTTTTTACGCTTGATGACAACAACACTATGCGAGCCTCGCTACCCCTTCTATCACTGGGTGAGGTCACCGCACGGTAAGAACGCAAAACCAAGCACTTCTCCCATTGCAAGAATCATAGATCAAGTTGGCCAAACAAAACCCACAACTCGAAGAGAATTACAAGGATATGAAATCATGCATATAAGAGATCAGAAGAAACTCAAATAAGATTCATAGATAATCTAATCATAAATCCACAATTCATCGGATCTCCATAAACACACCGCAAATAAGATTACATCGGATAGATCTCCATGAAGGTCATGGAGAACTTTGTATTGAAAATCCAATAGAGAGAAGAAGCCATCTAGCTACTAGCTATGGACCCGAAGGTCTATGGTGAACTACTCACGCATCATCGGAGAGGTCATGGTATTGATGAAGAAGCCCTCCGTATCCGAATCCCCCCTCCGGCAGAGCACCAGAACGTGCCCCAGATGGTATCTTGCGGAGACAGAAGCTTGCGGCGGCGGAAAAGTATTTTCCTGGATCTCTCGCGCAGTTTTGGATTTTTCAGGAATTTATAGGCGGAAGAGGTAGGCCAGACGAGCCACAGGGGGGCACAAGCCTGCTAAGCGCGGGCCCCCTGGCCACGCCTAGGGGGCTTGTGGGGTCCCCTGGTGGCCCCTGCCTTGGTTCTCAAGTCTCGTGCGTATCTTCTGTTCCGGAAAAAAGCTTTTCGGAAGTTTTATTCCGTTTGGACACCGTTTAAAATCCTCCTCTGAAAAGGGTCAAAAACACGGAAAAAATAGGAACTGGCACTTGGCACTGAGTTAATAAGTTAGTCCCCAAAAACAACCAAAGTTTGACAAGATAATAGCATGGAACCATCAAAAATTATAGATACGTTGGAGACATATCAAGCATCCCCAATCTTAACTCCTGCTCGTCCTCGAGTAGGGAAGTGATAAAGACAGAATTTTTGATGTGGAATCCTACCTAGCATAGTTGTCCTTTGTAACTTATTTCATGTGACATGAATGTTCAGATCTGTAGGATTCAAAACAATAATTTTCTATTGACATGGAAACAATAATACTTCGAGCAAACTAGCAAGGTAATCATGAACTTTCAAAATAACAAGGCCAAAACAAGTTATCCCTACAAAATCATATAGTCTGGCTATGCTCCATCATCCCGACACAACTAATTTAAATCATGCACAATCCCGGTATTGGCCAAGTAATTGTTTTCACACTCTTACTTTCTCAAACCTTTTTCAACTCTCACGCAATACATGAGCGTGAGCCATGGATATAACACTATAGTGGAATAGAGTGTGGTGGTTGTTGTGAGACAAAAAGGAGGAGATGGTCAGATTGACTCGGCATATAAAAGGACTATGGAGATACCCATTAATAGATATCAATGTGAATGAGTAGGGATTGCTGTACAAAGGATGCACTAGATCTATAAGTATGTGAAAGCTCAAAAGAAGAACTAGTGGGTGTGCATCCAACTTGCTTGCTCACGAAGACCTAGGGAAATTTTGAGGAAGCCCATCATTGGAATATACAAGCCAAGTTATATAATAAAGATTCCTACTAGTGTATGGTGGTGACAAAACGAGAGGCTCTCAATCATGAAGAACATGGTGCTAATATGAAGCACAAGTGTGGAAAGAGATAGTAGCATTGTCCCTACTCTCTTTTTCTCTTTTTTTTTGTTTGGGCTCTTTGGCCTCTTTTTTTCTTTTCCCCCTTTTTTTGTGGGCAACTTTGGCCTCTTTTTTTTTATTTCCTCACATGGGACAATTCTATAATAATGATGATCATCACACTTTTATTTACTCACAACTCAAAGCTTAGAACGATGTTGACTCTAAAGGAAATGCCTCCGGCAGTGTACCGGGATGTGCAACGATCTAGCTTGGCGTATGACGTTGAAACATCTCGCAAGCTATCTTACGATTATCCAATGTCAATATGAGAGTGACGACACAAGTCATGAGACGGAACGGTGGGAGTTGCATGGCAATATATCTCGGAATGGCTATGAAAATGCCATAGTAGGTAGGTATGGTGGCTGCTTTGAGGAAGGCATATGGTGGGTTTGTGCACCGGCAAAAATTGCGCGGTACTAGAGAGGCTAGCAGTGGTGCAAGGTGAAAGTTCATATATACCATGGACTCACATTAGTCATGAAGAACTCACATACTTCTTGCGAAAGTTTTTATTAGTAATCGAAACAAAGTGCTAAACGCATACTCCTAGGGGAAGGGTTGGTAGGTGTAAACCATCGCGCGATCCCGACCGCAACACAAAGGATGACAATCAATAAATCAATTATGCTCCGAATTCCTAACATAGCGGTTCACCATACGTGCATGTTACGGGAATCACTAACTTCAACACAAGTATTTCTAGATTCACAACACGCTACTAACATAACTCTTAATACTACCAAATCCAAGTCTCAAAACTAATTGAGAGGAATCAAACTTCTCTTTTTACTCATTGCATATGACGATGGAAGTTTTATTGTATCCTCTTTGGGTACCTATCACATTTGGAACTAGTTTCATAGCACAAGACAACTACCAAGTTATGCACTGTCGTGCTCTAAAAGATCTAAGTGAAGCACATAGAGCAACATTGCCTAACTCAAAAGATATAAGTGAAGCACAATGAGCATTCTAGCAAATTCACAATGAGTGCGTGTCTCTCTCAAAAAAGTGTTCTGCAAGGATGATTGTGACACAACAAAAAGAAAAGACTCCTACGATACAAGACGCTCCAAGCAAAACACATATCATGTGGTGAATAAAAATATAGCTCCAAGTAATGTTACCGATGGATTGAAGACGAAAGAGGGGATGCCTTCCCGGGGCATCCCCAAGCTTAGGATTTTTGGTGTCCTTGAATTTGGCTTGGGATGCCTTGGCATCCCCAATCTTGAGCTCTTTCCACTCTTTATCCCTTTTTCAATGAGAACATCACCCAAAACATGAAACTTCATAACACAAAACTTAAACAGAAACTCGTGATATCATTAGCACAAGAAAACAAACGACCACCTCTTGAGGAACTGTAGAAATCTTGATTTCTATTTATATTGGTGTTAGATTACTGTATTCTCACTTTTCCCTGACTAGTACCCCCTGATACTATCCATAGTTCCATCAAAACAAGCAACCAACACAACAAAAACAGAATCTGTCAAAAACAGACCGGTCTGTAGAAATCTGTATACTTCTTATACTTCTGGTACCTCACAAATTCGAACAAATTACGACAGCCTGGGAAAAAGGAATATCAACCAGCTACAAAAAGAATCAACTCAAAATCACTTTCTCAATAAAAATGAAAAATAAGTTCGTGCGAGAAAAGTTTCTGTCTTTTTCCAGCAAGATCAAATAACCATTACCAAAACTAGTCATAAAGGTTTTGCTTGGCTCAAACACAAAAAGAAAAAAAACACAATCATATAAGAATTATGAGTGTGTGGATGCAACAAAACAGAAATAAAAAGATAAATTCATTGGGTTGCCTCCCAACAAGCGCTATTGTTTAACACCCTTAGCTAAGCATAAGGCGATAGAATCACGTATCGTCGTCTTTGGTGCTCAAACCATAAGTAGCCCTCATCATGGATTCATAAGGCAATATTATTTTCTTTCTAGGAAATTGTTCCATCTCTTTCTTCAAAGGAAATTGAAACCTAATATTCCCTTCCTTCATATCGATGATATCACCAATAGTCCTTAGGAAAGGTCTACCAAGAATGATAGGGCATGTAGGATTGCATCAATGTCAAGCACAATGAAATCCACGGGTACATAGTTCCTATTTGCAATAATAAGAACATCATTGATCCTTCCCATGGGTTTCTTGACAGTAGAATCCGCAAGATGCAAATTAAGAGAACACTCCTCTATCTCATTAAAGCCCAAAACATCACATAAAGACTTTGGAATCGCGGAAACACTAGCACCCAAATCACACAAAGCATTGCATTCATAGTTTTTTATTTTGATTTTGATAGTAGGTTCCCACTCATCATGAAGCTTTCTAGGAATAGAAACTTCCAACTCAAGTTTCTCTTCAAGAGATTTTATCATAGCTTCGACGATATGATCGGTAAAGGCCTTGTTTTGGCTATAAGCGTGTGGAGAGTTTAGCATGGATTGCATCAAGGAAATGCATTCAATCAAGGAGCAACTATCATAATAGAATTCCTTGAAATCCAAAGTAGTAGTTTCATTACTACTCAAAGTTTTGATTTCTTCTACTCCACTTTCAATGCCTTTAGCATCAAGATCGATGGACTCCGAATCATTGGGGCGTTTTTCAACCAAAGTGGATTCATATCCAGCCCGATCATCAGTAGGTTTGACACAAGAAAACAAAGATTCAATGGGAGTCAAACCAAGCCCTTTAAGATCTTCGTGATTCTCATCATGAGAACACGCCTTTTTAAGCCATTCATGTCCAGCATGAATTTGGGCGGTTCTTTCTTTGCTCTCACTCATGTAAACACGCATAGCTTTCAAAGTTTCATCCATATTGATCTTGGGAGGAGCACATCTAACTTTAAGAGTGTCAATATCAATAGACATTCTATCAACGCTCCTAGCCAAATCGTCAATTTTGAGTAGTTTTTCCTCTATGGACGCATTGAAAATCTTTTGCGAGTTGATAAACTCTTTGATATTACTCTCTAGATCAGAGGGTAATTTATTGTAATTTCCATGAGCATTGTTGTAGGAGTTGCCAAAGTTATTAGACGGGTTACTAGGAAAAGGCCTAGGAACATAGTTTCCTCTAAAAGCATTGTTGTTGCCAAAAATATTCCTACCAAAAAAATTAATGTCCAAGCTAGCGTTGCTACTCTCAATCAAGGAAGACAAGGGCATGTCATTAGGATCTAAAGGACCACTTCTACTAGCAACCAAATTCATTAACTCATCCATCTTAGCACTCAATGAGTTAATTTCTTCTATAGCATGTACCTTTTTACTAGTAGGTGACCTTTCAGTGTGCCACTGAGAGTAGTTTGTCATGATATTGTCTAGGAGTTTTGTGGCTTCTCCTAACGTGATTTCCATGAACGTTCCACCTGAGGCGGAGTCCAAGATATTTCTAGAAGTGAAATTCAAGCCAGCGTAGAAGATTTGTATAATCATTCAAAGACTCAAGCCATGAGCGGGACAATTTCTAATCATCAATTTCATTCTCTCCCAAGATTGTGCAACATGTTCATGATCAAGTTGCTTAAAATTCATGATATTATTACGGAGAGAGATGATCTTAGCCGGCGGAAAATACTTGGATATATAAGCATCCTTGCACTTGTTCCAAGAATCAATACTATTTTTGGGCAAAGACGAAAACCAAGTTTTTGCTCGATCTCGCAACGAGAACGGAAAAGGCTTCAATTTAATCACATAATTATCCACATCTTTCTTATTTTGCATATCGCAAAGCTCAATGAAGGTATTAAGATGGGATGTGGCATCTTCACTAGGAAGGCCGAAGAATTGCTCTTTCTTAACAACATTCAGCAAAGCAGCATTGATTTCATATGATTCCGCACTAGTAGCGGGAGAAATCAGAGTACTAATAAAATCATTATTATTAGTATTCGAGAATTCACAAAGGTTGGTGTTTTCAGTCATGGTGAGAACAAAGAGCGCACAAGCGAACAAAGAGCAAGCGAGAGAAAAGGGCGAATGAAAAAGGAAAATATTTTTGTAAATTTTTGTTTTCCAGAAGTGAGGGAGAGGAAAATGAGAGGCAAAAAAGTAAATGCAAGAGATGAGTTTGCGACACTTACTTGGATGACTTCTTGACTTGATCCTCCCCGGCAACGGCGCCAGATATCCTTCTACTGCCTCTTTAGCTTGCATTGCTTTTTCCGTTGAAGAGGAAAGGGTGATGCAGCACAGGAGCAGTAAGTATTTCCCTCAGTTTTGAGAACCAAGGTATCAATCCAGTAGGAGAATCCAGTCAAGTCCAGAGTACCTGCACAAACACAAACGAGCTTGCACCCAACGCTATAAAGGGGTTGGCAATCCCTTCAAGATTGATTGCAAAGTGAGATCTGAAGGCGGAAAGTGCAATGAAGTAAGAGTGTAAGGCTAAAAATATGGTGTGAAGTAGACCCGGGGGCCATAGTGTTCACTAGAGGCTTCTCTCAAAATAGCAAATATAACGGTGGGTGAACAAATTACTGTCGAGCAATTGATAGAACCGCGCAAAGTCATGACGATATCTAAGGCAATGATCATACATATAAGCATCACGTCCGAGACAAGTAGACCGATACTTTCTGCATCTACTACTATTACTCCATACATCGACCGCTATCCAGCATTCATATAGTGTATTGAGTTCATGACGAATAGAGTAACGCCTTAAGCAAGATGACATGATGTAGAGGGATAAACTCAAACCAATGATGAAAACCCCATCTTTTTACCCTTGATGGCAACAACATGATGCGTGCCTCGCTAACCCTTCTGTCAGTGGGTGAGGTCACCGCACGGTATGAACCCAAAACCAAGCGCTTCTCCCATTGCAAGAATCATAGATGAAGTTGTCCAAACAAAACCCACGACTCAAAGAGAATTACAAGGATATGAAATCATGCATATAAGAGATGAGAAGAAACTCAAATAAGAGTCATAGATAATCTGATTATAAATCCACAATTCATCGGATCTCGACAAACACACCGCAAAGAAGATTACATCAGATAGATCTCCATGAAGATCATGGCAAACTTTGTATTGAAGATCCAAGAGGGACAAGAATCCATCTAGCTACTAGCTATGCACCCGAGGGTCTATGGTTAACTACACACGCATCATCGGAGAGGTCATGGTGTTGATGAAGAAGCCCTTTGTATCCGAATCCCCCCTCCGGCAGGGCACGAGAACGTGCCCTAGATGGGATCTTGCGGAGACAGAAGCTTGCGGCGGTGGAAAAGTACTTTCGTGGATCTCTCGCACAGTTTTGGATTTTTCAGGAATTTATAGGCAGAAGAGGTAGGGAAGACGAGCCACAGGGGGCCCACAAGCCTGCTAGGTGCGTGCCCCCCTGGACGCTCCTAGGGGGATTGTGGGGTCCCCTGGTGGCCCCTGCCTTGGTTCTCAAGTCTCGGGCGTATCTTCTGTTCCAGAAAAAAATATTTTCAGAAGTTTTATTCCGTTTGGACATCGTTTAAAATCCTCCTGTGAAAAGGGTAAAAAACACGGAAAAAACAGGAACTCGCACTTGGCACTGAGTTAATAAGTTAGTCCCAAAAAATATATAAAAGGCATACAGAACATCCAAAGTTTGACAAGATAATAGCATGGAACCATAAAAAATTATAGATACGTTGGATACGTATCAAGCCACCCTATTCATGAGTGAGGAAAAGATACGACACTACTATATCCTTAAGTTGTTTCCTTTCTCGCTAAAGGATGATGCTAAGACTTGGTTCACTTCTCTTGCTCCTGGTTGTGTGTGTAGTCCCCAGGATATGATCTACTACTTCTCTGAAAAATATTTCCCTCCCATAAGAAGCAAGCACGAGCACTCTTATTATTGTTCACATCATTCGGTCGTGCAAGCGAAAGGGAATAATGACGATATATGATGAAGTGACTAAGCCTGGAAAAGCTGGTATGAACTCGATCTATTTTGTTTTTGTACATATGACTAGCTCATCGTTCCAAATTCAGCTTTGTTGTGAGAGAAACATGTTTGCAATGACAACTTAGAGATCATAGTTTCTGATGCCATGCTTAATTAGCTAGGAGCTTATAATGGTTTGTCTTGGATGCCAACATGAATCTTGAGATGATTATGATGTAGTATGATAGGATGGTATCATCCTTTGAATGATTCAAGTGGCTTGACTTGGCGCATGTTTACGCATGTAGTTGAAACAAAATAACCATAGCTTCTATGATATTCATGTTCATGGTGATTTATGTCCTACTCATGCTTGCACTCAATGTTGGTTAATCTCAATGCATTTTGATAATTGTTGTCGCTCTCTAGTTGGTCACTTCCTAGTTTTTTCTAGCCTTCACTTGTACTAAGCAGGAATACTGCCTATGCATCCACTTCCAGAAACCCAAAGTTGTTCCATATGAGTCCACCATACCTACCTATTTGCGGTATCTACTTGCCATTCCAAGTAAATTTGCATGTGCCACTCTCTAAACCTTCAAGAAAATAATCTGTTTTGCATGCCTGAATCGCTCATGTGGTGACAAGGGGCGATTAGTATCTTCCATGCTAGGCGTCTCATCCTCGATATGTGTTTATTCACTATCATTAACGAGAAAGGGGCCGGTAATTTGAATGCCCAGTTCCATGCTCGAATCTAAAAGAGAATTGCAAACAAAACTCCCCCTGGATTGTTGTTGGTATGGACGGCACCCGAGTATTCGGCTAGTCGTGGAGTGTGATTAATCGGTGGTGGGGGAGTCAAAACTTCACTTATCTGTTTGGGAACTGCCTATAGTATGTGTAGCATGGAGGATGGTGAAAACTCTTGGTCATTGCGTTGACAATGAAAGCATGCCACCCAAAATTATTTATCTCTGTCTTCAAAGCTTGAGCTCTCGCACCTCTGCAAATCAATGCTTCCCTCTGCGAAGGGCCTATCTATTTATGTTTCTGTTGAGTCATCCTCTTCTTATAAAAGCACCAATTAGAGAGCACCTTTGTCATTCTTATGCTTTGCTTTTAACTGTTATTGAGAGTGAGTGTGACTGGTTCTTCTTTGCCATGAATTACAATGTTCAGTCAGCCCTTGGTCTTTGAAGGTGCTCTGCATTTATGTTATGCGGTCTCAGAAAGAGCTAGCGAGATACCATAAGTTCGCACTTCTTCATGATTGTTTTGATTGAATTGTTGACGTTTGAAACTTATCGTTATTGCTCACTAGTTGATTATGCCATTGATATGAGTTTACCATGAGACCTAGATGTCATTTGCTTATGTGGTCTGCTTATGATCTTCCTGAAATTCTGGATATGAGTTAGGCATAATTGCAACAACAAGATCAAACAGAGTTTGTAAAAGTTTTTCTTTTGTCTCTTTCAGTTTGTCAACTGAATTGCTTGAGGACAAGCAAGGCTTTAAGCTTGGGGGAGTTGATACGTCTCCGTTGTATCTACTTTTCCAAACTCTTTTGCCCTTGTTTTGGACTCTAATTTGCATGATTTGAATGGAACTAACCCGGACTAACGTTGTTTTCAGCAGAATTGCGATGGTGTTGTTTTTGCGCAGAAATAAAAGTTCTCGGAATAACCTGGAAATTTACGGGGATTTTTTGTGGAATGTATAAAAAATACTGGTGCAAGAGTCAACCGGAGAAGTGGAGCATGGAGCCCACAAGCCCACCAGGCGCGCCCCCCTGGCCGCGCCTAGTAGGCTTGTAGGGCTCACGGAGCTCCACCGCCTCCAATTCCAGATCTATTTAGTCCCTTTCGTCCGGAAAAAAAATCAAGGAGAAGAGTTCATCGCATTTTACGATATGGAGGCGCCGCCACCACGTGTTCTTCCTCCGAAGGGCAGATCTCGAGTCCGTTCTGGGCTCCGGAGAGGGGAGATCGTCGCCATCGTCATCACCAACCTTCCTTAATCGCCAATTCCATGATGCTCTTCATCGTTTGTGAGTAATCTCATCGTAGGCTTGCTGGACGGTGATGGGTTGGATGAGATCTATAATGTAATCAAGTTAGTTTTGACGGGGATTGATCTCTAGTATCCACTATGTTCTGAGATTGATGTTGCTACTACTTTGCCATGCTTAATGCTTGTCACTAGGGCCCGAGTGCCATGATTTCAGATCTGAACCTATTATGTTCTTGCCAATATATGTGTGTTCTAGATCCTATCTTGCAAGTTGTAGTCACCTACTATGTGTTATGACCCGGCAACCCTGGAGTGACAATAGCCGGAACCACTCCCGGAGATGACCATGGTATGAGGAGTTCATGTATTCACTAAGTGTTAATGCGTTGGTCCAGTTCTCTATTAAAAGGAGAACCTTAATATCCTGTAGTTTCCATTAGGACCCCGCTGCCACGGGAGGGATGGACAATAGATGTCATGCAAGTTCTTTTCCCTAAGCACGTATGACTACATACGGAATACATGCCGACATTACATTGACGAACTGGAGCTAGTTACATATCTCTCCGTGTTATAACTCTTGCATGATGAATACCATCCCGCATAATTATCCATCACCGATCCAGTGCCTACGAGTTTTTCCTACTGGTCCGTGCTACTATTACTTTGCTGCTACTTCTGTCACTGCTGCTACTGTTACTTTGTTGCTACTGTTGTCACTGCTGCTACTGTTACTGTTGCTACTGTTGCTATCACACTACTCTGCTACTGATGCTTTTCTGAAGATAGTAAGTCTTTCAGGTGTGGTTGAATTGACAACTCAACTGCTAATACTTGAGAATATTCTTTGGCATCCCCTTGTGTTCAATCAACAAATTTGGGTTGAATACTCTACCCTCGAAAACAGTCGCGATCCCCTATACTTGTGGTTTATCAAGATGCATATCAATCAAAGTATCCCAAATTTTCTTTGCATTCTCAAGGCGACTGATTTTGTTGAATTCTTCGGGACACAAGCAGTTGAACAGGATATCACAGGCTTGAGCATCTAATTGTAGGATCTTCACTTCTTTCGTTGTTGCATCACGATCTGGTTCTTTTCCTTCTCCGAAGAAATCACCTTGCACACCAACACGAAAAACAGCCCAAACGACAAGATTATGACCAAGAATAGGCATTTTCATCTTATGCTTCCAACTAGTGAAATTACTGCCATCAAAATATGGACCTCTATGTTGATAATTTTCCTCACTATACGTCATATTCAAATAGATTGTGAGACAAATGGGATGGAGACCAAAGCTCTAAGACGACTTGTAGGATCGAAAGTATGTCTAGGGGGGTGATTAGACTACTTGTCAAGATAAAAACTCATAATTTTCCCAATTTTAAGTTTGGGTCAGTTTTAGCAATTTTGACTAGTCAAGTACACACTACACATGCACATCTAGGAGTATAGCAGCCGAAAGTAAAGCATGCAAGTGTAAAGTAGAGGGCAAGGTAGGGAGATCAAAGGCAAAGGTTAACACAGAGATTTTTGGCATAGCTCCAATAGGTGGTGCTATCGTACGTCCATGTTAGTGGAGACTTCAACCCATGTAGAGTAAGGGCTACGAGAGTGCACGAAGGGCTCCACCCACAAGGGTTCCACAAAGAAGCGGCCTTGTCTATTCCACCATGGCTTCCATCCACACAAGACTATCCTCACTCATGGTAGATCTTCAAGAAGTAGGCAACCTCCTTTCCCTTAGAAACATCTTGGTTCAACTCCACAACACGAAGTAGGAGGCTCACAAGCGACACCTAACCAATCTAGGAGGCAACACCCTCCAAAAGGTAATAGATGTGGTAGAACAATGAACTCCTTGCTCTTGTGCTTCTAAAGATAGTCTCCTCAATACTCAACCACTCTCTCTCTCTTAGATTTGGCAGGGGTAGGAGAGATTGATCTTGTAGAAAGCAACTTGGGGATGCTAGAAATCAAGGTTCAAATGGTTGGAATGGAATCTCTTGATCTCAACACATGAGTAGGTGGCTCTCTCTATGAAAAATGGATCTGGCAAGTGTAAGTGTGTTCTGAGTGCTTCCCCTACGAATGAGAGGTAGGTGGAGGGGTATATATAGGCATCCCCCAAAATCCAACCATTACAACATTATTGCCCAACTCAGTGACACAAAAATGAATCTTAGTGGTACGGAGTTGCCCTAAATGTGGCAACTTTTGAATTACCAGTGAGACCGATATAGGAATCTTGGTGGTACTGATACGATGAACTAGACCAGTTTCCAAATCTCAGTGACATAAATTCCGATTCTTGAGATCTTATGAACAGAAAGGTGGTCACTGAATGTAGGTGGAACCGATAGGAATGTTGGTGGTACCGAGATGGTATGGTTTGGCATAGGTTCTGTCAAGTGTAAAATTGGTAGGGCCGAATGGAAATTGTTGGTGGCATTGCTGATTTAGGTTGGGACATAGATACTTTGTGGGAAAATGGCTGAGTATTTTTGGTGGCTACCTCTAAGCACTTGAGGAACCAATTCGTCATAGTACCTCATCCCCTTTTAATAGTATTGGCTTTCCTATGGACTCAAAGTGATTTCTCACAAAGTATAAAATGAAGAGTCTTCTTTCTTGAAGCTTGAGCCAATCCTATTCCTTCCTTCATCAAGGGGCTTCTCGTCACAATCCTATAGGCAAAGCATATTTGAAATTTTCTGAAATATACTTAGATAAACTCATTAGCCGAATGATGCATATGTTTTGATTAATTACCAAAACCACCTAAGGGAGTAATTGTGCTTTCACCCACCTCCTTGTAACTCACGAGCTTGTGGTGGGAGGAGATGTTGGTGAAGTTCTGTGGATGACCGAGGTCAGACTCATAGAATGCCTTGGCCTTCTTGTAGAGGTAGTATGGGCCATGGCATAGAGGTCATACACCTTTGCCATCTCTGTGTTATTGTGATGCGCCTAAAAGAGAGGAACAAAGTATTAGTAAAGGGCTCAAGCTAGCATGAAAAATGAATTGCATGAATCATGATGCAAATCACATACCCAGTTCCGCCAAACTAAAACAAGTTTGCGCTGGCTTGATGGTGCGGCACACCAATCATTTGGGCACGCCGGTCCTTCACATTGTAGTGTAAGGATCGCCATTGGCCTATGCACAACTCATCCACCAACGCCTCCCAATAATCCATCTTATCCACACACCATCTCGGGGGCACCTATAAGTTAGTAAAGAGAATTTTGAGCTCTACGTCTATGAATCAAATCAAGGAGATTAAGTAGAAGGCCTTAACAATAGGTAATTACCTTCATGTACTGGTGCTTCTTCACAAACTTTTCGCGGCATGACGACTTATCTTTCTTAATACTACGCGATGCGTTGTAGTCTTGAAGAGCCTGGACCCGAGCCTCATGGCTTAAGTTCTCCAATAGGCACTTGCACTCGGTATCGATAACCTTGGTTGCCGCCTCCTCATATCCCTCCTCACACCTATAGAAGGTATGCAATCAAACAAGACAACACTAATTAGTACAACAACTAGCTATATTGTTAATTTTAGATTGTGTAAATGGGGAAATTACCCCAAACTTGTTGTTCACCATCTCGGCCCTTGTGTGGCATAAGACACCGTCGATCATCTCCTTCGGCGGGGCCTGGCCAGTGTTGTAGTGCTCCCAGCTAAATCCTAGTTGAGGAACGTGACCCTCACCGGGCAACGCGACAAACAACAATAAATTTTGCCGGCAAAGCACACCAAGGACGGTGTTCGGCTTGCGCACTCCAAGGAGGTGATGCCAACCCCTGCGGTATGACAAGGTCAACGCATTACATATTTAAAGAAACGTGAAGGCAAAAGGTACAAAAAGAGTAAATGCACCTACTTATCCCCAATAGGCCTAATCAGCGGCCTCTGCTCGCGGGTCGCCAGCATGGCCAGTATTCATTACCACCATGCTAGTACACGGTGATCCCCTTTACCAACTCGCCCTCACTATCAATACACTCATCCCGGCCACCATCAGCATGGCCCTCCTATCCCTCGGTCCGATCCGGCCAGGTATCCCATCCGAACGTCTCGTGGGACGTAGCCCCTGGATCCCGAGTGTCGTGGTTTTGTCACGACAGATGTCCTCGTGAAAGGACTTAGTACTGGAGCCATCGCATCTTGGTGGCGACTCAAAGGGGTTAAGCGGGAGAGACACGGCGATTTACCCAGGTTCAGCCCCTCGTGAGGAGGTAAAAGCCTACGTCCTGCTTTGGTGTGTATTGATATGGTTTCGATTACAAGGAGGGCGTAACTCGCCGAACCTAGCAATCGATGATTTCTAACCTCCCCTCCATCCCCCAGGACTCGCCTTTATATATAGGTCGATCCCCTAGGGTTTACAAGGATTCTTTCCTTCCTACAATTCGTGACCCCTGCGGTCTCTAAGTCACCATCTTCCGAAGCTTCGAGACCTTCCAGGAGCTATCACCGTCATACGACCTTGATTCTGCCAAGACGAGGCCCAACTAAATGTTTAGGTGAATCGCCTAATGGATAACCCGGCCCAACTAGGGCGGGTCATCCACAGGTAATATCCCCAACATTGGGCTCCAAATTGACTTGAACTTTTCTTTTTCATGCTAATACCTCTGCTCCATTGAAGGCGATTCATCACTCATTTTTCTTCATATGTCAGAAATTGTACACCCGCCATTCGGAACTGAAAATTCTTTAAGTCGCCAAACCATTACTGATTAGCCTCTTCTTATTCCTCGAATTTCGGGAAGACAGTCACAATCCCAACGGATCTTTAGCGCATTGTTATCCCGAAATCTTCGGCACGCATTTATAGCGAATCCTTTTATCCCCCAGCGGTTCCCGCTCACGGCGCCTCGATTCCAGCACCCGCTTTGATAAATAGGCCAGGGGGGACAGAACTGGCGCTTCCCACCTACCAGTCCTGTCACCTTCCTCCCCATCTGCACAGCGAGAAAATCTCATCGCCCCCGAGGAATCCGCCGCCGACCGTGCTTTCGGCTTTCACGCGAGGAGCTTCGGTGCCGCCTGTAGGCCTTCGCCGTCGTCCAGTCTCGCGCCGCAACCAACCCATCCGCCGTCGTCGTCGTCGACTGCATCGCCGTCGACCATCTCGCCATTAACCACGAACTCTGCGGCCGCTGAAGACCTCTTCACCCGACGGAACGCCCGTGCTTCTTCAACAAACTCCATCACCGTCGGCTTCTTTCACCCGAAAGTATCAGGTTAGGCCTCCGCCCATTTTTAGGAGTAGATTCAATCTCTGCTTGAAGCTCCAGCCATTGCCATGTTCTCGATGTTCCTTGCGTACAGGCGGTGCCTACCCTGAACCGATTAGCATGAATGTCGATAGGATAGCTAATGTTTTGAATACCTTTACTCATCCGCCTTTACTTGTGAATCTTTGAAAATAACGTTTTCACCAAGCGAAGGGCGTCATCTGATAATAAACTGCTGCGTCCAGTCATTTTTCTTAGGTTTTCTCATCTGCGTGGTAGATCCATTCTTTACTTACTGTTTGCAAAAAGCTGTTTATAGTCTTCATACTCTGATACTTCAAACGAGCGCCTTTACCATCTTTAGAACGTAGCCCTTGTGAATAGCCACACTCCGTAAGTCGCCATAGTAACCCAACTCGGCCCTTCGATTTGGCGGGTCAAACCCTTCCCTTAGTCAAAGTACTCGGAGGGTTGAATGAACTGATTTCACCCCATACAGTAGATGTTCGAGACATGTAATTTCATACTTTACTTATTTGTAGCATGGGCGCCATCTTCAAAAGTGACTGGCTTCCTACCAAGGTCGATGACACCATATTAGCTGATTATGTGAAAACGGGTAGCTTGGATCCTCAGAACGTCATTGGCTGGCGAACCGGGTTCGGAGAAGATCTCCCTAACCCCAAAGAAGGGGAGATAGTCGTTTTTGTTGAACACCTGGAGCGAGGTTTTAAGCCGCCCGGATCAAAGTTTCTTAGGGATGCCATGACTTTCATGAACGTCCGCCTCCAGGATTTGGGACCCAATTCCATAAGTAACTTGTGCCAATTCCAAGTTTTCTGTGAGGCTTATCTGCAGATTGAGCCCTCTATTCCTTTATTCTGGCATTTTTTTCATCTGAATCGCCAAACGGAATTCCACAACGGCCCCAGCTTGGAACTTGGCGGCGTCAATGTCCAACGCCGCAGGGATAGCTCGTTCCCCTCACTCGCCATGCCTAGCCATCCCAAAGGTTGGGGTGAGTCTTGGTTCTACTGTCAAGAGACTTCTCCTGCAGGCGAGAACAAGCTTCTGGGCTACATGACAACTCGCCTTTCGACCAACTTCAAGCTTCCAGACAAGCTCACCGAGGAGGAATAATCGGAATTCATCCCGATACTGTCTGAATTAAGATCCTTGACGAACAACGACCTTACTGGGGTTGACCTAATCCGCTGCTGGGTCGAATGGCGTATCCTCCCTCTGAGCTGCCGGGACGGTCTGATGTGTGAATTTGATGGCACCCTGGATCATCCTCAATGTTATTTCCATACGGCTTTAACAGAACAGGACATTGTTACCATTATCAAAAAGCTGACTGGTGAGCCTGCGGGAAAATGCGGCCAAATCGGCCTCAAGCCTTTCTGCAAAATTAACCCGGCGCCCAAGGTGAACAAACCTAACCCGCCTTTGGTATTAACTCTTTATGCTTCATTTGTATTGTGGTTTCGTAACATATGCCATTTTAGAAAGGCGATAAGTTCTGGTCCAGGAAGCCCAAAAGGCCAGCCATGAAAAATGTTAGACCGCCCTCAAAGAAAACCAAGGTTAAGGGCAAATCTGCTGCGCCTGAGCCATCCGAAGTCGATGAATCTCAAGTCGGCGATGCACTTTCGGAGGTAAAAATTTGTCCTCTTTTCACTCGCCATCCATTACTGTTAACCTTTGTATTTATATCTCTCCCTCTCCTTGTAATAGAATGAAGACAACGAAAGCCAGGAGGACTCTGTTGAGGTAATTTATGTTTCCTCTGATTCATCTCCTTCTCCACCTAAGACGGCCAGGCGAATTTGTGGGAAAGTTCCCTTCTCACATCCAAATGCTTGTTTGGACCCAAATTTCTTACTGAAGAAAGCACAGCATACCTCAAATCGGAAAACACAAAGTCACTCCGGTGATCTGGTATCCAGCTTACCAGCAACGAACAAAAGGAAACCAAACGAGGTACTTTATGAATAACAGTTCTTCATGTCTCTTAGGATCACGCTTGTAACCCGCGTGTATTATTGACGTATAATTCTTGCAGAATTCTCCTCCCACATCTGGCGACTCAGTGATGTCGACACTTCCACCAATGATTCGAGTTCCAGGGTAAGTCTTTTGATAACCTTGCTTTGAATCTTGAGAGTAATGAACTTTCAGTTCCTTAATGTGTTTATTCCCTCTTTTTAGGGCACAAGCCAAGAAAAGGAAAACCAGTGGATCAACTCCTGTCACAGCTTCAGAACCCATTAAAGAATCAACTCCGATTCAAGACAACCCGGATCAAGCTGAGCCTGAAAATCAAATGGATCTTCCTGAGTCGCCGAAGGAAACAATGGATACCCCTAAGCCGCCAAGTCCATTGATGACAACAGAAGACCCAGATGTTGTGGTTATTACTGGTACCGGCTTTTCTAAGCCGGCGGCAACAATTTCGTCCAAACATGTAGCATCCTCCTCTCAATCCATTCCCGAGTCTAGGCTCTCCAAAGCGAAGCTTTCCGAATATGAAAATCTGGAGTTTAAGGAACTCTGCTCTGGTTTTGCAAGTCGCCTGGAGGCGAGCTATGAGATGGAGAAAAGCCTGCTGTGGATGTTAAAAAACAAACATGAGGTAAGTTTTGTTATACTATATTATTCCCATAAACCCCCAAGGGCCGGGTCATCAGTAAAAAGATGAGCCGGGTCTTGAAAAATTTAGAAAAACTTTGCGACCAGTAACCCCCAAGGGCCGGGTCATCAGTAAAAAGATGAGCCGGGTCTTGAAAAATTTAGAAAAACTTTGCGACCAGTAACCCCCAAGGGTCGGGTCATGAGTAAGAAGATGAGCCGGGTCTTGAATAATTTAGAAAAACTTTGCGACCAGCAACCCCCAAGGGCCGGGTCATCAGTAAAAAGATGAGCCAGGTCTTGAAAAATTTAGAAAAAGTTTGCGACCAATAACCCCCAAGGGCCGAGTCATCAGTAAAAAGATGAGCCAGGTCTTGAAAAATTTAGAAAAACTTTGCGACCAGTAACCCCCAAGGGCCGGGTCATCAGTAAAAAGATGAGCCGGGTCTTGTAAAATTTCATCTGAAAAGAAAAAAAATATACATTAGCCCCCAAGTGTCAGGGATATTGCTTGCAGTTTTACTGAGACTTGCCCTTATTTTGTACTTTCAACAGGAAACTCTTGCTCAGACCGAATCGGCGCTGGGTGATTTAAAGAAAAACTTATCTGGTCAACAAGACGCCCGAGCTAAGTCGGAGGAGAGATGCCAATTGGCCTTGGCTGAACTGGAGAAACTCAAGGCCGAGTTGAAAAGAGCTCAAGCTGACCAAGATGCCGCCGTAAAAAGAGCAGAGAAGGCTGAAGCCAGGCTAGCCACTGTACAACAGGAATTGTCCGGCTTAAAGCGTCATATCTCCAACATGACGCAAGCCGTCTTTGGTAATCTTACTTAAACTTTTGATCTCCTCTTTTTTTTTATAAATAATTCTTATCATAAGTCGCTCATCATCATGATTCCTTGCTCAGGTCCGAGAGCCGCCAACCTTCAAGAAGACTGCATGCTGGTGCTGAAGGCGATTTACAAGCTGACAGAGCAATTGTACACAGGCAGTATCTTGACTGTTAAAGCCGTGATGGGTGCCAAAGAACCTATAACTTCCATAAAGAAGGTGCTTGGCTGCTTATCCACACTTCCCCCCTCAGATTGGCGAGCTAACTCGGTCAGCCGCCCGAAAGGGTATTCTGACTGCCCTGAGTCGCTGCTTGGCGTATGCTCCAGGGATCAACCTGGAAGAGGTAGCAGCAGGCTTTCCTCAGCTTAAAGACGATGGGTCAGAATTCGTTGAAGAGGACTATCAATGCGTCGTCAAGGACTCCCGGCTGGCAGCAACCCAACTCGCAACAAGGCTTGATTTATCAAAGTATCAGGCGGCTTATGATAGCAAAAACAAGAAGGTCAACCCGCCAACCTTTGTGACAACCAGTCTAACTCCTCGGCGACCCAAGAACCCTTTCGACTTGGAAGCAGACCTGGCATCAATCCTGACTGATGAAGATGACTTCGCAGCTATGGCTAAGTGCAAGTGGGTACTAGGCGACTTGCAAATCGAAGTCGGCCAAAGCTCACATCAGGATGATCCTAAGGCGCCAGCAAAATAAACCTTATTGATTTTGGCCTGAGAGCCATGTAATAGGTCTTTTTCCATAAATCAGTATTGTTTTGGTGATACCCTTTGCAAGAATCTTTATATCGCCCTTAAGGCGATTTGGAATATTTGACCCGCCTTTTTAAGAATCCTTTATGATGCTTAATTTGCCATGGATGAAACAATTTTGATCATCCTCCTGACTTAAGCTTTTGAAAATAGCACATGTGAAATCAAACAAATGATAAATACTTTCAATAGGCATCAGAAAGAAAGATTTAAAAACCCTCGAGGCTATGCCATGAAGAAAAAATAGCAACAACAATTTCGTCGGCTCATAAGGTCGCGACAGGATGAGGCGAGTCAGAAAGCTCGTGCACACACCCTAAATGCAGGTTTCGTCGGCTCATAAGGTCGTGACAGGATGAGGCGAGTCAGAAAGCTCGTGCACACACCCTAAATGTAGGTTTCGTCGGCTCATAAGGTCGCGACAGGATGAGGCGAGTCAGAAAGCTCGAGCACACACCCTAAATGCAGGTTTCGTCGGCTCATAAGGTCGCGACAGGATGAGGGGAGTTAGAAAGCTCGAGCACACACCCTAAATGTAGGTTTCGTCGGCTCATAAGGTCGTGACAGGATGAGGTGAGTCAGAAAGCTCGAGCACACACACTAAATGCAGGTTTCATCGGCTCATAAGGTCGCGACAGGATGAGGCGAGTCAGAAAGCTCAAGACACACCCTAAATGCAGGTTTCGTCGGCTCATAAGGTCGCAACAGGATGAGGCGAGTTAGAAAGCTCGAGCACACACCCTAAATGCAGGTTTCGTCGGCTCATAAGGTCGCGACAGGATGAGGCGAGTCAGAAAGCTCGATCACACACCCTAAATGCAGGATTCTGTTGGCTCATAAGGTCGCAACAGGATGACACAATTGCTTTGTAATGAAGAAGCCCCCAAGCCAGGGAGTATTTGTAACTTTATTACTTCATAATGAAATTGAAAAACTTACAAAGTGTAGAGCTTAAGAGATCAAGTGTAATAAGGCTGCAGATGGGCAATATTCCAGGGGCGAGTTGACTCAGCCTCCGTGGTTGGCCGATTAGGCCGGAGATCCACCAAATAATAAGAGCCATTGCGGAGATTCTTGCTGATGACGAACGACCCTTCCCAAGGTGGTGACAGCTTGTGCATGCCGGCTCGATTTTGTATCAACCGAAGAACCAAGTCGCCTTCCTGAAAGGTCCGACTCTTAACCAGGCGACTATGGTAACGCCGCAGATCCTGCTGGTAGATAGCCGAACAGGCCGCAGCCAGGTCACGCGCCTCCTCTAAGGCGTCCAAAGAGTCTTGACGCGCCAGCTCATTGCCTTGTTCCACATATGCGGCGAGTCTAAGTGAGTCATGCCTTATGTCAGTAGGGAGAACAACCTCTGCTCCATAGACCAGAAAGGAAGGGGTGAAACCCGTGGATCGGTTCGGGGTGGTCCGAATACTCCACAACACCGAAGGTAATTCTTCAACCCAACATCCTGGGGTTTTTTCCAGGGGAACCATGAGTCGGGGCTTAATCCCTCGCAAAACCTCCTGATTCGCCCTCTCTGCCTGCCCATTAGATTGTGGGTGAGCGACTGCAGAAACATCAAGTCGGATATGTTCTCAAAGACAAGACTCCTGCATCGCCCCTTGGGACAAGTTAGTACCATTATCAGTAATGATACTATGCGGATATCCAAACCGGAAAATCAGCCTTCTCAAAAATTTGACCGCCGTTTCCGCATCGCAAGCTCCAACAGGTTCCGCCTCAACCCACTTTGTGAACTTATCAACCGCCACCAACAGGTGGGTCTTCTTGTTAGAGCACATTTTCAAGGGGCCGACCATGTCCAGCCCCCAGACTGCAAAAGGCCAAGTAATGGGAATCATTCTTAATTCTTGAGCCGGCACATGAGCCTGCCTCCCATAACGCTGGCACCCTTCGCACCGACGAACTATATCTTCTGCATCTGCATGAGCCGTCAGCCAAAAGAAACCATGACGGAAAGCCTTCGATACCAAAGAACGTGACCCGGCGTGATGCCCACAATCTCCGGAATGAATGTCATTTAAGATTATGCATCCTTCTTCGGAGGAAACACATCGCTGAAAAACTCCAGAGGCGCTCCGTGTATATAACTCGCCATTGATGATGACCATGGATTTGCTACGCCGAACGATTTGGCGAGCCAAAACTTCGTCGGCCGGTAACTCGCCCCGAGCAAGATAAGCCAGATAAGGGAGAACCCAATCCGGAGTGACATGGAGAGCCGCCACGAGCTGAAACTCGGGATCTGGTATCGCGAATTCCTCCTCTGATGATAAAATCACGGATGGTTTATGTAAGATATCCAGAAAAACATTAGGAGGAACCGGCTTTCTCTAGGAGCCAAGTCGTGAAAGGGCGTCAGCTGCCTCGTTGAGGGGCCGATCAATATGGTCCACATGATAGCCATGAAAATGACCCGCCACATCAGACACAGTCCGCCTGTAGGCCGCCATCATAGGGTCCCGAGAATCCCAGGTACCCGAAACTTGATGTGCCACCAAATCAGAGTCGCCAAAACATCTGACCCGTGTTAGATTCATCTCCTTGGCGAGTCGCGAGCCGTGAAGCAAAGCTTCGTATTCCGCTGCATTGTTGGTGCACGGAAACATGAGTTGGAGAACGTAACAGAACTTATCTCCTTGAGGGGATACCCACACCACACCAGCCCCCGAGCCTTCCTGCTGCCTAGACCCATCAAAATAAATAGTCCAGTAAGTGAGATCGGGCCGGTCTTCCGGAGCCTGTATCTCCGTCTAGTCGTTGATGAAATCAACTAATGCCTGGGACTTGATGGCTGTGCGGGGAGTATACTGTATGTGATGGGGCCCAAGTTCAATCGCCCACTTGGCGATTCGCCCTGGTGCCTCCCGATTCTGGATGATGTCCCCAAGGGGGGCAGAGATAACCACTGTGATAGGGTGTTCTTGGAAATAATGCTTAAGTTTTCGGCTCGCCATAAACACCCCATACACCAATTTCTGCGAGTGTGGGTATCGCTGCTTGGAAAGAGTTAGCACCTCGCTGATAAAATATACCGGGCGTTGCACTGGGTATTCCTTCCCTTCCTCCTTTCTCTCAACGACCACTGCCACACTTAATGCTTTGGAATTTGCCGCGATATACAGAAGCATGGGCTCTTTTTCAGTCGGGG
This sequence comes from Hordeum vulgare subsp. vulgare, assembly GCF_904849725.1. Classification (NCBI taxonomy): domain Eukaryota; kingdom Viridiplantae; phylum Streptophyta; class Magnoliopsida; order Poales; family Poaceae; genus Hordeum; species Hordeum vulgare. The sequence goes on along the minus strand of NC_058518.1, from coordinate 240,985,933 downwards.
CAGCCAGGACTGGCGGGTTGACCAATTGGCGTTTCAGGGCTTCGAGCGCCTCGTCTGCCTCGTTTGTCCAAACAAATCGATCAGATTTCCACAATAACTGATAAAGAGGGATCGCCTTCTCCCCCAGGCGACTCATGAAACAACATAGAGCCGCAATGCGACCCGCCAGTCGTTGAACTTGATTAACGTTCGCCGGCTTTCCAAGGGACGTAACCGCTTCGATCTTGTCCGGATTAGCTTCAATGCCGCGCTCCGATACCAGGAAACCCAGCAATTTCCCTGCAGGCACACCAAAAACACACTTGGTGGGATTTAACTTCATCTGATATACCCGTAGATTATCGAACGTTTCCTTGAGGTCCTCCAATAGTGTCTCCCCCTGGCGGGTCTTGATCACAATATCATCGACGTAAGCATGGACGTTGCGACCAATTTGGTTATGAAGACAATTCTGGATGCAGCGTTGATATGTCGCCCCCGCACTCTTGATTCCAAAGGGCATAGACACGTAACAAAAGGCCACGAAGGGGGTTATGAAGGCCGTTTTCTCTTGATCTTCCACGTCCATCTTGATTTGGTGATATCCTGAATAGGCGTCCAGAAAGCACAATCATTCGCATCCCGCCACCGAGTCAATGATTTGGTCGATGCGGGGAAGAGCAAGGGATTTTTTGGACAAGCTCTGTTGAGGTCCGTGTAGTCAATACACATACGAAAAGTACCATTCTTCTTGAGTACCAAAACCGGGTTAGCCAGCCATTTGGGGTGAAAAACTTCCACGATGAACCCGGTGGTTAAGAGACGGGCGACTTCTTCCCCAATCGCCTTGCATCGCTCCTCGTTAAACCTGCGAAGGTACTGCTGGATGGGTTTGCACTTTGGGTCAACATTAAGATGGTGCTCAGCGAATTCTCTCGGCACACCAGGCATGTCAGAAGGTTTCCATGCAAAGATGTCCCGATTCTCACGGATGAATTCGATGAGCGCGCTTTCCTATTTGGGATCCAGACCCGTCCCAATGGTGAACTGCTTGGATGAATCGCCAGGCACGAAATCGATTGTCTTAGTGCCATTCGTTGGTTTGAACTTGACGGGCGACTCAGAGTCTGTAGTTGGCTTCTTCAGGGGTGACATATCCGCCGGGTCAACATTAGCCCGATGGTGTTTGAGCTCTTCCGCAGCACAGGCGACTTCCGCATAAGCCGTGTCCCCTTCTTCACATTCATTTGCGATCCTTCTATCTCCATCAACCGTGATGGGTCCTTTGGGACCAGGCATTTTGAGCTTGAGGTAGACATAGCACGGGCGAGCCATGAAGCGGGCGTAAGCCGGTCGCCCAAACAGCGCATGGTAGGGGCTTTTCAATTTGACCTCCTCGAAGATTAGAGACTCCGACCTATAATTCTGTGCATTTCCAAACGCCACTGTGAGCCTGACCCGGCCTATGGGATAAGCCGACTTGCGTGGGACAATTCCGTGGAAAATCGTGGTTGAAGGCATCAGGTCCTTTTCCAATAGATTCATCCTTTGGAAGGTGTCGAAGTATAGGATATTGATGCTGCTGCCACCATCCATTAGTACTTTTGATAGGGTGTAACCCCCAACTTGGGGAGCCGCGACCAACACCAGATCGCCCGGGTTATCCACTCTCGACGGGTGATCCTCCCTGCTCCACGTTATGGTCTGCTTAGACCAATGGAGGTATCTGGGAATCGCCGGTTCGGATACACTGTATGCCCGATGACTCACCTTCTTATCACGCCTACAAGCATTAGTGGTGAAAACGTGATACTGCCCATTACTTAACTGTTTGGGGTTGCTGCGGAAGCCCCCATTATCGTCCTGACCCTGCGGAGCCCCCTGTGGGGGTGGCTGCTGGAAAGCTCCCGGCGGGTTGTACCGCCGCTGGTGGTGCACCGAGTATTGGCCACCTCCTGGCTACGGGCCTCCCTGAGCCACCTGTTCGGGAAAACCACCGAAGGGGTTCTGTCCTTGGTTGGGCGCGGCGAATTGCTCCTGGCGCTGGTACGGGTCATCACTTTGACTCTTCTTGATCGCCTCCGCCCGAAGCTCTCGGATCACGAAGCAATTTTCCCAAGAGTGACTCGCCGGGCCGTCTGCCGTGGCATGGTGCGGGCAAGGGCCCTTGAGTAGCTCTTCATAGTTACGCGGCCTCTTCCCGCTGAACCCTCGATTCTTCTTTTTGCCGTTTTTGACGCGGCGACTAAGTCCGAGGGCTCCTCCTGCGGTCTCCGCTTGCCATTGGTCCCTTGATTGTGACGGTTACGCCCCTGGAACCGGGTGTGATTTTTGGATGACTCGCCCTTCTTAGGCGAGTTAGCCTTACCATCCTCGCCAGGATCTTTGGTATCATCGGCCTCAGCATACCTAGTGAGGGTGTCCATTAGCTCGCCCATGTCTTGAACCTTTCGTTTGAGTCGCCCTAATTTTTCAACCAAGGGTTTGTAATGGCAATTGTGCTCGAGGATGAGCACATCTTGAGCCGCCGTAATACCATCTGACGAATGAATAATTTCTGCAACCCGCCGTGACCATTGGTGGGCCGACTCGTCCGGGCGCTGAACACAGTGCTGTAGATCGACGATCGTCATCGGACGTTTGCATGTTCCTCAGAAGTTTTTGATGAAGCGCTCTTTTAACTCGCCCCAGGACTGGATGGAATTGGGAGGTAAGTTTTTCAACCAAGTGCGAGCTGACCCGTCGAGCATCATCGTAAAGTATCTGGCGCAAACCGCCTCGTTTACGTCGAGCATGTCCATGGCGATCTCGTAACTCTCGATCCATGACGCCGGCTCGAGGTCTGGGGTATAATTAGGCACTTTCCTTGGTCCCTTAAAGTCTTTGGGCATCTTTTCGTTCGAAAGGGCCGGGGACAAGCATGGTACCCCAACTCGCCCTCCGCCCACAACGAGGGGGGCCGGGGCATCTGGGATGTTCGGGAGGTCCCGGCCCGGCGGGTTCCGTTCGCGCGGGTTGTCCTGTGGGACGTGTCGCGGCCCGCTGTTTACGGCGGGTTGGTCCTCTGGCCTGCTCCTGGTATAACTTGCCTGAGGGGTAGAATGCAACCTCTGGAGGCTATGTGAGAACTGGGCAATTTGAACCACCGTCGTCTTCAACATCTCGATGGCATTCCTTGCTTCTATCTCGGCACGAGTGTTGCCGTGAATCGGGAGAGACTCCAGATGGCGCGTTGCGGCAAGCACGTTATCCACCGGGTTGGAAAAGTGGCCTTGAGGCGTCCGGGACCGGGGAATGTGATCCTCAACTAGCTGAGCTGGCGGGTTAGGTGGGCGGCCCGGCCCTCCTGCCGGAGCGGCTCCCGTCCCAGGTGTTCGTGGAGTATCGAACAGGCGGGTCGGATTAAGGTCATGGGGCAGGCGACCCTGGTGTCTCCGCTGATGGACAGCGTCAGACGCGCGCTGCTGTCTCTCGAGCCGCCAGTTGTCAGTGTTTAAACGCATCCTTTCGGCCGTAATTTGAGCTTGCCGAGTCTCAATCCTGGCGGACTCCATCTCGGCGTCCCGATGAGCCTTTTCCATTGCCTCTCTGAGTTTCGCCAGCTCCGTGTTTATCTCCTCTTGGTTCTCTGGTGTGAGGGGATTCGCCATTAGCCTTGTGATCTCCGCCGCTAAATCCACCAGGACTGCGGCCGGAGTCCTGGACGTCTTGCCGGTTCCATCGCCTCTAGTAGGGTTTTGTGTGGGTTGAGTCGCCCCCGCCATGTAGATGGGGATCTGGCGGCGGGTTCGGTCAAGGATTTCTGGGTCCATGGCCAGCGACAAGCCCCCGAGACAATCCCCATGAAGAGACCGGATTGAATCTGAGTCGCCCATGGATGATATGTCATCAGAGTTGACCGGTGTAGTTTCCTGAGTCGCCGAGTGCTCTGGCTCCTCCGATCCCTGCGTGAACCCCACGAAGACCGGGCGAGTCAGGTTTTGCGTTATGATTTGGCGGACGTACCTGGCCGGCTCGACGATGTCATTGGAGGCGTCCGGCTCAGGCACGGATGATCCGATGATGCCGATGAAGATGTTGATCTTGCCGAAGGGGACCCTGTAGCCAGATTCAATTGAATCCACTTCAGGTCCCCATTGCCGGTTGTCAATGTAGGTTATCCCGCGGCGGCTCCGAGTCATGAGCGCCGTCGCGTAACTCCCAAACCCTGGTAGGGCTCCCTTTGAGAACTCAACTCCACCGTGCTTAGGCCCCACGGTGGGCGCCAACTGTCGTGGTTTTGTCACGACAGATGTCCTCGTGAAAGGACTTAGTACTGGAGCCATCGCACCTTGGTGGCGACTCAAAGGGGTTAAGCGGGAGAGACACGGCGATTTACCCAGGTTCGGCCCCTCGTGAGGAGGTAAAAGCCTACGTCCTGCTTTGGTGTGTATTGATATGGTTTCGATTACAAGGAGGGCGTAACTCGCCGAACCTAGCACTCGATGATTTCTAACCTCCCCTCCGTCCCCCGGGACTCGCCTTCATATACAGGTCGATCCCCTAGGGTTTACAAGGATTCTTTCCTTCCTACAACTCGTGACCCCTGCGGTCTCTAAGTCGCCGTCTTCCGAAGCTTGGAGACCTTCTAGGAGCTATAACCGTCATACGACCTTGATTCGGCCAAGACGAGGCCCAACTAAATGTTTAGGTGAATCGCCTAATGGATAACCCGGCCCAACTAGGGCGGGTCATCCACAGGTAATATCCCCAACACCGAGTCTTGTTGGTTGATGCCCCTAGTACAGGAGTCTCGTGGGCTGAAGCCTCTAGAGCCGGAGTCTCATGGGCCGACGGCCTGTCGATTCGAGGCTCCTAGTCCGAAGTCCCCATAGCCTCCACCTCAAATGGATGTACCCTAGTAGTCTTGTGCTCAGGTGAATGAGTTGGGGGTGGCGGCGAGGACGGTGTAGCTGTCTGCCTAACTCTCCCTACCCGACCTCCTCCCCTGGTGGGCAACGATGCTGACAAAGAAGCACCTACTTTTGTCCCGAGACTCTCTTCCAACAATCTACAGAGAGATTGGGGTGGAATATAAGTACCCCTCCCACAGGTCGCCGACGAAGAAGTACCCATGGAGTGACGTAGACCCACGCCCACCATCTTTCAACACCTTCCATGACAAAGAGTGAAATAAATTAGTACAACATAAAAATTTGAATACATCACATGAATAATAAAATGTACATATATAAGTTAAGTTGGGATGCATACAAACTAATAATAGTCTAGAGAGTCATTCTTTGGAAAAATGATATAGGAATCATTCTTTGACATGAATATCTGGGAGCGATCTAGACCTGCGCCCACCATCTTTCAAATATACGGGAATAAGAACAATTCTAAGGAATCAGAAATTGCGGAAAAATGTACAGATGACTTACTCGATGTACGGCCACACTTCTGTTAGGTTGTTGAAGATATACAACTAAATGGTCCTCTATTCTTCGACATCCAATGCTATTGGTTTCGAAGCACCGACTAGTGCAATGTTCCCTTTGAGTAGGCTGATGTTGGAGCCACCTTTTTTAGAGTCTCCATCATTGTACCGAGGCTTCTGATTATGCAAATAACGATTTCTGTCTTTGTAGTGTGCTTTCACAAAGTTTGCCACCTCCTCAGTAATGAATTCCTCGGCCATCGATGCTTCAATTCTACGTTTATTTTTACATTTTGCTCGTAGCGTCTTATGCATCCTTTCAGTTGCAAAGCACCAACTATTTTGCACGGGCCCACCCAATCTTGCCTCGGTCGGGAGATGTAAAATCAAATGCTACATTGGATTAAAGAAGCCCGATGTAAATATTTTCTCTACTTGTAGAGCAACTTCGGCGCCAACTCCAACATGTCATCTACCACGCTAGGCAATAGTTCTTTCGCACAAAGAACACAGAAGAAATAGCTCAGCTCTGAAGCACTAGCCATTCATCCTCAGGAATAAAGCGACGCAACATCACCAACATTACCCCCTCTACCATATGTGCCAATCATTATTCTTGAGAACAACTATTTTCAATTTTTCAAGACTCGCTCCCCTGTTTAGATTCACTACATAACCATCAGGGAACAACAACTGCATTTTGACCCAAAACATAATTTCCCTCATAGCTCCCCTTTTTAGATTAAACCAGGCATTTTGCTTTGACCAGTTTTTCTTTCCTTTCGATTGTCGCATGTTTTGTAATGGTCTAACACATAGAGTGTGCTGATCAACTCTACCCTTGGGATTATCCTTTGTTTCCACTCTATGCCAAACAATGTACCAAAAATGGCCTCTCCGATATTCTTTTCGATGTACAACATGTTGATGTTATGTGGAAGAAGGAGGTATTTGAAGTAAGGGAGATCCCAAAAGCATGTCTCGTGAGTCCACGTGTGTTCCGGATTATACCCCTTGAAATATCGTGGATGCTTTGGATCAGGCTCGAGAGCATATAACTGATCCAGGATCGGTTGGCCTGTCAACGCGGGAGGTGTCCAGTTTTTCACAAATTTACCTTTGATTAAGTTCATCATGTCTTTTCTGAACTGATGGCAAGGATCCTGGAACTGTTTATGCAAGTCAAAGCAAGAATACTTCCGACCCGCCTAAGACTACTGGAATTGAAGAGCTGCATTGCATGTGGGGCACGGGAACCTTCCATTAGCAGACCAGCCAGTGAATAGTGCATACGGTCACAAGTCATGCATCGAGTACATGTACCAGATATAAATTTTGAAGTTTTCTTTTCTAGCGGCGTCATATGTCTTGAACCCATTTCCCATGCTTCTTACAATTAATCCTTAAGAAGCTTCATGTACACATTCATATTTGTGGGGACCCCAACTTACGAGTCCTGATCATCGAATAAACGTGCTCAGAGATCCCAGGGATCAATGCTCACTGAACACACAGAAACTAAATAACAAGAGTCTTACATCCATACGTACCGTTTGATACAGATAATAACCATTGCAATCAAGTCTTACGTATATAGGGCCTTGAGGGCCAATACACGAGAGTGGACCAATAGCAGAAATATTGGTCGACAGTGTGAACCCATGCCATCAGCCTTAACCTACAAGCATTCTTACTGGGAAGCGTCCTAGCTCGTAGGTGAGTCACCAAGGTACTCTGCACCAACTCTTGTTCTCGAAGGTACCATCTCACCCTATATCATCGAAGGTACCATCTCACACAAGTTAACTCCACCTCACTCATGCTAGTCAACTCCAGGATTTGAGGGCATATTCCAAAACATCATAACTGCGCCATAGCTAAGTTGCACCATAGCTAAGTTGCGAGCACCAACTCTAGACTGTATCATCCATGCAGGGACCAACGGTGTGCCCGGAACACGTAAAAACGGCATAGTCGCCGTACCTGGCACGAGCCCGTCACGTGAGTTACCATATCACTCCCGCCATTAGTAATGCGAGCTCCTAGCTAGCACGACCAGAGTAATCAACACAGCCCAGTCCCATAAAGGGGTATCGTGGTCGGACATGTAAGGTTGGGATGGTCAACAAATATTAAATCTAATCCCATTTCCGAAACCACTAACACAAAACCTTTCCGGTACGCCACTTCTTTCTCAAGTAGTCATCCAGCTCAACACCAACACCCTCGGGCATTAGTGGCACCCGACGGGGTTTTCAAAGAACCTTTGATATCACCTTTGTGTTACCATCATCATGCATATGCTCATCCTATGCGTAGCACTACTATCTACTTGTCAACTTTTTATCAGTGTGACCCTCATAGATAGTAAGGCCATGCTCAAATGCAAGTGCTCCAGTGGAGGCATCGGTAACACCATACAGGGGTGTTCCAATTATTTATGACCATATGCATCAGAATAAAGTAATCAATAAGTCATGCATAATTTTTTTCCCAGACATGGTCAAAGGGCTGCATGCCTTGCTCTAATAGGTCTCCAGGGTCTTCGACGTCTTCCGGTCTAACTCCGAGTACTCTGTCTATTCCATCAAGTATCGTCGGAAACAACCACAGTAAGCCAAACGACAAGCAGAAACATAAGTGCTCAAAAAATAGGACTCTTACTTTTGTTGGACCTCTCTAGTCATAAGAAAAATACCCGAATCTTGTTCTAGGAGGTTTGGATCATCAGAGATTTTTGATTGGACGAAAGGAGGAGCAGGTGATGCTATAAGAAGTCTACAAAAAATATTCTGCTATAAATGGGTGGAGGCACTCACTTAATAGAGCATGAATTTAGAAACATTTAGGAAGCGGTTTCACTGGATTTGGAGTTGGTATGAATTTCCTAGGGATTTTCCAATATGGAACAAATAGCAAAAAGGGGCTATTTATTTGATGCAACAGAAATATAGAAGATAGAAATGTTTACTATGATTGGAAAAATAGAGAATGGTTTTTAGAGCACGAGGAAGTTGGAATTACTCCATTTGATGTTGATTTGGAACCTCTAGGATTTTTACATGGTCGGATTGAAATATTCAAATTTTAATTTGAATATAATCACTATAAAGAAGTTATTTGGAAAAATGTGCGAGGCACCTCTTTGGATAGATCTGGATTTTAGGAACCTACAGAAATTTGAATTAATCAAATTGGAGTTAGAATGAAATAACTACGGATTTTAGAATTTTCTGATAAAGATAAAAAGAAGCAAAAGGTCTTTACCAGAGGGTTAAGTTGCGCCTAGTGCGCTAGATAGGCCTCGGGCTGGCCCAGTGGTTCGGTCTGGCCAGCGGAGTGGCCACACCTAAGGAGTATTCCATAGAGTACGCTTCACTGGCGCGGAAGCGACTTTGCGTCAGGCCGTCTCGACTTACCAACCGGCCCAGCTAGCGTGTCACCGACCGGTGGGTCCTGTGGATCATGCTTGTATTCCTCCTCCCGCTCGATCAGAGAGGGAGCAGGGGAGGCAAGGCTAGCCGGCACAGGCACTTGCCCCCGACGGCACCAGCCGCCTCCAGTGGTGGTCTGACCACCGCTACGCTCGGGGCGGTGAACCGCATGTGTGTGGGTTGCCCCCAGGCCCTTGGAATGCCGTAATCTGACATGACACCGGCTGTGGCAGTGGGCACCTGACGGGGGAGATAGGCATGGCGCCTTAAACACACGGATAAGGGGAGGAAACACGGGGAATGACCGGAGTGAAGCACGGTTGCTCTGGTGGGGTCCTCGGGGGGTAGGGAGAGGCCGGAGTGGCTGAATCAGAGAGGAGCCCGACAGGGGAGGTTTTGGCCGTGGGGAAGTGGAGAGGGTGCGGGAGGATGGATGGGCGGCTCCGGGAGGTTGCTAGGAAAGGAGGGAAGTAGGAAGGAGACAACACGGGCTCGAGGGAGGCCCTAAATGGAGGGGACGCAGAGGAGAGACTCGAGAGCGCCTCAGGTGCTCTCAATGCATGGCGGCCATGCATGCCAGAGCTGTCTTGGCCTCTTCACGGAGTAGGGGAGGTGCGTGGACAGTCAAGGGGGAATCCATGGTGAGCTAGGGCACCTTGCAGTTGCAGGGAACGGGTTCCAAGACAAGAACAAGGCGCAAAGCTCCATTTTGCAGTCCAGGGAGGTGGTCACCACCTACATGTCCATGGCCACCCCTTGTTCATACCAAGGTGTGAAGCATGCAAGGCATGCATGTGAGAGAGCACTGGTGAAGTTTGAACTTGAGTGGAGCAGATTAGGGAGGGTTTCAGCTCTTCTTAAGTTTGCAACACCAAACTTGGGGATACCACAATGTGTTTGCAGTGGGAGGAAATTGGGATGAGACCTTGTGTAGGAGTCTTATTCATGGAAGGACCACAAGACTGCCAATTTTTAGCTCAGGTGGATGAGATTAGCTACCAGTTGTAGTTCAAGGCTACATTTCTGCCATAAGTCAAGTTTCAGATGGGCTGCTCATATTTTCCACATAAGCATGCCGTATTTTGGTTTGGAATGATGCATTAGCATGCTAGAGGCTCTCTGGAAAGAGGTGGGGGCATTTTCTTAAGGAGAAGTATAGCAAGAGGGATAAAATAGTGTTGCCAAGGTAAAAATGGGAGGTAGATAAATGGAGTCACCCTCCAACAATTGACCAGAGGCCATGGCAAGGTTAGTGGAGGTCAAAGGGGACTAGAGAGAGCTGTGGTAAGAATTTAAGCTCAAAGAGATTAGTCGAAGGGGACAAAGCAATAGTTTTGGTAATTAGATAGAAGGTGTTTGATGGATGCTAGGAGTAGCAAATGGACTCCATTTGCTATGAAACTTAACAGGATCACATAATAGGTGAAAATAATGCTTGGACACCAAATTTGGGATTTGGTGGAGAAAGTTTCCAATGTAGACTTGAAAATCCCAGGAAATGGGCAGAAATGGCTTTCTCCATATAAAACTATGGACATCAATTCCCACAAATCCACAACTTGGTGTGGTGGCATTATTTGACCATTAGATCATGCCCAAAAAGTTTGGGATCAATTGGAGAAACTTTATAATGTAAAGTTTCCCAAAATTAGAAATCAACAAAGAAGGTTTTGGGGGGTTTGGGACAAGTTCTTCTATTCACCTTGATGCGCCACTTGGTGTGGATGCATTATTGGAGTATGAGAACATGTCCACCAAATTTGAGCACAATTGGAGAAATTTGGCAATGTAGAGTTTCTCAAATTTGGATGTGGACAGATAGGGTTTTGGGATATTTAGCTGAAACAAATTAAGTTGGATTGAGAAGAAACTTGGCAAGATCATCACACATTTCATGTGTGACATGCTAGAAGTTTACTAGGATTTATTGAGAATATTTCGTATAGAATAATTTCAAAAGCTTTAAATAGGAAGGAATGGTTTTGAAGGGTTTTGCCCAGTATTTTGAACACGACCATGTGTTGAAACTCCTATATATGGAATATATATGTCCATTGAGTTTCTCTAAATTTTCTCAAATATTTTGAAAGCAATAAAAATAAATTTCCTTCATAAGGGACCATTTTTGGCCTCACAGAAAGGTATTTAAATAAAATAGTAAAATAACTTTAAAATAATAATATTTTTGTTTTGGGAAGTCTTTTTGATAATGGGATTTAAATAAAATATTTGGTGCAAAACAACCTCCCTAATTTGCTGACTTGTAGTACAAATCCCAACTCACGGCTTTTTGAAAGCTTAAATTAAATAAAAGATTTTTAGTCAAAATAGTATTTGGTAAAAAAATAGTTTATGATCCTATTCACATGGCATGATCATTAGGCAAGGGTTTGGGTCAAGGAAGTGAGTCTCGAGAGTAGCAGCAACATTGGGATTAAACATAAGCAAACAAGCAAGCAAGCAACAGTCACATCAAGCATCACAATGAGTCATAACTTTTTTAATTGACCTTAATTTTTGGGATAAGTTGATTTAGTTAGGGGAGTTAAAACACACGGTGTTACATACCTTACCCCCTTAAGAAAATCTCATCCTCGAGATTTCTAGGTTAGGCGTTGGAGAGATACTGAATTTTAAGTTGGAGGCAGTCTTCACGTCCCCATGTTGCTCTTGTGGACCTTGAAGTGCTTGCTGATATGCCTTCGAATGATCCGCTCGTCCTTGCCTGATAGTGAGTGGGGTTCTGGCAACAAGTTAGGCTTGACTGAGGGTAAAGGGCTTGGTGCACTAAGTTCTCCCAAGGTCGTCGCTTGCACGTGTACCCCAAGGTCGGAATACGTGGCAAGGTAGCGTGTATGGTGCTGGTCTCGGGGTTGCGCACATTGGTTAGTGACACCTGGATGCTCGGGTTAGAATAGAAGGGTTTGCTGTGGGCTCTCGTTGAGTTCTTCTGATTGAGTAAGCTACCCCTGCATGTGCCTCATTCTCCTTCGGCCATTTGTCATTGTCGTCATGGACGCGTGCTTCCGGTGTGTCTTCAGATGTTTGGCCTTCTAGCCTGTTCGTAGCTCCTCATGAAAGGGTTTGGGTTGGATCTCGTCCATGAGGCTAGGCTCGGAGACTTAGTGCTTAGAACGGGTTCTATCATCTAGGAAGGTTCGTGAGGGGTTCTGGATGAGCTGGCTACCCAGGAGTATAGACCAGTCATCCACTCCCTAAGGTCTGAGGCTTGGCAAGTGGGTGAATCACCTTTGGCAGGTTTTCACCATGATCCAATTATGACTCTCGTCCTTGTTTTGAACCAAATAGAGGCTCTCTGATTTCTCTCGTTGTCCAAAGGCTTCATTGGCTTGGTCGTCGATGCTTCTTGGCATAGTTGATGTAGCGGTGCAGCAGCGGTGGTTGGCTTCTGCCGCTTCTTCTCCGTCGTCGTGGTTTCCCAACTATTGTGTTTCTTAGCCTTGCTTGAGAAGGATTGGCTTCTGCTGCTTGGTGAGTGTGTCGAGGAGCCCATCCTCTCGAGATAACACCTTACTCTCGGGAGGCATGGCGATCGGCGTTCCCGGGGCTTGTTCCAAACAAGATTATAGTGCTCCTCCTGTTATCGGGTGAATAAGTATGTCCTCTAGGAGGACAACAACATACTTCCCCAGGCACCACATAAGCACAATGCTCATGAGACAGGTGGTCATTGGCTGAGGGGTTTGTGGTCCAACATGATCTGGTATCTCATGCCCATGTTTTCCATAGACATGATGGGTGGTGGTCAGGGCGGAGTACTCGACATATTCCAATGACTTAGAGCCATTTCATATGGTCATAATCCGACCATCCTATGGCTCGATGAAACTTTGGGGTTTCAGGGAACTTAGGATGTGAGTGAATATCTATCATCTTATCTCTAAGCATAGATGCCAATAGTCTGACCTCAGTCTCCGCGCAATACCACCCTATATCATCGAAGGTACCATCTCACACAAGTTAACTCCACCTCACTCATGCTAGTCAACTCCAGGATTTGAGAGCATATTCCAGAACATCATAAGTGCGACATAGCTAAGTTGCACATGTATCCCTATGCAAGAACCTCAGGAAAACATACAAGCTGCTAAGCTTGAACTGAGATGCTACAAATCCAAGTGCTCATCTAAACTATCCAATGGCCAGAGTACTGCATTCCTATATTAAGGAAACACGAAGTATAATAGTCCAAGGTCTTGTTTCCTTTCTGTGAATCTGATCAAGTGGACTACCAACCCTGTTGATCACCATTGGACCCATCACTCCTACAATACGATATCGATGGGGTTGTACATAATCATCTAGAGTCTTTATATCAATATACTATTCCAAGGACTATGTCATAGTGTATCCACCAACCTCCAATATCATGGACAACTAATCTCCAAGGCCAAGCTTATATAGGTTCGTAAATCAATTCGACAACTCCAAATATTTCTACTCGTTATCCACCGAGAAACATGGTATCATGACCGAGATCATCGGGCTAAATCCAATTTACTCCGAATCATGTGTCGTCATACATCATTGATACTCTACTGAGGTCACTTGCTAAATCCAAATTTCATCTCTAACAAGCACTCTTACTCGTTACCCCAAGTCATTATGGTAACCTCATCAAGCCATGACTAGTAATTGATAAAGCCAATTTATTATATTACAAAGAAATTAGCTCACGATCATAATTGTCCTACTGAATCCAATCTTACTCCAGGAACATGTAAGTTATGCTACTTTATGAACTTGTTCCACCAAGTTCACCTACCATCATAGGGTCATACCATCCACCAAGATAGTCTAGCTATATCCCCGAGACAACTATCATCATCACAACAAACCATGGTCTACAAATCACATATTCGTGAACGGTCACTCCTATGGCATCCGGGTTCTGGTGCTAGCTTTAAGAATGATGGATACTTGTCCACTGTGATCGCTTGTTCCATAAAGAACCCAAAGCTAATCAGGGTTTATCGGATCTCAGTGGGTTCTCTCAAAAATCCGTGTATTAGAAACGTGACTAGTAGTTTGAGCTAGGGAACAGTGTTGAGGGTGTCGCCATCTTCTGGGTCTCCATGTCCTTGTTCCTCATGGAGGTACTTCTGTTGGTGTCGTCAGGTCGTAGCGTTGCCATCCTTGTTTTCCAAGTACGTGGGTGATTGCTCGGAAAGGTTGCTTCCTTCCAAGTTACCCACAAGGATTTTAAGTAATCCGGTGATCAGAGGGCACAAGGGTGCTGGAGACCATTTGCAAATTTTGAAAAAGTAGACGAGGAGTGTCAAGAGAATAAGGGTGGAAGTGCTAAGGTAGAACTTTCGCTTTCTTTGAAGATTTTGGAGAGGTGAGAAATATAGAGGTTTGCAAGTGATTTTGACGGGTGTGGAAAAACATCTTTGTCCTAACTATCGTCTGTGCTAACTAAGGGCTTCCTACAGTCAGGATGGCTCTCATACCAGCTCTGTGGGGACCCCGACTTACGAGTCGTGATCACCGAATGAACGTGCTCAGTGATCCCTGGGATCAATGCTCACTGAACACACAGAAACTGAATAACAACAATCTTACATCCATACATACCGTTTGATACAAATAATGACCATTGTGGTCAAGTCTTACATATATAGCGCCTTGAGGGCCAACACACCATACTGGACCAATAGCGGAAATATTAGTCAAAAGCGTGAACCCATTCCATCAGCCTTAACCTACACGCATTCTGACAGGGAAGTGTCCTAGCTCGCACGTACGTCCAAGGTACTGTGCACCAACTCTTTTTCTCGCTTACCTGGTCAATGAAATAACCAGTGGCAAGCCAATGAGTATTTTGAAGGTACTCACAAACAACCCATGATGCGGATTATGTAATTGAGTTCAATACGATGTATAATGCAGCCTTTGCGGAAAGCAGGTTTTATAAATGCATAAACATGGTCAAGTATTTAGATTTCATGCATCACTAGGTCAATAGTAATCGTAGGAACAGGTTACAGATATCAACATAAATAATCTGAGGACTGATCCCTCATGTTCATCCTCCATGTCAAGTCACCAAACTTGACCAAGTAATCTCTTTCTCGTGTAACACCTTTATACACACCCACACTAGGTTTATGCAGAAAACACTAGACGTAGTTTAAACAGGACCACCCAACTGCCCTTGACCGTGGACACCGCTATTTGAATAGTTTGACACTCTACAAAGGTTGTACGTTGTACCCACGAGATTTGGGAAACTTCTGTGTCAATCATGACTCACGGTATATAACATACCCAAGATAATTACCCGATCAATGCCTTTCCCCTGACGACACTAGACAAAGAGTCCACTCGATTGTGACCCAACCCGCATGATGTATGTCTTGCGAGCACCAACTATAGGTCGTACCATCCATGTAGGGACCAATGGTGTGCCCGGAGAAAACGTAAAAACGGCATAGTTGCCCTACCTGGACCGACTCCGTCACGAGAGTGACCATATCACTCCCGCCACTAGTAATGCGGGCTCCTTGCTAGCATGACCAGAGTAATCAACACAACCCCGTCCCATAAAGGGGTATCGTGGTCGCACATGTAAGGTTGGGATGGTCGATAAATCTTAAATCGAATCCCATTTCCGAAACCACTCACAGAAAACCTTTTCGGTACACCACTTCTTACCTAATTGGTCATCCAGCTCAACACCTTCACCCTCGGGCATTAGTGGCACCCGACGGGGTTTTCGAAGAACCTTTGATATCACATTTGTGTTACCGTCATCATGCATATGCTCATCCTATGCGTAGCACTACTATCTACTTGTCAACTTTTTATTAGTGTGACCCTCATAGATGGTAAGGTCATGCTCAAATGCAAGTGCTCTAGTGGAGCCATCGGTAACACCATACAGGGATGTATGGATTATTTATGACTATATCCATCGGAATAAAGTAATCAATATGTGATGCATAAAACATTTTTCTCAGACATGGTCAAAGGGATGCTTGCCTTGCTCTAATAGGTCTCCGGGGTCTTCCAGGTCATCCGGTCTAACTCCGAGTACTCTGTCTATTCTGTCAACTACCGTTGGAAACAACCACAGTAAGCCACACAGCAAGTAGAAACAAACGTGCTCAAAAAAATAGGAATCATACTTTTCTTGGACCTCTCCGGTCATAACAAAAATACCTTAAACTTGTTCTAGGAGGTTTGGATCATCATAGATTTTTGAATGGAGGAAAGGAGGAGTAGGTTATCCTATAAGATGTCTACAGAAAACATTCTCCTAAAAATGAGTGGAGGCACTCGTTTAATAGAGCATCAATTTATAAACATTTAGGAAGTGGTTTCACTGGAATTGGAATTGGTATGAATTTCCTATGGATTTTCTAATATGGAACAAATAGAAAAAGGGCTATTTATTTGATGCGACAGAAATATAGAAGATAAAAACGTTTACTATGATTGGAAAAATAGAGAATGGTTTTTAGAGCAGCGGGCAGTTGGAATTACTCCATTTGATGTTGATTTGGAACCTCTAGGATTTTTACAAGGTCAGATTGAAATATTCAAATTTGAATTTGAATATAATCACTATAAAGATGTTATTTGGAAAAATGTGCGATGCACCTCTTTGGATAGATCTAGACTTTAGGAATCTACAGAAATTTGAATTAATCAAATTGGAGTTAGAATGAAGTAACTACAGATTTTAGAACTTTCTGATAAAGATAAAAAGAAGCAAAAGGTCTTTATGAGAGGTTTAAGTTCACCTAGTGAGCTAGTTAGGCCTCGGGCCAGCCGAGTGGTTTGGTCTGGCCATCGAAGCAGCCACGCCGAAGGCGTTTTCCACACAGTACGCTTCCCTGGCGCGGAAGCGACTTTGCGCTAGGTCGTCTCCACTTACTAGTCGGCCAAGTTGGCGTGTCACCGATCGGTAGGGCCCGCAGATCAGGCTTGTCTTCCTCCCTCGCTCGATCAGAGAGGGAGCAGGGGAGGCAGGGCCAGGCGGCGCAGACACTTGGCCTCGGTGGCACCGGCCACCTACAGTGGTGGTCTGACCACCACCGCGCTAGGGGTGGCAAACCGCGGGCGCCTAGGTTGCCCTAGGACCTGGGAATGCCTAGATCTGGCACGATGTCGGCCGTGGTAGTGGGGACATGACGGAGTAGATAGGCATGGAGCCTTAAAGACATAGAGAAGGGGAGGAAACACTGGGAATGGTCAGAGTGAAGCAGGGGCGCTCTGGTGGGAGTCCTTGGGGGTAGGGAGAGGCCGGAGTGGCCGAACCGGAGAGGAGCCCGACGGGGGAGGTTTCGGCCATGGGGGAGTGGAGAGGGTGCGGGAGGATGGATGGGCGGATCCGGAAGGTTGCTAGGAAGGGAGGGAATTAGGAAGGAGACAACAGGGGCTCGAGGGAGGCCCTAAATGGAGGGGACACAAACGAGAGGCTCGGGAGCACCTCAGGTGCTCTCACGGCCCGGCGGCCACGCTTGCCAGAGCCGTCTTGGCCTCTTCCTAGCATCGGGGAGGTGCCTGGACGGTCAAGGGGGGAGTCCCTGGTGCGCTGGGCACCCTGCAGCTACAGGACACAGGCTATACGACAAGAACAAGGCACAGAGCGCCAGTTTTGCACGCGAGGGAGGTTGTCACCACCCCACTACCTGTCCATGGTCACCCCTTGGCCAGACCAAGGTGTCAAGCATGCATGGCATGCGTGTGAGAGAGCAGTGGTGAAGTTTGAACTTGAGTGGAGCAGATTAGGCAGGGTTTCAGCTGTGGTTAAGTTTGCCACAACGAACTTGGGGCAAGCAAAAAGTATTTGCACTGGGAGGAAATTGGGATGGGACCTTGTCTAGGAGTCTTATTCATGGAAGGACCACAAGACTGCCAATTTTCAACCTAGGGGGATGAGATTAGCTAGCAGTTGTAGTTCAAGGCTACATTTCTGCCAGAAATAAAGTTTCAGATGGGTTTCTCATATTTCCCACATGAGCATCATATTTTGGTTTGGAATGATGCATTAGCATTCTAGAGGCTCTCTGGAAAGAGGTGGGGGCATTTGCTTATGCGGAAGTATAGCAAGAGGGGTAAAATAATGCTACCAAGTTGAAAATGAGAGGTAGATACATGGAGTCACCCTCCAATAATTGACCATAGGCCATGGCAAGGTTACTCGAGGTAAAAGGGGACTAGAGAGAGTTGTGGTAAGAATTTAAGCTCAAGGAGATTAGTTGAAGGGGCCAAAGCAGCAGTTTTGGTAATTGGACAGAAGGTGTTTGATAGATGATAGGGGTTTTAAATGGACTCCATTTGCTATGAAACTTAACAGGATCACATAATAGGTGAAAATAATCTTGGACACCAAATTTGGGTTTTGTTGGAGAAAGTTTCCAATGTAGACTTGAAAATCCCATGAAATGGGCGGAAATGGCTTTCTGCATATAAAACCATGCAAATCGATTCCCACAAATCCACAACTTGTTGTGGTCGCATTATTTAAGCATTAGATCATGCCCACTTGGTGTAAAATTACCCAAAGTTAGAAATCAACATATAAGGTTTTGGGGGGTTTGGTACAAGTTCTTCTATTCTTCTTGATGCACCACTTGGTGTGGATGCATTATTGGAGTATGAGAACATGTCCACCAAATTTGAGCACAATTGGAGACATTTGGCAATGTAGAGTTGCTCAAATTTTGACCTGGACTGATAGGGGTTTGGATATTTAGCTGAGACAAATTGACTTGGATTGAGATGAAACTTGGCAAGTTCATCAAATATTTCATGTGTGACATTCTAGAATTTTACGGGGATTTGTCGAGAATTTTTCCTATAGAAATATTTCAAAAGCTTGAAATAGGAAGGAAGGGTTTTGAAGGGTTTTGCCCAATATTTTGAACATGACCATGTGTTGGAACTCCTATATACGGAATATATATGTCCATTGAGTTTCTCTAAATTTTCTCAAATATTTTGAAAGCAATAAAAATAACTTTCCTTCATAAGGTACTATTTCTGGCCTCAGAAAAAGGTACTTAAATAAAATAGTAAAATAACTTTTACAATAATAATACTGTGGTTTTGGGAAGTCTTTTTGATAATGGGATTTAAATAAAATATTTGGTGCAAAACAACTTCCCTAATTTGAGGACTGGTTGTACAAATCCCAACTCAGGGCTTTTTGAAAGCTTAAAGTAAATAAAAGCTTTTTGGTCAAAATAGTATTTGGTAAAAAAATAGTTTATGATCCTATTCACATGTCATGATCATTAGGCAAGGATTTGGGTCAAGGAAGTGAGTCTGGAGAGTAGCAGCAACATTGGGATTAGACATAAGCAAACAAGCAAGCAACCAGCAGTCACATCAAGCATCACAATCAGTCATAAAAAAATTTAATTGGCCCTAATTTTTGGGATAAGTTAATTTATTCAGGAGAGTTAAAACATAGGGTGTTACAGTATTCTTTCCCAGATAGTTGGGCCCTGTAATTATCAATGTCAGGGATATGTTCTTTCTTCGCATAATCTGTTTGGGGGAGATTGAGTGGAATGACAAATACAGGCCAACTACCTTATTGGGTTGCCGTCATACCAAAAGGATTGAACCCATGTGTGGCCACACAGACTCGAGGATACATTGGTTGTGTTGCTTTATCCGGATGTAATGCATCAAAGTGCTTCCACGCAAAAGCATCCGATGTGTGTACCAACATCTTATTCCCATTTGCATCTAATTTGGTTCTTTTGACCGATTTGTACCATGTCATCAGTCTGGCCGTCTCTTCGACCATGAAAATACGTTGAAGTCTTGGTATGATTGGCATATACCAAAGAACATTAATGAGGATTTTGGTCTGCTTCTTCTCACGCATACCGCTGTCTAGCACAACATACCTCGAAGACTTGCAAATGAAACAATAGTTCAAGTCCGCATACTCAAGTCGAAATAAGGCAATCCTTTCTCACACGCATCTACCTTCGCATAGGACATCTAAAGTACATGGAGTATTTTGTACGACTGGTATAGGTTTGCATGCATGACATGGCCTTTGGGTAGAAAGAGTCCAAATAGTGTATTCACTGTGTCGTAGCATTCTTTGCCCAAAGCTGAACTGAGCTTTAAGAACCATTCTTGTGCGATGGCATCCAACTGACAAAGCTGAGTGTGCTCATGGAGAGAATGTTTCAAAGATTCCAACATTTCATAGAAGGCCTTTGTAGATTCCTCCATCTCATCGTTCAAATCCCAAGCATCCCGGTACCATGCTCATTGATGCGATGACGAATTACCTCGGCTCTGGTACGTTGGGTAGACTCACCATGAAATGTCTACACCGTATAATCACACATAAAACCCCTGTTGTACAGGTGTTTACCCATTTCATCCTTTGGCCCCCTTTTGAAGTTGTCGCACCCAAGGCAGGGGCACTAGGTTTTTCTCTGGCCATTTGCAAATGCGGCTTTCACAAACTCCTTGGTTTTTGTTAACCATTATTGGGTCATCTCTTTGTGACTAATGTGATCGGTGTACATCCACGCACGATCACTCATCTTGCCTAGCTACTATACACAATATATATATATATACATACATACATACATACATACATACATATATATATATATATAATTCGGCATATATATTTATTAGTTCATCAAGTTTGTTAGTTTTATTACGTCCATGCAACCTAGATGCTAATAGGTAAAGATAAGTCCTAATCGCACCCGAGTATGTATAGATTGGGTTCGTTTTGCCATGCTATGCTTCGGATCCGACACAAAATTTCGGAAACACCTCCTCGATGTTCTCTTGATACACGTCTCAACAATAAACAGAGAGAATGTGTACTCGAAGGAAAACAGGGAGGCCCTGATGAAATTATGCATCGGATCCGGAGCAGAGCATATGGGAAAACGAACCCAATCTACACATACTCGGGCTGTCCATGGATAACGTTGGACTATTTGAAACAATCATGGTTTTAAATATATGCAAATTCATGCATATTTATAACTGTAACCCTTTCGAACAGGAGACACATACTAGTCACGCATACTGATGATTTAATGTACCTATATCTAGCAAGTTTCATCGGCACGAAGACCGGAGCAGAGCAAATGAAGGGGTGAGGAGATGTCATTTGTGCTCACCCATGAACGCAGGGGCTGAGCTCATCGAACGGATGGGGAGGTCGTAGAACACCAGACCCTCGTACCGACGTAACAACTGGACATTTAATTCCACCCCGATCAACACAAATATGATGTTTTAATTGGAAAATATATGACCTAACTCATAATTTACAAAACTATGACCCCGTCGGCCTCTGGAAGGCCGAAGAGAACCTTTTTGGCCAGCAGGAGGCCGAAGAAGTATCGGGGGTCGGGGGTGAGTGGCGTCGGCGGCGGCGTATTAACAGCTCCGCAGGGGATTGTAATGGCGATCTATTAGTGACATCTTCCCGTCACCACACGCGGGTGTAGGTGCCTGGTTTTGTGTCGGGGTCTCGTGTCATGGTGTCGTCGGGATGTCATGCCGGGGTGTCGACGGGGTGTCGTGCAGGGGGCTCACTGGAGGAGCGTCGTAATGGGGTGTTGTGCCGGGGTGTTGTGTCTGGGGTGTCCAGCAGGGGGCTCACTAGAGGGGCATCGACGGGGTTTCATGTCGGGGTGTCGTGTCGGGGCGTCATGTCGGGGTGTCGGGGCATCATGTCATGGTGTCGGGGTGTCGTGTTCTTCTTCTTCTTCTTCCAATTCTTCTTTTTTCATCTTCTTCCTTTTCTTCTTCTTCATATTCTTCGTTTTCTTCTTCTTCTTCTTCTTCTTCTTCTTCTTCTTCTTCTTCTTTCTTCTCCTCCTCCTCCCCTTCTTCTTGTTTTCCCTTTTCCTCTTCTTCTTCTCGTCCTCTCCTCTTTTTCTTCTTCTTCTTCTTCTTATTCTTCTTATTCTTCTCGGGGTGGCATGTGGGGATCAGGGTCACCAGAGAGAAAGAGAGAGAGAGGGTGGGGGTGTCAGGCCAACGTTCTTAGTATCCAGCCTATTTGTCTTGTGGTGGCGGATAGCAAAGAGCCGTGGGGCATACGTCAAAGAGCTCGCGGAGGGCCCACCAAGCCCATGGGCCAGTGGGGCACAGGTGGGCTCTTTGTCGTGTGTGTTAAGGCTCTTCACCGTGAGCTAGAAGACGACAAAGAGAGCTGAGTGATGGCAAACAGACGGTTCTTTGTTGTTTGTTTTTTGGAACCAGACAGGAAAGACATTCTTTGTCGTCCACTTGAGACGAGAAAGAACAGGCAGACGAAAAATACTATGATTCCAATAGTGTAGGTCCAAAGATGACCACTTAGTTTCTCAATCATGATATAAGAGGAATATTGATTTTTGGTAGCTTATCCCACACAGAAAAGGGGCGGCTTATCACAAAGGCAAGAAAAGCAAAGGCATGATTGACAAATATCATACAACAGACTCAAAAGTCAAAGTTACTTCGTGCACAATGACACGACATGCGGGTTAAAGTTACTACCCCCTATTACAATCTCTCAGGAGCCACAAAAAATATCAAGTTTTTCATCGACGGTAATATAGATTACTCCTCGTCGGTGGCTTGTGTAGTTTCTCCCTTAGCCGGCTTGTCTTGGTGATCTATGCCCGAGTCTGCAACAGACGGCTCGTCCTCTTCAATATCCTGTTCTTCAGCAAGCCACCCAATTGAGCACAGGGCAGGGCATTCTGAATTACCAGGAACAATTACAGATGAATCAACATCGGGGAGAAGAAGACGCTTATGATGAGGAGGAACAATTTCAAACGGCTGGTCCTGCGGTGCACTTATGTGGTGATTTTCCGTATCATAAGCAGGATGGTAGTTCTTGATGTTCATCTTGTTTGCCACAAGGGTTGAGAGAGGGCGAGTCTCCTTCATACACTTGGCGAAATCTTCCCTTGTAAATTGCGAGCCGTCTGCTTTCAATTCTGGAAAAACATTGGCCGTTGCATCAACCTCGAATTCTGGAACATAAGCTTTGGCGCGAGCAAGTGCCAAGTTTGCTGTTGTGCGAGCCGCCGATCTCTTATACTCATCAGTCTATTAAGGAACCGTTGACAGTTTTTTGAGCATATTGTTTATGTTCATTGGCAGGTCCTTGAAATCTTTGGCTGCCTTGATGGCAGAAATAGACCCTGTGAACAATTGCTCTATGTACGTGAAGATGGCCTTCAACTTCACACTTTTTAGTCGAACAAGATTGTCCTTTTTGTACCCTGCGAACAAGTTAGCAAGAGGATAAGCAAAAAATTCATTTGACCTAGAATTTACGAACACAAGTTAAAGCATCATACCGAAGATGGCAGTAAGCATATACATGAGTTGTTTCATCAAACTTCACAACTCTTGCCTAACAAGTTCACATTGGGTTTCAACGTCCTCGACACCTTGCAGCAAGGCAGCTCTTTCCTTCTCAAAGTCGGCTTTGTTTTTCTCAAGGAAATCTATCACATGTTTCTTCTTTGCTTCAAGGCGGGTTACTGTTTCTTATGCACAGGTTTTTAGCTTCTTTTCTTGTTTCAGTCGCCTTTGAAAGTCGACTGATGTGGATT
This sequence comes from Hordeum vulgare subsp. vulgare, assembly GCF_904849725.1. NCBI lineage: Eukaryota > Viridiplantae > Streptophyta > Magnoliopsida > Poales > Poaceae > Hordeum > Hordeum vulgare. The sequence goes on along the minus strand of NC_058518.1, from coordinate 240,962,507 downwards.
CAAAATGTTGTAATTATTCCTGGAAAAATATTATCCAATATATTAGTACAAGTTTTGAGTCTGTGAAGAGAAAGGTGACTCAACACTTGCGGCTACATGATTTCGAAAAACCAGATCATATTGTGTAAAGTCCCATGCAGTTGTAAGCAATCAACATGACACTTAGGAGCTATCGCACCACTTTCTTTGAACTACAAATTAAAAATACTATAGGCCATCTGAAAGAGAAAAGCTTGCTCTTGGGGGCTTTGTCATGCAAGTTTTCTTTTCAGGTCAGAGAAGTACAGATAAAAGTCCTGAATCACTGAAGGCATGCGACCACGTACTTGGGGCTACAACATTCAGCTGGATTAACAAATTTAAGGGTCTACAGTAAAGACTTAGTTGTCTCATGGTGATAAGTCGGCCCTTGGGGGCTACGATCCACAATGATTCAAGTTTCTAATGGAAATATCAGCTAATTATAATAATGAACCGACCCTTGGGGTCTACTAGTGGTTTTCACACAATCTTACAAATTATCAATTTTTTTGAAGGAAAACTGTAAGGGAAACCCCCCGCAGCGAGTTTTTTTCAAATAACAAGAACCTGAATTCGCGCCCGTGGGGACTTGAACCTGTGTTGATGGGTTGTACATCCACTCCACGATCCAATTCACTACCAATATGTACTAAATTATCTGTTGAGGGCTACAGAGGTATATAGAATGTGTAAGGAGCAAATTTTTACCTCATGCTTGGTCTTCATGATATTGACCAAGTTTGCTTCAAAATCCAGGGTCTCATATAGGAGGGTCACATATTGCTAATATAAACCTTGGAGCTCAAGGTGTTCAATTTCGGGAAGCTCAAGATTTGATTTCCCTTTCTCTTCATATGTTGAGTCATCCTTGGACATAACCTTGGTTATAACAGTTGATGGGCGAGGAGCCAGAAAAGACTGTCCAGTAACAACTACTTCTGCATTGTCCAAGTCGGTTGATGGAGTAATACCATCCATACAAGGAACCGTACTTGGAGGAGCATTTGAGATGGAAGGTTGTACGACCGACTCATTAAAGGCACCTTGCTTATCATGTGTTGCTTCCTTGGTAGTTGGCTCAGCAGTGGGAGTCATTTGTATATCAACAACCATATCAACAGCCAAAGACGGGTCACCTTAAACACATAGCTCAATCTGAGACGTCGCTTTAGTAGAAGGAGGATTTTGAATATTCTTAGCCCCAACAGTGGAAGAAGGTCCACCCGCCTTTGACCTTACAAAGGCCTTGGCTCTACAGGTCATCAAAGTAGGGTTATCAAGTTAAGTAAAAGAGTGATGATATGGTTAAAAAAGGACGGCGTAAATATAAATCTTACCCACGATTCATGGTGAAAGCCGGAAGTTGAGTCATAGTTGAATAACGAGATGAAGGAGATGACTCCTGGAAAAAAGTGAATTAGACGGAGTAAGGGGTTGTTTCAAGAGACCGGCCCGAGGATGAGAAATATTTGACTATCTAGCACCTCTTGGCATTGCTTGTGAGTTGTTGTCTCTAAGATGGCGGACAACTCTCCAGAGAAACTCCGGGTTTTTCATTTTTGAACGGCGTGTCGATCCCACTTCAAAAGAAAGTTGGGATCCAAGTAAGCTGTTGGATGTGAAAACTTAACCTTTCTGATGGCTCGTCTTGTTTTCTTCACAACATATGTTCCTGAAGAACAGGATGAGATCAAAATTACCTCAACATCGCTGGCTTGACTACTCTTAGTGTTATCCTGATAAAAGGACGCGTCAGCAAGTTTGATAACAAACGATCAGGAGAATCAATTTGTACCTCAGATTCCTCTCTTGAAGATGATTCACGAGCTTTCTCTTTCTCACGACTTGAAGAGGGGGCAGATGCTTTGGGAACAGCTTTCAAGAAGTTAGAATCATCCTGTAGAAATACAAGCCAGATAATAAGTGTGGAATACCAAACGAAGTTAAAAGAGGGAAATGAAACAAAGAATGACAAATCATATACTGGAGAGACTGGATTCTTCAAGAAGAATGGGGCCAACCTGGTTGCACTACATTTCTCTTTGGAGTGAGAAAAAAATGTCTTGGTTAGCCTATTAATTGATTTAACAATCAAGCTTTTCTTGCTGAAGTGTTGCGCACATTTTGACTCGTCGGTGTAATTACAAATCAAATCGCCTCTAATGCCAATGGGTTGGATTTGCCATGTAATCCAACATTGGATTAGGTCTATCCTAGTAAGACCATTGGCATTGAAGGCCTTTAACATTAAAAGCACAGGGGCTAGTAATTTCCTTTCTTCATCAATTGGAAACCTAGGAATTCAATGTCAGAACCTAGTCGCTCCAATCTGTAACCCGACAGTGGGTTTTGGTCCACATGAGCAGTATTCTTGCAATCGAAGCAAGTCTTATTCCATCCTTTCGGATGACCCGCCAGCTTAATTTTAGGTAAAGGACTATATTTTCATTTTTGGATGGAAACACTGCCAAGCTCCATGCTAGGGTCATCTTTAACTTCAGTTTGGCGGTTCAGATAGAAGAACTATCTAAAAAGAGTCACAGATGGTTCATTTTGAAGGTACACTTCACAAAGCACGTGGAATTGGAAGATACTGGTCATTGAATTGGGACCAATATCCTCAGGCCTGAGGTTGAAAACATGAAGGAGATCCATGAAGAACTTTGAGCAGCGCGTCCTAAAACCTCTCTTTACATGGTCAGTAAAACACACTATTTCCCCTTGCCTGGGTTGTGGTGAACCTTCTTCCTCACGTGCTCGCCAGCTCATTATGTTCTGAGCTGGAAAAACACCTTCCGTGATGAGATTCTCTAAAGTGAGAACAGATTCATGTGTAGGGATGAAAATGGAGTGGAAACTTTCCTCTTTTCCGGAGGAAAAATGAAAACGGAGAGGAAATAAGAAAGAGGAAATGGAAATTTGCAAAACGAAAATGGAAATGGAATTTTTAATGTGAAAATGGAAACAAAAACGAAAGAGTGTTTTCCGGTGGAACATATGTGGAAATGGAACTTTCCGTTTCCGTGAATATGGAGTTTCCCATTTTTACTATAGGCATACACTGCTTTGTAGCCCAACCATCAAATAACACACAATGACACAATGAGCATAGTGGATCATTCGAGGCCCAACTTATACTACCATATATGTACTCAGCTAGACCCTATACACAATTCTCATGTAGTAATACAATACTAGGACATGTTGCTAACATAATCAAATTATTTTGTAGACATGTTAGCAATTCATTAATTCTTGCCGTTGTCTGTATTACTCTATGATTCAAGGGCTTTTAAAGTTCCGATCAACGCCCACTTCTATTTTTGTATTTTTTTGTATTCGCTCCGTGTCTGTTTGCGGTAGTATTTATTTTTGTATTCATTTTCGGGGTTTCTGTATTCGTTTCCACTTCTGCAAAACAATATGAAAACAAATGTGATAGCACTCAGTTTCGTCCGTTTCCGCTCTGTTTTCATCCCTATTCATGGGATCTAAGCCAACCACAAATCTTGTTGGTCTTGGGAGGCATGGTGATTTTGTAAGCCATAGAACTACAACACATAGAAAAACACTATGATAAGTCGGATTTCGAGTTGGTAACATAGTGGTCAAGGTCATCCACAATAAAAGATGATTCAGTATTGAAAGGAAAGATTTGATTCTTCATGAACTATAGGTCCTATAGCCAAACATTAGTCTAGTTCTGAGTAAGTCGGTTAAATGGAGCAAAACAAAATATTTTGGTTATTTAACACCTACTCAAGAACAACAAAAGACGTTGTCGAGACTTAGTGAAACTTTCCAAAGGCCGAAAATCTATTTCTTGTTTAAACAGTTCAAGGATTGGATCTACCTGATGGTTAAAAAAGAAGGAAAAATTTGTTCTAAAGCAACAACACTACCGAGATAAAATGTCTATAGCAGAACAAGATGAACCTACCACAAATTTATAAGAGTTGCCAGACGATAGTGGTGGTGGAACCGCATCAAATACGCACATAACAAAGTGGGAGATTTTTTCTTACGATCTACAACTTTCATGATGAACTTCGGATGAACTAAGAATTGAAGTGGTGACCTAAAAGTGACAATGATGGACTTACCTCCTTCTTCTTCTTCTCGTTCTTCTTCTTCTTCTTCTTCTTCTTATTCGATGTCGCCTGAAAAGAGTGGTGTCAGCGGAGTTCGATGGAGTGTTATGGGCGAGAGGAAGAAGAAGAGACGAAAAAGAAGACATGTACGGTCTATTTATAATAATAAGACGGGCACGACGCAGTAAAAAATGGAGTAATTGGAGGCGAATTGGATGCCTTGATTTTTGCGCCGGATAGAGATTTGAAAATTGTTGGGGAAGATTCGCTATGATGAATAGAAGACGTCAGCGATGACTATGATGACGTCAAGGCCATGACAGAGGAAGAAAATAACAAGTCTTTAACAAGACAGACGACCAAGTAAAATGTTAACCCGGGCAAATATATTTCTTAGATGGAGATTCCCAACTCAAAAGACGACTCAAGCTAATCCTCGCCTTTGGGTTTTTCTCTTTTTCAGGATGAAGATTAACTTGAATAAATTCAAATTAAACTCGGGGCTAATGTTGGTGATCTACCCCACGAGTTAACCCGCCATGGGGATAACTCGCCTGGCCTACACTTTGGGCACGAGGCCGAGGACACAAAGACCCAAGGGGAGACTCACGAAGAGACCGGCTCTAGACCATCACATGGAGGCCGGCTCATTAAGGGAAATGTGGAGATTCCCCCTCTCCCAAGTTAGTAAGGAGGAGAAGAGGACACGGGTTGCAATACGTCCCAGACCATATTGTAATCTCGAGGCCTCCACTTGCATATATAAAGGGGATCCCTTGCGACAGAACGAACAAGAAAAAAGACTCAAGAGCTAGGTTAGCGATTATGTACCCTTGTAATCAAGATCATCATCATCAATAGACACAAAATAACGACGTGTGATTTTACCTCCATCGGAGGGGTCGAACCTCGGTAAACTCGTGTCTCTTATCTCCCGACCAACCCCCTTCAAGTCGCCGCCAAGGTGCGATGGCTCCTAGAATTAGTCCTTCACAAGGACATCTACCACGACAAAACCACGACAAATCTAGTAATGCTAATAAAAAGGAGAAATAAAAGGCCCTAGATATAAGGTGACAATAATTGGGATTCTTCTCGCACGTAACAACTTAGTGCCCAATGGGCAATGGCGCTCCAACTCACCCACCCGCCCCTAAACCCTAGCGCTCCGGCGATCTCCATACTCCTAGTAACATTTGATTTTGCTCCGATCATCCTCTATTGCGTTCTCTGGTCTACATTCTCATACCAACGATGATGGGCTCTTCTTCTGGATCTACTCTTGGCTTGGATTTCTCCAAGGTTGGAATTTTGCTCGTGTCGGTGTTTACTCACAGCATAAGGCATGGGTAGGCTAAAGATGGTGGGAACCGAAGTGACACCGTTGGGCGCTAGGGATGAGGTTGGTACAACCATGGAACGCACGATGTACCTAGGTTTAGTGCTCTTCGTAGAGATAACACCCATAATCCTGCCGGAGTGTATAATGTATCAATGAGGCTAGAATGTGCTCCTGGAGCTGTTTTGCAGAGGAGGAAGAAGGAGCACCCGACTCGCATCTACCTCTCCTGTATTGTGTGTGTGTGTTGAGTTGACCGACCCTCTGCATGGAGGGGGGTCGGGGGTTTTATAGACGAACCCACCAACCTACAATAAGGATAAAAGTACATGTGTGGGACCCGGTTGGCAGCCTCGCTGACTGGCCAGGGGCCCACGGGGGTCTAGTCTTGTCGCTGGACGGGCCCGCTGGCTGCAAGGTCCCATCGGGCCATGGGGCCCGTCGGCTAGCCAGTAAGGCTCTCGCGTAAGGCCGGCGCAGGACACGTGTAGTACGTCTGGCATCGTCATGGGAGATTCGTCATGGGGTGCTAGTACGGCCGTCTCCACTATTCCCACGCCGAGTGTAGTAATGGAGTGGGAGTTTGACGGGCCGACACTGTGCAGGATGATTGATCGGAGCCGGATTAGGTCAGCGGCATGGCCGCCGATGCTATACCTGCCATGCGCTCCAATCAAGTACCCTTGCTGACGCGTAGCCACCTTTAACCGTAGGGTCTCGTCGTGACCTATGACCTGATGTGACTTAAACTTCCTAGCCGGCTAGTCGCTTAACTAGCCGGCCTGGACATGGCCGCCTCGCCTCTAGCCGGCTGGCATGGCTCGAACGGCCAGAGGAAGGTAGTCGTCTAGCCTCTAGCCGGCCGGCATGGCCCGAACGGCCAGAGGAAGGTAGCCGTCTCGCCTCTAGCCGGCAAGAGCTTCCTGGCCGGCCAGAGAGATTTGGCCGTCTCGCCACCAGCTGACAAGCGCTTCCTAGCCGGCCAGGGGGACTTGGGCCTCGTAGAATGAGTTGTACTGTTCCTTCAAGGCACAAGGCAAAGGAGTAGGCTCGATGAGCTTATCCCGGGGTTATCCCCGCGTCAGTAGTCCCCGAAGCAGGGAGGCCCGCCGCCTCGCAGCGGAAGGCCTCGCCGGCTTGAGATCTTTGTTGTCGGTCTCCTGCCGCCGCCTGCTGCAAGAGACGCCGCCTCAGCTTCATCGTAAGTTTGGCTTCCAAGAGACGTCTCGGCTTCATCGTAAGTTTGGCTGATAGCGCCACATGCCAGGCCCTGGCCTGACGTGATGATGGTTTGCTTCATTTGACGGGACTGGGCCTGAGCCCTGGGTCCCACCACGACGCCCCCTCGGCCCCCGCACGGAGGATCCTCTGCGGATTTACTCCGCGATGGTTGGGTTTTGGGAAACATTAATGGGCCCATAATAATCAGAGGAGGTGGGCCCAGTGCACACCGGATCTCCTCCCCACGATCTAGCGTGGGGTTTAAATGAGGTGCGGGGGTACCGAGGAGGCCATTTGCCCCCGTCTCGCCCCGCACTTGCGCCCCTTCCCTACTTGAGCCCAAAGAGAGAAAGAACTTCAGTTCATCTTCATCGCTGCGCAGACTGTCGCCGCTGTCAACCTTGAGCCCTCGCCGTCTGCCGTCATGTCGAGCAGCGCCCCCAAGAAGGGATAGCACAACGGTGCTTGGCTCGGCATCGACATTTGCGACGGCCATATCGAGGCGCTCCGCCAACGCCACCTATTGCCTCCCACATCTGTTGTGGGGGCACGGGTGCCAGGAGCACAAAACTCCCCGAAGCCGAGGGAGGGAGAGGTAGTCGTGTTCGATGAACACTTCTACCACGGCTTCGGCTTCCCAGCGAGCAACTTCTTCTCCAACTTCCTCATCTTCTTAGGCTTACAGCCGCACCATCTAGCGCAGAACACCATTCTTCAACTCGCTGCTTACGTCGTCCTCTATGAGGGCTTTCTGGGTATCGAGCCTCGCATTGACCTCTGGCAAAAGTTCTTCTTCGTCAAGCAGCAGTCTATAAAAATGGACAAGGCCGAGGCATAGAAGCTTACGGACCCCCGCCCGATGACCCCGTGCGGTGCGACACTGGTGCATCATCAGACGACGTGCGGCTTCCCCCAGATGCCGCTCCAGGACTCCATCAAACTGTGGCAGAGGGGGTTCTTCTATGTGAAGAACGTCGACCCCTCCAACGAAGGCTTCCTACCCGAAGCCGATCGCCGAGGTAGAGCAGATATGCACCTACCTCGAGACCATGAAGACTCGCGGCCTCCTGGGCTGCGACCTTCTCACCACCATGATGACCCGTCAGATCCTGCCTCTGGAGAGGCGGCCGCATCTGATCTGTCCGATGGGCGGCCGACACGATCCTTGCCGGCTCTACACCAAGAACTTCCAAGCCGTTGCGGTGGCCCAGAACGGGAACTTGATCTCCTCCGCCAATATGGACGAAGGTGGAGATTGGGAATGGGGAATGCACCCTTTCGACCGAGCCCACCCGGTCCCAGTAGTCAGCACCTTCCCTAATCTTTCTTTCTTTTTCTTTGAACTTGTTGTTCTCTCTTTTGAGCTGGCTATCGACTCCCTTGTTAGCTGTTCGAGAGCCTGAAGTGCTCGCCCCGCCAGCCGCCAACGTGGAGACGTCGGACCCCTCTGAAATAGAGGATGAGGGGGTGATCGAGCCGCGAACCTCCGCCTCCGAAGGTTCGGAGGAAGCGCTCGAGTAAGAGGGCTCTGAGCCGCCTGGTGAGCACCTTAAGCCCTCCCTTCTTGACTGCACGGATCATGACCTGACGCCACCTACTCCACATGATGCAGCCTTCGGGGAGGATCTAGAGGATCTGGAGGAGGTCACCATCCCTCCATTGACACGGGGTCGCCGCAAGGCTGGTGAGACGGCGGCGCCTGGCGAGACTGCCAGGAACAAGGGCAAGGGGGCAACTACATCCAAGCCAGCCCCCAAGCATGCTGCAACGGTACCTCCAGCCGGAGGACGCAGGGGCAGTGCCAAGAAGCGTTGTGCCGGCGCTGGCAGGAAGCAGGTGCCCGTCGTGGTGGACTTAGAGTCCTTTGTTATCTCTTTTTGATTTGTTGTGTAAGGATAGGGTCCTCAAAATAGTCCTTGACAAGGAGGCAGAAGCAGTGGAGCGAGACGGCTGGGCAGCTGCCGACGCTGCCAAGGAGGCATTGGAGGACGAGTCCGCCCTTTATTGGGAGACGGTGGCGAACCGGACGGCCATGGGCCAATCCAAGCCCAGCCGAACCGAGAAGCCACCTGCCAAGGAGAAACGGTCGAAGACAAAGCACGACCCCGCCAAGCGAGCGTGCGTGGAGGAGCCAGCTAGCGATGCAGCTCCGAAGCGCACCCAGGGGGCCGAGCCAGCCAAGGCCGCCGAGCCGGCCGTCTCCATGCCAGTGCACCTCGAGGTGATCCCCGATACGCCAGAAGATGGTGTAGACGGTGCACCGGAGATGACCATGGAGGCTCCGGAGGTGACCATATGGATGCACCAGAAACAACCGATCCACCCCCGGCTGCGGAGACGGTGCTGGCCGGAACATCGAAGGAGCCGGCCACCAACCCACCACCTAGAGACGGCACCATCGTCATGACCAGCCGCCGCCCGACCGCCCAGGATCCGACCCCATCGCCGGGAGCCGGTGCATGAGGACTTGGCGCATGGCCAATGCTGAACACACATCATTGCCCCCAGGCACCAAGCTCAGCGGTGTCCCGGAGCTGGTGGCGTTGTTCGCCAGCAACCGTGACAAGGTGAAGCAGGCGGCCAGGGTGGCCAGGTGTGGCCTGGAACGCCTTGAGGAGCGAACCAGGGTGGCTCTTCTGTCTTTTGCCTTGGTTTGACTTTTTTTTCTTCTTCTGATCTTGGATCAGTGGGGGCGCACCAGCGCACCCACTGGGTGTAGCCCCTGAGAATCGGGCCAGCGAAGCATTGGCCGGGGCAAATTTGCTTGTACTATGTTCATCTTTGCTTTTTTAGTGGGGGCGCGCTAGGCACCCACCGGGTGTAGCCCCCGAGAATCGGGCCGGCTAAGAGTTAGCCGGGTCGAATCTTACTTCTTGCTTTCTTTGTCTTGCTCATAGGAGCTTCATGACGCCCAATTGCAGGCGTACAACATGTTGTGGGCCCAGATCCAGGCGGCTGATGGACAAGTCGTTGATCTTCACGGCCGGTGGGGCGCTGTCGTCTCGGAGCGACACGCCTTGCGCGAGGCGGACCAACAGCTGAGTCTTCTGCAGACGGAGAAGAAGGATCGCGAGGCGGCCCTTCAGGCCAAACTAGGGTAGGTGTGCGCCACCCTTCATGATAAGGACACCTCCTACGCTGCCAACAAGAAGCGCCTTGAGAAGGCCCAACTCGAGGAGATGAAGCTCAAGGACCTTGCCCTGAAGGAGAAGGAGGATGCCCTGATCCAAAGGCAGGCGTGGTTGGCTAAAGCGATGGAGGCGGCCGAGGCCCTCCGAGACAAGCTCTCCCGCGTGACTTGAGAGAGCACGGTGCGGGCGCACGAGGCCCTGGAGGAGGCTCATGAGACTGACATCCATTTCAACCGTAAGCCTTTCTTTATCTTGTCTTGATCTTTTCTTCTTTGTTGGCCTCCCTTCTTATTTTTCTTCGCACCACTTCCCATACCCCAGGAATCTTCCCTAGGACACGGGAAGCGGCTGAAACGGCTCTAGAAACCAGCTGCGAGGTGCACAGTGTTGCTGGTGAGGAGGTGGATGCCAATGCCGGTTGGACTATGGAGGAGATTGCCATTGGCATCAGGGCCCGCCTGATTGTCCTGGCCGAATCCCTAGAGCGGATCCAGAGCATAGGCTCGTCGATGATAAGGGCTCTGTAGCCCGAGGCCATGGAGCCGACGTCAATGAGCCGGATGTCCCGCTGGCTCGAAGCCGGCGGCACCTGCCTCGATGCCTGGCGTGCCTCAGTCGCACATGTTGGTGCCTACATGGCGCTGCGCTTGGCCAATTCCTGTTATCGAAACCTGGACTTGGGCAAGCTCGCCGCACAGCGCGACACCTCGGAGGGGGAGCTGGAGGCCATGGACGACTAGCTGCGGATGAGGGCTAGCGACATCGCTTCTGACGCCGCCGGGGACGAGCTCAACTTGGAGCGGGATGAAGATGGAAACAAGGTCCCTCATGACTTGCACCATCTTCAGCCTTATGACGCCGATCGCAGTTCCGCCGAGGCGGCCCTTGAGGAGGAGGCTGCCGACTCCAGCAGCGAGGCATATGCGGACTCGACCACGAAGGACGGAGCCGGAGGCTCTCGTGGTGGATACGGCGCATCCTCCTAGTGCGTAGCCAGCAATGCTGAAGCCACCACTTCGGGAGCTGCAGCCGGGGCCGTAAATGGAGCCGCCGCCCCTTAGGTTGTCCTTTTTTGTTTTTGCATTGTCTGCATTGTATCATCAGTCCAATAGTTCCACCCATTGGGGGTGTTTATTGTAATGAACTTCGGCCGTGGGCCTTTTGAATGCCTTCGATTGTAATATATTCTACATTGAATTCGTAAACACCATGCTTGCTGCCTTGTATTTTCATCCTTTGATTTCTGTTTGACTCCTTTTTCTCCAACCCCTTTACTCTTTGTGACATCTGCCTCGCCAGCCTGACAGCCGGGAGCCGGTCTGTGACTAGGTCGAGGCTTCAGCCTTTCAGAATATTGGACATAGATTTTTCGAAGCCATCAAGACTTTAAGATTCAAAAACAAGACAACAGAGGCCAGCTAGAATAATAAGATCGAAAGATGATCAAACCAACCCGATCCGGCAACCCTTTTTGTAGTTGAACTTTTCATGCAACGAGCCTTCCCTTCCATCGCCTCGTTAGCCGGACAGCCGGGAGCCGTCTGTAGCTGTTATGAGACGGCAAGGGTTTGACCCGGCGTACACTATATGCTCATCTACAACTAAGCAAATCGTCCGGGCCGGCTAGCGAGCCCCCGAGCCCCTGGAGCCGGACCAAGGGACTCACAAATGAGTGAAGACTCTTGCTATGTTTCTGAAAGAGGTGTGTCGCAAGCATCGGCTTGGAACACCCATTGCATTCATTTGGAAATCCCGAAGAGGGAGGAAGATACATACGTACATGCTCTTTTGATTTTTCTTTCTTGCATTCTAGCAATAGAACGGGCAAAGAAACACCGCGTTCCATGGACGCTTCGTCTCCTAGCCAGAGGCGTCTCTCTTGCGCTTCCTTGGCTTCTGGGCATCGATCAGGTAGTATGCGTTGTTATGCAGTGCCCGACTAATGATGAAAGGGCCCTCCCATGGGGACAAGAGCTTGTGCTGGCCGGCAGTTCATTGGATTCTTCTGAGCACCAAGTCCCCCTCCCTGAAGGAGAGAGGGTTGATCTTCTTGCTGTGGTAGTACCTCAGCTTCTATTGGTATATCGCCGTCCGGGTCAAGGCTAGATCCGGTGCCTCCTCGAGAAGATCGACGCCGTCTTCTCTTGCGTCCTTCGCTTCTGTCTCTGTGTATAAGGTGACCCGAGGTGAGTCGAACTCGACATCCATGGGGATGATTGCCTCGGACCCATATACCAGAAAGAATAGTGTGAAGCCGGTCGACCGGTTTGGCATGCTGTGGAGGATCCACAACACAGCCGACAACTCTTCGATCCACAACCCCGCTGACCTGACAAGTGGTGCCACTAGCCTTGGCTTGATGTCGGCCAGGATTAGGCCATTAGCCCTCTCCACCTGGCCATTGGACTGCAGGTGTTCCACCGAAGCCAAGTCGAGCCAGATGCCTTGCTTCGAGCAGTAGAGTGCCAAAGCACCCTTGGCGAAGCTGGTGCCATTGTCGGTGACGATGTTGTGGGGGATGCCGTAACGGGCAGCGATGTCCTTGATGAACCTGATGGTCGTGGGGCCGTCAAGCTTCTTGATGGGCCTAGCCTCAATCCACTTAGTAAACTTGTCGACAGCTACCAAGAGATGCGTCATGCCGCCACGAGCGGTCTTGAATGGCCGCACCATATCCAACCCCCAGACAGCAAACATCCATGACAGCGGGATGGTTTTAAGGGCTGAAGCCGGCATGTGGCTCTACATGCTGAAGCGTTGGCAGCCTTCGCATTTGTTAGCCATGTCCACGGCCTCCTCGAGGGCCATGGGCCAGTAGAATCCATGGCGGAACGCCTTGGCCACCAGGGTTCTGGAGGCGGCATGATGCCCACACTCACCCTGGTGTATGTCTTTAAGGATCTCCTATCCCTTTTCTGATTCAACGCAGCGTTGTAACACGCCAGTCACGCTACGCCGAACCAGCTCACGATTGATGATGGAGTAGGCTGTTGATCAACGCTGAATCTGCCTTGCCTCCGCCTCATCTTGAAGAAGTTCGACGGCAAAGAGGGAAGGCCAAGATGGGTTGAGCCCACGACGGAGCCAACACAAGGGCTGGCTCTGTCTCGACCTGAGTATCGGGGGCTTCTGCAGCCCCCGCGCTTGATGAAGCAGTCGTAGGCTCAAGACTTTCTGTCTCTAATGCCGTCATTGCGGACGGCACACCGTGTACCTCCATGACGTCCACCCACTAGGTGTCGAGATAATAGGTTTCGAGGCTTGGCGTAGCCGGAATTGTTGTTGCAGCCGCCGTAGTAGTCGTAGCTGGCGAAGTAGTCGTAGCCGACGCAACAGTTGGAGTCGGCAGAGCTAGTGTAGCCGGCACACGAGCTGTAACCGGCACTGAGACGACTTGATGGAGAGCTTGTGTAGTTGCTGGAGGGAGACGCCGGCTGGAATAGCCTGTCTTGTAGAGCCGATTTTGGACAAGGTATCCACCGCCTCATTGTCCGCCCTGGGGACATGATGGTACTCGCAACCCTCGAAAGGTCCGCTGAGCTGCTGGATGAGGAAGCGATAGCTCGCCATGTTGGCGTCCCTGGCGTCCCATTCGCCAGAGACTTGCTGCACCATGAGATCCGAGTCGCCGAAGCAAAGGAGCCACCGGATGCCAATCTCTCTGGCAAGTCGGAGGCCATGAGCGAGCGCTTCGTACTCGGCGACATTGTTGGAGGCGGCGAAGTGTATGTGGAGAGCATACTTGAGCTGGTCTCCTTTTGGAGACGTCAAGAAGATGCCGGCTCCGAGACCTGTTCGCATATTCGAGCCGTCGAAGTGCACCCGCCAATGAGTGGAGTCTGGAGGCGGCGGCTCGAATTGGGTTTCGGCCCAATCAACGAGGAAGTCGGCCACCACCTGGGACTTGATGGTTGTGCGTGGCTCGTAGAGGATGTCGTGGTCGGCCGTGGAGATGGACCATTTGGAAATCCGGCCAGTTGCGTCACGGTTGCCCATGATTTCTGAAAGTGGAGCAGTGCTCACCACAGTGATGGAATGCTCTTGGAAGTATTGCTTCAACTTCTTTGCGGCAACGTAAACACCATAACACATTTTTTGATAGTGGGGGTAGTTTTGCTTGGAGGCGGACAAGACCTTGCTGAGGTAATAGATAGGGCGTTGCACTAATAGTACCTTGCCCTCCTCCTTGCGTTCTACTACTAAGACCACACTAACCACGCGAGTGGTCGATGTAATGTATATGAGAATGGGTTCCCTTTCAGCCGGCGCCGCCAAGATTGGCAGGCTTGAGATGACGCGCTTGAGGTCGCGGAAGGCTTCGTCCGCCTGGTCGTTCCACTCGAACTTGGTTGTTTTTTTCATGAGTTGGTAGAGTGGAAGCGCCTTCTCGCTGAGTCACCTGATGAAACGGCTAAAGGACGCCTGGCAGCCGGCGAACTTCTGGACGTCGAGGATTCGAGCCGGCTTCACAATCCGCTCGATGGTTCCGATCTTCTCAGGGTTCGCTTCGATGCAACGAGAGGACATGAAGAACCCCAAGAGCTTTCCGCCTGGAACTCCAAAGACGCACATCTCCGGGTTGAGCCGGATCTTGTACTCGCGTAGGTTAGTGAACGTCTCCCGCAAGTCGTCAAGGAGACTGAAGTGCTGCTTGGTCTTGACGACGATGTCATTGATCTGCAATCTCTAGCGTTAGCTAGACGAATGCTTATGACAACAAACCTTCTCCTGCAACGGCACCAGAAGAATGCTGCTAGCACTCCCCGGCAATGAAACTGGAAGAATGTTGTTGATGGCCCACCAGCGCGTGGGTTCGAGGGTAGAGTATTCAACCCAATTTGTTGATAAGCCACACGAGGTGAGAGTATACTCTCAAGTATTAGCAGCTCAATTTGTCAGATTCACCCACACCAGAAAGATTAGTATCTGAAAACACAGTAGTAACAGCAAAGTAACGAGTAACGTCAGTGTAACGAGCAATAGCAGTGGCAAGGAACAGTAGTAGTGACAACAATAGCAAGTAGCAACAGTAGCAAGAGACAGTACCAGCAGCAGAGGAAGACAAGTAACAGCAGTAGCAAGAGTAGCAGCAGCAGCAGAGCAAGACAAGTAACAGCAGTAGCAACAGTAGTAGCAGCAGTAGCAGAGGAAAACAAGTAACAACAGCAGGACAAACTCATAGGCAATGGGTTGGTGATTTGTTTGGATGATATTCATCATGCAACAACTATAACACAGAGAGATATATGGCTAGCTCCCGTTCGTCAATGTGATGTAGGCATGCATTCCGTGTGTCGTCATACGTGCTTAGGGAAAAGAACTTGCATGACATCTATTGTCCATCCCTCCCGTGGTAGCGGGGTCCAAAAGCAAACTACGAGATATTAAGGTTCTCCTTTTAATAAAGAACCGGACCAGCGCATTAGCACTTGGTGAACACATGAACTCCTCAAACTATGGTCATCACCGGGAGTGGTTCCGGTTATTGTTACTCCGGGGTTGCCGGATCATAACACATAGTAGGTAAGTACAAGTTGCAATATCGGATCTAAAACACACATATATTGGTGACAACATAATAATTTCAGATCTGAAATCATGGCACTCGGGCCCTAGTGACAAGCATTAAGCACAGAAAAGTTGTAGCAACATCAATCTCAGAACATAGTGGATACTAGGGATCAATCCCCACCAAAACTAACTCGCTTACATGATAGATCTCATCCTACTCATCACCGCCCAGCGAGCCTACGAATAGATTACTCACGAATGACGAAGAGCTTCATGGAATTGGAGAGGGAAGAAGGTTGATGATGACTATGGCAATGATTTCCCCTCTCTGGAGCCCAAGACGGACTCCAGATCTGCCCTCCAGATGAAGAACAGGTGGTGGCGGCGCCTCCGTATCGAAAACACGATGAAAACTTCTCTTTTTATTTTTTCTGGGACGAAAGGCAACCTATAGAGCTGGAGTTGGGGGCGGCAGGTGCCTATGGGCCCCACAAGCCTGCCCACCGCCACCAGGGGGTGGTGGCGGAGCAGGGGCTTGTGGCCCACTGGCCCACCCCCTGAGGTGGAACTTGGCGCAGATATTTTTGATATTTTCCAAAACTGCTCCCTGTAAATTTTCAGGACGTTTGGAGAACTCTGATTTCCACACAAAAATAACACCAAGGCAATTCTGCTAAAAACAACGTCAGTCCAGGTAAGTTCCATTCAAATCATGCAAATTAGTGTCCAAAACAAGGGCAAAAGAGTTTGGAAAAGTAGATACGATGGAGACGTATCAACTCCCCCAAGCTTAAAACCTTGCTTGTCCTCAAGCAACTCAGTTGACAAACTGAGAGAGAAAGGAACACTTTGACAAACTCTGTTTGATCTTGTTGTTGCAACTATGTCTAACTCATAACCAGAATTTCAGCAAGATCACAAGTTAACCACATAAGCAAATGACACAAAGGTCTCACGGTGAACTAATATCAATGGCATAATTAGCTAACGAGCAAATAATAATGAGTTTCAAATACCAACACTTCAATCAAAACAAGCATGAAGCAATATGAATAGGTGGTATCTCGCTAGCTCTTTCTGAGACCGCAAAACATAAATGCAGAGCACTTTCAAAGATCAAGGGCTGACTAAACATTGTAATTCATAGCAACGAAGATCCAGTCATAGTCATACTCAATATCAATCAAAAGCAAAGCATAGAAATGACACAGGTGCTCTCTAATTGGTGCTTATATAAGAGGAGGATGACTCGACAGGAAAATAAATAGATAGGCCCTTCGCAGAGGGAAGCATTAATTTGCAGAGGTGCCAGAGCTCAAGCTTTGAAAATAGAGATAATAATTTTGGGTGGCAAGCTTTCATTGTCAACGCAATGACCAAGAGTTCTCAATATCTTCCATGCTACTCATGCTATAGGCGGTTCCCAAATAGAAAAGTAAAGTTTTAACTCCCCCACCACCAATCAATCACACTCCACGGCTAGCCGAATCCTCGGGTACCGTCCATACTAACATCAATCCGGGGGGAGTCTTGTTTTACACTTATGTTTTCGATTTAAGCGTGGAACTGGGCATCCCAAATACCGGCCCCTTTCTCGTAAATGACTTTGAATAAACAAAGGTCGAGGATAACACTCCTAGCATGGAAGAAACCAATAGCCCTCTGTCACCACATGAGCGGTTCGGGCATGCAAAAAAGATTTATTTCTTGAAGGTTTAGAGAGTGGCACATGCAAATTTACTTGGAACGGCAGGTACATACCGCAAATAGGTAGGTATGGTGGACTCTCATGGAAAAACTTTTGGGTTTATGGAAGTGGATGCACAAGCAGTATTCCCGCTTAGACCAAGTGAAGGCTAGCAAAAGACTGGGAAGCGACCAACTAGAGAGCGACAACAGTCATCAAGAAGCAATGAGTTTGACTAACATTGAATGCAAGCATGAACAAGATATAAATCACCATGAAAACGAACATCATAGAGGATATGTTGATTTTGTTTCAACTACATGCATGAACATGCGCCAAGTCAAGCCACTTGAAACATTGGAAGGAGAATACCATCCTATCATACTACATCATAGTCATCTCAAAATCTATGTTGGCAATCAAGACAAACCATTATAAGCTCTCAGCTAAATAAGCATGGCATCAGAAACTATGATCTCTAAGTTGTCATTGCAAACATGGTTCTCTCACAACAAAGCTAAATCTGGGTCGACAAGCTAGTCATATTTACAAAAACAAAATAGATAGAGTTCATACCAACTTTTCAGTCTCAGCCACTTCATCATATATCATCATTGTTGCCTTTCATTTGCACAATCGAACGATGAAAATGATAATAAGCGCATTGGACTAAGCTGAATGTAGAGGCAAACACAAAGGAGAAGACAAAGTAATATGGCTCTTCGAAAGTTAAACAGGTAAGCATGTAAGAACCAATAAACATTGTAACCAATATCTTCTACCTTGACACAAAGGAAAAGAAAACTATTTACACGGGAAAGCTCCCAACAATCAAAATAAGAAAGAAAAATCTTTTTGGATTTTCTCAAAAGGACACAAAACAAGAAAACAAGAAAACGAAAAGAAAGTAGCATAGATAATACAGTGGCAAAGTGTAAACACCGGCTAACAAAGTGAAAGCATAAGCATGGATGTAAAGTCGGTGAGAACACGTACTCCCCCAAACTTAGGCTTTTGGCCTAGCTTGGTCTACTCCCATGGTGGGAAGTAACCAGCTCCAGGATACTCCGGAGCAGACTGTGGATGCCACTGCTATGTGAGCTCCTCTCGCTCCCACTGATAAACTGGTGTCTGGTACTCGACTGGCGGCTCGGGCACGGGTGCTTGTGGTTAGGTCAAGCCCCAATATGCGTAGATGTCCACGGGCATAATAGTGTACCTACCTACATGAAGATCAAACAAAGAAGGAGCAGGCAAATTAATAGTCTCTCGACTACCCTGACTAAACACCAGGTTATAAATCATCCGTCTACTAGCATCTCTATCCAGAAAATCATGGCGAACCATGCAGTCATAATCCAGATATCTCTCACGGAGAAGCATCTCTCCTTCCTCTCCCAGTCTAATGGTTATCTCAAAGTGTCTAGCAAGACGGGTAGCATAGATACCTCCATAGACAACACCTTTAGAATGGTTCAGGTTCAACCGTTGAGCTACTGTAGCGCCCAGGCTATAAGTCTTATCGTTATAAAGGCCTTCACGCGATCCAGCCTCCACACGGCCAATCAAACATTTTCCCACAAATAGTGAGAAGTACCGAAGCACAGGAAAATGTATGCTAGCAATTCTAGCGCGAGACACTCCTCTCTCCTCTCCAATAGCAACAGAGCCAATGAAATCCTCCAGGTCCCATGGACGAGGGTCACGGATATCCCCTACATAAGGTAATTTGCATACATTGCAAAAATCCTGTAGCGTCATGCATTGGGGAACATCGTATATCATGAACTCAACCATGGGAGGATTCTTCCTCGGATAAAAGTTGAAGATTTGAACGAAAATATTGGTGAGGAGGAGATATTGTGGGCACTTATCGTCAACGAACGCAGTAAGACCTGCGTTCTCCACTAAGTATTAAAAGTCTTCATAAAGTCCGGCGGCGCGCAAAAATTCATCACTTGGCCACTTGCACGCTCGAACTTCTGTGACTCGAGGGACTACGTACTTGGGGTCATTCTTCTCATCCTCCTTGGGGTTACGGCTTGAAGAGCCTCTCAAGAACCTCCTCATCTTTTCCTTTTTCTAGCTCTGAAAAATTCTGAAATTTTTAGAGTCTGCGAAAGGAAAGTGAATAAGGATTAACTCAACTTGTAGCAACTACTCCTACTAGTGCCTAGAGACTGTATCACGCGCTAAAACTACTTGGGACCAGCTAAAATCAACTTTTCTAGCTCAAGAACATGGTCACCAAGGTAGCAAGAATATGCGAAGGATAAAGCACTAGAGCAAAAACTAATTGGACCAATGGAGGAGTCACTTACCAAGGAGTAATTTCCCCAAAACAGTTCGGAGAATGGTGCTTTGAGCAAGGAGATCAAAAATCACAGCCAAATGAGCAAGAACACGGGTTTGAGCTGCGAAACAATTTTTTCTGGAGGTGGAACAAGAGGCTGAAAGCTGGAATGAGTGGAGGGGGTGCCAGTGGGCCCCACAAGCCTGCCCACCGCCACCAGAGGGGTGGTGGCAGAGCAGGGGCTTGTGGCCCACTGGTCAGGACCCTGGCCAGCTCTCAGGCCCAGAAATTTCCAAAAATTCTAGAAAAAATCATACTAAATTTTCAGGACCATCGGAGAACTTTTATTTTCGAGGTATTTTTCTCCGGGATGCTAAAATAGAAAATAGGAAAAGCTAAACTAATTCCATCATTTTTCTTCTAAGAAAAAGAAAAAGAAAAACTTAAAACAGAGGTATGTGACTCTTTGATTCATCCGTCTCATGGTCATCGAAACAAATCCGTCAATGGGATTAATCAAGTCCTTATGACAAAACTTTCTTGAATCGCAAGAGAGAACGGAGAATTTTCGAATAGCCACTAAGTCACCTCAATGGGGATATGTATCTCCCCAACAAGCAAATCATACTTCATCTTGACACGAGGAATAAGGCATTCAAAGCTCCCAATGAGAATCGTTGAAGTCTTGTCGATAGCATTGATGCAATGTACTGGATATCGTTTCTTCGGAAAGTGCACTGTGTGCTCATTACCATTGACATGGAAAGTGACATTGACTTTGTTGCAATCTATAACAGCCCCTGCAGTGCTTAAAAAGGGTCTTCCGAGGATGATAGCCATGGCATCGTCTTCGGGAATATCCAAGATAACAAAGTCTGTTAAGATAGTGGTGTTAGCAACCACAACACGCACATCCTCGCAAATGCCAATAGGGAAAGCAGTTGATTTGTCGACCATTTGCAGAGAAATTTTAGTGGGTGTCAACTTATCCAATTCAAGTCTACGATAAAGAGAGAGTGGCATAACACTAACACCGGCTCCAAGGTCACATAAGGCAGTTCTTACGTAGTTTCCTTTAATGGAGCAAGGTATAGTGGGCACTCCGGGATCACCAAGTTTCTTAGGAGTTCCACCTTTGAAAGTGTAATTGGTAAGCATGGTGGAGATCTCAAGATCTGGTATCTTCCGTTTATTAGTCACGATATCTTTAATGTACTTGGCATAGGGAGACATCTTGAGCATATCAGTTCACCGCATCTTCAGAAAGACGGGTCTTATCATCTCAACAAAGCGCTCAAAATCCTCATCATCTTTTTTCTTGGATGGCTTAGGAGGAAAGGGCATATGTCTCTGAACCCATGGATCCCTTTCTTTACCATGCTTCCTAGCAACGAAGTCATTCTTGTCGTATCTCTTAGATTGTGGATTATCAGGATTAACTGTAGGTTCAATCTCCACATCCTCATCATTGCTAGGTTGAGCATTATTATGAACATCACTGTCCATATTGTCAGCAGGTTCATGTTCATCACCTGATTGTGTTTCCGCATTAGACGCAGAAATATCATTAGGTTCTTCAGGTGTGATAGTATTTGGTGAACTGGAGTGCAGGTTTCTATCATCCTTCTTCTTCTCCATAGGATGACTAGGTGTACCAGCATTGATTCCTTGAGAATCTTGATCAATTCTCTTAGGATGACCTTCAGGATACAAAGGTTCCTCAGTCATTTTGCCTCCTCTAGTAATGACTATGACAGAGTTGTCATTTAATTCATTGAGCAGGTCATTCTGAGCTTTAAGTACTTGTTCTACCTGAGTAGTAATCATAGAGGCATGTTTACTCAGAAGCTTCAGAGCATTGACATTTTTGTCTACACAAGCACTTAAATGGCTAATCATATGAGCACTTTGTTCCAAATGTCTGCTAACATAATCATTGAAACTCTGTTTTTTGGCAACAAAGTTGTCAAATTCATCAAAGCATAGGCTAGCAGGTTTATCAAAAGGAATATCACTCTCATCAAACCTACGCAGAGAATTCACTTCCACTACCTGTATCGGGTTTTCGAGACCATGGATCTCTTCAATGGGTGGTAGATTTTTTACATCTTCAGATCTAATGCCTTTCTCTTGCATAGATTTCTTGTCTTCTTGCATATCTTCGGGACTGAGGAATAGAATACCTCTTTTCTTAGCAGTTGTCTTAGGAGGTGGTTCGGGAATAGTCCAAGCATTATCGTTGATCAAGAGGTTATTCAGTAGGGTCTCAGCTTGTTCTACAGCTCGTTCCGTAAAAACACAACCGGTACAACTATCTAGGTGGTCTCTAGAGGCATCGGTAAGTCTGTTATAGAGGATATCAAGTATCTCGTTCTTCTTAAGAGGGTGATCATGCAAAGCATTCTGTAGCTGGACGAGCCTCCCCCAAGCTTGCGGGAGACTCTCTTCTTGGAGTTGAGCAAAGTTGTATATTTCCTGCAAGGCAACTTGCTTCTTATGGGCAGGGAAATATTTCTTACAGAAGTAATATACCATCTCGTGGGGACTGCGCACACATCCAGGAGCAAGAGAGGTGAACCAGACTTTAGCGTCATCCTTTAGAGAGAAAGGAAACAACTTAAGGATATAGTAGTGGCGGATCTTCTCCTCATTAGTGAAGAGGTTGGCTATTTCGGATAGTTTGGCAAGATGGACTATGACCGTTTCAGACTCATAACCGTGAAAAGGATCAGCTTCGACTAGAGAGATTATCTCAGGGTCGACAGAGAATTCATAATCCTTATCTGTGACAAATATAGGCGAGGTGGCAAACTTTGGGTCATTTTTCATCCTAGCTTCCCTAGATTTTTCCTTCCACTTGAGAAGTAATTTCTCAGCGTCATAGGCATCCTTACACGCAAGAATATCCTCAGCTATCTCTCCCTCCATAACATAACCCTCGGGTATATCAAGCAATTCATATCTAGGAGAGCTAGATCAAGCAGGAGCAAAAGCAGGTTCTATCTCAATAGTATCAGTAGTTTCAGAAGCATCACGAGCATTGGCAGTAACTCTAGCAATATGAGCATCAAGGAACACTCCTAGTGGAACATCAGGCAAAGTAGCATCTCTAGCAGTATCAAGCATAGCATCATCCGGCAAAATAACATCTCTAGCATCATTAGGCAAAGCAGTATCAGGCATAGCATTTCTAGCAGTATCAAGCATAGCATCTCTAGAAGTATCAGGCAAAGTAGTATCAAGCATAGCATCTCTAGCAGTATCAAGCATAGCATCATCAGGCATAGTATCAAGCATAGCATCACTAGCAGTAGCATCATAAGTATCATCAAGCACAGGCGACATATCAAGATTTCTAGCAGGAGGTGATGTCACAAACTTACTCATAACTGAAGGTGAATCAAGTGCAGAGCTAGATGGCAATTCCTTACCTCCCCTCGTAGCTCAGGGCAAGACTTTGGTCTTCGGATCCTTCTGATTCTTCATAGTGATCAGCAGATATAAATCCCAAGTGACTCAGAGAATATAGCAATACCTCCCCGGCAACGGCGCCAGAAAAATGCTGATCTGCAATATCTGGCGTTAGCTAGACGAATGCTTATGACAACAAACCTTCTCCTGCAACGGCACCAGAAGAACGTGGCTAGCACTCCCTGGCAATGAAACTGGAAGAATGTTGTTGATGGCCCACCAGCGCGTGGGTTCGCAACAGTTTTCGAGGGTAGAGTATTCAACCCAATTTGTTGATAAGCCACAGGAGGTGAGAGTATACTCTCAAGTATTAGCAGCTGAATTTGTCAGATTCAACGACGCGTGAAAGATTAGTATCTGCAAGCACAATAGTAACAGCAAAGTAACGAGTAACGTGAGTGTAACAGCAGTAGTGACAATAGTAGTGACAGCAGTAGCAAGTAGCAACAGTAGCAAGCGACAGTAGTAGCAACAGTAGCAGCACCAAAGCAAGACAAGTAAGAGCAGTAGCAACAGTAGTAGCAGCAGCAGAGCAAGACAAGTAACAGCAGTAGCAACAATAGTAGCAGCAACAACATAGCAAAACAAGTAACAACAGTAGGACAAACTCGTAGGCAATGGGTCGGTGATTTGTTTGGATGATATTCATCATGCAACAGCTATAACACGGAGAGATATATGGCTAGCTCCCGCTCATCAATGTGATGTAGGCATCCATTCCGTGTGTCGTCATACGTGCTTAGGGAAAATAACTTGCATGACATCTATTGTCCATCCCTCCCGTGGCAGCGGGGTCCAAAAGGAAACTACATGATATTAAGGTTCTCCTTTTAATAAAGAACCGGACCAACGCTTTAGCACTTGGTGAACACATGAACTCCTCAAACTATGGTCATCACCGGGAGTGGTTTCGGTTATTGTCACTCCGGGGTTGCCGGATCATAACACATGGTAGGTAAGTACAACTTGCAAGATCGGATCTAAAACACACATATATTGGTGACAACATAATAATTTCAGATCTGAAATCATGGCACTCGGGCCCTAGTGACAAGCATTAAGCATGGCAAAGTAGTAGCAACATCGATCTCAGAACATAGTGGATACTAGGGATCAATCCCCATCAAAACTAGCTCGCTTACATGATAGATCTCATCCTACTCATCACCACCCAGCGAGCCTACGAATAGATTACTCACGAACGACGAAGAGCTTCATGGAATTGGAGAGGGAAGAAGGTTGATGATGACGATGGTGACGATTTCCCCTCTCCGGAGCCCAAGACGGACTCCAGATCTGCCCTCCAGATGAAGAACAGGTGGTGGCGGCGCCTCCGTATCGAAAATGCAACGAAAACTTATCTTTTTATTTTTTTTCTAGGATAAAAGGCAACTTATAGAGCTGGAGTTGGTGGCGGCAGGTGCCTGTGGGCGCTGCAAGCCTGCCCACCGCCACCAGGGGGTGCTGGCGGAGCAGGGGCTTGTGGCCCACTGGCCCACCCCCTGAGGTGGAACTTGGCGCAGATATTTTTTATATTTTCCAAAACTGCTCCCCGTAAATTTTCAGGACGTTTGGAGAACTTTGATTTATGCACAAAAATAACACCAAGGCAATTCTGTTGAAAACAGCTTCAGTCTAGGTTAGTTCCATTCAAATCATGCAAATTAGAGTCCAAAACAAGGGCAAAGGAGTTTGGAAAAGTAGATACGATGGAGACGTATCAGTCATCCACATAGACGTGGAGGTTTCTGCCAATCTGTGGCAGGAGGCACTCCTGCATGCAGTGCTGAAATGTAGCACCAGTGTTCTTTAGACCGAACGTCATGGTGGTGTAGCAATAAGCCCCGAAGGGCGTGATGAAGGAGGTCTTCAGGCGATCAGCTAGATCCAGCTTGATTTGATGGTAGCCTGAATAAGCATCCACAAATGACAACAATTTCCAGCCGGCTATGGAGTCGATCACCTGATCTATCCTGGGCAAGACGAAAGGGACTTTCGGGAACGCCTTATTCAGGCTCGTGTAGTCGATACACATTCTCCATGTGTTGTTCTTCTTTAGCACCAGGACTGGATTGTCTAACAAGTCCGGGTGGAAAACCTGCATGATGAAGCGGGTTGCGAGCAGCCGGGCAATCTCTTCTCCAATTGTGCGCTGCTTCCCCTCGGCAAAGCGGTGCAAAGGTTGTTTCACCGGCTTTGCATCTAGCCGTACGTGAAGTTTGTGCTCCGCATACTTCCTCGGAACCCCTGGCATGTATTTTGGAGACCATGGAAAGATGTCCCGATTCTCATGGCGGAAGTCGACGAGCTCGCCTTCCTATTTGGGGCTGAGGTTAGCCCCAATGGTGACGCACTGCTTGGGGTTCGCAGGGTCGAGTGGCACCTGCTTGGTTACTTTGGCCGGCTTGAATGAGCCTTCGCCGGCCGACTGGGATGGTGGAGTAGGGATCGCCGGCTGATCAGTAGCCTGAGCCACGAGCCGGTCGATCTGCCTTTTCTCCTTCGCAATCACCATGGACGTTGGCCAGACGGCTGCTGTCTTGTGCGCACTCGAGCGACTTCTTGTAGTCGCCAGCGATGGTGATGATGCCCTTTGGACCCGGCATCTTCATCTTGAGGTAGGCATAGTGGGGATAGCCATAAATTTGGCCAGAGCCGGTTTGCCCAACAACGCGTGATACGGGCTGTTCAGATCCACCACCTCGAACCAGATTGGCTCGCGACGGTAGTGCGCCTTGTCATCGAAAAGGACGTCCAGCTGGATTTTTCTGATCGGCTAGAAGGACTGTCCTGGAACAATGCCGTGGAAGACAATGTTGGTCGGCTGGAGGTGCTTCTCCTTTCGCCCAAGCTTGAGCAAGGTGTCGAGGTAGAGGATGTTGATGTTGCTGCCGCCGTCGACCAACACCCGGGAGAACCGGCAGGTGAGCCTCGGGGAGGCAAAAGTGGGGTCGAGGACGAGCGCATATGAGCCAGGATTTGGTATCACCGCAGGATGGTCAACCCGGCTACATGTAATTGGCTTTTCAGACCAATGCATGTACTGTGTAACCGGGGGCACCGTGGCGTTCACCTCACGCCAACGTTGTCGCTAGCTGTGCTTGTCATCACCCTCGCTGGTGGAGACAACATATGCTCCGTCTTGATGGGGGTAGAAATCATGGAGACGGCCGTCGTTGTGAGGCAGAGGTGGTTGAGCTGGAGCCGGAGCTGGCCCAGGAGCCGGAGCATGAGGCGCTGCAGCTGCATCTGGGGGAGCCGGTAGGCCCTCTCCTTGCGACAGTCGTCGTGCAAAGCTGCACTGTCGAAGGGTATGGGTAACGGGCTTCGCTCCAGTGTGCATCTTGCAGGGCGTGTCGAGCATTTGCTCGAGGGTGAGCTTGGCCTGCCAGTCGTTCTTGCCAGTCCGCCTCCGTTGAGAGCCACCTTGAGTAGCTGGCACATCTCCCTCCACATTAGCCACCAGCTTGTTGTTGGAGCGCGAATCAAGCTGATCCGCCTTGCGCTTCTTGTTGTTCTCGCCGCCTCGATTGTCGCCAGCATGCTTGGGAGTAGTCGGCATGGGGACAATCTTGTCCCAGGTGGTCACCTTGACCCGCATCATGGAGTCGGCTATGGCGTACTTGTCCGCGTTGGCCATGAGCACCGCGAGAGAGGTGGGCTCGGAGCACATGAGCTTGTGCTTGAGGAGAGTGCCGTCTCGGCAGCCGTCAGTGAAGTACTGGATGGCCTGTACCACATGCACTCCTTCGTAGGAGTTGTGCAGCTTCGTCCAATGCGTGACGTAGTCGTCAAGGGGTTCGTCGGGCCTCTGGACGCACATGGCCAGCTTGCGAGGCTGGCCAGGGCGCTTTTAGGTGCTAGTGAAGTTGCGGACGAACGCCCCCACGAAGTCAACCCAGGAGTTGACGCTGCCGGCTGGAAGGCTGTTAAGCCAGGTTCTAGCCGAGCTAGCCAGCATGAGCGACACGTAGCGGACGGCTACGCGCTTGTTTCCACGAGCGATGCCAACGGCGATGGTGTAGTTGCTCAGCCAGTCTTCTGGCTTGGCGGTGCCGTTGTACTTGGGGGTGTCCCGAGGGAGAGTGAGGCCTCGTGGAAACGGCTCCCCTTGGATCCGGGGGTCGAAGCACGCTGGACTGATGGGGCCGTCCTCTTCCAGGAGAGCCAATTGCGCTAGGGTGTTGAGGTGCTTGCGAGCGTCGTTGTTGCTGTGTGGGACGCGAGGGCCGATCCGGGCCGTGATCGAGAGGAGGCGGAACCTCGCGCACCGGATCCTCGTCGCCACCATCTCTGCAACGCCGGCTTGAAGTTGGCTCGCTCTAGCGTTGCGAACGCCTGTCCTGGCTGCCCTCTTCCTTCCGGCCAGAAGTGCGATGCGAGGAAGATCCCTCGGCTTGATGGCGACCGCTGGGGTTACGGCGTGCTCCGGGATCGGCTCCCGGAGACTCCGACTATGCCTGACGAGGGTCAAGCAGTGTCTGCTACTCATTTGTGGCGTCAAGGAGATCCTGGACCCACTTCTCCTGAAGGACGCGCTCCTCGCCCTCCAAACCTGGCATTTCTGCCATGGCCGCGTGAGCAGCCCGTAAGTTGGCCGCAGGGGTCTCGTAGATGGGCTGCTTGCCGCCGAGGATTTTGGCAATGACCCGGTCGAGGCCGTGGACCGCGCCGAGCCGGCTAGGACCCTTAGCAAATGGAGTGAGGCCGTAAGCAGAGTTATACTCGTGCTGCGCGGCCTCCATCCGGCGCTTAGCCGTAGCGATGGCACTGCCCTCCTCCAGGATATCCTTTGAGCCTCCTCCAGCGAGGACCGCGCGTCGGTGGGGTTTGTGGAGGTGGCGATGGGCGTCTTCAAGCCGGCAAGCGCAGCATGAAGCGTGTCGACTGATACCTCAGAGGGATCAACAGCGTCGGCCGACGCCTTGCCGTGAGCCTTGCTGGTGCCGGCACCAATGACCATCACCTCCATGACGTTGGAGATAACGGTGACGTGATACGGGGCAAGCCACCCCATAGGTGACGTGATACGGGGCAAGCAACAGCAGCGATGACGACGCTGGGGAGTGACTCGTCGTCAGACTCCCCATTAGAATCCGTGAGACGAACTGCGATGTCGATCAACATCGGAGAATCCTCCTCAAGAGCAGGCTCCAGTGGCATGCTGATCGATCCGGACGCGATGCATCCGGCGGTGTAGGCGAAGGGCCCCGCCCAACGCGTAAACCCAGTTGATACCGCGGACGGCCCCATGGTGGGTGCCAAATGTCGGTGTTTACTCACAACATAAGCCATGGGTAGGCTAAAGATGGTGGGAACCGAAGGGACACCGGTGGGCGCTGGGGACGAGGTTGGTACAAGCATGGAACGCACGATGTACCTAGGTTCAGGTCTCTCCGTAGAGATAACACCCCTAATCCTGCCGGAGTGTATAATGTATCAATGAGGCTACAATGTGCTACTGGAGCTGTTCTACGGAGTAGGAAGAAGGAGCAGTCGGCTCGCGTTTACCTCTCCTGTATGGTGTGTGTGTGTTGAGTTGACCGACCCTCTGCATGGAGGGGGATCAGGGGGTTTTATAGACAAACCCGCTGACCTACAATAAGGATAAAATTACATGGGTGGGAACCGGCTGGCAGCCTCGCAGGCTGGCCAGGGGGGCCATTGGGGTCTTGTCTTTTCGCTAGAGGGGCCCGCCGACTATGAGGTCCCATCTGGACATGGGGCCCGTAGGCTAGCCAATAAGGCTCTCGCGTAAGGCCGACGCAGGACATGTGTAGTACGGCCGGCGTCGTCATGTGAGATTTGTCCTAGGGTCCGAGTACGTCCGTCTCCACTATTCCCACGCCAAGTGTAGTAATGGAGTGGGAGTTTGATGGGCCGACACTGTGTAGGATGATGGATCGGAGCAGGACTAGGTCAGCGGCATGGCCGCCGATGCTGTACCTGCCGTGCACTCCAATCAAGTACCTTGGCTGACGTGTAGCCACCTTTAACCGTAGGGTCTCGTCTTGACCTATGGACTGATGTGACTTGAGCTTCCTAGCCTGCTAGTCGCTTAACTAGCCGGCCTGGACACGGTCGCCTCGCCTCTAGCCGGCCGACATGGCCCGGACGGCCAGAGAGATTTGGCCGTCTCGCCCCCAGCCGGCACGCGTTTCCTAGCCAGCCGGGGGGACTTGGGCCTCGTAGAATGAGTTGTACTGTTCCTTCAAGGTAGAAGGCAAAGGAGTAGGCTCGATGAGCCTACCCCGGGGTTATCTCCTCGTCACGTGGTGAGATCTATAATGCGTCGAGCCTTATAGTCCATCCTATGGAGAACATGGGCTCTTTCACTCTAGTGGTCTCATTTAGTAGACATGATTTTAGGCATACACAGGATTATGTGGTGGACGTACTTGAATCAGCATTAGGAGGTTCCGCCATGGATCTCATGGTCTCAGCCATTGGTGGCAAGGTATTCAGTTTCAACCTTTCTTGCAAGGAGGTTTGTTTTTCCATTCTAGATTTACGTTCCTTCTCTTGCCTCCAATTCAAATGCTATTTTCATCTTTGGGGCAATGGAGGACCTAATTGGGTCTGTGAGTTCAAAGTTTGCAAAAAGGAATGTGATGCTGAGTGGATTTTGGTGAGCCCGTCTAAACACAGAGCTGCTTTGGGTCTTTTAGCTATGCATAATCCTCCTACCAAATCGGCTTTCAATTTGGGTTCTTCAATTTGTAAGAAGTTACCTTTTGCTACCTTTCAGAACAATAGTGTCTATAAAGGTTATAGATATCCTGCTTCGGCCAATTCTATTGTCACCACGAAGATTGTTGCATATGATATTCCAGGTAATGAGCATGTCATCAGTCATCCACTACCACGTGTTGATCTTTAATGGACGGTGTGCTTTCCATCGATCGTGTATGGCACGGTGAGCTCGCCGGTGGTTCGGGAACGCCGTGATTAGTGGGGTCGATCGTCCCCTGCACCCAAAATTTCATAGCAACCTTTGGGCGGGACATGCACATCTAGTGCCCATGTTGGGTCATTATTCCGTGGGCTTCATAACTCACAATCTCCCATGAGGGGCCCATCAATTGAACTGGTGGTGCAATGTAGTGTCGACTCATCCCTATCTTCATCAACTTGATCCTTGATTGAGATACCCGAGTCACAGGATGCTGATAATAATTTTGCAGCCATGATTGATAACATGGTTGAGGAAATATTGACTTGCCCAAAATGCTCGATGTCTGCCCACTTTAAAAAAATTGCCCTTTAAACATTATTTGTGTGGCATGCTCACAGATGGGCCATAGAAGGCGGGATTGTGACAAGATTGCATCAGAGCAGAGTTTGTTTTGGAGGTCAAAATATCGGCCGACTCCTTAGGTTCCCAGTACCGGTCTCGAGGCTGTTGCCACATCTCTTTTCAGCCAAGTCATCTCTGAAAGAGCCGACCCATCTAGTCCCATTACTCCTCCACCAAAAAACCCTCGTTGGCAGTCCTCCGACGACTCCTCTTCCGCCACGGCCTCCAGTTCTGCCGTTGGAGCCCATGGCAGTCTTTGCCATTGGTCCTCATCGGTACGTGCGTGCGGGCCACCATATCATCGATGGTGGTGCCAATCGCCTACCAAGGACTTTTGTCACCCCTCCAGCATCTATTGTGCAGCATCATGAGGAATACATGGTGGCCGAAGTTATGCTATTGCCGGATCCGCACCAGATCAGGCCTAATCGTGAATTGTGGTTGAGTTCTTGGAAGGCCCACGAGTTCAGGTTTGATATTCTCAACCTTGGGTTTGTGGTGTTGGGCTGCTTAGACTACGGGACGCTGGTGTTCGTTTCCCCTTGTTGTAACTTCCACCTCAACCATTGGGCAATGATACTTTTGTGTGCTTCTTCAATCATGATGAAGGGATTGGTTACAGGGAACGCATGGTTTTCGTGATGGATATATTATGTTTCTTGGTATTCCTCTTGATCTATGTACCATAGAGAACATTAGTGT
The DNA here is from genome assembly GCF_904849725.1 of Hordeum vulgare subsp. vulgare. NCBI lineage: Eukaryota > Viridiplantae > Streptophyta > Magnoliopsida > Poales > Poaceae > Hordeum > Hordeum vulgare. The sequence continues at coordinate 240,931,743 of NC_058518.1, read as the reverse complement.
TGCAGTCAACACCCTTGGCAAGTTCCAGCATTCGGTTGAGGATGATCCTTATTTGGTCAGATCGATAGTGTTTGCTTCTTTCCATGAGGAAATTTTGGTTCCAAGGGACGTGGTTTTCTTTGACTATGCTACTTATGGTGGCCCCAAAGTATCATGGATTGCGCCTTGTTTCATGCTAGGTGCAACTTTTGCTAACAAGATGCAAGCAGATGAGGATCCAATGACTTTCGATAGAAAACCAAACCCCATGCCAGGTGAATTTGTTCCTGATCTGCATAATTTTGTGTTCCACCGTTTCCTTCCATCGGATGGAATGACCTCCCACCAGTGCCACCTCCAATGACCAAAAATGTTGATCGTGATAATTGGGGATTTGGTCATGGGGTGATGAGAATGTATCTCGGCATGAAAATCAGCAGCCCAATTCAGATCAATCTCTCCATGACAAAGAGTCAATGGTGATTGATAACTCCATGCAGTCTGATTCTAAAATTCAGATGCCAGTCCCCCCTCAGCAGTTCTTCGATGCAAATGCTTGGGCAATTATCTCTTACTAGCCGTCAGCTATTTAGTATGACAGAATTGCGGAGGGATCAGTCAAGGTGCTGTAAGGGCCAGTCTTGCCGCCTAAGTTGGCATGGAGAAGGTTATTTCAGACTCTCATGTAGTTGTGTCCAAAATTATACATCCCTCCTCACATGCTAGTGGTGGATATTCAGCCCGTACTGCTCTCAAAGCGTAGCTGGCCCTTTCCTTTCATGATATTCAGGTCCTCTCGAATCTAGAGTGGGTGGAGGCTCAACTGCCAAACATGTTAAAGCCTCGGCCGGCTGATCATGCTGTGTTATCTGATAAAAAGCTAGAGACTGACAGTCTTCCTAAGTCTCATAGTCGCCAGGTCAACGATGCTAAGAACAAGAAGTTCTTTGATGTTTATTCTCCTTCTAAAACTGATGAAGCTTTCTCATTCATGGCTAAAGGTGATAAGATGAGGATTATACGTCACAATACTTTTGCTCCTACACCTATTGTGGGATCATCGGTTCGCAGCAACACTCGTGGTTGTGCTAAGCGCGATGGCTATAAACCTGTTTTTCAGGAACTTCTGCAGGAGCCAAAGAAGAAGAAGCCAAGTTGCAAGCCAGTAAATTATATTTTCTCGGAGGAAGCCCAGGAAGCTGAGGGCAGAGATGGCGTGCCACTCCCACCCCAGTGAAACATTTGGGGCTTTGCCATTGGATAAAACAGTGGCTAGGAGGGTTTTTACCTTCCTGTCAGAAGGTATTCGACACTGATTTGGGGTGCTTCCACTCCACCACTGGAACTGAAACTTAACAGGTTTGTTCTTGGGGTAAAAACATGGGGTTTCACCAAATTTGAGCCCCATTGAACAAGTTTAGCTTTGTAAAATTGGAAATGCTTCAAATTGACCAGTACTGTCCTTTACAAAGGAAGTGTGGCCAAACAGAGTCTGACAAATCCCATCTTTGGTGTGGAGTCCTCATTTGGGGCGTCAAATACTTCTGCAAAGTTTCAGCTCCATTGGAGAAACTTTGCAATGTAGAGTTGTTCCAACTCTTCTCTGGACAGAGAGGGTTTTGGGCTCATTAGGTGCACTTCCCCACCTTGGATCAAGGTGATATTTTATGTGAGCACCTAATATGGCTTGGGAGGGCTCCTGTAATTTTAAGGGAATTTATTGAGATTATTTCCTTTGGAAACATCTCAAAAAGCTAAAACAGACATAAATGGTTTTCAAGGTTTTACTCAAATAATATTAATATAAAATAGGGTTGAAAATCTTATATATGGAAAATATATGTCCTTCTGAGCTTCCATGAATTTACTTAGAATTTTCTAAGGCAGGAAAGCAATTTTCCTTGGGGGAATATCATTCCTATCCTTAGAAACAGACATAAATATAAAATAGGAAAATAATATTTTAAATCACCAATTAATGTTTTTAATGAATGAGAATAATATTTGGATCAGATCACCAACTTTGGTTGGAAGTGCCACTTGGCTTCATGAGCTAGTAGTGTATCCCAACATGATGAAGGTGATCTTGATATAAAGGAAAAAGGGTTTTTGAAGAGAGCAAAATAATAAGTTTTTCATGGGTTTGAGTCATCAAGCAAGCAAGCATTTAACCATACAAGGGCTTACATTGCACTCACAACATTATTTGAAAAAAAATTAACAAGCTCTGATTTTTGCTACATAAAATACTTGTGGTGAAAAACAGGGTGTGACAATTCAACTATAGTGTAGACCTCTATGATTGTTAACATACATTGTATATTTTTGGAACAAGTGATTGTGTGGGACACATAGGAAGATGGGGCCTGTATTATTCTTTCCACCCAACTTACTTACCTCAAGGATAATGTCAATAGTAATGGAACATGATCATCTATGTTCAACCAAATATATTTATTTGAATCTTTCCTTAACACATAATGCTTGCCGCTAACGAGTGGAAGAATATAAAATTTGTAAGAATGTAAAAGACAAGCCCTTCACAGTGGGAAGGAGAGGTCGTCATGTGCTTTTATTTGTTTGATATGTTCAATCCCTTAATGCTAAGAAACATAAATTAATATTGCCCCTTGTGATAGAAAACTTTATTATGCACTTTGTCGCTTTTATTGCTTCACCATCACAAGATAGTACAAAGCTTACTTTCCCTTACAATAAAAAATCTTACATGATTGGAGGCAATTTTTATCACCTTGTGCAATAATGACGACTTTCTTGAAAGATCTTTTTCAATCCGTGGGTAGGTATGGTGGACTCTCATGGCAACAGACTGGGTCTACAGGTCATGGATGCACAAGTAGTATCTCTACTTAGTACGACTCTTTAGAGCTAGTGAAAGATCTTAAGCATGCATCAAATGTTAAAGGATTCAATACCATATGAATCCTATGCAAATGAAAACAACCATGATCATTATGTTGTCTTCCATGTCTCACTTCAACACTTGGTCATTATATACTATTTCGATGGAAGCTAACAATTAATCAGAGCAGGTGTTCAAAATAGTGTATTTATATGTAAATCTCCTCTTCTCTATCATAATTTTGCATATATCATACCAATTACGAACACTATGTTTGTTAATTTTCAACTCTTCTTATTGCTCGTACCTCTTTTCTATGTGAAGTCATTACTTCTCATGAGATAAGCATATGATGTTTTTCAATTATTTTTATTGCCATGCTAAGATGATGGGTGCAAGTGAGGGAGAGGCACATGATCCCAACTAACTATATTATATAACTATCGCACTCGATTACAAGGATAGGTAGAACTCAAAGCAAAAATTCTAAACAAAGAAAATCTGAAAATTTAACTTTCTAAATCACGAAAAACAAACGATCGAACTAAAATAGATAGTGGTGATAAAAAAACGATGGTGATACAATACTGGGGCACCTCCCCCAAGCTGGGAACAAGCCAAAGGTGGTGGTAAGCTTCGATCCAACATCTTCCAAGGCATAGGTGCCCCATCCGAGATCCTGAAATCAGCTGCGAGGCTCATCCTTTTAAACCTAGATTCATACTCACAGTTTTGGAGTTGGAGTTCAGAGATTTGATCTTGGAGGTAGTCAATACGTTCTTGGATCTTGGAAAGAACCTCGCCCACGCTCTTTGTGTCCATCTTGTTCTCCCGGATGAAATCCGTGATCATGGAGTGGTTAGCACTCAGACCATGCTCAACCATCCCTTCACACTTGAAGATCTCCTGCGCCACTGCTGCAAGCGTGGCCTTCTCGCTTCCCTCCTTCTTGGAACTTTGAACATGCTGGATGTGAAGAACCCCATCGCTCATCTCAATGGCTTGAGGGTGCTTCATCACCTCCAGTAGGTAGGGGTTGATGACCTTCTCGAAAAACTTGTCCTTGGATGGCCTTGGTGAAGTCATGACGATCTAAATCTATTAGAAAAATAGCTCGAAACAAGAACAGAGGAGAAACTCGCGATGTGATGGTAAAAACATACGGGAGTACATATATATAGTGATTTTTTCAAGGTCAGAATACGTGTTTTGGAAGAAATCGGAGTTCGGAGAGCACACGGGGGCTCCACAAGCCATCAGGGTGCGCCCAAGGGCTAGGCCGCGTCCTGTTGGCTTGTGCCTCCGTCGTGAGTACTCCTGACTCTGTTTTATTTTTGTAATTTTTCTAAAATACCAAAAATGGCAGAAATTATTTTTTTGGAATTTTTGGAGTCAATTTACTTACAGTATCATGTACCTACCCCTTTACAGCATTCTGGAGCATTCCGGAGGGTCTCTCTTATGTGTTCTTCCGAAGTCACAACTTCAATAATGTTAGTTTCAATGTTAAGGGTTGTACTTGAGATATAGTGCTTAATTCTTTGACCATTTACCACCTTCGTATTTATGCCTTAGAAGTTATTAATCTTTATAGCACCTGACCGGTACACTTGTTTGACCACATAAGGGCCTTCCCACTTGGAGAGAAGCTTACGTGTAAAAAAACTGAAACTGGAATTGTACAAAAGCACCAGGTCTCCTACATGGAATTCTCATTTTTGGATTCTTTTGTCATGCCATGTTTTAACGTTTTCCTTAAACAACTTGGCATTTTGAAAAGCTTGTGTCATCCATTCATCTAATGAACTAATGTCAAATAACCTTTTCTCACCCGCAAGAATAAAATCATAGTTAAGTTCTTTAATTGCCAAATAAGCTTTATGTTCAACCTCAAGAGGTAAATGACAACCTTTCCCATAAACCATTTTATAAGGGGACATCCTCATATAATTCTTGTAGGCAGTTCTATAAGTCCATAGAGCGTCATCAAGTTTCTTAGACCAATTCTTCCTAGATCTATTAACCGTCTTTTGCAAAATTAACTTTATTTATTGATTACTCAATTCAACCTGACCACTAGATTGAGGGTGATAGGGTGATGCACTTATATGGTTAACATCATATTTAGCTAAGAGTTTACGGAAAGCACCATGAATAAAATGAGAACTACCATCAGTCATTAAATATCCAGGGACTCCAAACCTCGGGAAGATAATATCCTTAAGAAATTTAATAGAAGTGTTATGATCAACACTACTAGTAGGAATAACTTCTACCAACTTAGTAACATAAACAATAGCACCTAGAATATGTGTGTCGGTGCACTAAAGATTGGGGTTTCTAGTGTCCTAGACTTGTGCACGGGCGCAAAGAGCCCCTGACGGCAGGGCACGGCGGAATCCAGACAAGACTCACCCCCAAGATATCCAAGGCCCTGACAAGCCTGTCTTGCCGGGAAGACACCCGAGGCCACGTCCGCCCAATGGACGTGATGGACACACCTAGCCCAAGGCCGCGGCGAGCCCCCTCGCCGGGAAGACAGCCAGAGCCCCCGAGAAGCCTCCTTGCGGGGACGAAGCACCAAGGCCCCGGAAATTCCCCTTTTGCCGGTATGATGTGGTAGCACGCTAGGGGGCGACAACCCTTGCCACAGTGCCACCGCTCCCCCGTGTTCCAGCGCATTCTGCATGCGCCAGCGGGGCATCCAGGTATTGAAACGCCTGGACACATGTCTTCACTAGCACTTTGCTGACAGCTTATCATCATCAGGGGACAAATCATTCCAGCCCTCTCCCCGGGACCCAATTCTGAAGGTCCTAGGCTCGCAGCAGGGCGGATATCCCTCTTGGCGGATCAAGCACCACTTCGCCCACCACTCGTCCCACTTCCCGCGAAGGGTACCTCCTAGATACGCCTCTTTGGTCCCGGTCCTCGGGACCCAGGCGATGGAACCCGAAAGGGCCTTCCCGCCCTGGATAAGAGGAGTGAAGTAGTGGCGGAAGAGGGCTGTGTTGGGGTGATACCAACAAAATTCCCGCAGAGGTGCGCGAAGATAGACATGCATGTCACTTCATTTGGCGTAAAGTCAAGGACGCGGAAGCCATAAGTATGCTAGAGGTTGAGGATGAACTCCGAGAATGGCGGGCACAACCCGCAAAAGAAGTAATCGGCGAAGAAGGGAAACTGGTCCGGTCACCTGCTTCCCGTCCCTGGGAGCACCTCGGTGGCCGGATGCGCTTTCGTCTTGGCCGCCCACATGATCTGGTAGCAGCTCTTCAAGGTGAGCATGTCCAGGCCTTTGGGGAAGATGCGTACTTCTTCCGCAGCCTCGCCAACTCCTTCTCAGAAGTAGCGCCCTTTCCGCCAGAGGTCTTCGGCGCCATGATGGCGGCGGAAAGTGGAAGCTATCGCCCAAGGAGAGACCGTAGGGAAGAGAGGGAGGCGTGAGGGAGCTCCAGCAGAATGTGGCGACGGCGGTGGCGTTTGATATTGGAAAAGGACCGGGAATAGTGGGCTCGGAGAGCTCATGTTTCCCCCCTTATGGGGACGCGGGCCGACCCTTTGCCTACTCCACCAACGGTTACCCACGCTCGCCGCCGCCTCGGTCACTGCGCGCACAACTCCCCACTCTGCACGATCAATGCGCGGCGTGGGGGAAGTCAACCACCAGCAGATCCAGCCGCAAGATCATATACACCTCTTTGGGCCTGGCCCAACAATGCTCCTTGCGCGTGTGTGGCCCAGGCCCGAGGGTCCTGTCGGTGCACTAAAGACTGTGGTCTCTATTGGCCCAGACTTGTGCACGGGCGCAAAGAGCCCCTGAAGGAAGGTCATGGCGGAATCCAGACAAGACTCACCCACAAGATATCCAAGGCCCCGACAAGCCAGTCTTGCCGGGAAGACACCCGAGGCCACGTCCGCCCAATGGACGTGATGAACACACCTAGCCCAAGGCCCCGGCAAGCCCCCATTCGTCTAATGAACTAATGTCAAATAACCTTTTCTCACCCCGCAAGCTTAAAATCATATTAAAGTTCTTTAATTGCTCAATAAGCTTTATGTTCAACCTCGAGAGGTAAATGACAAGCTTTCCCATAAACCATTTTATAAGGGGACATCCCCATAGTATTCTTGTAGGCAGTTCTATAAGCCCATAGAGCATCATCAAGTTTCTTAGACCAATTCTTTCTAGATGTATTAACCGTGTTTTGCAAAATTAACTTTATTTCTTTATTAATCAATTCAACTTGACCACTAGATTGACGGTGACAGGGTGATGCACTTCTATGGTTAACATCATATTTAGCTAAGAGTTTACGGAAAGCACCATGAATAAAATGAGAACCACCATCAGTCATTAAATATCCAGGGACTCCGAACCTCGGGAAGATAATATCCTTTAGAATTTTAATAGAAGTGTTATGATCAGTACTACTAGTAGGAATAGCTTCTACCAACTTAGTGACATAAACAATAGCAACTAGAATATGTGTGTCGGTGCACTAAAGACTGGGGTCTCTAGTGCCCCAGACTTGTGCACGGGCGGAAAGAGCCCCTGACGGTAGGGCACAACGGAATCCAGAGAAGACTCGCCCCCGAGATATCCAAGGCCCCGGCAAGCCTGTCTTGCCGGGAAGACACCGACATGATGGACACACGTAGCCCAAGGCCCCGGCGAGCCCCCTCGCCGGGAAGACAGCCAAAGCCCCCAGCAAGCCTCCTTGCCGGGACGAAGCACCAAGGCCCCGAGAAGTCCCCTTTTGCCGGGATGATGTGGCAGCAGGCCAGGGGGCAATGGCCCTTGCCACAGGCCACCGCTCCGCCGTGTTCCAGCGCGTTCCGCATGCACCAGTGCGGCGTCCAGGTGTCGAAACGCGTGGACACAAGTCTTCACCAGCACTTAGCTGACATGGACGAGACGTGCATTTAATGCACCTGACAGTGGTAGATGGATAAGCACCGCTGTAGGTTCAATGTAACATCTCATGAACCTACAATTGAGCACTGTAGGTGACCCCTTTGCCTATAAAAGGAGGCCCTTAGCTCATTCACAAGGGGTTAGACTTTTTGGAGATTGGCCAAGAAGACGATTATCATCACTGTAAATGAACAACGAAAGAACGCTTAATACGATCAGACGAGCAGGACGTAAGGTTTTACGCGTAAGCAGGCCGACCGTGGGTAAAAACGTTTGTCGGGTGTTGATCGTTTGGTTTGCTCTTGACGCTATTTTTCCCCGCCCTACGAACACAAGGGTATCTCGTTGATCCCCTTAGGTGTCGACCTAGAATCGCCCACAGCTTTGGCACGCGAGGTAGGGGGAGATTGCGTTGATCTGACCTAGCCTTCAGCGCACCGCCTCTCATTCGTCACCATGGCCCCCATGAAAAGGGGCGCTCCCGCGACCAACACTCCCGTACCCAGCTCTCCGACCCCGGCGGGGGCAGGAGAAGGTACGGGCGCAGGACAAGAAGGCAGAGGCCCCGAGCTTCCGCATCATTTTGGAGAGCAAACCCACGCGAGTGGAGTCGCCCGCGGCAATGGCGATCATCCTCCCACTGGTACGTCGAGGGACACGACCGCGCGACCAGCCAACAGCGCGACCACGTCCAAAGATGCGCCGACGCCTCTCAAGGAGCCCGCGCGAGCCCACCCATCACGGACTTCTCAGGCCATGCAGGATGGATCGCCCCAGGAGGGTGGCGATCCGTCCCCACCTAAGGGAGCCCATGGACCCCGTTCTTGAGGTACGCCGAGCAGGAGTACCCGCTCTGCTACGGCGCGGGCTGGCGAGCCACTGCGTGACCAACACGGAGCCCCTTCTAATACGGTTAGAAGCGAGAGCCCCTTGATGTCTTCGCACATCTCGCCGCCGCCCGCACCGGCGGAAGCACTAAAGTGGGCCCAGTTGCTCCTCGATTTCCCTCCGCCGGCGGACAAACAAAGGGAATGGAGGGTCACCATCCAGAGCCTCTTGGCAGTCGCCGACGGAGACCTGCCACGGCAGGCAGGGACGTCGAAACATCCCTCCAACAAACACGCTCGAGACTGTGTCGAGAAGGCAGGGGCTCCCACCACCACCGTGCACTCTCCTCCATGGCGGTGAGAGCGGGTAATCGTCTCCGACGACTCAACCGGGTCTTCGGACCCCCGCCGCCGCCGCGATCAGCGGGACATCCTCCGCGAGCGGCGCGAGAAAGACGCCCGCACACTCATCAAACGGCGGCGCGAGATGCGCTGCTAGTCAGATATGCGCGTCGGGACCGCCGCTGGCGCACCGGCTTCGGGGTATCCTGGCGAGCTACCTTATGAGGTAGGCTGCCTAGCGTTTACCCGCGAATTACGGCACGTCCAGTGGCCCAGCTCCCGTATTTTCAAGCTGGAGATCCCGGAAAAGTATGATGGCAGGACCCATCCGTCGAAGTTCCTTAGCATCTACACTATCGCGCTGTAGGCTACCGGAGGACAAGACGAGAATATATTGGCCAACTACTTCCCGTTGGTACTCAAGACCAACGTCAGGTCCTGGCTGATGCACCTCCCAAAGAACTCCATCTCCTCCTGGAAGGAACTGTGCGAGGACTTTATTGGTGCCTTTACTGGCGGCCACCGAGCTCCTCGTCAGGAAAGCAACCTACACATCATCCCCCAGAAGGAGGGTGAACCCCTGCGCAAGTACATCCAGAGGTTCAGCCGTATCCAGCACAACATCTCGGACGTCCACCCAGCTGCCGTCATCAGCGCGTTCCACCAAAACGTGCGCAATCGAAAGTTGTGCGAAAAGCTAGCAATGAAAAAAGTCCGCGATGTCGCCGAGCTCTACGCTCTGGCGGATAGGTGCGCACGTGCAGAAGAAGGGAGGAAGCTCCCCGACAAGAATGTCGGCGTTGAAGCCGACTCCGACTCTGAAGACGCCGACGGCCCCACCAAGAGGGGAAAGCGGCGTAACAAGAAACGGAACGGCAAAACTGTGTTTGCCATCGAGGCGACCGGCGACGCCGACTCTGCCAAGAAAGCAAAGGTCGAGGCCTCCGGCAAGGATGCCGCCGGGTGTGGCTCCTGCCAGGCCTTGGCGGCCGCTGATAAACCAGACGGCTCCGGCGCCCAGTACTGCAAGATCCACCAAAGGCCACGACCTCCAGCACTGCCGGCAAGTCCAACAGCTTGCCGAGAGGCAGCGGGCCAAATAACAAAGGCGCGACAAAGAAAAGGCACAACAAGGTGGCGAAGGGTCAGGTGGGAAGAAGGGCGCCCAAGGGAAATGCCCCGAGAAGTTCAAGGGCAAGAAAGCAAGGCCAACGCAACCACGAGAAAGAACAGAGGAGGATGATGATGAAGACTGCCCTCACGACGACTCCAGCGACAACGAATTCCAGAGGGCAACAGACATGATGTGCCTTGAAGGGGGCGCCTCACTGCATTCTTTGCACTGCCAGCTGAAGAAGTGGGCGCGTGAAGTGATTGCGGTAGAGCCCTCTATCGGAGCCCGCAAGGCCCTGAGATGGTCGCAAACACCGATCATTTTCGACTCTGAGGACCATCCAGACCGCGTTACCGTGGTCGGGTGTTTTCCATTGTTGGTGTCATCGACAATCCGCAACCTCAGAGTAACAAAAATGCTGGTGGACGGAGGGTCGGCCTGAATCTCATTTCCCCCGATGTAATCCAGAAGCTACAGATCCCCGATGAAGACCTCGAGGACACGGGCGTGTTCCAAGGGATCTATCCCGGGAAGATCCAGACCAAGGGAAATATCACGTTGCCCGTAACTTTTGACAGCGACCAGAAGTACCGGACGGAGAAGGTCCTCTTCGACGTCTCCGACAACCCGTTCTCGTACAATGGGATCCTCGGGCGTCCGACATTGCCAAATTCATGGCGGTCTCGCACTACGCCTATGGTACCATGAAGATGCCTGGCCCGGTCGGCGTCATTGTCGTACGTGCCGACAAGAAGGACGCGCTCCAATGCACGAACCACCTCTACCAGGAGGCCGTGGTGGCACCCGCCACCGATACCTTCCACGTCGCACCCAGCAAGGAACCCAGGAGAGGAGAAGGACGACGAGGGAGCTTCCCACGTCGATCCCGGCAAGTGTGCCTCATTACAGTGTTGTGCTACCGGCACGGACGTACCAGAAGGCTCCACCACGCGAAGCAAAAGGTCCAGGGCTATTCCACTTGAGACCAAGAAAGTTCCAGCCAAGGAAGACGGCTCGGGTGGAACTTTCACCATCAGTTCCACCCTCAACAACAAATAGGAAAGCGCGCTCATCGCCTTCCCGCGGGAAAATCTTGATGTGTTTTCCTAGCAACCGTCAGATATTCCCGGTGTTCCTAGGGAGGTGATTGAGCACCACCTTGCCGTCTGTCCACACGGGCGGCTGGTCAAGCAGAAGGTTAGGAAGCAGGCCCTGGAGCGACAAGAGTTTATTGCCGAAGAAATCAAGAAGCTGGAAGCGGTCGGCCTTGTCAGGGGGTTCAACCATCCCACGTGGTTGGCCAATTCAGTCGTTGTGTGCAAGGCAAGTGGAAAATGGCAGCTTTGTATTGACTTCACCGACGTCAATAAAGCCTGTCCCAAAGATCCTTTACCCTTGCCGCCCATCGACCAGATTATCGACTCCACTACCGGTTGCGGCATGCTGTCCTTTCTCTACGCCTACTCCAGTTATCACCAGATCTACATGGCCGAGGAAGATGAAGAGAAGACCGCGTTCATCACCCCCATGCGGCACCTACTACTTTGTGCTGATGCCCTTTGGGTTGAAGAACGTTGGCTCGACCTCCGCAAGCGTGATCCAAATCGGTTTTGAACCCCAACTCCATAGAAATCTCAAAGCTTATATGGATGACATAGTGGTCAAAACCAAGGACGGATCCACCCTTGTGCCAGACCTGGAAGAAACATGTGCCAATCTGCGCAGAATCAACCTCAAGCTCAACCCCGAGAAATGCGTCTTCGACATCACGTCTGGCAAGCTTCTCGGGTTTTTCGTGTCCCAACACGGGATCGAAGCCAACCCTGACAAGATCAAGGCCATCGAACAGATTGAGGCGCCGAAGCGCGTCAAGGACGTGCGGCGCCTAGCCGGATGTGTAGTTGCCCTGAGCCGATTCATCTCCAATTCAGCTGAACGACCCCTGCCTTTCTTCAAAATCGTGAAGATGGCGGGACCGATGAAGTGGACTCCTCAGGTAGAAGGGGATCTACAAGACTTGAAGAAATACCTCTCCTCCGCACCCGTGCTGGTGGCCCCTAGACCTGAGGAGCCACTGCTCTTGTATCCGGCGGCAACCAACCAGGTGGTCACTACTGCCTTGGTGGCACAGAGGGAGGAGGGAGACGAAGCCCCAACAAAGGCAACACCACACGACGAGGATGCGCGTGATGGCAAGCGAGAGCTCCCCGTTGTGGCAGAAGACGACCAAGAGAAGTCCTCGCCCACCAGCAGACCTATGCAAAGGAAGAAGTTGGTGCAGCGCCCGGTCTATTTCATCAACTCCCTCTTGCAAGGGGCCAGAATGAGATATTTCGGGGTGCAGAAATTGCTTTTTGGCCTCCTCATGGCCTCAAGGAAGGTGCGCCACCACTTCCAAGCAAATGAGATAACCGTCGTCACTCCTTCCCGCTGCAAAGGGTTCTGCGAAACCCCGACGCGACCGGCAGGAGAGTAGAGTGGGCGTTGGAATTGTCCAGCTTCGGCCTCAAGTTCGAGAGCAACTCGACCATGCAGAGCAGGGCCCTAGCGTAATTCATTACGGAGTGGACCCCAACGCTAGACAAAGAAATAACAGAATCAACCCACCCGGGGAAGGAATCGAGTCAAGAGTGGGTCATGTACTTTGATGGAGCTTTTTACCTTCAGAGCGCCGGGGCTGGCGTGTTGCTAGTTGCGCCTATCGGGGAACATCTCAAGTACGTGATCCAAATGTATTCCCCCGAGAGAAGTCAACCAGCAACACTGCAGAATATGAAGGGCTGCTTGCCGGGCTCAGAATCGCGACACGCTTGGGATTTGAAAGCTCATCATCAGAGGTGACTCCCAACTAGTCATCCGGCAAGTCAACAAAGATTATCAAAGCCCATTGATGGAGGCCTACGTGGAGGACGTGAGAAAGTTGGAAGAATGCTTTGATGGTCTACAAATGGAGCACGTACCCCGTGCCGAAAACACCATCGCAGATCACCTGTCAAAGCTGGTGGCACTTAAGCTTCCTGTGGAACCGGGGACTTTCGTGCTACGACTGAGTCAACCCTCCGTGGCGCCATCGACCAAGCCAGACAAAAGGAATAAGCTCAACTCCGGCAAGTACCTCCTGTCAAACCTACCAAGGAGCCCCGTAAGGATCTTGTCGCGGAGGAAGTTGCCGGACCAGAAGCAGAGCCTGCCAGGGGGAGATCCCACCCCGGCAGCGGAAATGCCGTTGCTCCTCGCTGTCGAGCCACGCGCTCCGGCATGGGCGCAACACATATTCGGATACCTCCAAACTAGGGAATTGCCTGAGGAACCTGAAGAAGCACAGAAGATGGATCGCCAGTCAAGCATGTACATATTCGTGGACGATGCCCTCTACAAGAGGCGACTAAACGGCGTGAAGCTAAAGTGCATCCCCGAGGAGGAAGGACTGGAGCTGTTGGCTGAAATTCATGAAGGAATATGTGGATCACACATAGGGTCGAGAGCCCTTGCCGGCAAGGCGTTCCGGCAAGGTTTCTTCTGGCCCACAACCCTCCAGGATGCAACTGCACTAGTAACCAATGTGAAGCGTGCCAGTTCCATTCAACAAAACATCATTAGCCAGCGCAAGCTCTCCAAACAATCCCTCTCTCGTGGCCATTCTCGGTTTGGGGGCTCAATATCATCGGGCCCTTCCCCCGCGACACTGGGCTTTGAGTACTTATATGTCGCAATCGACAAGTTCAGAAAGTGGCCAGAAGTGGAGCCAGCAAGAAGGGTAACAGCGCAGTGAGCTATCAAGTTCTTGAAGGGGATAGTCTGTCACTTTGGCATCCCGAATAGGGTCACACCGACAATGACACCCAGTTCACGAGCGACATCTTCAGGCATTACCCCCAGGACCTCGACAGCAAATAATGCTTCGCTTCCGTCGCTCACCCAAGGAGCAACGGACAAGCCGAGAGGGCAAATGCCGAGGTACTGCACGGGCTCAAGACAAGGAGTTTAGACAAGCTGCGCGAACATGGAAAGCGCTGGATTGATGAACTGCCGGCGGTTCTTTGGTCGATCCCAACGACGCCAAATCGGGCCACCGTCTAGACACCCTTCTCCCTGGTCTATGAGGCAGAAGCAGTTCTCCCCATGGAACTCGCTTATGGGTCGCCTTGGGTGCTCGCTTATGATGAGCTGGAGCAAGAGAAATTGCGTCCAGATGACGATGTGCTCCTCAAGGAGACCCGGATTCAGGAGGCTTTGCGAGCCTCTCGCTACTAGCAAGCCTTGCGCCGCTATCATAGCCGCAAGGTAAGAGCCAGAAGTTTCAAGGAAGCTGACTTTGTTCTTAGGCACGTTCAGTCGGCCAAGAATACCAACAAGTTGACGCCAAAGTGGGAAGGCCCATATCGTGTAGTGCGAGTCACCAGGCCCGGCGCTGTCCGCCTGGAGACCGAAGGTGGCTTACCAGTGAGCAACTCTAGGAACATAAAGCATCTTCGAAAGTTCTACCCGTAGGGAGAGGTTGCCGGGCCACCCGGCAACCACCTTTTGTACAAGTCTTGCCAAAGTTGCATGTAATCCTTTGTACAAAGCCAGGTGAAGACACTGTGTGCAGTCAAATAAAGCATAGTGTTCCGCATCATCATATAGATCCTCATGATAGAAAACATGCATGCATCTATAACTTTGTGAAACGCATAAGCTAACGAGGGGACCATAGCCCCAGCAGATATTTTCCCTCCATTCTCTCCTTTGAAAGACGGGTATTACTCCTGTGCAAGAGTTTGTCGGGGGGCAAGATAGTGGGGACGCCCACAGAAGATAGTGGGGATGCCCACAGCAGCAACAAGAGTCAAGATATTCCACTCGAAGCCGAAAGCAGTAAACGCGGACGGTAGGAGTTGAGAACACTTTGAGTAAGTTGTTGGGTAAGCCGTTGGGTGAGTACAATCCTCTCTTCTCTAAAACGCCCCACTTTCTCTCGAATGGAAAAGCCTGTGCGTTGGGGATCGCTGTCACTAGCCTCCCAGAGGTCGCCTCGAAACATGCTCAACAATCAGGATGGCTTGTCCAGCACTCCTCTTTTGTAAGTAGTGTGCTTGGCCGCCCACGGTGAAGCCCGGAAGGGAGTTAAACGCCCTGCCGGCAGTAACGGCCCCCGACAAAGTATCGCAGGAAAGAGGGAAAGAGGCGATAGAGGAAAGGCAGTGCTACTCTCCTGAAGGGAGTACTAAATATATAACAAATAGAGAACATTACGTTCAACGCATAGATTACAGTAAGAAAAGGCACAGAGTGTAGTCCCGACCTGGGCCTTGCACCCTTTTGACCTGGTCTATCCTGTCGACAATAGGCATGACCTTCTGTTCAAAGGGCTTGGGGTCCACCTCCTTCGGCAGGTGTACCATGGAGAGATTCAAATCAGGGTTCCTGTACGCCAGCTTGGTAAGTACCTTAAGAAGGACGTTCCGGCACAGCCGCCGAGCCTCACCCGCCATCTGCGTCGTCTCTTCGGCCTAGAGACGCTTCAGGGCATCGGTCAGACTCTCGAAGAACAAGCCCATGTTGACGCTCAGAGGAACATCTGGAGAAGGAGCATAGGCGGGGCCTTCGAGATCCATGGTGGCCAGCTGGTCGGCAATGGCGGACGTGGCATCAACAAGGTGCCCCGTCCACAACTTGACGACCTTCACGTACTTATCATGGTCGGCGGAGGCGGCATCAAGCTGTTCCACCGACACCTGGGGCTTCCGAGCCAGATCCTCCCCCCGGGCCGCTACCTTCTTGAGCGCCTCCTCCGCAGAGGTCAAGTTGGCCAGCAGAGCATCCAGGGAGGCATTGGCACTTCGGAGCTGGATGCCGTTGTCGGCCACATCAGCCTCAACCTTCTCCAAGCTAGCGAGGGCCTTGTCCCTCGCACAAGAAAGCACTGATACCTTGTCGCGGAGGCCGTCGAGCTCTTCCTCGAGCTCCTTCACCATCCCGGTAAGCCCATCCTTGGCGACTTGGGAAACAAATGCTCGATCGATGATATCCTGGAGCTTGCCGGTGAATTCTTAGGCCTGGGCATCGAGGTCGCTCTTAAACTGGTTCGTCGGCTCCCGAGTACGCTGCCCCACCAGTTTCTCGACCTCCTCGCCCTTGGCACGGAGCCCCTCGTTGAGCGCCTGCTCCTGGGCGGCAAGCTCCTTCTCGTGATCTTCCAGGCCTATCTAGATGTTGGTGGGGCGAGCCTCCTCGGCTGTGTTTTGGCGCCGAGCCTCTTCTTCCTCCTTCCGGGCGTCGTCCGACCGAAGGCTCAGCGCTTGATCCTCGGCCTTCAGTTTCTCGTGCTCGGCCTACAGCCCCTTGTAGGACTCGTCAAAATGAGAACGCGTTTCTTCAAAACGCTTCTCAAATGCGTCCTCCACCACCTTGCAGACCGCCTCCCAGGAGTTCATCTTCTCCCTCCGGACGCGGTACAAGGCTTGGAGCTGGCCGACGTGTTCTCTCATGGAGAGAAAGAGCTGCTCCTCGCTGAGTTTTCCATCACCAGCCTCCAGCCCCGCCGGGGCGTAAGAGCCCACGTCGGCGGAGGACTCTGTGTCGATGTTCTCCCCTTCCACCAAGGCCCTCGATCGCTCCACCCCCGATGGGACGACGAACGTCCCCTCACCGGTGCGAAGGTACACACTGCCTGTGGTGTCCTCAGAGCTGGGAGGTTGATCGCCGACTACCTCACCGCCGCCGAGGTGGGGTTCTTCACCCTTGGAGGTCTCCCAGCCCCCATCTAGCGAAGGATCACCGTCACGTGCTCCCGAGGCCTCGATAGGCTCCCCGATGGACTCCGGGGTGTCCTGCTCCTGCTCCAGCCCCTCGTGGGCGGCCTCGCGCGCCATGTAGGGATGAAAACGGAGCGGAAACAGACGGAACTGAGTGCTATCACATTTGTTTTCATATTGTTTTGCAGAAGTGGAAATGAATACAGAAACCCCGGAAATGAATACGGAAACAAATACTACCGGGAACAGACACGGAGCGAATACAAAACAGATACAAAAATAGAAGTGGGCGTTGACCGAAACTTTAAAACCCCTTGAATCATAGAGTAATACAGACAACAAGAAGAATTAATGAATTGCTAACATGTCTACAAAATAATTTGATTATGTTAGCAACATATCCTAGTATTGTAGTAGTACATGAGAATTATGTATAGGGTCTAGATGAGTACATATATGGTAGTATAAGTTGGGCCTCAAATGATCCACTATGCTCATTGTGTCATTGTGTGTTATTTGATGGTTGGGCTACAAAGCAGTTTATGCCTATAGTAAAAATGGGAAACTCCATATTCACGGAAACGGAAAGTTCCATTTCCACATATGTTCCACCGGAAAACACTCTTTTGTTTTTGTTTCCGTTTTCACATTAAAATTCCATTTCCATTTTCGTTTTGCAAATTTCCATTTCCGCTTTCATATTTCCTCTCCGTTTTCATTTTTCCTACGGAAAAGCGGAAAGTTTCCACTCCATTTTCATCCCTAGCGCCATGCTGTCGGAGACCTCGGCCGCCGCTTCGCGGGCGACCTCCGTGACCGCGGCGTCGACGTCCATCTCCTCCAGAGAAGAGGGGTCTGAAAGACAGGAAAGGAAGGAGAACAGGCAAAAATCAGACAGAATGATCAAAAAAACTTCAAGATTCAACCTGCAGGTGCTACCGGACAGGCGCTCACCATTCTCCATTCGGTGGACGGTAGCCGCCTCCTCCCAGGCAACGTTCGTTGACCGGGGCTCATCCTCAAGCACCACAAGCTCAGGCGATGCACGATGGGGGCTTTGCCGAGGGCTAGGCATGAGTTGCCGCGGACGCCGGCACGGCTTCTAAAGCGTCCACCAAGGGACTATCATTGCACGGTTCCATGGCATCTGCCGGGGGGCCCTCGCCAGCCGACGCGCCGGCATCCTCTGGAATGTCGCCCTCGGCCCCGTGCTTGGGGCTCGCGGGGCGCACCCCGCCAGCCGAGGTGTCTGCCCCGGCCGGTAGCTCATCGGCAGCAGACGCCCTGGCCCTCTCCGCTGACCTTTGGGCCAGCGTCTGGTGGTCCCGGCGAACGAGCAACGTCACCAAGTCAGCAAGAATACCAAGCAAGCAAGAATGAAGGGAGGGGTCGGGGGATCGAACCCTTACTCATCCTCCTCCTCCTCCAAGCTCAAGATCGAGATATCGTACTCCACCTCCACCTCGGCCTCCGTCGAAGGGTGTTCCACCCTCGGACGTTCCTCCTCCCTCCTGTGTCCCGGCGCCGGACGCACCATCTCCTGCGCAGGCCCTGGCGGTCGGGAACCAGGACCCCTGGCGAGCTCCGCTCATGGTGGCGCCTCCCTGTCAGTTGCTTTCCTGCCACGGGGGCCCGCGCGCCCAGTCCGACGGCAAGGGTATGCTCCTCCATCCGGCGGGCGATGTGCGCCTCTCTGCGGCGGTGGTGTCGCGGACGAGGACTTTTTCTTCCCAGATGGGGGCCTCTGACAACCCAAGAAAGAAGTTTGAGACCACATCTGCCGTGGGCTCCACCCAGGTCGCGACCATGCCTTGGGCATCACAATTCGGCATCATCGCCGTGAGGCTCCTCAGGGCCAAGCTGTTGCACAGCGGGTGGACGCCATGCGACAGCCGGATCTTCAGCTCGGAGCTAAATAGCTTATCGTAGAAGTATCCGAGCTCCATGACATCCGCCGCATTCGCGAAGGCCGAAGCCAGCCTCGCTCCCCTATGCCGGATGGGGGCGATGCGTCTACGGAGGAAGTTAGCAGCCACCATCTCCATCGTCAGCCCCGCAGCCCTGAGGCGGAGGATCCTGGTGGTGGCGATGGACAGCTTATCGTTGTCAGGGGACAGATCACTCCAGCCCTCTCCCCGGGACCCAATTCTGAAGGTCCTAGGCTCGCAGCACGGGGATATCCCTCCTTGCGGATTCAACACCACTTCCCCCGCCACTCGTTCCACTTCTCGCAACGGGTACCTCCCAGGTACGCCTCCTTCGTCCCGGTCCTCAGGACCCAGGCGATGGAACCTGAAAGGGCCTCCCCGCCCTGGATACGAGGAGTGAAGTAGTAGTGGAAGAGGGTTGTGTTGGGGGAGATACCAACAAAGTTCCCATAGAGGTGCGTGAAGATAAACATGCACGTCACTGCATTTGGCGTAAATTTAAGGAGGCGGAAGCCATAAGTATGCACGAGGTCGAGGACGAACTCCGAGAATGGAGGGCACAACCCGCAAAAGAAGTAATCGCTGAAGAAGGGAAACTGGTCCGGTCACCCGCTTCCCGTCCCAGGGAGCACCTCGGTGGCCGGATGCGCTTTCGTCTTGGCCGCCCACATGATCTGGTAGCAGCTCTTCAAGGTGGCCATGTCCAGGCCTTTGGGTAAGATGGCGTACTTCTTCCACAGCCTCGCCAACTACTTCTTAGAAGTAGCGCCCTTTCCGCCGGAAGTCTTCGGCGCCATGACGGCGGCAGAAAGTGGATGCTATCGCCCAAGGCGAGACCGTAGGGATGAGAGGGAGGCGTGAGGGAGCTCCAGCAGAATGTGGCGATGGCGGTGGCGTTTGATATTGGAAAAGGTCCGGGAACAGTGGGCTAGGAGAGTTCCTGTTTCCCCTGCTTATGGGGACGCGGGCCGACCCTTTGCCTGCTCCACCAACGGTTCCCCACGCTCGCCGCCGCCTTGGTCACTGCGCCCACAACTCCCCACTCTGCACGATCAATACGCGGCGTGGGGGAAGGCAACCACCAGCAGATCCAGCCGCAAGATCCTGTACACCTCTTTGGTCCTGGCCCAACAATGCTCCGTGCGCGTTTGTGGCCCAGGCCCGAGGGCTCCTTTCGGTGCACTAAAGACTATGGTCTCTAGTGCCACAGACTTGTGCACGGGCGCAAAGAGCCACTGACAGCAGGGCATGGAGGAATCTAGAGAAGACTCACCCCAAGATATCCAAGGCCCTGACAAGCCTGTCTTGCCGGGAAGACACCCGAGGCCACGTCCGCCCAACGGACGTGATGAACACACCTAGCGCAAGGCCCCGACGAGCCCCCATTCATCTAATGAACTAATGTCAAATAACCTTTTCTCACCCCGCAAGCTTAAAATCATAGTTAAGTTCTTTAATTGCTCAATAAGCTTTATGTTTAACCTCAAGAGGTAAATGACAAGCTTTCCCATAAACCATTTTATAAGGGGACATCCCCATAGGATTCTTGTAGGCAGTTCTATAAGCCCATAGAGCATCATCAAGTTTCTTAGACCAATTCTTTCTAGATTTATTAACCGTGTTTTGAAAAATTAACTTTATTTCTTGATTACTCAGTTCAACTTGACCACTAGATTGAGGGTGATAGGGTGATGCTCTTCTATGGTTAATATCATATTTAGCTAAGAGTTTACGGAAAGCACCATGAATAAAATGAGAACCACCATCAATCATTAAATATCCAGGGACTCCGAACCTCGGGAAGATAATATCCTTAAGAATTTTAATAGAAGTGTTATGATCAGCACTACTAGTAGGAATAGCTTCTACCAACTTAGTAACATAAACAATAGCAACTAGAATATGTGTGTCGGTGAACTAAAGACTGGGGTCTCTAGTGCCGCAGACTTGTGCACGGGCGCAAAGAGCCCCTGACGGCAGGGCACGGCGTAATCCAGACAAGACTCGCCCCCAAGATATCCAAGGCCCCGGCAAGCCTGTCTTGCCGGGAAGACACCCGAGGCCATGTCCGTGCAACGGACATGATGGAAACACCTAGCCCAAGACCCCGGCGAGCCCCCTCACCGGGTAGACAGCCGAAGCCCCCCAGCAAGCCTCCTTGCCGAGACGAAGCACCAAGGCCCCTTTTGTCGGGATGACGTGGCAGCACGCCAGGGGGCTACCGCCCTTGCCATAGTGCCACCCCCCCCTCCCGTGTTCCAGCGCGTTCCGCATGCGCCAGCGGGCCGTCCAGGTGTCGAAATGCTTGGACACATGTCTTCACCAGCAGTTAGCTGACATGGACAAGACATGCATTTAATGCGCCTGACAGCGGTAGATGGATAAGCACCGCTGTAGGTTCACTGTAACATCCCGTGAACCTACCATTGAGCAATGTAGGTGACCCCTATGCGTGTAATAGGAGTTCCTTAGTTCATTCACAAGGGGTTAGACTTTTTGGAGGTTGTCCAAGAAGACAATTATCATCAATGTAAACGAACAACGAAAGAACGCTTAATACAATCAGACGAGGAGGGCGTAGGGTTTTACGCGTAAGCGGCCCGAACCTAGGTAAAAATGCTTGTCGGGTGTTGATCGTTTGGTCTGCTCTTGACGCTGTTTTTCCCCGCCCTACGAACACAAGGGTATCTGGTTGATCCCCAGAGGTGTCGACCTAGCATCGCCGACAATGTGTGTACCCATTAGAGGAAGGAAAAGGTCCCATATCATCAAATCCCCAAACATCAAATGGTTCAATAGCAAGTGAATAATTCCAAGGCATTTCCTAGTGTCTACCAATGTTACCAATTCTTTGACATTCATCACATGAAAGGACATATTTACGAGCATCTTTAAAAAGAGTAGGACAATAAAAACTAGTTTGTAATACCTTGTGTGCAGTCCTATCACCAGCATGGTGCCCTCACTACTGGAATCTGAGAATTCACCCTAACGACATCTTTCTTTGCCATCCGCCTTTTACCACTTTGTCGTTGGGGGGCGGACGGCAAAGAGGCACATGCCCCAACGGCCGTCGCCCCCACCCCCACACCCACTCTCTCCCCTATCGATCGTCGCTCCAACCCCCACTCTCACTCCCCTCTCTCCTCGACGCCCACCGCCGCCACCCCCGCGGCCACCGCCGTCGTCGCCCCCTCACACCCTGCCCTCGCAACGCTCTCCCCATGCCTCTCACGTCCGGCCGGATCTAGCGCCCCCACCTGCCGCCTCGTCCCCGCCTGTCGCCTCGTCCCTGTCGACCGCCGTCGGCCCCCTCACCGGACGGTGAGGCCACCCCCTCTTCTCTTTCATTCCCAAGCTCCGGCGACCACACCCCCGGCCCCCTCCAACGAACCCTTGTGCCGTGTGCCCCTCCCCGGACAGCGCACGCCCCTCCCCCTCCCTGCTGGCCGCGCCCACCTCGCATTGCCTCGCCGGCCGGTGCCGCCCCGCCATCGGCCTCCTCGCCCCGCCATAGGTTAGGTATGTTAGTTAGGTTAGTTAGTTTAGTTAGTTTATTATGTTAGTTAGGTTAGTTGTTAAGAAGAAAAGAAGAATAAGTAGAAGAAGAGGATAAAGAAAAATAGAAATAGAAATAAGAGGAAGAAGAAGAAGAAGAGGAGGAAGAAGAGGAGAAGAGGAGGAGGAGGAGGAGGAGAAGAAGAAGAAGAAGAGGAGAAGAAATAGTAAAAATGGAAAGAAGGAAGAAGAAGAAGGAGAAGGAGGAGGAGGAGGAAAAAGAAGGAAAAACGCCCCGACACGACATCTTGAAACCCTAGCACGAAACTCCGCGCAACTGTTATTACGCCGTATATTTGTGCTAGGTCGTATATTTTTTGATTTTATTAGTGAACACAAAATATTTGTGTTGATCGGGTGGATTTACATGTGATAGTTGTCTCGTCGCTGTGAGGTCTGCTGTGCGAAGACCTCCCCGTGCGTTGTACGACCTCCGCCCCAGCATTCGTGGGTCAGTACAAATCTCATCTCCTCCTCACCCCTACATTTACTTTGGATCAGTTTTCAGATGAAACTTGCTAGATTTAGATAATTAAATTAATTTATCAGTATGCGTGACCAGTATGCGTTTCCCGTTCGATAGGGTTGCAATTATAAATATGCAAGCATTTTCTTATATTTATAACCCTGATTCTTTCGAATTGTCCGGCGTTATCCATGGACAGCCCGAGTATGTTTAGATTGGGTTCGTTTTCCCATATGCTTTGTTCCGGATCCGATGCATAATTTCGTCACTGCCTCCCTGTTGTTCTCCGGATACACATCCTCTCTGTTTATTGCGGAGACGTGTATTAGGAGAACAGCGGGGAGGTGATGCCGAAATTTTGCATTGGATCCGGAGCAGAACATGGCAAAACGAACCCAATCTACACATATTCGGGTGGGATTTGGACCTATCTTTACCTATTAGCGTGTAGGTTGCATGGACGTAATAAAAATGGTGAACTTGATTAACTAATGAATATATATGCTAAATTATGCATAAATATATTTCTTGTGTCTTTAGTAGCTAGGAAATATGACTGATCGTGCGTGGATGTATACCGGACACCCTAGTCAGAAAGAGATGACGAAAGAATGGTTTCTAAAAACCAAGGAATTTGTGAAAGCCGCATTTGCAAATGGCCAGGAAAGAAACTATTGCCCGTGTCCTGGATGCGACAACTATAAAAAGACGACATAGGTTGTGATGATTAAACACCTGCAGAGGAGGGGTTTTAAGCCTAATTATACGGTGTGGACGTTTCATGGTGAGTCTATACAACGCACCAGAGCTGAGGTGGCCCGTCGTCGCACCGACGAGCATGGTACCGGGATCGAAGAAATGGTGCAAGACACTGATGATGCTCGGGATTCGGAAGATGAGATGGAGGAATCCGCAAAGGCCTTCTATGAAATGTTGGAGTCTTAAAATTGTCCTCTCCATGATCACACTGAGCTTTGTCAGCTGGATGCAATTGCACAAGTAATGGCTCTGAAGGCTCGGTTCAACTTGGGAAGAGAATGCTATGACGCGATGATGACACTATTTGGACGCTTCCTACCCAAAGGCCATGTCATGCCTGCAAACCTGTACCAGTCGGTCAAAATACTTCGTGTACTTAATAGCCCTATGAGAAGAAGGATGCATGTGAGAAAGGATGTGTCTTATTTAGGAAGGAGTATGCACACTTGGACTATTGTCCCAATTGCGAGTCTTGCAGGTATGTTGTGGTAGACAACGGTATGGGTGAGAAGAGGCTGACCAAAATTGCAGTTAGTTTTCTTTGGTATATGCCAATCATACCAAGGATTCAACGTCTTTTCATGGTCGAAGAGACAGCCAGAGAGATGACATGGCACAAATTGGGCAAAAGAACCAAACTAGATGCAGATGGGAATAAGATGGCGGTACACACATCGGATGGGGAAGTGTGGAAACATTTCGATTGATTGCATCAGGATAAAGAGGCAGATCCAAGGAATCCTCGAGTCTGCGTTGGCACGGATGGTTTTAATCCCTTCGGCATGACGGCAACCCAATACAGTTGTTGGCCTGTATTTGTCATTCCACTCAATCTCCCCCCCGGGCAGATTATGCAAAGAAAGAACATATTTCCGACGTTGTTAATTACAGGGCCCAATTATCCGGGGAAGAATATGAATGTGTACCTGCAGCCGCTTAAGGATGAATTGGAAGAAGCTTGGGATAATGGGGTCAAGACATACGATGCCGCTACAAAACAAAACTTCAAAATGATGTGTGGTACATGTACTCTACGCATGACTTGCCGGCGTATGCTCTATTCTCTGGATGGTGTGTACATGGAAGGTTCCTGTGCCCGCAATGCAAGGCAGCACTTCAGTTTCATTGGTTGCAGGAGGGTCGGAAGTATTCTTGCTTTGACTTGCATAGACAGTTCCTCGATCCTGACCATCAGTTCAGAAAAGACAAGAAGAACTTTACCAAAGGTAAAGTTGTCAAAAACTTGACACCACCCGCATTGACAGGCCAACAGATCCTGGATCGGTTAAACGCCCTCGAGCCTGATCCAGAGCGTGCACGGTATTTCAAGGGGTATAATTCAAAACACGACTGGACTCACAAGCCATGCTTCTGGGATCTGCCTTACTTCAAGTACCTCCTTGTTCCACACAATATGGACATGATGTACACTGAGATGAATATCGGATAGGCTATTTTTGGTACATTGTTCGATATAGATGGGAAGAAAAAGGATAATACTAAGGCTAGAGTCGATCAAGAGACACTATGACATAGATCGTTACAAAACATGCGAGAAGGCAAAGGAAAGAAGAAGTGGTCGAAGCCAAAGGCCTGGTTCAATTTTGGAAGGCCAGCTATGAGGGAAATTATCTTGTGAGTCAAAATGCACATGATGTTCCCCGATGGGTATGCAACAAATCTAAAGAGGGGAAAGAGTCTTGACAAATTAAAAATCTTTGGTCTCAAGAGTCATGATTGGCACATATGGCTAGAGCGGGTAATGCCGGTGATGTTACGTGGCTTTATTCCTGAGAATGAATGGCTAGTACTGGCGGAGCTGAGCTATTTCTTTTGTGTTCTTTGTGCGAAAGAATTGTCGCCTGGCGTGGTAGATGACATGGAGGAGTTTGCACCGGAGTTGTTGTGCAAGTTAGAGAAGATCTTTCCGCGGGCTTCTTTAATCCAATGCTGCATTTGATTTTACATGTACCGACCGAGGCAAGATTGGCTGGGCCCATGCAAAATCGGTGGTGCTATGCAACTGAGAGGATGCAGAAGACGCTTTGAGCTAAATGTAAAAATAAGCGTAGAATTAAAGCATCGATGGCCGAGGCTTTCATTACAGAGGAGGTGGCAAACTTTGTGACAGCACACTACGAAGCCAAAAATCATCATTTGCACAATCCGAAGCCTCGGCACAATGATGCAGACCCTCAAAAAGGTGGGTCCAACCTCAGCCTATTCAAAGGTAAGCTCGCTCCAGCCGGTGCTTCGAAACAAATAACATTGGATGTCAAATAATGGTGGAACATTTCGTTGTATATCTTGAACAACCTAACAGAAGTGCGGCCATACATCGAGTAAGTTCTCGGCACATTTTCCCGTAACTTCTAGTTCCTTTGAACTGCTCTTATTCCCAGGTATTTCATACAGCCTTTACATCGCCAAATTCTCAGATGGAGCGGTGATCAAAAATGATTTCGTCGAAGAGTATGAGCTTCTGGCAAAGCCAGGAGGCGGCTATCCCGGTTTCATCTCTTGGTTCAAATAAACGGCAATTATCAATAATGGAGCATTTCATTTTTTGGTCTAACTTCCGGCTAATGCAACAATTGTTTCGTATTAAACTTGTAGGGTAATTCAGAGTCTATGGACGCCGAATTGAGACAAGCCGCTAATGGTTTTGACTATAAGGTCCGTTCATTTGAGAAATACAACATCCACGGGTATCTCTTTCGTACCTTTGGCAAAGAGCTATCTATGGCCGACCAGAAATCTAGAAATTGTAGTGTCTCTCCTATCGGCGAAGGCGCTATCGAGTATTATGGAAGAGTTGAAGCAATTTATGAACTTCAATTCTATGGTGAAAACCCACCGAACAACGTAGTCTTCAAATGTTATTGGTTCCAGCTGAAGGAGACTAGAAGGACGCATGAATATATAGGACTAGTCGAAATCAGTCCAAACACCCATTTAGATGTTCCTGATGTCTATATTACGGCTCAACAGGCGACCCAAGTTTTCTACCTACCGTGGGCATGCCAAACTGATAAGAATCTGGAAGGTTGGTATGTTGTTTATGAAGTGCCGCCACATGTTAGACCACCTCTCCCAAATGAACAGGATTATGAACCTCACATTAACCAGACACATATGATGGAGAATTCTTCCAAGAAATATGTCTTTCTAAGAAACATTTCAAGAACCGCCGTGCTTCACCCCAGAACATGGAAGTAGACAGCGACAATGAATCCGACTTCACCGCTGAGCCAGAACCAGCAGAGCTGGAACTAGAAGAGGTTACTGATGCGGATGACCTGTCAATGCTTGACCGATTACAGAAAGGCCTTCCACAACTTCATGTCGTTGAACCCGATGAGCACGTCATTCGTGAAGACATGCGTGATAGTGATAATCATGATGCATTTATTGATGATGATTATTAGTTTGTAAGATTCACAACTTAAATTATATATGTACATATTATTATTCATGATAGTGATTATGTTGTACTAATTTCTTTTAATCTTAATCATGGCAGGTCAAGTCCCTCCGCCGATGCCCGTCTACTCTGCGATTGGGACGGTGAGTTTCATTTCAATGGTCATTATAAACTAGTATTAACAAGTTCAATAGGTGAGGGAGTGTCCACCGTATATGAGAGAAGAAGAATGCCGACTGTTGTCGTGGGGGTCGCTTCTCCTCCTTCTCCTTGTGCTAGATATTTGTTATGCACTAGGGGAAGTAGGAGTAGAGACCATCATCGATAGTCGAAAAATCAGGTGAGGGAGTTTCCACCATATATGGGAGAAGAAGAATGTCGACTGTTGTTGTGGGGGTCGCTCTTCCTTCTTCTCCTTGTGCTAGATATTTGTTATGCACTAGTGGAAGAAGGAATAGCGACCATCATCGACTGTCGAAAAATTAGGTGAGGGAGTGTCCACCATATATGAGAGAAGAAGAATGCCGACTGTTGTCGTGGAGGTCGCTTCTCCTCCTTCTCCTTGTGCTAGATATTTGTTATGCACTAGGGGAAGTAAGAGTAGGGACCATCATCGATGGTCGAAAAATCAGTGAGGGAGTGGCCACCATACATGATAGAAGAGTGTCCATCATATGTCGTTTATTTAAGTTTCTCAACCATATTTATTAAGTAATTTATGTCGTTTATTTAAAAATATTTGACAACTAATTTCTATTAACAACTTATTTTCATACTTAGCCCATTTAGCTCCAAAATGACAACTTATTTGACAACTAATTTCTATTGACAACAATGACATACTTAGCCCATCTAGATCCAAAATGACATAATAAGCCCATTTATCTCCAAAAAGACATAATTAGAAATTTTAGATCCAAGAATAGGAGAAGAGGAGAAGAAATAGGAAAAATGAAAAGAAGGAAGAAGAAGAACAAGAGAAGAACAAGAGAAGGAGGGGAAGGAGGAGGAGAAGAAGGAGGAGGAGAGGAGGAGGAGGAGGAGGAGGAGAAGACCTATTCCTTCTTCTCCTCCTTCTCCTCCTCCTCCTCCTTCTCTTTCTTCTTCTCCTTCTTCTTGATTTCTTCTTCTTCTCGTCCTCCTCCTCCATCTTCTCCTCTTTCATGTTCTCCTTACCTTATTTTCCACAACAATGACATACTTCGCCCATTTTGCTCCAAAATTACATAATAAGCCCATTTAACTCCAAAAATACATAATTAGAATTTAGCTCCAAGAATAGGAGAAGAGGAGAAGAAATAGGAAAAATGAAAACAAGGAAGAAGAATAAGAAGAAGAGAAGGAGGAGAAGGAGGAGGAGAAGAAGGAGGAGGAAAGGAGGAGGAGAACGAGGAGAAGGAGGAGAATACATTTTCCTTCTTCTCCTCCTTCTCCTCCTCCTCCTCCTTCTCCTTCTTCTTCTCGTTCTTTTTGATTTCTTGTTCTTCTTCTCCTCCTCCCCTATCTTCTCCTATTACATATTCTCCTTACCTTATTTTCCCCAAAAATGACATAATTAGCCCATTTAGCTCCAAAATGACATAATAAGCCCATTTAGCTCCAAAAAGACATAATTAGAAAATTTAGCTCCAAGAATAGGAGAAGACGAGAACAAATAGGAAAAATGAAAAGAAGGAAGAAGAAGAAGAAGAAGAGAAGAAGAAGAGAAGGAGGAGAAGGAGGAGGAGAAGGAGGAGGAGGAGAGGAGGGGAGAAGAAGGAGAAGGAGGAGAAGACCTTTTCCTTCTTCTCCTCGTCCTCGTCCTTCTCCTTCTTCTTCTCCTTCTTCTTGATTTCTTCTTCTTCTCCTCCTCCTCCTCCTCTTTCTTCTACTTCTTCTTGTTTTCTTCTTCTTCTCCTCCTTCTCTTTCTTCTCCTCTTTCATATTCTCATTACCTTATTTTCCCCAACAATGACATAATTAGCCCATTTAGCTCCAAAATAACATAATTAGCCCATTTAGCTCCAAAAAGACATAAGAACCTTTCTTAGCTCATTAATATCATATACTTAGCTTGTTTTCCTCTAAAATGACATAATTAGTCCATTTAGCTCCAAAAATACATACTTAGCTAATTTAGCTCCAAGAAGAGGAGAGTAGGAGAAATGAAAAGAAGGAAGAAGAAGTAGAAGGAGCCCTCCTTCTTATCCTTCTTCTTCTCTCCTCCTTCTTCTCCTCCTTCTTATCCTTCTTCTTCTCTTCTTCTTTTCTTCTCATCCTCCTTCTCTTTCTCCTTCTCCTTCTCCTCCTCCTCCTCCTCCTTCTTGTTGTTTTTCTTGTCCTTCTTCTCTTCTTGATTCTTCTCTTTCTTCTTCAATTTAGCTTATTTGTCATATATATGTTGTTGTTGTTCTTATTCTGACTTTCTTATTCCCATTTTGTAGATTGGATGTACTACATGCATGGAAGCTGGCACTGGAGTGATATAGTTCTAGTTTTCATTTGAGTTGATGAACAATGTGGAACTATATGTATAAGTATATATGGAAGAACAATATATGTGGAACTATATGTATATGTATCTATGGATGAAACTTTCTATATGTTGCTTCTTTCGATGTATGGGATGTACATTGATGAACAAATGGCATTGATGAACTTTATATGTATATCATATATGTGTTGTGACCTATATATCATATATGTGTTATGAATTATATATATATATATGTGTGTGCTATGAAATAGAAAACATGAACAAAAATGGGACAATATGGGATCTTTGCCGTCTGCCAGCTGATGGCAAAGGCCTTTGTCGTCAGCTGCCTGACAGCAAAGGTGCCACATGGCACCCAGCCGTGCAACCTGGGAGTAGCAGCAGCTGGCCCATATAGGCTCTTTGCCGTCCGCCTCCTCGGGAGGCTGACGACAAAGCGGACAGGGGGCAGACGGCAAAGAAACCGACAGGCGCTGGCCTAACACTGTGCTGGCCCATAGAAGCAGACGGCAAAGAGGGGGAGGGAAGCACACGGCAAAGAGGGGGAGGGAAGCAGAAGGCAAAGCCTCTGTTAGCCCTAATGAGGGCGTTGCCTGTCGGCTACCGTCTCAAATTCTTTGCCGACTACTTAGTGCCTGACACTGACATCAAAGAGGTTTTTGTCCACTTAGGGTAGGCCGGCGGCAAAGAAGCTACAATGCCGTCGTAGGCTAACGCAAAATCTTTGCCGGTAGGTGGCAGACGACAAAGATCATTGTCATCGGTGTGGACCCCTTTGCCGTCTATGATGGCTGACGACAATGAAGCTGATTCCTGTAGTGCCTCCATAAACCTCGGAGTGACATTTCTGTAAGATTTGTCCCTGTTCATGCTCAGGTACACAACATCTAATAATACCATCTACTCCTTCTTTATAAAGATGTGGGTCATCCTAGAAGTAATTTCGTAAATTATAGAAGAACTTTTTATTTTGTTGGTATGTGAAATTAGGTGGTATGTATTTAGCGATAATATAACTAGCATAAGCAGCATACCAAGGAATACATTGTGAAGTATTTATAGCAGCAAGTTGTTCATCAGAAAAATTATCATCAATAGGCAGTGGGTCATCAAGAATATTTTCCATTCTAGACAAGTTATCTGCTATGGGGTTTTCAGCTCCCTTCCTATCAACGATATGCAAGTCAAACTCTTGTAGTACAAGCACCCACCTAATAAGTCTAGGTTTAGCATCCTTCTTCTCCATTAGGTATTTAATAGCAACACGATCAGTGTGACTGGTAACTTTTGAGTCAACAATGTAAGGTCTAAATTTATCACAAGCAAACACAACTCCTAAAAATTCCTTCTCAGTGGTGGCATAATTTCGTTGAGCATTGTGTTTGCTTGTGATAACTTTATTATTCCATTTAACCACAACTCATTTATGCATTGCACCTGCTACCTTTCAAAGATGTATGACTACTATATTCTCTCACTTTGGTGAAAAGATTGTTCAGGTTCTCATGGAAGATTTTTCCGTTTACGGACTTCCTTTGATGATTGCTTAAGCAACCTTGATCGAGTTTTGCAGAGATGTGAAGAAACTAATCTTGTCTAGAATTGGGCGAAGTGTCACTTTATGGTAAACGAAGGGATAACACTTGGGCATAAATTTTCTGAGCGTGGTATTGAAGTAGACACAGTCAAAGTTGATGCAATAGATAAAATACCTTGCCCAAAAGATATCAAAGGTATAAGAAGTTTCCTTGGTCATGCTGGTTTTTATAGGTGCTTCATTAAAGATTTCTCAAAAAATTCTAGGACACTAACTAATCTTCTTCAAAAATACATCTCGTTTGTTTTTTATGATGATTGTATGGAAGACCTTGAAATACTTAAGAAAGCCTTGATTACTGCACCTATTGCCCAACCACCTGATTGGAATTTACCATTTGAAATTATGTGTGATACTAGTGACTACGGTGTTGGTGCTATTCTAGGGCAAAGATTAGACAAGAAATTGAATGTTATTCATTATGCCAGTAAGACCTTACATTGCATAAGGTCTTACTCCTAAATTCCTTCTCCCAATTCCAGACAAGATTAGTTTCTTCACATCTCTGCAAAACTCGATCAAGGTTGCTTAAGCAATCATCAAAGGAAGTCCCGTAAACGAAGAAATCTTCCATGAAAACCTCACAATCTTTTCACAAAAGTCAGAGAATTTAGTAGTCATACATCTTTGAAAGGTAGCAGGTGCATTGCATAAACCAAAAGGCATACATCTATAAGCATAAAATCCAAAAGGGCACGTGAAAGTAGCTTTCTCTTGGTCATCCTTAGACACATGTATTTGAGAAAAACCGGAATATCCATCAAGAAAAAAAAGTGTGTGCTTAGATAATCTTTCCAACATTTGATCAATATAAGGCAAGGGGTAATGATCTTTCCTAGTAGCTTTATTTAAATTCCAAAAATCTATCACCATCCTATAACTTTGTGGATTAAGTTCACTGTTATCATTAGGAACAACAGATATACCTCCTTTCTTAGGAACACAATGAACGAGACCTACCCATTTACTATCAGCAATAGGATAGATTATTCCTACGTCTAGAAGATTTAGTATTTTAGTTCTCACCACTTCTTTCATTTTGGGATTTAAGCGGCGTTGATGATCAATAACAAGTTTAGCATCGCGCTCCATATTAATCTTGTGCTAACATATAGTGGGACTTATGCCCTTAAGATCATCAATAGTATATCCAATAGCAGCCGTGTGCTTCTTCAGAGTTTTAAGAAATTTCATTTATTCATGCTCTAAAAGGCTGGCACTGATAATAATAGGAGATATCTTCTTCTCATCAAGATAAACATATTTCAAGGTATTAGGTATAGCTTTTAGCTCAAACCCGGGATCTCGCTTGTGTGGAGGGGGATCCCCTAAAATATCAACTGGTAAGTTGTGTTTAAGAATAGGTGTTTGTCTAAGAAATATATCATCTATCTCATTTCTTTCATTCATATGCATATGAGTTTCATGGTCTAGTAAATATTGTTCTAGTTGATCGGTAGGAGGCGGACAATAGAGGTAAGACCAATTGTTTCATCCTTACTAGGTAATTCATTATCATGAGGTTGCTTACTAAACTTGGAGAAATTAAATTAATGAGATACATCACCAAATTTTACTTTAACCTTTCAGTTAAACAATTAATTTCAGCATTAACAGTACTCAAGAAAGGCCTACCAAATATAATGGGACAAAAATTATCTTGTTCTGAACCAAGTACTACGAAATTAGTTGGGTACTTAATTTTTCCACACAAGACTTCAACATCTCTAACAATCCAAAGTGGTGAAATAGTGTCTCCATTTGCAAGTTTAATAGTAACATCAATATATTCAAGTTCAGAGGGAGCTATGCCATTCTTGATCTCATTATAGACGGAAATAGGTATGGCACTAACACTAGCTCCCAAGTCACACAAGCCATGATAAAAATGATCTCCAATTTTAACTGAAATAACACGCATGCCCACAACTGGTTTATTTTTATCTAGCTCATCATGTTTGTTTCTAACAGGTTTTGCAATTCTAGGAGCTTCATCATAGAAGTAGATAACCTAACCATCAATATTATCAACTAGAAGATATTTAACCATAGCAACATGAGGCTTAATAGTTATTTGTTCAGAAGATGTAGGTGTTCTAATGTAGATCTTATTAACCACAGTTGTAACCTTAGCATGTTCCTTAATTCTAACATGGAAAGGTGGTTCCTCAATGTAAGCAGTAGGAACAATTGGGTCAAGACGGCTAACAATTATTTCTTCCTTCTTAATCTTAACAGGTTCCTCTAATTGTTTCTCAGTGGGTGGAAGATATTTAAGCCACTTATCCTTAGGGATATCAACATAAGTAGCAAAATAATCACAGAAAGAAGCTACTATCTCAGAGTCAAGGCTATACTTATTGGTGAACTCATGAAAGGTATTAGTTTCCACAAAAGATTTAACACAAACAAACTTAAGCCTTATACCTGACTTTTTACCTTTATCGACTTCCCAATATTCAGAGTTGCGTTTGATTCTTTCCAGAAGATCCCATTTGAATTCAATAGTCATATTCATAAAGGAACAAGTAGAAGAAGAATCGAGTAGTACTTGATCATCATGAGAAAGCCGAGCATAAAAATTTTGTATAATCATTTTTCTTGAGAGTTCATGGTCGGGGAACGTGTGCATCATACGTTTAAGCCTCCCCCAAGCTTGAGCGATACTTTCTCCTTCACGAGGCAAGCAATTATAAATAAAATTCCGATCACGATGAACTAGATGCATAGGTAAAACTTCAGATGAAATTCCAGTCTCAAGCGATTCCAGTCCCACGATCCAGTATCATCCAATAGCCTATACCATATCAATTCTTTTCCCTCCAATAATAAAGGGATTTTTTTTCTTAAATTTGTCTCTAGCCAAACCTGCAAGCCTAAAGAGTCCACAAATTACATCGACAAATATTAAATGATAACCACGTTGAGTTGTACCATCATAAGGACTAGCTAGCAATTTCTCTAACAAGACAGAAGGAATCTTATAATAAATATTCTCAGCAGGTTCAGTAGGTTGAGGAGAAACCTTTTCCACTACTCTTTGAGGCGAAAATGCCCCAAACAAGTGACTCAAAGGGTGACCGTCCATAGCAAAAAGTAACGGTAAATTTTAGCACTTAGCAAAAATATTTCCTTACTAATTTACACTTACCAGAGGCGCTTCACTCCCTGGAAACAACGCTAGAAAAAAGTCTTGATGACCCACAAGTATAGGGGATCAATCGTAGTACTTTAGATAAGTAAGAGTGTCGAACCCAATGAGGAGTAGAAGGAAATGATAGGCTGTTTTCAGCAAGGTATTCTCTGCAAGTCCTATTAGTGACACTAGTAGATAGTTTTGCAGCAAGATATTTTGTAACAAGTGTCAAGTAACAATTGTAACTAAGGTGCAGCAAGGTAGCCCAATCCTTTTTATAGCAAAGGAAATGCAGGAAATTGTTCTTATATGAAGAAAGTCCTCCCGAGGACACATGGGAATTTTTATCTAGTTATATTCATCATGTTGAATTGATTCACGTTCGCTACTTTAATAATTTTATATGCGGGTGTACCGGTGCTAAGGTGTTGTTCTTACTTGACCAAAGAACCCACTTATCATTACCCCCTCACGCAAGCATCCGAAACTATGAAAGAAGAATTAAGATAAATCTAACCATATCATGA
Organism: Hordeum vulgare subsp. vulgare; assembly: GCF_904849725.1. Classification (NCBI taxonomy): domain Eukaryota; kingdom Viridiplantae; phylum Streptophyta; class Magnoliopsida; order Poales; family Poaceae; genus Hordeum; species Hordeum vulgare. The sequence goes on along the minus strand of NC_058518.1, from coordinate 240,897,092 downwards.
AACATGTGGATCCAAATCATCCCCTTGTGAAGTAACGCGTAAACTAGGGTTTAAGCTTGTGTCATTGTCACAACCCATCATCTACTTGTTACTCCATAATGCATTCCATTAGGCCCATAACATGGTGAAGTGTCATGTAGTTTCCGTTCACACGACACCACTAAGAGAAGCAACAACATACATATCGTCAAAATATGGAACGAATGCCAATTTCACATGATTACTTGCGATAAGACTTATCCCATATACTCAGGAACAATAGTAACTACTAACACCTCATTAACATGTTCAAGATCAGAGGTATAATGATGATGAAAAAGGAACTGAACAAAATAACTTTCACCAATTAATCCAACAAGCATCAACTACAAGATGTAATCAACACTACTAGTAACCCATATGTCCCAATCGGAGGTTTTGTGAGAAAGATCGAACACAAGAGATCAACTAGGGTTGGAGATGAGATGGTGATGGTATTGATGTTGACGAAGATTGGTGCTCCCACGAAGGAGGAAGCCTTGGTGATGACGATGGCTTTGATCTCCCCCTCCCGGAGGGAAATTTCCCCGGCAGAATCACACTGCCGGAGAGAAAAAGGGACTCTGCCCAGGTTTCCACCTCGAGACGGCGGCTCTTCATCCCAAAAGTATTCTCTTTTTATTTTTTCTAGGGTAAAAAACACAATATAGGAGAAGATGGACGTCGGAGGGCCAACAGGGGCCCCACAAGCCATCAGGGCGTGGCCAGGGGCTGGGACGCGCCCTGTTGGCTTGTGCCCAGCTGGCAGGCTTCCTCTGGTGTACTTTTTTCCAGAAATTCTTAAATATTCCAAAAATATTCTCCGTGATTTTTTTTAGTCTGGTGATTTCTCTGCCTATTCTTCCATTTTCCGATCCAAAATCCCAGTTTCCAGATATTTCCCTCATTGTGATGTTCCTTGCGTATTCAGAGAGACAAAGGCATAAGAATTGCATAACAATTTGGAATAATGGACAAGAACAAATTAAAAAGCTACAAGAATTCATGATGCAAAATGGACATATCAGAAATGGATCTTGTTGTCAAGCACATGCCTATTGACAAAGCCCCTCGTTTGATGGTTTTAATGGTATCTTTTTCAAAAGGTGTTGGACCATCATCTTCAAGGAGTTTTATAAACTAGCTTAGGATTTTTATGATGGAGAAGCTAATTTGGAGAATATCAATGGGTCTTATATAACTCTCATACCTAAGAAAGTCTCTCTTGAGGTTGTAGGTGACTATAGGCCTATTTCGCTGACCGGTATGGGGATCAAATTTTTGTCTAAAATGGCTGCCAATAGATTCGAGGAGGTGATCATGGAGTGCATACATAAAAATCAATATGGCTTTATCAAGTCCATGACCATTCACGATTGTATTAGTTGGACTCTTGAGTATTTGCACCAATGTCACTAGTCTAAAAGGCCAATTTTAATTCTCAAACTTGATTTTGAGAATGCTTTTGATTCCATTGAGCATCCAGCTATCTTTGAGATAATGAAATATAAAGGATCCAATGTGAAGTGGATTAGTTGGGTAAATGAATTATGGACTTCTGGGACTTCTTCTGTCCTTTTGAATGGGGTGCGTGGCAAGCAATTTGTATGCAAGAAGGGGGTTATACAGGGAGATCATGTATCCCCACTCCTCTTTGTACTGGCTGCTGATTTGTTGGAGTCTATGGTTAATGAAATTCTTCATAGAGGGCACCTCCAATTACCCATACCTTGTCATAATAGGGATTATCTAATTGAGAAGTATGCTGATGATACTTTGATCATTGTTCTAGCTGATGAACTTCAACTACTAGACCTTAAGAGAATGTTCTTGGTCTTTTCTCAATCAACTAGCCTGGATGTTAATTATCACAAATCATCAATGGTTCTTATCAATGTCTCTTAGGAACAAACTGGTAGATTAGCCTCAATTTTTGGGTGCCAGGTGGGCAAGTTGCCATTCACATATTTGGGTCTGCCTGTGGGCAACACAAGAGCTTCAATGTTTGACTTGATGCCCTTGGTGACTTGCATGTAGAGGAGAATGACTGTGAGCTCTTCCTTCCTTGCTGACGGTGGAAGAATTCAGTACCTCAATTCGTCTTTGTCTTCATTGCCAACCTTATTCCTCTAGAGTTTGTCTATCCCTCCTAGTATCCTCAAGCATCTCCAGAGAATCCAGGGGCAATGTCTTTGGAGGAAAAACAAGCAAGAACCTCCCACTTCTTTCACATCTTGGGAGTTAATTTGCAGACCCAAAAATAAAGGTGGGTTGGGCATTCTTAGTCTTAGAATTAAGAATATTTCCTTATTGATGAAGCATGTTAATAAGTTCCGTAACAAAGCAGATATTCCTTGGGTACACCTAATTTGGAACTCTTGTTACCATGGCCTTGTGACCCAAGGTACAACTCCATGTGGCTCCTATTTGTCTAAGGACATCCTCAAACTGTTTGATTAGTTCAAAGTGGTTTCTTGGGTTGAAATTCATCAAGGGGATACTTCCTTGTTCTTGAAGGATAAACGGAAGGTGGGTGATTGAGTATTGCCTCTTCAAAAGAGATTCACTAGGTTGTTCTCTTATGCCAAGGACACTTTTGTGTCAGTAAAGGATGTCCTGGAATGCCAAAACATTTTGTCCTAATTCTATTTGCCTCTTTCTGAGCATGGCTACTTTGAGTTTCAATCCTTGCAAGATCTCCTCCAATCTCATGAGAGGCAGCCTGACTTTAAGGACGTCTGGTCCTGGTATGGAACTAATAAGCCTTTAACTTCCAAGCTTTTTTTACATATCCATGTATTCAAATCATACTTTCAACCCCTTCTCCTTTCAATCTAGTAGAGTTGTTGTACTATGAAAATCAAGGTGTTTGCTTGGATGCTCATAATGGACAGATTAAACACAAAACACATGGTGGAGAGGAGACACTCACATATTGATGATGGGGTCAATTGTGTGATCTTCCCCACACACTCAAGGGAGGATAGAGATCACCTATTTTTCAACTACAATTTTAGTCAGAGGGTATGGAACTTGCTTCAGATTGACTGGTCTGTTAGTTATGATATGAGGCAGGTTGCACTAAATGCAAGAAGGATTTTTGGTAAACCTTTCTTTGTTGGGGTGGTTTTCACACCCTACTAGAATATATGGCTAATAAGAAATGGAAAAGTGTTTAAGCATGAGAGGCCCAATTTTAATAAATGGAGAGGGGCTTTTATTCATGACATGTATCTTCTTTCTCACAGAATTAAGGATAGATATAAAGAGGAACTTCTTAGATGGGTTTCTTTCCTTCCCCCTTGTGGGCCTTTTTTCACCTTTACTTTGTATTCGGTAAGTTCGCTCTTTCTTCCCCTCTTGGTTACATCTAGTAACCTTTTGTACATACTATAAAAACATTTCTTTATAATAGAAAAGGCTATGTAGGGTTTTCTCTATAGTAGCCAGTCCAAAAATGCCCTAGCTATGGCTGAGATATTTACATGAAACTACTACAAATTCATGAGAGGGTCGAAACAAATCTATGACATCGTGAAAAATGACGTGGAGCTAAAAGGTGTGTACTATCAATGAGGATCGCGTAAGAAACTTCAGTTGTGTTCGGCATTTGCAGGAAGTGTGATGAAGCTGCGATGAACTATCAAGAACAAGGAAAAACCTAAATGGAGGAAGTGGTGCTTACCACATCCAAGATGGAGAAAGTTTTGATGTGTTGTGTTCCCATAGAAGAATGCGACCAACGCAAGTAGGCTCTCCTAATGACGAGGCAGTATAGCTCGTGTCATGAAGACGAACTCCAGCGGGCTCAGGTTTTGTCTTGGAGGCGAGAGGAAGAAGATGAAGTAAAAAATCAGGGACTGTCGGGGTCTATTTATAAGGAAGAGGGATCTAAAGCGGCACGGTGAAAAATGGGGTTTTGACGTAATTTGTGCCTACAAAGACACCTCGATTCATGTGCCGGATCAGATTTGACACATGTTTAAAAATATTCTCCATGATGACACATAAATGTCAGAAGTCAGCAAAATGACATCGTGATGGTGATATTCGAAAAGAAGTTAAGTCCTGGGCAAGAGAAAAAAATGACCCGACAGTATTGACCCTGTCATGCCCAAGATGCGACTCTATCCTCAGTTTGGCACGGGGGCCTCGTTAGGGATAGAAGCGCATCTCGTCGTGTCGCAAGAATGGATATCGTTACAAGTACATGTACTGAAAAGAAGAGATATATATATAGAATTTGGCTTACACTCGCCACAAGCTACATCAGAGTCACAGCAGTACAATACATAATCATCATGAAGAAGAGCAGGTCTGACTACGGACGAAAACAAACGAGAAAAGAAGAAGCAACTCCAAATGAACTATATACGTGCTCCCGTCAAGTAACCTTTACACGTACCTGCAACTGGTGTTGTAGTAATCTGTGAGCCACAGGGGACTCATCAATCTCATTTACAAAGGTATCAAGACTAGCAAAGCTTAATGGGTGAGGCATGGTTAAGTGGTGAGATTGCAGCTGCGGCTAAGCATTTATTTAGTGGCTAACTTACGAGTACCAGAAATTAAGAGGGGGAAGATCTACGCATAACGGACGTGAACTACTGATGATCAAATGAATGATCCTGAACAACTACCTACATCAGACATAACCCCACTTTGTCCTCGATCGGAGAAGGACCTCGCTAAAGAGACAGTCTCGGTTACGCACACAGTTGGCATATTTTACTTAAGTTAACTTCAAGTTATCTAGAACCAGTGTTAAACAAAGTTTCCACGTTGCCACATAACCGCGGGCACGGCTTTCCGAAAGATTTTACCCTGCAGGGGTGCTCCAACTAGTCCATCACAAATTACCACAAGCCGCATAGAAATCCTCGATCACGAAGCTCGCAATCTCGTCGGACTCCTTAGTGGAGAACCTCAACTCTGAGATTACGCAAAGCATCACCGGAATCCTGATGCACAAGATATCTCGTCAAAGGTAAAACTAATCCAGCAAGGCCACCCGACATGTCGATGATCGCGATAGGAGCCGCGTATCTCGTTCTCAGGACACGACAGATAAGCGAAGCGTACGGTGGCCTGATAGACATCACCCGAGTTGCCCCGGGTTGGCCCCGCACGATGCTCAGTTTCGGACCAGCACCATCAGCACTGGCCCTCCCTGTATTATGCAGAATTACTCCTCGGGTAGCGCAAACTCCCTATGCATTTCAGTATTATCAAAAATTATTATGTTGGGCAAATGTAGTACCAATGCTGGGCCTTGCCAGACCAGCTTTAATCTAAAACGAATTATCATGGGGGTCCCCATAACAACCCCGATCGTGTTAGGAGCGCTCAATTATGGAACATAACACCGGTAGCCAAAACTAAGGGGGCAAAGGTGGAACAAAACACCAGGCTAGAAAGGCCGAGCCTTCCACCTTTTACCAAGTATATAGGTGCATTAAATTGAATAGCAATAATATGGTGATATAACAAGGAACCCATGTTATCACATGGAAGCAACTGCACCTGCAACTAGCAATGCTAACACATGGTAAAGCAAGCGGTAACATAGCCAATCAGTGGTTTGCTAGGTTGAACAGGTTGAAGGTTTTCATGGCATTGTTGAGAGGCTGATATTTAACATGTGGTAGGCAACGAGATATAACGATAGAAACGGTAAAACTAGCATGGCAATGATAGTAATGGTATCTAGGGAAATGGTCATCTTGCCTGAGATCCCGCTTGGAAGAAGAATGACTCCGTGAAGCAGACGAACCGACGTAGTCGAACGGGTCCTCACTTCCCGACACTCTTGTGGAACTCTATCGATACGGAGGAAACCGGAAACAAGAATCAACACACAATATTCACCACACGATGCACAACACAAATGATGCATGAGCAGCTCAATATATGCACGACACGGTATGGCAATTCAGAACACTCAAAAACTACACATTAAGTGAAGTTCAATATGCAACGAGTTGCATATTGACAAAACTCCACGTTTATTTATTTAGTTCTATCCCAATTAGATACGCGACAATATTAAATGTGGTTAAACATGGCAAGAGGTTAAGCGTAATTAATCTACCTATCTAGGCATTTGAAATGAGGTCGGAAATGACATATATCGTCTCCGAAACGACCTCACATGTTAATTTACAATTTTGTCCAGATCGGAACTACCACATTTAATTAGTTGTTAAACATCAAAACAAATAGGTTCACGTGATTCTATGTGTCGTTACAAGCAATTTACACATAGAGAACATCCCCAACGGAGCTACGGATCAAAAGATACAGACACCGCAGGATATGATGGCATGAATGCAATATATGTGCAAATGGCATCCAGGACACTTCAAAACACACAAACAGAAAGAAAATATGAAACTACATGAGATTCTAAGCAAGTTTCATATAGGACACGGCCAAAACGGAGCTACGGTTCAACAACAACGAGCAAAACAAGAAATCACTACAATCTGCCAAAATCAGCCACATAGCATTTTCTACACCCCACAACTTCGAGCTACTCAACTCCAATATACTCAATCAAGACATGACATGATAGAGGGAAAGAGGCACTACAACATACAACTAACAACAACTAGCATGGAAGCATGGAACACTAGGAAAAGAAGTCACAAAACGGCATCTCTCACACTATTTCAGACTTAGTGAAAATAGCAGTTTATGAAGCTGCAATTTTCGATCTGAAGGCATATTGACAACAGGAAAATCATAAGCTACAGGACTCCAAATGGCATGAAAATTCACAGCATGCTAGATAATCCTAAATTCTACAACTAACTCCATTGCACCAACCTCAAAAGAGCGACAGAAAACCAGATAGAAGCCAGACAAGACAATAACAAAATATAACAAATTTCACACTTAGAAATATTTCAGCACCTCCAAAACAACACTATTTTATAGAGACTTGAGAGCAAGCAAACCACACCTAAACATGCATTTCTATTGCAACCAAAATTACCAGGGGCTAGACTAAACATCAAAGGGCAAATCTCTAGTTGACAACTCCTACCAATCACGCACGAATTAAATCCCGCAAAATAGACAAGAGGGCAACATATCAAAATATCGCACGAACTAACTTGCTCAAAAGCCAAAACTAAATGCAAAGTAAAACCTATGGATTTTTCTACCCCGAAAACATATATAACATGAGGGGTTGCAAAATAAAATCAACGCCACACGTATATGCGGGAATAAGTCCACGACATGGTAAAATAATTAGCTACTAAACCCTTCGTGCAAAAATACCAATAACCACTATAAAATACATGGCAAAGGAGTTCCTAGAACATGAACATTTCTACCACGGAGTTCGAACAATCCGGACACGCGCGAAAAAATATTTACGGGCAAAAACATAATAGACAGCACACGTTTCTAGGCATTCGGCACGGCCAACTACTTCAAACAATTATGCAAGTTATAAATTCGTAATCTACGCGCCAAACTACACAAAAACCATATGCTACACGTCATGATCCGACTTACGAAATAAAAGTTACGGGCAATCTAATATACATTTTTGTCTGGAATTTAAATAATTTCGAAAATGACCTGAATTAGCTAATGGGCCTAACAGTGGGCGCAATATAAAATAAATCGCCACAGGCGGGTAATACTCACCTTGGGGGAGGCCATTTGGGCCGGTTGGGAGGCTGCAGCAGAGGGAGGTAGCCGACACGGCCTTGGGCCGGCCTGGGGCGAGGAGGCAGCCCGCCTGGTCGGAGGCGCTAGGCAGGACGAGGCTAGCTGGGCCTGGGGTCGGGGCGAGGCAGGCCCACGCGGCCAGGGGCGAGGCTGTGCGCTCGGGCGGTGGTCGTTCTCCTCCGCGGGACTCAAGGCGGCTGCGCAGGGAGCCGACGGAGGGGCTCGAGGCTCCGGTGACTGCCGGACCTAGGGCGAGGGCGATGGCGGCTGCCTGATTTGGTCGGATCCGTGCACGGGAGGTCCATTCTCGGTGCCGGCGCGAGTTTTGGGCCGAGGACAACCAAAACGGTCGCTCGGGCGCCATGGCGGGGCGACAACAACTGCACTCCGGCGAGGGGAGCTGCCGGCGCAAGGCAGGGCGAGGGGTGAGCTGGCCGGCTCCTGCACAGGCGATGGGAGGCGGCACGGGGCGCCACGGGAGCCGCTGCTACGGAGACGGGGGCAGGCGGAGGCGCTCGGGAGGCAGGGAGGAGATGTTGGGCGCGGGGATGCTGCTCGGTAGATCGGCGGCGGCGCGCAGATGGGCCCGAGAGGGCCCGATCCGGGCTGGGCGGGCAGGTGGCTTTGTAGAGGAGGGAGGGAGGAGAGAGAGAGTGAGTTAGGCTTAGGTGGGGCATGGTTTTCGACGTGGAGAGGGTGGTGGCTGTCTAAAAATGCACGGGGGGCTATTTATAGACAAATGGGGGGGGCTAGGTTTAGCGAAATTCCGCCCCGATTTCAACCGCGCGGGTTGGATTCAAATAATTCCGAACGCGGGACGGACTAAATGGCCATGTAGAGTAGTTATCCGGAGACGAGAGGGAAAACAGGCGGCGCGGCAACGCGATTTAAACACCGACAGACGTCCGACGGTAGACCGAATATAGTGTCGCTACGGTCAACCATTCGGGTACGAGACGGACTCCGATTGCAACGAAATTTGACAGACGGCCTAGCTATATCAAAATAAGACCACACGTCAAATCTCAACCCAATTAGACAAAGTTTTACACACACCTTTTAAAACAAAATTTAAACGATGTCGCGGGCGCGTGCGTGTGTGGTCGGGCTGAGAACGGACAATGACGAGAACCGGCACCTAACAACAGGTGCAACTTTTGAAAACTGGCAGCAACGGGGTGCCGATGCAATGTTGATGATGCGCATGATGCGATCATGATGCTACAAATAAAAATAACCACACGACAAAAACGGAAAGAAAAGGGGAATCTTCTCGAACATCGGCATCAGGCTGTCACAGACCCAAACAATCATTCACGAGTGATGCTTGAAGAAAGGAGAAAAGCTGGCTCAAAGATAGATCCGAACTCTAAACCTCCATATTTTGGCTTATCTGTGTCAGGAGGGAGTTTAACATGGATAAATCCAAGTCAAACTGGGGGCTAATGTTGGGAATATGCCACACGGATGACGACTCATAAGTAGGGCCAATACTGAGGCTATGGAAGCCCTGAAGCACAAGGCCCTAGAGGCGGATCATCAAAGAAGGCCAACTCATGGACCTGCACTTGGCGGGCTCGCTCACAAAGGGAGCCATGAGGAATTTTCCATACTTGAGAGACAAGATGAGTAGGAATTAGACTAGGTCACGGGTTGTACTACGACCCAGACACTACTGTGATCGCAGGGCCTCAACCTATATATAAAGTGGAGCCCGTGAGGTAGAGACATCAAGAAAGAAATCCTCGAAATCCACGCTAGCGATTCTGCACCCTTGTAATCGAGATCATCGTCAATAACACACAAAGTAGGACGCAGGCTTTTACCTCCACTGGAGGGGCCGAACCTGGGTAAATCCTCGTCTCTCATTCCCGATCAACGCCATGCAAGCATCCACCTAGTTGCGATGGCTCCTAGACTTTGTCATATCGCTAGGACATCTATAGTGACAAAACCACGACAGAGGTGTCATGCGTTCAGCGCTAGATCGGGATGATCGTGATTGGATCATGAAGACGTACATCTACATCAACCGCATTTTTAGTGCTACCGCTTAGAGATCTACAAGGGTATGTAGACACACTCCCCCTCTCATAGCTATGCGTCTCCATGGCTAGATCTTGCATGTGCGTAGGATGTTTTTCCCATGGAACGTTCCCCAATAAAAATGATAATAGTTTGTGCTCGAGAAGTCACGCGTGAAGAGGTGCTTACTTCGTATCAGAGTGGGGATGTGTCGAAATTACATCTTCACCGACATGAGTCCTACATCAAGAATCAATTTCTCTACCGAAACCCTATCCATCTCGTGGGGTAGCCTTGATAATTAAGATAATAATACCGAGGAAACGCATTGGGTGTTCAATGACTACACCTCATTAATCCCCAAGGTTATGATCCATGTTACCCTACTAACCCTTATTGTCACTTGTGTTTGGTAAAACACTTCACGGTCCACTTGCTCCTAGACTCACTAGTACTCAATCTCCATGACCTTGGGTACCTCCACAGATGAAGATCACACACAAGACCAAAGACACTTCAGGAAATGATTTTATTTCACACGTATAAGACGTTATGTCAAAGACTCCAATTGATCCCTTCACCAAATATGCGGGGTTGCAAGAATTATGCCTCACCCCATACCTTACTGAACTACTCACACATGGAGATCGTATCGCGAGAATAAATCATTGAAGAACACACTTGGGATTGATTGATTTCAATATGTATTACAATGGATGCCTTATGCGATGCATGATTACAAGTATGAACTAGATGACAGAGCACTATGGTGGTAGAGATGGCTATGGACATGAGAGTGGCGGTGGCTAGGGTTTGTGGATGGACATGAGAGTGGCGGTGGCTAGGGTTTGTGGATGGACATGACGATGTAGAGGTTTTGGCTTTGCTCGATGCACTTCACCTCCTTGTTGTGTTGATATTTCGACGGGGTCCCCTTTATAAAAGTTTTTCAGGTGGATGGTTTGCCTCGGTTTCCATGCCAAAGGACCGCTCATGCGAGTGTGTGCGCTTGCATGTAATGCTGTGTTTGGCTCTAGTGAACTTCTCGCGCGCTCCTGGTTACTTATTTCTTCTCCACTTTCCTTCCTTTCCTTGCTCCGACGTGATATCTTCCCTTTTTAGCCCATTTCTTGTGGAAAATATCAAAGAGACGATTTGTGGAATCCTTTGCATTCATTAGTCACTAATGGCAATACCGATGCGAATGTGTCCCTTTTAATGAGATATCTCAGTTTAAACATGGTGAAATGAGTGTACAAATATTAATCATTAGAGATGAGGTGTTTTATGTGTAGGAGAACAAGAGAAAGTGTAGGATTTCGGGCTCCGCAAAACCCTAAGGATTCAAACACAGGGGCGTGTACGGCGATCTCTCCCGGCTCGACCTTACATAGCCCTCTACTCAATGGAAACGACAAAGGACTCACTCGATGGTGAGGGGAACACAGAACACCACATTTTACCCAGGTTCAAGCCGCTGCGAAGCGTAAAACCCTACTCCTGCTTTTGGTGGATTGCCTCGCGCAGAGGTTGGTGGCTGAACTAGTAGAATGCTCTCAAGCCTCTGGAGGCCAAGTGGCTAGATGTGTTGCCCTATGGTTGGGATGAACTCTCTTCGGTCTCTCGTCTCAATGACCCCCCCCTCTGAAGTATCCTACTCTCTCTATTTATAGCAGAGGCCTGGGTCCTCTTCCCTCATAGCTTCGGTGGGAAGGGATCCCACAATGGCCAGTTTTGGTGGGGGACAAGGGAACATGCTTCCCCTGTCAAAAGTGGTCTTTGCGTGCAAAGTAGCTGCTAGCGCCGCAGAGGTGGGCGCAGGGATGACACTCGTCGTGCCGGCGGGCGGCCGTGGTCTTGTTGCACCGAAGAGAAACCTTTGGTAGATGCCTTTGGAGCCCTAGTACGCTCCCACTTCCTTTGCACTAAAGGGGAAACTGTCCCATCCTACCATCTACTGCCCGCCTGTCATTCCCTGGCGTCACCTTTGACTCCCGAGGCCCGACCTTAGCTCGAAATATCCGTCGCTCCAAAGGAGTTATGAGGAGGTCCCCTATGGGTCTTGATGTCGCTCTTCCTCGCGAGGTTTGACCCCTCGCGAGGGCCTTGTCTGGGGTGGTGCCGTTCCATTTGGTCTTGTGTTGATGAAGTGGGCTAGCCCTGGGCCGTAGGCAGACAAGTCTGGGTACCCCCATTCCCAGATCGCCGACAGTAGCCCCCAGGCCAAAGGCGCGCCTGGGTTGGCTTCTCGGCGAAGCCTTGAAGGCGGCCCAAAGCCTCACAGGCCCCATTTGTGTGCGGGTCACGCGACCCACGTATCTCGTAGCTGCGCAGCGACGCTCTCGCTCCTCGAGGGGCCCGAGTGGTGCTAGGTCACGACGGTGCGATTCCCAAGAGTCGTGCAGGCCATCATGTTGCTCATTGAATGGCTCGGGTGTGGCCTGACCACACCCAACGGCCCTCGCGGATGTGACCGATCGATGGACATGTGAGGCGACATCGGCGGCAGCGTTTCCGTCAGCCTACCTTGTGGCCCTAGTGGAGCGTGCTACGCCCACGCTACCGCGACGATTGGTGGCTAGGGCTCTCATATAAGTTCGCCCAGCCCCTTCGGGGGGGGGGGTGATGTCAGCTGTGCTTCCCCGGCAACTGCGCGAGAAATACTTCTGATGTCACCTGTGCTTCCCTAGCAACGGCGCCAGGAATAGTCATAACGACGGCACCGGGAATCCTTCTGCTGCGACTATGCCTTAAGGGACTTCCTAGGCAAATATGCAAAGGATTTCCCCCGTGGCCTTGGAGCCTTGCGTTGGTGTTCCCTCAAAGTGGAAAGGGTGATGTAGCACAGCGGTGGTAAGTATTTCCCTCAGTTTGAGAACCAATGTATCAATCGAGAGGAGGAGTATCACAAGATCCTGCACAAACACAAAAGATTGCTCCCAACGCTATGAAGGGGTTGTCAATCCCTTATAGATTGTTCCCCAAGTGAGAACTGAAAGCAACAAAGTAACAAAGCAAAGTAAAAGCGGAGGTGTGAACGATGGATGTGAATAGACCCGGGGGCCGTAGTGTTTACTAGTGGCTTCTCTCATGAAAGCAAGTAGACGGTGGGTGAACAAATTACTGTCGAGCAATTGATAGAACCGCGCAAAGTCATGACGATATCTATGGCAATGATTATATCTATAGGCATCACGTCCAAAACAAGTAGACGGATACTTTCTGCATCTACTACTATTACTCCACACGTCGACCGCTATCCAGCATGCATCTAGTGTATTAAGTCCAAAAGAACAGAGTAACGCCTTAAGCAAGATGACATGATGTAGATGGACAATCTCATATCAACGACAGAGCCCATCTTGTTACCCTTGATGGAAAATGCTTAATGTGTGCCTTGCTGCCCCTACTGTCACTGGGAAAGGTCACCACATGGTAGAACCCAAAACCAAGCACTTCTCCCATTGCAAGAATCATAGATCTAGTTGGCCAAACAAAACCCAAGACTCGAAGAGACTTACAAGGATATCAAATCATGCATATAAGAAATCAACTAAGACTCAAATATATATCATAGATAATCTCATCACAAATCCACAATTCATCGGATCTCGACAAACACACCGCCAAAGAAGATTACATCGGATAGATATCCATGAAGATCATGGAGAACTTTGTATTGAAGATCCAAGAGAGAGAAGAAGCCATCTAGCTACTAACTACGGACCCGTATGTATGAAGTGAACTACTCACGAGTCATTGGAGGGGCGATGATTATGATGAAGAAGCCCTCCAACTCCAAAGTCCCCTCCGGCAGGGTGCCGGGAAGGGTCTCCAGATGATATCTCGCGGAAACGGATGCTTGCGGCGGCGGAAAAGTATTTTCGAGGCTCCCCAGATTTTTTGCTGTATTTTAGGGAATATATAGGCCAAGGATCCAGGTCAGGGGGCAGCCAGGGAGGCCACAAGACCTACCACCGCTGCCTCCCCCCTGGTGGCGGAGTGGGAGCTTGTGGGCTCCCTGGAGCCCACCTGGCTTCGCCAAAAGGCCACCTGATCTTCTTCCGTTCGGGAAAAAATTATTTCGGGGATATTATTCCGTTTGGACTCCGTTCCAAAATCAGATCTGAAAAGAACCAAAAACACAGAAAAAACAGGAACTGGCACTTGACACTGAATTAATTAGTTAGTCCCGAAAAAGATATAAAAGGTACATAAAACATCCAAAGATGACAAGATAACAGCATGAAACCATCAAAAATTATAGATACGTTTGAGACGTATCAGGGGGGCGCAACCTCGAGCCTATTCTCTCCTTCCTCCTTCGTCTTCATGGATTCTCCTGGAGATGGTTCTGGACGGGGGAAGTGTGCGGCGCCTCCTGCACCTTCCTTCGCCCCGGAAGCAGCGTCGGAGGGCCTTCAGGGCCTACGTGTGTCCTCCACCACTAGGTAATGGCTGACGAGTAAGTCCTTAGTTGTGTCTCGTTTGCTTGTTGCTCCATCTGTTGTCCTGGGTTTGATCTTCCTTCTTCTTCAGCGTGCCCTCCTCCAAGAAGACAAACTCGACGAGCTCCGAGAGGAGGTGGAGGAGCTTCGGGCCCAGCTTGAGAGCGCCCAGGCCGCCCTCCGTGCCGCCGGCCAAGGCGAGGCGGAGGCCAAGGAGGAGCTAGCATCACTGCAGTAGCAAGTTCGGGAGGCGGCAGACACCATGCAAGACGCTCGGGACGAGGCGTCGTATGCCCGGCTGATGGCATCTCAGCACACCCTGCAATTCGCGGACAACGCTAAATGGGCGACCGCCGTGACACGCGTGTTTGCGGGGAAGGCCCCGGCGCTGCCTAACGCGAGGAGCGACGGGGGCTACCTCGTCTTCTTCCAGGTGGTCGTGGAGCCGCTGGAGGCTGGCGTCCACCACGTGGAGGAGGACAGCGCACCTAGCGCGCGCGAGCATCTGGGCCTTGCCCGTACGGTCATCTTTTCCAACTTGTGCCGCCTTGCTCCGAAGCTCGTCCTCCGGCGCGTCGTCAAACCGGCGCGTGTTGAGTCCCGTCGTCTTCTTTGGGAGGAGGTCCGCCCACACGTGAACGCCATGGTGGGGCGGTACATCTAGATGCCCTCCTCGAGCGAGTAGGGTGGTAATAACACCGGGCCAGCTGGCGCCATGGGTGACGTCAGCAACCCCTCCCCTTAGTCCCCCAAGCTCCTGTTTGCCTAGTCCTATCTCCGAGATTCATATATTTGGAAACCGGTCTAGGTCATCGTATCAGTACCACCAAGATTCATATATTGGTCTCACCGAGAATTGAAAAGTTGCCACATTTACTACAACTTGGTACCATCGAGATTCATTTTGGTGTTATCAAGTTGGGCAATAATGTTGTAACGGTTGGATTTTGGGAGATGCCTATATATACCCCATCTACCTCCTCTCATTCATAGGGGATGCACTCAGAACACACTTACACTTGCCAAAACCATTTGAACCTTCATTTCTAGCCTCCCAACTTTCTTTCCACAAGATTAATCTCTCCTACCCATGCCAAATCTGTGAGAGATTGATTGAGTGTTGAGGAGACTATCTTTTGAGGCATAAGAGCAATGACTTCATAATTCTACCACATATATTACCTTTTGGGGGGTGGTGCCTCCTAGATTGTTTAGGTGTCTCTTGGGAGCCTCCTACTTCGTGTTGTGGAGTTGAACCAACAAGTTTGTAAGCGCAAGGAGATTGCCTACTTCGTGAAGATCTGCCGTGAGGGGGGCTAGTCCTATTTGGACGGAAGTCGTGGTGGAATAGACAACACCTCTTCTTCATGGACCCCTTGTGGGTGGAGCCCTCCGTGGACTCACACAGTCGTTACCCTCCGTGGGTTGAAGTCTCCACTAACATGGACATACGATATCACCATCTACCGGAACTGTGCCCAAAATCGTCGTGTCAACCTTTGTGTTTGATCTTATTACCTTACCCTCTACATTACATTTGCATGTTTTTACTTTCCCCTGATGTACTCTTAGATGCGCATGTGTAGTGTGAACTTGACTAGTCATAGTTTCTAAAACTGGACCAACATAAAAATGGGGAGAAGGCTAAGTTTTTCTCTTGTCAAGTAGTATAATCACCCCCTCTAGACATACTTTCGATCCTATAGCGGTACTAGAGAGGCTAGAAAGTATGAGGAGGTGAGATGGCATATGTCCATGGTGTCACATTAGTCATAAAGAACTCATATACTTCTTGCAAAGTTTTATTAGTGTTATCATAAATCAAAGTATTAGTCGCATGCCCCGAGGGAAAGGGTTGGTAGTAATTAACCATTGCGCGACTCCTACTCGAAACAACACTAGGTTTTCACCCAGGAATAGAAATGCTCCCCCATCATCACCATGCCTTTTGATTTTTTAAAATATTCAAGAAGTTTTAACATCTCTTAATATCATCCACTACAGGAATCAAACTCTTTGACTAACGTGCTATAACAGACGACAAAGAGGTGTTCAACGGACGACAATATCCTTTGTCGTCTGTCTCCTGTCGGCAATGTTCCTGCATCAGCTTTCGACGGCACAATACCTTCTTTGTCGTCTGCCTCTAGGAAGCGGACAACAATGTTCTTTGTCGTCATCCATATGCCCAAGCACATGGCAAATTAACTTTAGACGGCAACCTAAGGCAACTACTCCGTTAGGTGACTAACGGAGCACTTTGCCGTCAGCCTTCTTTCGCAGCCTTTGCCGTCTGCCTTACAAGCCCGTTGTCGTCTGCCTCCTGGCCTCTTTGTTGCCTGCCTCCTGCTGGGCCTTTGCCATCTGCCTCATGCTGGCCCTTTGTCGTCCGCCTCCTGCTGGCCCTGTGCCGTCCGTTGGCTTCGGTGGCGGACGGAAAAATGACTAAATGGGCTAGCTGTTGATGCCCCAGGTTGCAAAGGTGGCTGCCACCTGGCCTCTTTGTTGTTTGCTCCCTAATGGCAAAGTTCTTTGCCATCAGCTGGCAGACGGCAAAGAACCCATATGGTCCCTATTTTTTTTTTTTAAATCACAACACATATATATATTTGACAGCACATATATGATATATTTTTCACAACACACATATATATATATATATAGTTCACATCACATATTTGATATACGTATAAAGTTCATCAATGTATATCCCATATATCGAAAGAACCAACATACAAAGTTTTACACTGTTCATCCATAGATAAATATTCATATAGGTCGACATTGTTCATCAACTCAAATGAAAACTAGAACTAAAGCACTCCATCAATGCCAGCTTCCATGCATGTAGTACATCTAATCTGCAAAATTGTGAATAAGAAAGTCAAAAGAAGAAGAACAACAACATATCATGTTTTTGAGATAATCAACAACAACAAAAATGTGAACATGAAAAAGGATAACAAAGAGTAGGAGGATAAGAAGAATAAGAAGAAATCAAGAAGAAGGAGAAGAAGAAGGAGAACGAGGAGGAGGAGGAGAAGGAGGAGAAGAAGGAGAAGATCTTCTCCTCCTTCTCCTTCTTCTCCTCCTCCTCTCCTCCTCCTTCTTCTCCTTCTCCTCCTTCTCCTTCTCTTCTTCTTCTCCTCCTCTTCTTCTTCTTCCTTCTTTTCATTTTTCCTATTTCTTCTCCTCTTCTCCTCTTCTTGGACCTAAATTATCTAATTATGTCTTTTTCGAGCTAAATGGGCTAATTATGTCATTTTGGAGCTAAATGGGCTAATTATGTCATTGTTGGGGAAACTAAGGTAAGGATAATATGAAAAAAGAGAAGAAAGAGGAGGAGGATAATAAGAAGAAATCAAGAAGAAGGGGAAGAAGAAGGAGAAGGAGGAGGAGATGGAGAAGGAGGAGAAGAAGGAGAAGGTCTTCTCCTCCTTCTCCTTCTTCTCCTCCTCCTTCTTCTCCTCCTCCTCCTTCTCCTTCTCTTCTTCTTCTCCTTTTCTTCTTCTTTCTTTTAATTTTTCCTATTTCTTCTCCTCTTCTCCTGTTCTTGGAGCTAAATTATCTAATTATGTCTTTTTTGGAGCTAAATGGGATAATTATGTCATTTTGGAGCTAAATGGGCTAATTATGTCATTGTTGGAGAAAATAATGTAAGGAGAATATGAAAGAGGAGAAGAAAGAGGAGGGGGAGAAGAAGAATAGGAAATCAAGAAGAAGGAGAAGAATAAGGAGAAGGAGGAGGAGGAGGAGAAGGAGTAGAAGGAGTATAAGTAGGAAAAGGTCTTCTCCTCCTTCTCCTTCTTCTCCTCCTCCTCTCCTCCTCGTTCTTCTCCTCCTCCTCCTTCTCCTTCTCTCCTTCTCTTCTTCTTCCTTCTTTTGATTTTTCCTATTTCTTCTCCTCTTCTCCTCTTCTTGGAGCTAAATTATCTAATTATGTATTTTTATAGCAAAATGGGCTAATTAAGTCATTTTGGAGCTAAATGGGCTAATTATGTCATTGTTGGGGAAAAATAAGGTAAGGAGAATATGAAAGAGGAGAAGAAAGAGGAGGAGGATAGGAAGAATAAGAAATCAAGAAGAAGGAGAAGAAGAAGGAGAAGGAGGAGGAGGAGAAGAAGGAAAAGGTCTTCTCCTCCTTCTCCTTCTTCTCCTCCCCCTTCTTCTACTCCTCCTCCGTCTCCTTCTGTCATTCTTCTCTTCTTCTTCTTCTTCTTCTTCCTTGTTTTCATATTTCCTATTCCTTCTCCTCTTCTCCTATTCTTGGAGCTAAATTTTCTAATTATGTCTTTTTGGAGCTAAATGCTAATTATATCATTTTGGAGCTAAATGGGCTACTTATATAATATTCATGACCTAACCAAGGTTCTTATGCCATTTTGAACTTATTATGTCATTTTTGAGCTAACTGGGCTAATTATGTCATTGTTGGGGAAAATAAGGTAAGGAGAATATTAAAGAGGAGAAGAAAGAGGAGGAGGAGAAGAAGAATAAGAAATCAAGAAGAAGCAGAAGAAGAAGGAGAAGGAGGAGGAGGAGGAGAAGGAGAAGGAGGATAAGAAGGAAAATGTCTTCTCCTCCTTCTCCTTCTTCTCCTCCTCCTCTCTTCCTCCTTCTTCTCCTCCTCCTTCTTCTCCTTCTCTCCTTCTTATCTTCTTCTTCTTCTTCTTATTCCTTCTTTTCATTTTTCCTATTTCTTCTCCTCTTCTCCTATTCTTGGAGCTAAATTTTCTAATTATGTCTTTTTGGAGCTAAATGGGCTAATTATGTCATTTTGGAGCTAAATGGGCTAATTATATAATATTCATGAGCTAACCAAGGTTCTTATGCCCTTTTGAGCTTATTATGTAATTTTGGAGCTAAATGGGGTAATTATGTCATTGTTGGGGAAAATAAGGTAAGGAGAATATGAAAGAGGACAAGAAAGGGGAGGAGGAGAAGAAGAAGAATAAGAAATCAATAAGAAGGAGAAGAAGAAGGAGGAGGAGGAGGAGGAGGAGAAGAAGGAGAAGGTCTTCTCCTCCTTCTCCTTCTTCTCCTCCTCCTTCTCCTCCTCCTCCTTCTCCTTCTTCTTCTTCTCTTCTTCTTATTGTTCCTTATTTTCATTTTTTCTATTTCGTCTCCTCTTCTCCTATTCTTGGAGCTAAATTATATAATTATGTCTTTTTAGAGCTAAATGGGCTAATTATGTCATTTTGGGGCTAAATGAGCTAATCATGTCATTTTGGAGTTAAATTAGCTAAGTTGTGAGCTAACCAAGGTTCTTACGATGTTTTTACCTAACTAAGCTAAACTAGCTAATTATGTCAAAAATGAACTAGAGAAAACTTACCACAGTGGTCATCAAGGAGGAGAAACACTAGTGTTGCTCGCTTCGGCTTCGTTTGGAGACGGTTGTCGTGGAGAAGGGTCGTCCGATGCCGCTCGGGAGTTATTCTGCAGAAAAGATATTTTGCGATGTCTAAGTTAGCATGATGACACACAATTGTTAATAATAGTTTATAATGACCATTGAAATGAAACTCACCGTGCCAATCGCAGGGAAGACGGGCATCAACGGAGGGGCTTGACCGGTCTTCTCGTACATAGACTGCACATTCGGTTTTGAAGAGTCAGTCGTATTAGTTAGTAATGAAACAGACATTACACACATGATTTGGCTAATGTGAAAAAGAAACTTACCACAATAAGCTCGTACATGGCCAGGTGAGCCGCCTCATTCCGGGCCCTCTCCACCTCAATCAACTGAGTCGTGGTCCGGTCCCTCTCCTCAAGAGCAGCCTGAAGAGTAGCCTGGCTTGCCGCTCTCTCTTTGTCAAGAGCAGCCTTGGTTGCCGCTCTCTCTTTCTCAAGAGCAGCCCCGTTTGCCGCTCTCTCTTTCTTAAGAGCAAGATGCAACACCATTCCTCGTTAACACAATAATGATCGATGGCCACACACACAATGAAATGGATGAAAGGTTTCTTAGTCCGTACAACTAACCTCGATGGAAAGATCGACTGGCCGTGGACGAGGCGTTATCTTAGGATAGGAGCTCGACTGGCGCGCCTTGATCTCCGGGAGAGTGAGTGGACAACATATTATCCCATCTCTAATGGCTATCAAGCCATGGGGCCTCTCGCCACCAGATATCATCACCAGCTCTGGATCCAAAGGTTCCTAGCTCGAGTTAAAGTCCTCCCCTTTCCAAGCCTTCCCCATGTCCCTGTATTTCACGAGCTTGTGGTGGGATGAGATGCTGGTGAAGCTATTTGGATCATCCAGGTCAGACTCAGAGAATTCCTTCGCCTTCTTGTACGAGGGGGTATGGGCCATATCATAAAGGTCGTACAACTCTGGCATCTCCATCTTATTGTGATGCACCTAAAAGAGAGGAACAAAGTATTAGTAAGGGGCTCAAGCTAGCATGAAGAATGAATTGCATGAATCATGAAGCAAACCACATACCCAGTTTCGTCGGAACTGAAGTAAGTTGGCGCTGCCTTGATGGTGTCGCACACCTACCATTTGGCTACGCCGATCCTTCGCATTGTTGTGGAAGGCTCGCCAGTTGCCTATGCACCACTCATCCACCAACGCCTCCCAACAATCCATCTTATCCGCACACCATATCGGGGGCACCTATAAGTTATTAGAAAGAATTTTGAGCACTACACCTATGAATCAAATCAAGAAAACTATGTACAAGACCCTAATAATAGGAAATTACCTTCATGTACTGCTCCTTCTTCAGATAATTTCTGCGGTACTCATTTTGCTTCTTAATACCACGCGTGGCGTAGTAGTCTCGAATGGCCTGCTGCCGAGCCTCATGGCGTAAGTTCTGTAATAACCGCCTACACTCGGCCTCGATAGCCTTGGCCGCCTCCTCCTCATAACCCTCCTCACACCTATAGAAGGTCTGCAATCAAACGAGACAACCGATTAGTACAATAATTAGCTATATTGTTAATTTTAGATTGTGTAAGAGGATAATTTACCAAAAACCTGTTGATCACCATCTCAGCCCTCGTGTGGCACAAGACACCATCTAGAATCTCCTCCGGCGAGGCCTGCACAGCCTGGTAGTGCTCCCAGGTAAATCCTAGTGTAGGAACCTGACCCTCACCAGGCAACGTGACAAACCCCGGGAAATTTGTCCGGCAAAGCACACCAAGGACGCCGTTCGGCTTGCGGACTCCACCAGGGTGTTTCCATCCCCTGCAGTATGATAAGGTCAATGCAATAGATATTTGAAGAAACTTGAAGGCAGAAGCTAAAAAAGAGTAAATGTACTTACCTATCCCCTGCAGGCTTAATCACCGGCCTCTGCTCGCGGGTAGCCGGCGCGACCGGGAGACGTGTACTACCACGCTTGTACACGGTGGCCCCGTCCACCTGCACGTCGCCCTCACTATCCATAGACTCATCCCCGCCATCAACAGAACAGCCATCCGGACCTCTCCACGTCGGCCGAAGCGTGTGTGGCAGGAGTCTCCTTGGACGTAGCCTCACGAACTGGAGTCTCGTGGGCCGAAGGCACCTCGACCCGAGGCTGATCCTGGACTGGAGTCCCATGGGCAGAATGCCCGTCCACCCGAGGCTCCTCGACCGGAGTCCCCGTAGCCTCCTCCTCAAATGGGTCCACCATTGTAGTCTTGTGCTCGGGTGAATGAGCTGGTGGTGGTGGTGAGGACGGCGCAACAGTCCGCCTACCTCATCCGCGGCCACCACCTCTCCATGTACCCTTCCCCTTCTTCCCTACCCGACCAGCACCTCTCCCAGTGGGCAATGCCACCGACTAAGAAGCACCCGCGGGTGGTGTCATCAGACTGTCTGCCAAGTCTCTACGGAGAGATAGGGGTGGAATGGAAGTACCACCCCTCGTGCGGGCCGCCGAAGAAGAACCCATCGAGCAATATGGACCTGCGCCCAAATCTTTCAACACCTGCTGACCTGCCATGATAACGATTTAAAAAATTAGTACAACATAAAAAAATTAAATAACTGACATGAAAAATAATATGTCCATATATAATTGAAGTTGTGAATCTTACAAACTAATAATCATCATCAATAAATGCATCATCATAATTAGTATCACGCATGTCTTCATGAATGACGTGCTCATCGGGTTCAACAACATGAAGTTGTGGAAGGCCTTTCTGTAATCGGTCAAGCATTGACAGGTCATCTGCATCAGTAACCTCTTCTAGTTCCAGCTCTGCTGGTTCCGGCTCAAGGGTGAAATCGGATTCATTGTCGCTGTCTACTTCCATGTTCTGGGGTGAAGCACGGTGGTTCTTGGAAAGACGTATTTCTCGGAAGAATTCTCCATCATATGTGTCTGGTTTAATGTGAGGTTCATAATCCTGTTCATTTGGGAGAGGTGGTCTAACACGTGGTGGCACTTCATAAACAACATACCAACCTTCCAGATTCTTATCAGTTTGGCATGCCCACGGTAGATAGAAAACTTGGGTTGCCAGTTGAGCCGTAATATAGACATCGGGAATATCTAAATGGTTGTTTGGATTGATTTCGACTAGTCCTATATGGTCATGAGTCCTTCTAATCTCCTTCGGTTGGAACCAATAACATTTGAAGACTACGACATTCGGTGGGTTTTCACCATAGAATTGAAGTTCATAAATTGCTTCAACTCTTCCATAATACACGATAACACATTCGCCGATAGCAGAGACACCTGTTGATGTTCATAAATTTGTAGATTTCCGGTCGGGCATCGATAGCTCTTTGCCAAAGGTACGAAAGAGATACCTGTTGATGTTGTATTTCTCAAATGAACGGACCTTATAGTTAAAACCATTAGCAGCTTGTCTCAATTCGGCGTCCATAGACTCTGAATTAGCCTACAAGTTTAATAAGAAACGATTGTTGCATTACTCGCAAGTTAGAACAAGAAATGAAATGGTCCATTATTGATAATTACCGTTTGTTTTAACCAAGAGATGAAACCGGGATAGCCGCCTCCTGTCTTTGCCAGAAGCTCATACTCTTCGATGGAATCATTTTCGACCACCGCTCTATCCGAGAATTTGGCGACGTATCGGCTGTATGAAATATCCGGGAATAAGAGCAGTTCAAAGGAATTAGAAGTTACAGGAAAATTTGCAGAGAACTTACTCGTTGTACGGCCGCATTTCTGTTAGGTTGTTGAAGATATACAACGAAATGTTCCGCCATTCTTCGACATCCAACGTTATTGGTTTTGAAGCACCGGATGGTGCGAGCTTCCCTTTGAATAGGCTGAGGTTGGACCCACCTTTTTTAGGGTCTGCATCATTGTGCCGAGGCTTTGGAGTATGCAAATGATGATTTTTGGCTTCGTAGTGTGTTGTCACAAAGTTTGCCACCTGCTCAGTAATGAATGTCTCAGCCATCGACGCTTCAATTCTACGCTTATTTTTACATTTAGCTCAAAGCTTCTTCTTTATCCTCTTAGTTGCATAGCACCAACGATTTTGCACGGGCCCACCCAATCTTGCCTCGGTCGGTAGATGTAAAATCAAATGCTGCATTGGATTAAAGAAGCCCGGTGGAAAGATCTTCTCTAACTTGCAAAACAACTCCGGTGCAAACTCCTCCATGTAATCTACCACGCCAGGCGGCAGTTCTTTTGCACAAAGAACACGGAAGAAATATCTCAGCTCCGCTAGTACTAGCCATTCATCCTCAGGAATAAAGCCACGTAACATCACCAGCATTACCCGCTCTAGCCATATGTGCCAATCATGACTCTTGAGACCAAAGATTTTTAATTTTTCAAGACTCACTCCCCTCTTTAGATTCGTTGCATACCCATCAGGGAACATCAAGTGCATTTTGACCAACAAGATAATTTCCCCCATAGCTGGCCTTCCAAGATTGAACCAGGCCTTCGGCTTCAACCACTTCTGCTTTCCTTTGCCTTCTCGCATGTTTTGTAACAGTCTATGAGATGGTGTCTCTTGATCGACTCTAGCCTTAGTATTATCCTTTGTCTTCCCATCTATGTCGAACAATGTACCAAAAATAGTCTCTCCGATATTCTTTTCGGTGTGCATCATGTCGATATTGTGTGGAAGAAGGAGGTCTTTGAAGTAAGGCAGACCCCAGAAGCATGGCTTGTGAGTCCAGGCGTGTTTTGAATTATACCCCTTGAAATACCCTGGACGCTCTGGATGAGGCTCGAGGGCATTAACTGATCCAAGATCTGTTGGACTGTCAACGTAAGTGGTGCCAAGTTTTGGACAACTTTACCTTTGGTAAAGTTCTTCTTGTCTTTTCTGAACTAATGGTCAGGATCCAGGTACTGTCTATTCAAGTCAAAGCAAGAATATTTCCGACCCTCCTCCAACCAATGAAACTGAAGAGCTGCCTTGCATTGGGGGCACGGTAACCTTCCATGCACACACCATCCAGAGAATAGCGCATACGCCGGCAAGTCATGCATAGACTACATGTACCACACATGCATTTTGAAGTTTTGTTTTCTAGCGTCATCGTATGTCTTGACCCCATTATTCCAAGCTTCTTCCAATTCATCCTTAAGCGGCTGCAGGTACACATTCATATTCTGCCACGGATAATTGGGGCCTGGAATTATCAACGTCACAAATATGTTATTTCTTTGCATATTTTGTCCGGGGGGGGGGGGGGGAGAGATTGAGTGGAATGACAAATACACGCCAACAACTGTATTGGGTTGCCGTCATGCCGAAAGGATTAAAACCATCCGTGGCGACGCAGACTCGTGGATTCCTTGGATCTGCCGCTTTATCCTGATGCAATCCATCAAAATGTTTCCACGGTTCGCCATCCGATGTGTGTACCGCCATCTTATTCCCATCCGCATCTAGTTTGCTTCTTTTGGCCAATTTGTGCCATGTCATCTGTCTGGCTATCTCTTCGACCATGAAAAGACGTTGAAGCCTTGGTACGATTGGCATATACCGAAGAACACTAACTATGATTTTGGTCTGCCTCTTCTCACCCATACCGTTGTCTACCACAAGGTACCTGCAAAACTCGCAGTTGGGACAATAGTCCAAGTGTGCATACTCCTTCCTAAATAAGACACATCCTATCTCACATGCATCTATCTTCTCATAGGGCATCTTAAGTTTCTTTCCTGGCCATTTGCAATTGCGGCTTTCACAAATTCCTTGGTTTTTAGAAACCATTCTTTCATCATCTCTTTCTGACTAGGGTGACCGGTGTACATCCGCGCACGATCACTCATCTTGCCTAGCTTCTAAACACACAAGAAATATATTTATATATAATTTAGCATATATATTCATCAGTTAATCAAGTTTGCCATTTTTATTGCGTCCATGCAACCTACACGCTAATAGGTAAAGATATGTCCTAATCCCACCCGAGTATGTGTAGATTGGGTTCGTTTTCCCATGCTCTCCTCCGGATCCAACGCAAAATTTCGACAACACCTCCCTGCTGTTCTCCTGATACACGTCTTCGCAATAAATAGAGAGGATGTGTATCCGGAGAATAATAGGGAGGCACTGACGAAATTAGGAATCGGATCCGGAACAAAGCATATGGGAAAACGAACCCAATCTACACATACTCGGGTTGTCCATGGATAACGTTGGATAATTCAAAAGAATCACAGTTATAAATATAAGCAAATGCATGCATATTTATAACTGTAACCCTTTTGAACGGGGGACCCATACTGGTCACGCATACTTATAAGTTAATTTAATTACCTTCATCTAGCAAGTGTCATCCGAAAACCGACCCACAGTAAATGAAGGGGCAAGGAGGAGATGACATTTGTACTGACCCACGAATCCAGGGGCGGAGCTCGTAGAATGCACGAGGAGGTCTTCGCAAAGTAGACCTCACAGCGACGAGACAACTGTCACATTTAAATCCACCCGATCAACACAAATATTTTGTGTTCATTAATAAAATCGAAAAATATACGACCTGACACAAATATACAGCATATTAACAGTTGCGCGGAGTTTCGTGCTGGGGTGTCAGGATGTCGTATCGGGGCGTCGTGTTGGGGTGTTGGGGCATCATGTGAGGGTGTTAGGGTGTCGTTTTCTACTTCGGCCGATTCTTTTTTTCCTCTTCTTCCTTTTCTTCTTCATCCATTTCTTCCTTTTCTTCTTCTTCTTCTTCTTTTTCTTCTTCTTCTTCTTCTTCTTCTTCTTCTTCTTCTTCTCTTCTTTCTTTTGCCGGCAGAAGGAGAGAACAAGGAGAAGAAGAAGGAGGGCTCCTTCTCCTCCTCCTTCTCCTTCTTCTCTTCTTCTTCTGCCTTCTTTTCATTTTTCCTATTTCTTCTCCTTTTCTCCTCTTCTTCTTTTTCTTCGCCTCCTCCTCCTCTTCTCCTCTTCTTCTTATTCTTCTCTTATTTCTATTTCAATTTTTCTTTATCCTCTTCTTCTACTTATTCTTCTTTTCTTATTTTTTCTTCTATTCTCCTTCCTATTTTTTTCTTCTTCTCTTCTTCTATTCTTCTTCTTCTCTTCTTCTTCTCTTCTTCATTTCTTCTTCTCCTTCTTATTTTTTTCTTCTCCTCTTCTTCTTCTTCTTCTTATCCTCCTCCTCCTCTTCTCCTCTTCTCCTCCTCCTCCTCTTCTTCCTCTTCCTCTTCTTTCTATTAAGATAACTAACCTAACTAACCTTACTAATTTAACAAGATAACTAACTAGCCTAAACCTAATAAACTAACCTAACCATACAAATTGCATGGAGGGGGCTCGCCGGCGGGGGCGGTTCGGGCGTTGTGGGCGCGTCGGGGCGCCGGGGCGTTGGGGCTGTCGGGTGCCGGGGGTGTTGGGGCGGCACCGGGGGTGTTGGGGCGTTGGGGGTGTTGGGGCGGCGGGGGTGTTGGGGCGGCGCCGGGGCTGTGGGGCACCGGGGCGGCGCTGGGGGCGGTGGGGCGACGGTGCGACAGGGCCGGTGGGGCGGCGACGGTGGTGGCGGTGGTGGGCGTCGGGGAGAGGAGTGGAAGAGAGGGGTCGGTGGAGCGTGTGGGACGTGAGTGAGAGGGGCTAGGCTGGGGGCAAAGAGTCGCTACAGACGTTGGCTCTTTGCCGTTTGCTGTCGGCTCTTTGTCATCCGCGGCTGACGGCAAAGAAAAGATTCCGTTTCAATCTAACGTCCCTGTAGTCAGTGGGGCCACCTGTAGCTTTGCCGTCTGTTGTGCGGATCTTTGCCGTGTGCGGCTGACGGCATAGTAGTGATTCCAGTTTGACCTAACGTCTTTGCAGTCAGGCGGGCCCCACCTGTAGCTTTGTCGTCTGCTGTGCGGCTCTGTGTCGTGTGCGGCTTACAGCACAGAAGTGACAGATGGCAAAGAAGTTCTATGCCATCAGCCAGTTCTTTGCCGTCCGCTTTGTGGAAGCTGACCACAAAGACACTCTTTGCCATCAGCCAACAGATGGCACGGATCTGGCAGATGGCAGATAAGTGAATTCCAGTAGTGATCACCTCCCTAAATTAATAGTTATGCACTCACACCTTCTCATATCACCACATCAATATCATTAACCATAGTTTCTCTATATGTGCTACATTATGGTTTTAGTTATCACTTATGGAACACTCATTATTTTTCATCTAGTCTTATGACCGAGGAAAATTTCCGTAACTATTTGTCCAGCTCTCAAACAAACATAAGTGAAGAATGAGAGCATATTTTTTCTATAAAATCTACACGCAGCTGTGCTCAAGAAGATATAAGTGAAGTACTAGAGCAACTTCTATGCTCAAAAGATATAAGTGAAGCACATAGAGTATTCCAACAAATCATAATGATGGTTTCTCTCTCTCAAATATATGTGTCTAGTAAACAATGATTGTGGCAAACTTAAAGTAATAGAAAGGAAAAGCAAACGATGCTCCAAGCGAGACTCATATAATGTGATGAATAAAAATGTAGCTCCAAGTAACATACCGATGGATGGAGACGAAAGAGGGGATGCCTTCCCGGGTCATCCCCAAAATTAGACGCTCGAGTCCTCCTAAAAAATTACCTTGAGTTGCCTTGATCACCACCAAGCTTAGGCTCTTGCCACTTTTCATTCCTTTGTCCATCGAAATAATACCCAAAACTTGAAAACTTCAATCACACAAAACTCAATAAAACTTCATGAAATCCGTTAGTATAGGCAACACAATAAACACTTATCGGTACTGTTATAAATTGATTCTTACTATATTTTAGCATAAGGTACTATATTGTAACTTTTCTATGGCTTATATCCCTCGATATAATCCATAGCATAATCAAAACAAGCAAACAATGCATGCAAGAACAGAATCTATTTAAAACAGAACAGTCTATAATAATATATTTAATTGCCATACTTATAGAACTCCATTTTTTGAAAAAATAGGAAGACCTCGGGAATTTTTTCTATCAGTAGTGTGTAAAAACTTCAGCTTAAAATGACATTCCAGCAAAATCTGAGAAATTTCGTACTAGGGGTCAAAGTTTATATTTTTGCATTGTATCAATTCTACTCATCATGCAAATCATCCACAAGCCTTTACTTGGCACAAACACTAACTAAAACATAACCAAACAATCTTTACAATAGAAATAATCATTTTATCAAACACTAGCATAAAGCCAAGAAATTTTTTAAGATAAGTATTGGGTTGCCTCCCAACAAGCGCTATCATTTTACGCCCCTAGCTAGGCATAATGCAGAGTTTCAAGTGTTGTAATCTTTGACATTTAATCCATAAGTGACCCTCATTATAGATTCATATGGTGGTTTCATTGTCTTTCTCGGGAAGTGTTACTTCCCTTTCTTTAATGGGAATTGGAACCTTATCTTGCCCTGTTTCATATCAATGATTGCACCTATAGTTCGTAAGAAAGGTCGTCCAAGTATAACAGGACAAGTACGATTGCAATCAACATCAAGCACAACAAAATCTAGAGGCACAAAATTCTTATTTGCAATGATAAGAACATCATTAATTCTACCTGAGGGTTTCTTAATGGTAGAATCCGCATGATGCAATTTAAGGGAATATTCTATAATATTAGTGAGACCAAGCACATCACATAAAGCTTTAACTATAGTTGAATCACTAGACCCAAGGTCACACAAAGCATTGCAGTCATATTTATTTATCTTAATTTTGATAGTAGGTTCCAACTCATCATGCAATTTTCTAGGAATAGAAACTTCAAGCTCAAGTTTCTCATCATAAGCTTTTACCATAGCTTCTACTATATGTTGAGTAAAATCTTTATCTTGTTCATAAGAATTGGTTGAGCTAATAAAGGATTGCATCAAGGAAATAAATTCTGCTAAAGAGAAATTATAATGATTGAATTCCTTGTAATCCAAGATAGTGGGCACATCACTAGTTAAAGTTTTGACCTCTCCAAACCCACTATTTTTCAATTTTATCATTAGGATCACCACCCTCCAAGCGAACAGGATGCTCCTTAACTAAAGATGACTCATATCACTTTATCATTATTATCCATACAAGTAAACAAATATTCAACATGAGAAGTACCAATCATTTTAAAGTCTTCATCACGATTATGGAAAAAACCGAGCGGAAGAGCCTTTTCTAGGAATTCTCGCTTAGCTTTCAATTTATCAATCCTCTCCTTGCTCTCATTGATTGAAACTTGGATAGTTTAATAGTCTCATTAAGATCATTCTTAGGAGGCAAATTTTTACTTTTAAAAGTTTATACATCAAGAGCAATTCTATCCACTTTTTTAGCCAAAGTATCGACAACATGCAATTTTTCGTCTACCACAGTATTGAAAATATGTTGATAATTAATGAATTACTTAGTTGTGTTCTAAAGATTAGTGGGTATGCTATTAGAATACTTAGAAGAATTTCCATAGGAATTACCATAAGAATTTCCATAGTTGTTGGAAGGATTACCGGGATACAACTTATTTTGAAATTACCTCTATAAGCATTGTTGTTGAAATTATTTTGGGAGACAAAGTAAACATAAATAGAATCATTATTTTGTTCAATCAAGGTAGACATAGGCATGTCATTTGGATCAACATGAGCATTTTTATTGTCAACCAAGTTCATAAGAGCATCCACTTTTTCACTCGAAATAGCGATTTTTTTCAACAGAATTTACCTTCTTACCTGTTGGAGCTCGTTCAGTATGCCACTAAGAATAGTTGAGCATGATGTTTTCCAGAAGTTT
Organism: Hordeum vulgare subsp. vulgare; assembly: GCF_904849725.1. Classification (NCBI taxonomy): domain Eukaryota; kingdom Viridiplantae; phylum Streptophyta; class Magnoliopsida; order Poales; family Poaceae; genus Hordeum; species Hordeum vulgare. The sequence continues at coordinate 240,866,739 of NC_058518.1, read as the reverse complement.
GATGGCCTCTTCTAAGGTCACCTCCATGAAGGTACCACCTGCGACAGAATCTACAAGATTTCTAGATGAAAAGTTTAGTCATGGATAGAAAATTTGGATAATTATCCATAAGTTTAGACCATGAGTTGGACAATTTTTTATCATCGGCTTCATTCTCTCCCAAGCTTGAGCAACATGTTCATTTACTTGCTGTTTAAATTCATTATTTGATTCCTTAGGGAGGTGATCTTAGCAGGAGGAAAATACTTGGCAATAAAAGCATATTTACACTTATCCCATGTTCTAATACTATTACATGGCAAAGATGAAAACCAAGCTTTAGATTTATCTCAAAGTGAAAAAGGAAATAATTTTAATTTCGCAATATTATTGTCCACATACTTTTTCTTTTCCATATGACAAAGTTCCACAAAAGTACTCAGGTGTGAAGTGGGATCCTCATTAGGACTTCCCAAAAATTGATCTTTCATGACAAGATTTAGCAATTAAGCATTTATATCAAAAGCATACGCACTAGTGGCGGGTAGTATAGAAGTACTAATAAAATCATTATTATTAGAATTTGGAAAGTCACACAACTTAGTAGTATCTTGAGACATGGTGACTACGAGAGAAAAGTAACAAGTGTAACAAGCAGACTAGAGAGTGAAGATGCAATCTAGTGACAAGCTAAGCAAGCAAAGATAAATATTTTGTATTTTTATTTTCTTATGAGGCAAACTAAATACACTAGAGAGGAACAAGTGAATGAATTGTTTGTGGATTTACTTGATATTTGGTGATGATATTCCTCGACAACGGCGCCAAAAATCCTTCCTTATACTCGTGATGTCCGTTCGGTTTTCCGTGAACAGGAACAGGTAATCGAAGCACAAAGTTGGTAAGTATTTACCTCAGTTATGAAACCAAGATTTATGTAACCAAGAGGAATATCAATCCACAACCATCTTGAACGGCTGCACACAAAATAACAGACAACTTGCACCCAACGCGGGCAAGAGAGTTGTCAATCCCCTTGGTCACTTTATTTGCAAGAGAATGAGGTATGTAGATAATTGTAAAATGCAAAATAAAATAGAAGCCAATAAAAGGCACAAAGGTGTTGGAGGTTTTCGAAATTTGTTGTGAATAGACCCGGGGGCCATAGCTTTCCCTAGTGGCATCTCTCATGACAATAAGCATAGAGTGGGTAAACAAATTACTGTTGGGCAATTGATAGAAGAGAGGACAGTTATGTGATTTTCACGGCAATGATGATGTAAATATAAGCATCACGTCCATCAAAAAAATAGGCCAACTCCTTCCTACACATATTACTATTACTTCAATTCTACAACGCTTCCATGCTTGCCACTCTACATATTAAGTCCATGACAAATGAAGCAATACTTGGAGTAGGATGACATGATGCAGACAAAGAAAACTCAAGTAATATGAATAAACCCCATCGTTTTACCCTTTGTAGAAGCAACACAAAGATGCAACTTGTCCCCTTCTGTGACTAGGATATATAAACTCGCAAGGTTGAACCTACTACAACACACCTCTCTCACCGAAGAAATATCAATCTAGTTGGCCAAACTATTTCAATAGATCAGAGCGGATTAGGAAGCTACCATAATCATGCACAATAGAATTATACTATATATCACGGGAGACTCAAATATTTATCATGAATAATTTGAATATAAACCCACAATTCATCAGATCCCGACAAATGCAGCATACAAAAGAGTTACATCATATGGACCAAAGCGAGGATGCGATGATCATTGTATTGAAGATCAAAGAGAGAGAGAGAGAGATATGCCATCTAGGTACTTCCATGGACGTGTAGGTATATGGTGAACTACTCACACATCATCATGAGGGCAACAGGGTTGATGAATAAGCCCTATGTGATTGATCCCCCTCCGGCAAAGTGCCGAAACAGAGCTCTAGATGGCCTCCCGTCAGAACGGAGACTTGCGGTGGAGTAAAAAGTTTCTAAGGACCTCCTGTGGAGTTTTTAGGGTAAATAGGAATTTATAAGCCAGAGAACAGGGCCAGGAGAGCCATGAGGCAGACACAAGCCATCATGCCCCCCAGGCGTAGTCTGATGGCTCGTGGGGGGCTCGTGTGCCTCCCGATCTTCTTTCGATGGCCCACGGTCTTCTTTTGGTCTAGAAAAAATCACAAAAAATTTCAGGTCAATTGGGCTTCATTTGGTTCTGCAACCTAAAAAGTGGAAAACAAGCAGAAAACAACAATTGCCACTAGGCCCTGGGTCAATAGGTTAGTTCTCAAAAATAATATAAATTGGTAGATGAGTGCCTAAAAAGTGTTCTAAAATGATAACATAATAGCATGGAACAATAAAAAATTATAGATATGTTGGCGACATATCACGTCGCAGTAAATGGAACTTGGTATAACAACATCTTATAAAAAGGAAAACAGACACCACAACCTCCACAAGTTTCTCAGATCTCGCCACCTCTTGAGCTCTTAGGCACCGAGATTCATCCACCCTCCAATCTCCTCAAGCCACTCCCCCAGCTCGTCCATGGCTGGTTCTGGTTCCAATGGCAAGTGGGAGGCCTCCTACGTCACCGACAACGACATCCAGGAGCTGAAGCACACTAACTATGTGTCGACCAACATAGTTAATTATGCTCCACAGAAGGGTCAGGTCATCTGAAAGGATGTGGATTTTGCCTAGAGGGGGGTGAATAGGCGCTATAAAATAATTACAGTTTAGGCTTGAACAAATGCGGAATAAAACTAACATTTAATTTGTCAAGCAGAAAACATAAAACAACTACGCTCACCTATGTGCACCAACAACTTATGCTAAGCAAGATAAACAAATAAGTGATAGCAAGATAAATAACAAGAAACAATATGGCTATCATAAATAAAAGTGCATAAGTAAAGGGCTTGGGTAAGAGATATCGGGGCACGCGAAGACGAGATGTATCCCGAAGTTCACACCCTTGCAGATGCTAATCTACGTTTGGAGCGCTGTGGAGGCACAATGCTCCCCAAGATGCCACTAAAGCCATTGTAATCTCCTCACTCGTCGCACAATTCAAGATGTGTAGAAACAAGGTTGGGGCAATCTCCACAACTTAATTGGAGACTCCCAACGATGCCATGAAGCTTCACCACAATAGACTATGGCTCTAAAATGACCTCAAATGCTCGGGGCAATCTCCACAACTTAATTGGAGACCCCGACGCTTGCCCGAAGCTTTACACCACAATGATTGAGCTCCGAGGCACCACAAAGCTTCTAGGACGCCAAAGCATCCACGAAGAATAATTTCTAGGGTACCAATTACCCAAGGGTAATAAGCTTCTTAAACTTCACTTCCACGTATCACGGTGGAGAACTCAAACCGATGCTACTAATGCAATGGCAAGAACACACGAAGTGGTCAAGTCCCTCACGACAATAAATGCTATGGAGGAATATGAGAGGAAGAACAGGGAACTCACAAAGAACTCCAAGATCAATATCCAAGAGGTTCCGCTCACATAGAGGAGAAACTGATTGGTGGAGATGTGGATCTAGATCTCCTCTCTATTTTCCCTCAAAAACTAGCAAGAATCATTGGAGGGATTGAGAGTTAGCAAGCTCTAAGGTGATCAACAATGGGGGGCATACTCGAGCTCAACAGATGGGGAACCTTTGGCGAAGAAGACCCCCTTAAATAGGCCCCCACAAATCTGCTCGTTATGTGCATAATTACACAAGGGCGGTACAACCGAGCTGCATATCTTAGCGGTACAACCACCCAGGTGCCTCCCAACAATCGGACCACAACACAAGGTTGTCCAGCAGTTCCTCTCACCACAACTGCTGGGCACGGCTGATTCCCAAGCGATACAACCGCCGGGAACACCAGTTGTACTGGCTATACTAAATATAGAGGCACAACTCGGGCACCGCCGCCCAACCACCGCAGCTCAACAGAACCGTGGCCGGTTGTGGACCGGTGCTGGGCCGGTTCAACCGCCCAGGGTCTAGGATGTACAACCACCCTACGAAGCGGTACATCCACTGGAAGAAAATAGGAAATACAAGAACTGCCATAATTTCTGCCAATGAGCTCTGAATTGAGCAAACTCAAACTTGTTCGACTCAGGACGACAAGAGCTATCCAACAGCGGCATGAATAGGGATGTGAAACCACTATGAATGAAGAACCAGCAAAAACTCTAACATCGAAAACATCATAGAAGATGCATATGAACTCCTTTTTTATTAACTTGAGCTTGTCATAAAGATGACTATAAGATCTAAAACTCAGAAAGAGAAACACCAAACAAGAACCAAGAAATATGATGCAAGGATGCAAATGGTCCGAGCTCTCAACGAACGTACAAACAAGCTACTCACTATAGAGCTCCCTTCACAGTACGACAATCTATCCTAAAATAGAAAAACCTATCAAGGGCAAACCTATACCTTGCACTTAGTCCACTTGAGCTATATGATGATGATCTTGACTTCCTCAAGATGGACCACCTTTGTTGATTGCCTTGGCTTGATGAAGACTAGTTGATGGCTCCCCCATACTCACTATGTGTGAGCCACTCTTCAGCACATCTTCACAAGTCCATTGCCACCACAATGGACGAAAAGATTCAATCATGATATCTCCATGATGCTCCACTTGATCTTGCACACCGCAATCTTGATGACGATCACTACCTGATTTTCATCCTTCATGGGTTGAATGAGATCTTTCTCTTGACGCAAGCCCATGGAAACACACCTAGCCCCACATAGAACTCTCACGAAGACGATGGGTTAGTACACAACAGCGTAATGGACAATGCTTACCATACCATGGGATCACTTGATCCCTCTCGGTACATATTGTACACTTTGTATGTTGATCATCTTGATTTAGTCTTTTCATAGTCTTGATCAACCTTGTGTATTTATGACCTTTCTTTTGGATAATACCTTGAATACCACCTTGGTCATCATATATACTCCTTGAAACCAACAAATGGACTTCAAGAAGTGCATATGGACAAATCCTTCGAATATAAATTAAGGCAACCATTCATCCATGGGGGTCGTGGACTCGGCTTGCCACTCCGACCCTTTTGTGAGGGATTTGATATTATTTTATGGGTTAGATTTTCATGATATCGCCCTGAACTCTTTTCTGCATATTTCAGCCTTCATCATTATCTGTGAGGCCTTTCTACGGGTCCATACACACTTCATCTTGTGACTGAAGTGTTCAATGTTAAGCTGAGAGTAGTCGGCGGCCAGCAGGCGGGGGTGATGATCACCAAACTACCCCGGGTAGAGTGGTCGAACAATACTTATATATATACGTGAAAATAAGGTAAAGGGAGTGGTCTTACATCACCGAACCACACACTAGAGACTGGGATGCATTCCTTGAATTCAGATCTGGACCTCCCACAAGTGTGGTTCGTGGGTGACGAAGGGGCTCGACTGGGGGTCAACCGCGGAGGTGGAGTCGCTGCAGAGGTGCGTCTCCAAGTTGATAGAGAGGGGGCTTAAATTGACCAACGTGGTTAAAGTCATGTTTTCCGTCGCCTCCTACCTTGATAACAACGGGCCGCTCCGATGTGGTCCTACAAGCCCAAAGACTCTGCCACCATGCTTCACTTTTACCGCACCACACACGACAAGTTGTGGTAGGTGTTGTTTAAGTCCCAAAATATATATTTGACTGAGGATGAAGACACTGGCCTTGACTTTGCGCACCCTCCTCGACGGGTATGTCAAAATTTTACTCTTGTGTTCGGGTACTACCATTTAACAAGGAACTTAACCCTTTCTTCTCCACATATGCAGAACTGGCTAGATAAAGCCAAACGGATAACTAACCCGGCACCAGTGCCTGAGAGCCCTAGGACGGCCATGCTAATGGAAATGTTGGTCGAGGAGCCATACACAATGTCAGGGAAAAAGTAGAAGAAGAAGGACGAAAAGATGGAGGCCCGAGGAGGCCTCCGCTCACGAGGAACCCTGAACATTAACTCGGAGGACACCCAAGCACCTTATGCTCTTGAGCGAGAGATGGAAGAGCACAAGGGAGGAGAGAGAGTTCTCCCGAACAAGAAAGAGGGCGGCGTTAGAAGATGTTGAAGGGGATATGCCTCCTCTTGACGCAGAAAGGCAATGCAGGGCCAAGATGGCCCTATTTGATGATGGCGCGGACTCCTCCAAGGAGTCTGGTGCTTTCGAAATGGTTCCTCAAAGGAACCCCAGAGTCAACCACCTGGGCCAAAGGTATGAATTGAAGGACTCTATCATTCTTCCATATTGAAGTTTACTATTGACCATATGCATACTTTTCATGTCGTAGCCCACCGCATGACCTCACCATCAACCAGGCCTTGGAGGGGGATTATCCGCCAGCCGAACTGGCGGAGAGCAGGACCGCATCACACAATACACCTTCCCCGGCTACCGGGGAGACCGGGAAGGTGTTATCCCGAAAGACTCCTCCTGAGCCCAACACAAGGGGCGGGGTGATGACATTATGGCCCAGGTTAACACCTCGGTTGCTGAAGGCTAGGAGGAGAATCCATTCTAGCAAACAAAGAGGGGGAGCCCGATCAGCCCAAGCTCTCTCGAAAGACAGTCCCGGAGACACCCACACCCTCGGAGTTGTCGATTCCATCTTCAACCGGAGGGGAAACCAAGGTGATACCACTAGAGCCATGATATGTCTCCATCGTATCTACTTTTTCAAACTCTTTTGCCCTTGTTTTGGACTCTAATTTGCATGATTTGAATGGAACTAACCTGGACTGACACTGTTTTCAGCAGAATTGCATTGGTGTTGTTTTTGTGCAGAAATGGCAGTTCTCGGCACCTCCTGAAAATTTACACAGAATATTTCTGGAAAATATGAAAAATACCTGCGCAAAGATCCACCGGAGGGGATGGGCCAGTGGGCCACAAGCCCTGTAGCCGCCGCCCCCCAGGTGGCGGCTACCAAGCTTGTGGGGCCCACGTGGCTCTGCCGCCCCCAAACTCGGCTCTATAAATTCACTTTCGTCCCGGGAAAAAACAAGAGAGAAGATTTCGTCGTGTTTGCGATACGGAGGCGCCGCCACATCCTGTTCTTCATCTGGAGGGCAGATCTGGAGTCCGTTTTGGCCTCCGGAGAGGGGAAATCGTCGCCATCGTCATCATCAACCTTCTTCCCTCTCCAATTCCATTAAGCTGTTCATCGTTCATGAGTAATCTATTCGTAGGCTCGCTGGGCGGTGATGAGTAGGATGAGATCTATCATGTAATCGAGTTAGTTTTGACGGGGATTGATCCCTAGTATCCACTTTGTTCTGAGATTGATGTTGCTACTACTTTGCCATGCTTAATGCTTGTCACTAGGGCCCGAGTGCCATGATTTCAGATCTGAAATTATTAAGTTGTCACCAATATATGTGTGTTTTAGATCCGATCTTGCAAGTTGTAGTTACCTACTATGTGTTATGACCCGGCAACCCCGGAGTGACAATAAACGGAACCACTCCCGGTGATGACCATAGTTCGAGGAGTTCATGTGTTCACCAAGTGCTAATGCGTTGGTCCGGTTCTTTATTAAACGGAGAACCTTAATATCCCGTAGTTTCCTTTTGGACCCCGCTGCCACGGGAGGGATGGACAATAGATGTCATGCAAGTTCTTTTCCCTAAGCACGTATGACGACACATGGAATGCATGCGTACATCACATTGACGAACGGGAGCTAGCCACATATCTCTCCATGTTATAATGGTTGCATGATGAATATCATCCAAACAAATCACTGATCCATTGCCTACGAGTTTGTCCCACTTCTGTTACTTGTTTTGCTCTGCTGCGGTTACTGCTGTTGCTGCTGCTGTTACTTGTTTTGCTCTGATGCTGTTACTACTGTTGCTGCTGCTTTTACTTCTTTTGCTCTGCTGCTGTTACTACTGTTGCTGCTGTTGTTACTTGCTTTGCTCTGCTGCTACTTGCTACTTCTGTTACTTGCTACTGTTGCTACTAGCTACTGCTATCACTACTGTTGTTCCTTGCCACTGTTGTTACTCGTTACACTGCTGCTACCTGCTACAATACTTTTTCTCGCGCCGTTGACGGGAAATAATATTTTCCGTCCATGGTCAACTTCTGGCGCCATTGATACAACCGTTAGGAATAGTCTACCGTCAACAGATCGTTTCTGGCACTGTTGTTATCATACTACTTTGCTGCTGACACTTTGCTTGCACATACTAATCTTTCACGTCTGGTTGAGTCTGACACATTCAGCTGCTAATACTTGAGAGTATCCTCTCACTTCCTGTCGGGTGAACCAACAAATTTGGGTTGAATACTCTACCCTCGAAAACTGCCGTGAACCCACGCGCTCGTGGGCCATTGCAAGACAATTGCTAATTGTTGAGCAACTGGGAGCAGCTCTGGCTTCGTTGCCGTGGAGGCATCAAGTCAGGAACACGTCAACAACATTTCTCTAGTGTCGTTGCCGGGGACTGCTAGTAAGCCACCCATAGCAAAGCGGGCCAAAACTAGGTGGACGACAGTGATGGAGGAGGCTTTAAATGGTCCCTTCATCACCGAAGAACATCCTGCTCTATGGGGTGCGATTTTGCAAAGCAGCCAGTCCGTTGACAGTGGACTAAAGGAGGCTTTTGGCGGCCTCTTGACGGCTTCAAGATAAATAATGTAATATCCATTTTACAAAGAGAATTTAATTTATGGGTTTACGCAATCCTTATATATTGTAGCCCCTGAGCCGTGGGTAAGTTTGAAAAACTCAAGCGGGGGTCAAATAGTCGAGAAAAAAACACTAATAATAGTAAAAGTGAACCGAAGCCCCTAAGACTCTAGGAAGATTAAAGAAATCTTGGCACATGATCCAAAATCCTATAACTAGGGAGTGTGACATGTATGAGCTGTTATGAAGGCCTCGTCCTTAGCAGCAGCCACCAATGCCATGGAGCAGCCATAGATTAATCTAAAGCTCAAGAGATCTAAGGAGGAGCTCAACCTTCTTAATAAGCGGTTTGACAACGCAGAAGGTAAGTCTGAACTAGAGATCTTAACACCATTATTTTCCTTGTTAAGAGATGTATTTTGTTTTTAACCCTAATTGTGGGGTGCTTATTGTAACTACAATTTTAACCACGGAGGTCGAGAACCTCAAGGTCGAGCTGAAGAAAGTGAGGCAGGAGGCTGTCAAACAAAAGTTGGCGACCAAACAAACGGCCGCCAAACTGACACCGGTAAAGGCCGCTAGTGATAAGCACGACGCCAGGGTGGCCGAGGTGCATCTGGACCTCAAGTATGTCGTCACTAAATATGTGGGCATTGAGAAAAATAATAAGGATCAGGCCTCCAAGCTGATCTCGTTGACCTCGGTAGTACAGGAAGCGCACGTGGAGGCGCAAGGCTACGAGAACGAGCTTCGCCAAGCCAAGCTTATGGTGAATGGCATGCGATAGTTACTACAATGTGTACTTGGTGGTAAGAGGCTCGCATTCTCACACGAGTGTGGCATTCCTCGGGTGCCTTTTTGGATCTTCCGAGGAGTGCCAGGGATGTGGCAAGGCACTTCGCATCCCGGGAGGGGGATGTCGAGCTAAGGTTGTTCTAGGCACAATTTCAAGCCCCCCGAGCACCCTCTCCCGCTCATCGATCAGATGAAACAGCTCAGGGAGTTGCATTAGATGGCGGAGCTGGACATGATGGACCTATGCATCATGTTATGGCCTACGAAGCTTCCGCTGACCAGCTATTTCAATTTATGGAGCGGTTGTGCGATGTTGCTCCTGGGATTAACATCCTGAAGCATCCAGTATGCATCGAGGGAGCTTGGATGGCCTTTGTGAAGACCATGGTGAAGTGGCTGAAGATGAAGCCGACCGAGATGGCCACCAGATCCCCACCTCTCGGGAAGGAGCATAGGCACCCCGAGCAGTACTTCCCCATCGTGATGAATGCTTCTCGGGCGATAGAAGCCATCTGCGTCTAGGATTTAATTCATGAGTGAGCATACTATCATGTATTGTATGATAGTTAAACTCCCGTGCATTTATGATGGCCTTTCTCTACATGGTATATCATCCTTTATTTTGTTTAATTTCACTCATGTGTGGTTGTTTTAATCTGAAAGTTACCAGTCGTCAGCTTGAGCTACCTTGTAGATGCTACAAGATGTGTTTCAGCCTCCACACTATCATCCTTAGCTGATGACTTAGTGCCCAGTGGCGGTAGTGCGGAAGGGAAACGAGGCAATCAGACTATGTGGCTTTAATGCTTTCACTTAGACGTAGGATCTTGACTACGGGGACTAGTTACTAGCCTCCGGTGTTTAATGATGTTCGGGCAAGCCGAGGTTGAAACCATTATCACTTGGTTTGTGTAAGTACAAACCCTTCATATAACACCGCGTAACCTCCATCGATTTTTTGTTTAACACTTGTCTTCGGATCACCGACCGGTTCTCGCTTATTATGATAGTCAGTATTCGGCTTTCTCCACTAAGGTACTTAACTAAGTGAGTTAGAAGTACAATCGTAGTGGTTCTCCCTTTACCCTCCTAGCCGAACATGTGGAACATAAGAGGGTAAACATAGGAGTCGGGCAACCCAACTATTTACCAAAGACATAATTCATAACCAATTCATGTAATGCAATATCCAAGACACCAAGCATGTAAGATAAAAAATAGTGTCGGTATGATGCTTGGGGCGAGCTTTATACTCGAGCCCCCGGTCGATTAACCGGCCGCATATAAGGAAATATGCACCAAACTAGTTTATATTGGTGTCGAGGAGTGGAAAAACATTATGCAACATATATGGCTGCAATGGGACCAAAAAGTTGTATTTATTTCCAATGAACTCATGACGTCTATCCGCACAATCTCAAGTGCCAAAGCAACTATTACAGATACTTTATTTGAAAATAAAATTATAGAGGAAAGGTGTACACATGGCCTTTATGAGTGGTTTGAGTCCCTAACACTACTAGGCAAAACCTAGTAGTAGCGCTGGGGGCAGTGCTACTCCTAACGCGCTACAGCTAACCTGTTAGCAGTAGCACTGGAATTAAAGCACTGCTGGCACCTGCGTTAACAGTAGCGCTGAAATAAATAAAGCACTACTGCTAAGCCAGCGCTACTGCTAATATTCCAGCGCTACTACTAATATTCCATCTTTCAATATTTAATTCCAGTCGTATTTGAGCCCCCTCTACGTATTTGTGAATGCTCTATACAGTAGTTTCATCATATCATAATAAACATGCATTATTCTCATCATACCATACACATAAAGTAGTATCGTCATTTATACCATCATCATCATTATCCAACAGAAATATCATTATCCAACACAAATATCATCAAATCTTGACAATACCGATACACATAAGTCATGGCACCCCCCACAAGTTTCATCATCCCTATATAAACCATCATGTAGAAGAGAAGATCGGTCAACAAGAGCAAGAGCACGACTATGTAGTACTTCTTGAGGCACCGGTTTCGCTCCCTCTCTTGTCGTAGCATCCACCTCAAGTAACTCTTTTCCGCTTTGCTCTACTATCGAACCCTCTGTGGCTAGTGCCTGGCTACCTATCCTCCTGGGGCCAAGCGTGTTGCCAGTGGTCGTACACTATTGGAACCCTCCCAACGAATATGGTGTAGTAGTCCTTCGCCATCACCGATCTATGTACCTACATCATAAGTTGATTAATTGAACGATAATATGCAACATAATGTACTTGAGAAACACAAAGAGGCATAGTTAGGAAAATACAAGCAACCTATAGTAAACGTAAATAACAAGGTTCCTCATACACAAGCTAATTAACTAGAGCAATGTATACGCTAGTCCATAGAAATGTATTAGTAATAATTATAGACACACATTGTCATCGTCAATTACTCCTACATGTTGGCGCCCCAATCTTCATAGTTAGGGATGAACGAGCCGAGCTTGTTGAAAGCATTTAGGTCCAGACGATGAGCGTGTAGCAGTTCTCAGACATTCTACCGGTGCATTGGCCAATCGAAGAACATCCCTCCTTGTTCGACGACCTGCTTCATGGTCACTTGGGCAAGTTCACACTATATGTGATAAAACTCAACTCGGATTCGATGATCCGGTGTCCTTCCTATACTTGTGGTCCAGTTGACAATCTCGGCATCGCCGGAATTAGCTGACATGCGAAGGCGTCGTCTATCCCTTCTGTAATTGATGATGTGATGCATGGGGTAGAATCTATCAGACTTACTACCATTCGGTTTCTCAATGCACCAGAAGTCGGTCTTATGGATGAAAGTCGACGCTTGATTCATGTACTTTTTCACCTGGATATATCCACCAGTAAGGTTGAAGGTTAAAATGGCACTATCAAGAACCCTATTTATGTGCATGTAATCCTTTTTCTCGATGTTCTTTGATCAGTCCAAGTACAGAGCATGGGAGTATTGTGGGTACAGACAGATGAGGAGCCCCCCTCCCCCGCTGCGCAAAAAGGCACACCTCAAATTATCCTCAATGCTTGCAAAGGAATGATTAAAACTTAGAAAATGATATCCGTGGATAACTTACGTGGGATTATAAGGCAGAAGAATTGTTTCCTTGTCCTTGTTAGCGATCATGAAATCACATATGTACTTGCTCACATAGTCACGGTGCTCTTTGCAGACAGCCAAGAAGCTCTTGTGTACATAGTACGGGTCCGTGATGTAGATATATTCTATGTTCTCACACCTGATGATGTAGTTGAGATACATCGCATACAGGCGGATAAACTGAAAATCCATCTTGGTCATGTGGAAGATGTCGTAGATGTAGTCAAATCGCAGGATGAACTTATCCACGTGCCATTGGTCGACGTATGACATCGCACCCAGAACCTGAACCGGTTAAAGCGGGTATCCTAATTTTTCCATGCTGAGAAGTCTTCTCTCTATGGCTAGCACATCATCATGAAGTCTCCTTAGATCATTGTTCGGTATGTTCTCTAGCGTTTGTGAGGTAGGACCAGGTTGCCTGCAACATGGAAACGATCCGCACCTACGACAGGTATTCTGTCTACCTCCCGGAGCTTTAGAGGCGGCTGGCTGCTTGAAGCAGCTCTGGCACCTTTAGATCCTTTCATCTCCGGTCTCCTCCTTTGTTTCTTGGTGGGTGGCGGTAGTGAGCCCACCATACCTTCCCTAACCACCACCCCCAGTGTCATCGGGCTAATTACCAGCGGATGGACCCCATGTTGTTCTTGCTGGGTAGAGGCGACATCTAGAGTCGCCTCCTACGAGGAAAGCATGAAGAGAGACTTTTTGCAATCAATCATAGGACATTGCGGCTCCGGCAATTCATGCATCATCAACTCATCTCCATGCTCATAGCCTGAGTCATACTCCCGAGCATCGTCATAGACAGTATTGATATACTGGTTAGGGTCATCGGCATCCTCCTCCATGACATCATCAGCATTTGCTTTTTCGACGGGGCGACGTCAGCTGGCACTAATGGAGGATCTCCCTCACCACGTCGACCGCTATCAACCACCACAATATGTGCAGTTTGGGTAGGTGGGGTGGTGTTCATAACGTGTTGAGGTGTTGTCGTTGGTGTGCTACCGGGCGCCTCAACACGAAGGTGAGTCTTCGGCCAAGGCAAGGTCTAGATCTTGCGTGCACCAATCTGTTTAGGGGTCTCGCCGTCATCGACTGGTGTCGGAAGAGGTAAATCCTTGAAACTCGCTTTCACACTGGCCAGCAAACTTTGTAGACGCCATGGGGCATCTGTCGGTTTAGGAGCATGCGGTCCTTCGGCTTCATGATCGTTACCTTTCCCATATCCACCTTTTGACCGTTGACATTGTACAATAGGGTGCACGAGGTTTCTTCGGCCTACGAAGACATGACTATGACGTTAGACATCCGAAAGGCAACTGAAATAGAAGACTATATAGACATGCTGGTGAAGAGTGTATGACGCGTAATTACCGTGATGGCGTCGAGCTCAGCTAAAGACAAAGCCCCGTCGAGCACGCCAGAGATGGAGGACCGTCTGCTATGAACCGGAGGGAGACCAGGTACGGGAGCATGTGCAATTGCGTGAGGAGGTGCTGGTGGTGCGATGTTCGCCGAATTGCTCCCAACAAAGCAGAGAAGGAGAAAGTCATATCGCCCTTTTTCTAGATTCCTCTTCACAAACTCAAAAAGTGCCTGAACCAATTGGCCCAAGGAAGTTTTCACTGCTGCATTGACCTTATCGTCGATTACCTTGGCCAACTCTTCTTTGGTCTCACCTTTGCTCTTATCGACCGCCCGCGCGACCTTCTCGTCAATGGTCTATTGAGTAAGCTGTCGTCTCTGCTTTTTTCCTCCAGATTCTCGTGGTAGCACTTCATCCACGAGGCGCCATCTCCGACACCGTGCACACATCCATACAACAGAGGTTTGTCCACCGAGACGTTTTTTCCGTATGTTTACAGCCCGGTTGAACGGGTTGTCCCACTTGGGCCTCGCCGATGACTGAGACGACTCATCGCTTTCGGCTTCCTTTTAGTGCAGCTCTTTCTACAAAAGGAACATTGATGGTTTACAAATGTGACAAAACTTGTTTTCGAATTGATTGGAATCTAATTAATATAAGGTGGTAGTACAACAATTACTAGTTGTCACATGAACTCCCTCATGTCCGGGTCCATGTAAAAGACCTTATTGACGGGGTACCACTTGTGTTGCGTCCTTATCTAGTCATGCTCATGTGGGTCGGTGAACTCCGCCAAGGGGTGTCTGATTCCGTGACTTTCATGTTCGGCATCCTCCTTGGCCCATACACGCTTCTTCCCCTCATAACCACTGCTTTCGAGGCGGTGGGCAGGCGTGTTTCTGGCATGGAACTCCTTTATTTTTTCCGACTTTTTCTGCGCTTCTTCTATAGCACAAGTCTCCTTGAATTTTTCGAAGTCCTCTTCCGTCAGTGATGGATTGTCGCGGTTTAACTTTAACTTTTCATCATTGATGTTTGCGGTTTCCCTGAGGATGCATCTTATCGATTGTCATAACATTTGCACGCTTTCTCCGATGTTGTTGGCTCTAATTTCATGGGGTGCATCACCGTGACCATGATTTGTCCGGTGCCGAGCTTATTTGGTTTTATTGCCCTCTTCGGCTTCGGTCCTTCATCGGCTACGTTAGCATCGTTGTTGGTCTTGGGGGGGTGTTAGTGCCGGTGCCAGTGTCGGTGTCGGGTTGGTCTCACTGCTACCCCGCATCCCCAATTTGTGTTCTTACGGGTAACTGAAAAAAAGATATGCTTCCTCAAAATGGTCAACTTTGGCGCGACCAGAGCCCCCAACTTCGTCGCGCTAGACATATTAATTTCCAACAAGTATTTAAGCATAATAATTTAATTCTAGGCCGAATAACATGAATAATAAAAAAGGGGCCTATATTTTGTCGGAATGTTGATTCATTCCCGTTTCCGGCAATTCCCGGGCACTCTGTATGTCCTAGTTTCTAACACAAGTCATGGTGAAATTCACGAAAATTTTCGGCATGACCTTTGCTGAAAAGTGGACATATGGAGTGCCTGAAATTTGCCGGAACGGAAATGAATCAAAGTTCCGGCAAAACAGAGGCCACTCGGACATTCCGGAAAAACTTAGCACAAATAGAGCACATTGGATTAGGAGAAGGAAATGATGATTAACTGAGGATATTTTTAATTCTCGTGACCATGGCAGAAACGACCAATATTACTGAACGGAGTACTTAACTAACACAAAACAATATGTGATGAATTAACACAAACTTAGCAAGCAAAATTAATACCAACACCAACTAAATGACAAAAAAATATTAAAAATAGATTTAACCTAGCACACTAGCTAACGTATTTCTTTTTCTCGTCCTCTATTTTATTCTTTTTTCGTCTATTTATTCTTATCCTCCTCTTCTTCTTCCTTTTCTTCTCTTCTTCTTATTATTATTCTTATTCTTTTCTTCTCCTCTTTTTCTTCTACTTCTCCTCTTCTTCTACTTCTCCTCTTCTTCTCCTCACATCCTTTGCTTATTCTCCTTGTTCTTCTTCTTTTCTTCTCCTCCTCTTCTTATTTTCCTTTTTAGTATTCTCATTTTCTTATTTTTGTTCATCTTTCTTATTCGTCTAACCCTAACCTAATTATAAATATTACTAACCCTAATAACCTAGCACTAACCTATTATCAATAGCAATTAAATGAAAAAACAGAATTAACCTAGCAGAAAAACAGAATCTTTTTTCTTCTCCTCTTCTTCTTGTCCTCCTTATCATCCTCCTCTTCTTCTACTTCTCCTCCTTTTCGTATTCTCGTTCTTCTTCTTCTTTTCGTCGCCTCCTCTTCTAATTTTCCTTTTTCCTATTCTTATTTTCTTCTTTTTGTTCATCTTTCTTCTTCTTCTAACCCTAACCAAATTCTAAATATTACTAACCCTAATAACCTAGCACTAACCTAATAACAATAGCAATTAAATGACAAAAAAAACAGAATTAACCTAGCATGAAATAAAAAAACAGATTTTTTTTCTTTTCCTCTTCTTCTCCTCCTCCTCCTCTTCTTCTACTTTTCCTCCTCTTCTTCTTCTCCTCCTCCTCTTGTTCTACTTCTCCTGATCTTCTTATTCTCATTCTTCCTATTCTAGAGGGGGTTGCAGGGCTAGAGGGCGGCGAAGTATGGAGGGGGGCGGTGGCGTCTCGAGGGGGGCAGCCGGATCCGACAGCGGCGGCGGCGAGCACAGGAGGGGGGCGGCCGTGTTCGGCGGCGACAGCGGCGACACTGTAGGAGGGGCTTGGGGAGAGAGGCAGGAGTGGAGGGAGTTAGAAATTTTGGGCCGTTTTAGTAAATATAGCGGTAGCACTGGATTTGAGCCAACGCTACTGCTAACTTAGCGATAGCGCTGCTTCTAATCCACCGCTACTACTAAATGCCCTAGGACAAATAGGAGTAGTGCTGGTTTTGTACCAGCACTACTGCTAAGTTAGCAGTAGTGCTTTTATCAATCTAGTGCTACTCCTAACATTATTTTCTTTATATTTTTTTATTTTTACTAATTTCCTTATAATTTTTCTTTTATTATTTTTCTTTTCTTTTTATTATTTTCCTTTCCTTTTCTGTTTACTTTCTGTTTCTTTTGCATTGCTTTCTCCCTTTTGTTTTTGTTTTTTGTTTTTGTTTTTATCTCGATGGCCTCTTGCACACAGTCGATGATGAGAACGTCTCCCTCCCACACTACGCAAATATTACCGGAACCATGTGTTATTTCATACACAAAATACATACATATATATAAATGATTGTTTCTCAACTGCGTCAAAGACATTTCACATTGAGATTCGTTCCTTTCTTGTTCGTTGTGTTATTCTTCTTTTTCGGCACCATGGAGTATGATCATTCTTAGATAATGTAGTCTTGATTCTTCTTTTCACGTATGCTTCATCGTCATCGTCAATTTCCCTCATCAGGTTATCGTATTGGTCGTAGTCTTCCTCGTTGGCGACTCCATCCATTCTAACGATGTTCCTTTTGCCTCTCCTCACGACAACACGGCTTGTATTGGTAGGGCCGGTTATGAAGAAGCGTTGTGTCACGTGATTAGCGTGTATCCATGGCTCAGTTTTGGCGATGACGTTACGTTCATGATAGCGCTCTTTGCGTCGCGTATAGACAGGGTAGTCAAATTCTTCTTTTCTCTTACGACGTCCTTAGCCCACCTGACATGGAACATCATCATATCGTGCCTTCGAACATAGTTAAGCTCCCAGATCTCTTCGACTCTTCCATAGAATATTTCAATTGTGCTGTTGGAGTCGGTCAGGCAGTCAATCGTCATCCCTGAGTTCTGGTAACCACTGTCCATTTCTTTGGCCTCTGTGTAGAACGTGTACCCGTTGATATCGTATGCCTCATAGGGCACGAGTTTGGGCACGGGGCTGTGTGCTAAGACGTGTATGAGAAACTCGTCCGCACTGCCCACTTCTGGGGGATTAACACAAACCTGCTCTTTGAACCAACGCAAGAAAGTGGCATTGTGCTCTACAGTAACTTCGTCGCCCGTCTTGAGCATCCCCTGATCACGGTACTTCTTTGCAAAGATTTCTTTGTGAAGTGTCACATAATCATCTACCACATCTAATTGTTGTAGCACTACTAAGTTAGCCCTATCAAAATCGTCCCGTCGATCCGAGTAGTCCACGTGCAATTCCCTCCAGTCATTGTTGTGACCTTCTATTCCGAGTCTACCATGGTGCTTGTTGTCGGGCAAACCAACAACAGGGTCTTCTTTGCCTATATAATTCCGGCAAAAGTAGATGCACTCTTGGGTCAGATACCCCTGGACGATGCTCCCTCGGGACGTGACGTGTTACGAACGAATCCATTGATGACCCCATTCATCCTCTCGAACGGCATCATGTTGTGGAAGAATGTCGTCCCGAGGTCGATGTGGACACACAGATGCACCATGACCTCAAAGAATGCGGGCGAGAAGTACATCTTAAGCTCACATAGTATGAAAATGATCTATTCTAGTAGCCTTCGGAGCTGCTTCACACTGATGGACTTTCGAGAGATAACGTCAAAGAAGTTGCAGAGACCAGTAAGCGTCTCACAGACATGCTTGTCCATTATCCCTCTAATGGCAACAGGGAGTATCAGCGTCATCATCATGTGATAGTCATGAGACTTCATCCCATTGAACCTTTTCTTCTTGGTGTCTAGAAATCTTCTTATCTTCCCACAGTAACCAGAACTAAATTTGATTCTCGTAAGGCACTTAATGAATTGATCGATCTCCTTCGCACTTAAGGTGAAACAAGAAGGGGGCAACAATTCTAATCCTTCTTGTTCACTTTACTTCCCCTTGGCCCCACCGTCGTCTCCATCTCCGTCTCCTCCGTTGACTTTTTACTTGGCATGTGGAGATCCCCCCTGATCTCCAAATCTTCCAAGTCTTTCCTTGCTTCGGCCCAACCTTGGTCTTCTACGAAATGTTTATCAGTGTGCCAAGCAAGCTCCCGAGGACATTATTCGTGATATGCATTTGATCAAGGCAATGGGATTGTCATGATTGGCCTAGTACTCCAAGTCCCACAAAACAGACCTCGTTTTCCATACCTTAAGCAGCGACTCGAGTGCCTTTTCAATCTTTCCCGGCGCGGGGCACTGTTGCCAGTTATTGAATAGCTCATTGATTTTGGTGCCGCTCCTCTTACCTGGAGGTGCTTGATGCTCAGCCAAACCATTGAATAGATCTCCACGTTTTCTCCACGGGTCATCCTTTTCGAGCCATCTACGATGCCCCATGTACACGTTTTTCCCAGACCCACCATCTTTCGTTGACGTAAGTTGTTGAGACGTTGTATCATCCACGCACCTCGTGCATCTGCAGTATCCGTGGCACACCTATCCTGAGGTGTACCAATATAGAAATAATCTCTTGTGCTGGCGTCCCATGTCTTGACCGGCGATTTCCATAACATATCTAGCTCCTCTTTCAGAAGCCCCATATACAGGTTAATATTATTTCTCGATTATTTTGGCCCTTGAATCAGCATGCTCATGTGTATGTACTTTGTATTCATGCACTTCCATGGGGGGAGGCTGTACATCCATACAGAGACGGGCCATGTGTTGTGGTTGGTGCTCTGGTTTCCAAACAGATTCATGCCATCGGTACACATACAAAGCACGATGTTCCTTGCATCTTCTCTGAAAAATCCATATTGGCGTTGAATGCTCTCCACTGGCTAGCATCTATGATGTTTCTCAGCTTCGGATCATCTCCGTCATCGGGCTTCTTCATCTCCGTGCGCCAGCGCATGAGCTTTGCTTCCTTAGGATCTACGAAATACCACTGCAGACGGGGAGTGTTCCGAAAGTACCATACAACTTTCTGAGGAGCTTTCTTTGTTGCCTTCTTGTATCGAGAAGCATTACACACTGGAAACCTGGTTTTTCCGCGTGCTCCCCCCGTTAAATGATGCAATCATTGAAGCATGAGTGTATCTAATGTGCGGTAGATCAAGAGGGCAAATGATTTTCTTGGCCTCATTGACATTAGTAGGACACACGTTCCCCACGGGAGGAACTTTATTATGTAGATACTTCAAATGCTCATCGAGGATTTTGTTTGTACATTTGTTTTTGGACTTCGTGTTTAGAAGTTTGAGCATGAAACTCAAGCGAGTAACCTCGGGATCACAACCGTCATATAATGGAGTATTTGAGTCTTCTTCAAGTTGCACCAACTTGGCCTCCTCTCTAGAAGCAACTCTCGCATTAGTCCTACTCTTGCGAAGCACGTCTCGAACATGAGGGTCCCGCACACTGTACTTAGTAGCGTCGAAGTGTGCGGCATGTTCATCGCCTCTTCTCCGCCATGTCCGGACTCTTCCCCACTGCTGTGTTCGGACTCTTCTCTGCTCCATGTTCGGACTCTTCACCGCTGATGTGACCGACGTCATCGTCTTCTTGTCGATCGGTCATATCTTGGTCTTCTTGTGGATGTCCTCATCATCATCTGCACTCATCCACCGAGTATAGCCATCCATGAAACCATTGATCAACAAGTGGGCCTTCAAACTGCCACCATCAAAAGGGTCCAAAATTACTCCTTCTTTGCATTTTGTACAGGGACATCTAATCTGAGTCCGTTTATTTGCATATATGTCCATCACCGCGGATTGCAAGTATCACCCCACCTTCCTTCCACTCACCTTCATGACTGCACGGTATAACAAGGAAAAGGGTTATAAAAAATGCATGCATGCATCAAAGTCATATACAAATTTGGCATGACCTTGCCTAAAAATAGGACATATCGAGTTTGCTCGAAATTCACTGAAACGGAAATAAATCGACATTTCGGCAAAACATAAGCAACTCATGGGGCATGTCAATCACACAAATCCCTTCATATTACAAACACACATATTCTCATTATTGAAATGCACAACTTTTTACTCACCTATATCCCCAGAGATATTGTGCACGGCTAAATAAATAGGTAGATCTAGTTGTTGTGAGGAGAGATGGCTCTATCTAACTAGTGGAGAGGGAGAGAGATGACCTAGCTAGCTAGATATATATGTATGGAAGGAGGGAGAGCCAAATAAATGTGGAAGGTAGAGTTAGAAGAGGCCATTTATGGACGAGAATTAGGGTTCAGGGGGCATTAATGGGGAGAGAAGAGAGGTAGAAGGAAGAGAGAAGAACGAAAACAATGGTGGAGAAGTAACTTAGAGAGGCGATGAGAAAGGAGGGGAGACAGAAAAGGGGGGAGGGAGGGGGAGAGGGGTGTGTTTGGGTGAAAGTTCCCACAACCACGCGTAGAAGTAGCGCTTTTTCTAAAGAAGCGCTAATGCTAACTGGTGCCCAATAGCAGTAGTGTTGCTTCCAGATGAGCGGTACTACTATTAAACTTAGTAGTAGCGCTTTTTACATGCGCGCGTTGCTACTACTGCTACCGTCGGTGGCCTCGTTGGGCCTCGTTTAGTAGTAGCGCTTTTTACATATCGAGCGCTACCGCTAAGGCAATTATCAGTAGCACTTGGCAGAGCCAACGCTACTGCTAACTAAGAACAGCGCATGTTATATTCCAGCGCTACTACTAGGCTCCTACCTATAAGGTTTTTCCTACTAGTGTAATGTGCCATATAGCACGTCTACGCCTTTGCTCTTGAGATAGTGATCAGCAAACGGACCTTTGAGAGAGGGACTTGAGAGGTTATCATAGTATGTTAGATTGATGCTCGGGCAGGTCCTAGATGGCGCCTAGTTTTAAGAGAAGACTCGTTTGACCATAGCTCGGTCGAATCAAACACTTGCTCCTTGGATAGTCTATCCCCACACCTGTCCATGGCATTTTTAACGTGAAACTGTGCCTCTGAGGCACATACTTTGCGGCTAGCAAGGCCATGTTGTGGCGAGCGTGTTCCTATTGCTGTTGAGCGTGGGAAGACTTTGTGAGCTATGGTAGGGCTCATGCTCGTTTGTTCACCTCCCGTGCCTTGACAGTGGACAGGGACTTCGGAGCCTCATTGTCGGTCTAGACTTTGATTTCCACAGCCGCTTTGTGCTCCTCAGTTTGGAGTGAGCGCTCAATTTTTCTATTGACGGTGACGACACCCTTGTGTTCGGGCATCTTAAGCTTCAAATATGTGTAATGGGGGATGGTGTTAAAGTGAGCGAACAATGTACGACCGAGAAGTGTGTGGTAGTCGTTACAAAAGGGGGCGATGTAGAAGATCAAGTCTTCACTGCGGAAGTTGTCGGGTGAGCAGAACACTACTTCCAAAGTTATGGTATGTGTGCAGCGGCATTCGACTCCTCAGATTACCCCTTTAAAGGTGGTTTTGCTGGGTTTGATTCTCGATGGATCAATACCCATTTTCTTATTGTATGTGAGTAAATCAGATTGAGGCTACTACCTCCGTCCATGAGAACTCTAGTTAGGTGGTACCCATCTATAATGGGATCAAGTACCACGATCGCTGACCCTCCATGATGGATACTTGTAGGGAGGTCCCTAGAGTCGAAGGTGATCGGACATGCCGACCATGGGTTGAAATTCGGGGCTACGTGATTTATGGCATAGACGTACAAAGTGCACGCTTCCTCTACTTCTTTGCTATGTTTATGACGTAGATCATGTTCACAGTTATTAGATCAAGAGGAATTGCTTCTGGCCTCCATTGTTCACCCTGCGAGGCTCGTCATTATCCTTGTTGCGTGGGCTCTTGCCCTGTTCCTCGGCTGCAAGTTTGTCCACCTGTTTGATCACCCAATAGTTACGGTTGGTGTGGGTGGCAGGCTTGTGTGGGGTGCCATGGATGTGGCAGGACCTATTGATACGTCCATTTTGCATCATCCTTTTATATCAAAATTTATTGCATTATGGGCTGTTAATACACATTATGGTACAATAATTATGCCTTTTTCTCTTATTTTACAAGATTTACATGAAGAGGGAGAATGCCGGCAACTGGAATTCTGGAGTGGAAAAGGAGCAAATCTGAGAGACCTATTCTGCACAACTCCAAAAGTCCTGAAAAGTTATGGATAATTGTTTTGGAACATATAAAAAGTAATGGGCGAAAGAAGTACCGGAGGGGACCCACTAGGTGGCCACAAGCCAGGGGCGCGGCCTACCCCCTGGCCGCTCCCTGCAAGCTTGTGGGCCCCCTGGAAGGCCTCCGGTGCCCATCTTGTGCTATATGAAGGGTTTTGACCAAGAAAAAAAAATCATATCAGAGCTTTTGGGACGCGACGCCGCCGTCTCGAGGCGAAACTTCGACAGAACCAATCTAGAGCTCCGACGGAGCTATTCCTTCGGGGAAACTTCCCTCCTGGAGGGAGAAATCGAAGCCATCGTCACCACCAACTATCCCCTCATCGAGAGGGGGTCAATCTTCATCAGAACCATCTCCTCTCGAAACCCTAGTTCATCTCTTATATCCGATCTTTGTCTCAAAACCTCACATTGGTACCTGTGGGTTGCTAGTAGTGTTGATTACTCATTGTAGTTGATGCTAGTTGGTTTATTTGGTAGAAGATTATATCTTCAGATCCTTAATGATTATTAATACTCCTCTAGTTATGAATATGAATATGCTTTGTGAGTAGTTATGTTTGTTCCTGAGGACATGAGATAAGTCTTGTTATAAGTAATCATGTGAATTTGGTATTCGTTCAATATTTTGATAAGTTATATGTTGTCTCTCCTCTAGTGGTGTCATGTGAACGTCAACTACATGAAACTTCACCATTATTTGGTCCTAGAGGAAGGCATTGGGAAGTAATAAGTAGATGATGGGTTGCTAGAGTGACAGAAGCTTAAACCCTAGTTTATGCGTTGCTTCGTAAGGGGCTCATTTGGATCCATATGTTTAATGTTATGGTTAGATTTATTTAATTCTTATTTCATAGTTGTGTATGCTAGCGAGAGAGGTTAATCATAAGCGTGAGTTTTGTCCAGGTAAGTGCAGCACCCAAGCGCCGGTCCACGCACATATCAAATTATCAAAGTAACGAACGTGAATCATATGACCATGATGAAAACTAGCTTGACATAAATTCCCATGTGTCCTCGGGAGCGCTTTTATTTATATAAGAGTTTGTCCAGGCTTTTCCTTTTCTACAAAAAGTATTGGGCCACCTTGCTACACCTGAGTTACAATTGTAACTTGCTACCCGTCACAAATTACCTTATCACAAAACTATCTCTCACCGATAATTTCAGTGCTTGTACAGAATACCTTACTGAAAACCGCTTGTCATTTCCTTCTGCTCCTCGTTGGGTTTGACACTCTTACATATCGAAAGGACTACAGTAGATCCCCTACACTTGTGGGTCATCAATACTCTTTTCTGGCACCGTTGCCGGGGAGTGAAGCGCCTTTGGTAAGTGGAACTTGGCAAGGATTATTTTATATATATTGCTGAAATTTACTGTCACTTGTCACTATGGAAAATAATCCTTTGAGGAGCTTGTTCGGGGTATCTTCACCCCAAACGGAAGCACAAAGAAATGCTCCTCAACCTGCTGCACCTATTGAAAATATTTATTATGAAATTCTTTCGGGTACGATAGAAAAACTGATAGCTAATCCTTATGCAGGAGATGGAACACTACATCCTAATTTGCACCTAATCTATGTGGATGAAGTTTGTGGATTATTTAAGCTTGCAGGTCTGCCCGAGGATGATTTCAAGAAGGTCTTTCCTTTATCTTTGAAGGAAAAAGCGTTGACATGGTATAGTCTATGTGATGATATTGGATCATGGAACTACAACCGATTGAAATTGGAATTTCATCAGAAGTATTATCCTATGCATCTAGTTCATCGTGATCGGAATTATATTTATAATTTTTGGCCTCGTGAATAAGAAAGAATCGCTCAAGCTTGGGGGAGGCTTAAGTCAATGTTATATTCATGCTGCAATCATGAGCATCGGAGAGAAATTATTATTCAGAATTTTTATGATCGGCTCTCTCGTAATGATCAATCCATGCTCGACACTTCTTGTGCTGGTTCCTTTATGAAGGAATATATTGAATTCAAATGGGATTTATTGGAAAGAATTAAACGCAACTCTGAAGATTGGGAACTTGAGAAGGTAATGTGTCAGGTATAAGCCTTAAGTTTGATTGTGTTAAATCCTTTATAGACACCGATGCTTTTTGTGATTTTAGCACTAATGAAAGTGCGTTATATCGACTAGAGGGGGTGAATAGGGGATTTTTAGAATTTCATCACTGAGGAAATTCCTTTTGAGGAAATTCCTCACTGATGACTATCTTACAGCGGAAACGGTTACGGATCAGACGTGCAAACTTTCACAATAGCAGTATTATAGAGTGAAGAATGTGAAAACAGATTGCACAGTAAGCAGGCACGCAGAATACAGATGATGATTAACTCAAGTGAAGAATTTGGGGTTGAGGAAATTCAGAGAAAGTCTTCAGCGAATTCTTCAAACAGACACAGTGAAAGTCATCAACACATAATACAGAGAAAGTAAAGAGTTGAGGAATTAGAACCCGATTCTTGGTGAAGACTGTTGTTGATGACCCAGTTCCAACTGATGTGACAGTTGTACATCTGGTTTGGAGCGGCTTGGTATTGAAACCAAAGGACACCCAGTCCCGGGACACACAGTCCCTACCGTATTCTCCTTGAGCTAAGGACACACAGTCCTTGCCCAACACTCGTGGTAAGTCTTCAGGGCAGACTTCCAAACCCTCACAAACTCGGTCACCCGGCGAACCACAATTGACTGCTGGATTGCTCTAGACCATGACGCCTAACCGTCTGGAGGATTCACAGTCCTCAAAGGTAAAAGGCTTCAGTCCCACACAGGAACAACTTCTTCAGTGATGCTCAATCACTAGGTTTGGTTTGTGGTTTCGGTGGGTGGTGTATTTCCTCACTGATGATTTACACTCGAAAGCTCTAAGGAATTTGGGTTGCTCTTATGACAAGTGTCAGTTTCTAACGGAGCAGCCAACCAGCTAGTGGTTGTGGGGGCGGCTATTTATAGCCTGGGAGCATCCCGACATGATTTGACATTAATGCCCTTAAATAATATGACCGTTGGAGTGGATAAGATCAGTGACTTGGCGTGGCTTATCGAAACGGTCGGGACTCTCAACTGTGAGAGTCCTCATGTCACTCATATTCCTCACTTGAGGCTTTTGGTAGGATTTGGCTTAGGTTGAGCATCATGAGGAAATCCATTCCATAGTGTTACTTTGACCCCCTTTAACAGTACGGTGTTCCTACTCATTAAGTGCGAAGAAAGTAGAACAGAAAACGTTAATCTTCATGCTTCAATTTCTTCAGAACGATTTTCTTCAGGAACCACCGATCTTATCAATATCAATATCTTCATGAGGAATATCAATTTCATCGCAAATTCTTCGCGATTCATTTCTTCAGCTTCAGACCAATTTCTTCAACTGAAGACATATATTTTTAGGGGTCGATATTCTTCAAATATCTCAAACTCCTCAATGACTTATAGATCCTGTGTACACTTATAAACACATTAGATACTTAACCTATAAGTCTTCAAACCACCAAAATCACTAAGGGGCACTAGATGCACTTACAATCTCCCCCTTTTTGGTGGTTGATGACAATTAGGTTAAGTCTTCAACAGGGATCAAAAATATGAAGTGTAAATACTCATTTGAGGAATTTGAAAACAAGATTCACAGAGACTCCCCCTGAAGATGTGCATACCTTGAGGATTTTGCTTTTATAGCATATGCACATTGATGATTTATATCATGGAGATCTCCCCCTGAATCTTGTAAATCATGCATACATATAACGTATCATATGAAGAAAAATGAAAATGCATGATGGCAAATGGTATCTGACGAATTCCAGCATGCGTGCATTAAAACTTGAGGAATAAGCATGCGAAGAAAAACGTTCAAAAAGCGTCAGAGTACCATCGGGCTTAACTTACAACTCATTACACAAAAACTTCAGAAGAGCCAAGAGTTTGTAACTTAAATATAGTTCATACGCCCCAAAAATAAATCCCATTTGAAGACTAACTCTCAAGTTTCTCCCCCTTTGTCATCAAGTGACAAAAAGGGACAAACTGAGGACTAACGCCCGTGAAGACGTCATTTCTTTGCGGTTGATGAAGATCCTTGGCGCTTCTTGGGGGTAGTCTTCTTTCTTGGTCCGGTTGTTGCAGTGTCGAGTTGTTCCTCATCAGATTCGGCGGTGCGGAATGACGAGAAGGAGCTGTCTTCAAGATCTGGCACAGGAATGGGCCTGAACTTCTTCTTGGGAGGCCACGACCAGTCAAAGTACTGCTCAAAGTTCAATTCTTCAAGCTCAGTCTGGGTCTTCAGATGTGCAAGGGTAGCCCAGGTGCGATCAAAAACCTCATGCAGATAGTGATGATTAAGCTTCACACTGTTCTGTGTCTCAGTGAGGCTTTTCACAATGGCACCAAACTGGCGTTTGACCCATTTGTGGTTGTGATCCACCTTCTGATGAAGACTGAGAAGAAGCTCTCTGGTGTTTAGCACGCGAGGAGGAACTGGGCTTGGCGGACGAGTCTCAGTGTCGTCCCATGAGGAATATGCATCTGGTTCTTTAAATTGACCATCAAGAGGCCTGCTTCCTTCATCAATTACAGACTTTCCTTTTCCCTCAATATCCTCGAAATTCTTCTTGTTGACCCGGATAGGAGGCATATAACCAACATGGTTCTGGAAATCTGCGTGAAAGTTGATGCCTGTCCTTGTCCTGAGGAATCTCATGATCCATGGTGCATAAATTTTGTGATCATATGGGCACATTGCATTGTCAGCCAAAGTCCTCAAGAAGAAATCATGGATATTCATGGGGATACCGTGAATGATGTTGAAGAGGATATTCTTCATGAGGCCGACGACATCTTCGTCATCATCATGGCCTTTGATTGGCGCTAGCACACTGCAAAGAATGCGGTAGACAGACCGGGGTGTGTACTTGAGCTCATGGACGAGGAATGTGGTTCTTGAGGGTTTTCCTGCAGCCAAAGGCTTCATGAGTACTTCCATCATTCCATTTGGCAGCTCACGCTCACCATAAAGCTTCACTGCCCCTTCTGAAGGAATTGGTACGGGCAGTTCTCTGAGGAGTTCAGACGCTGGAGCCTTGTAGTGAGTATTTTGGGTCATCCAGTCGAACACCCAAGTGTTGATGTCATCAGCATTGCCCGAGATGTGCAGAGTTGAATAGAACTGAAGAATTAGCTCACTATTCCAATCTGATATGTCGGAGCACATAGGGAGCAAACCTGCATCATGTAGTACACTGAGAACTTGTTCCATGCAGGGAATCTCTTCAAGTTCAGCATGAGGAATGTGCCTGTGCTGCAATATCTTGTTGCGGCCAAAGAGCACAGAAGCATAGTAGTTCATCTGCGTCCTTGTCCAAAACTTCAGATGCCTCATTTGAGGCTTGTCATAAGGATTCTCTCCGATGAAATACATGCGTTCCTCAAAGAAATTCTCTTTCTGAAACTTTGGCCTCTTCGAGAATGGCAGGCGCTGAACTGGATTGAGATTGTGCTGAGGAATGGGAGGGGAAACAACCATGGCAGATTCTGGGTTGAGGACAATGAATTCATTGTCAGGGGCGGGAACATTTTCTTCAGCAGTTTCCTCAGGATGAGGAATTTCTTGTTCTAGCTGAGCATCAGGCTGAGGAATTTTTTCATCCTTCTCAGCTTGAGGAGTTTGATCAGCCTGTTCAGTGGGAGGAGCCTGCTCAGACTGGACATTTTCTTCAGCTTGATTTTCATCAGCTGACTTTGTGGCAGACGCAGATTCATCAGCTGCTGCAGCTGAAGTTTCAGTAAACTCTTTCGGAGGAATATGAGGTTGAGGACTGTCATAAATTTGTATATCCTCATCAGTATGCTCCTCAGAGGCAGCATCCTTCATTTCATCATCTGCCCTTGTAGTGTGGTCACCAACGACGACCATTTCAAATGAGGGTGCAACATTAAGAGGCACCGGGTCCAGAGGGGCAGATTCTTCAGTTTCCTTGAGGCGTTTTGCCTCAATCTTTTCTTCTGCTGAGGAACCTTTTCTCTTCTTTGCTTCCTTCTCAGCAGCTCTTGTCTTTTTCGCGTCTGATGCAGACGGGATTAACTTCTTCACCTTTGAAGTTTTTGGTGATTTCTCAACAGATTCTTCAGCTGGCGTTGAGGAACCAGCTGGAACGGAGTCATCAGCCTGCTTTGGTGAAGCAGCTGGATCAGTAGCAGTTTCATCAGGAGCGGTCTCAGTGATGATCTCTTCAATGGCCGGCTCATCAGCACGGCGCTCTTGGTGTTGTTCCTCAGCTTGAGGAATTTCCTCCTCAACAGGAGATGCATCTTCTGGCTGTTCAACCAGGGGCTGAGGAGCTGGTGCTGGTGGGGGGTGACGTTTGTTGTAGTCATCAACAGCACTAGTGGCTAGCTTGATGAAACTGCGTTTGATGCTTGTGCGGTCTGACAGTTTCTCACACTTGTCAGTTAGGACTTGTAGCTCTGCCTGGGTGGACACCAATGCTTCAGGCGTCAACTTGAGAACATTTTGCCTGAGGAATTTCTCCTTTCTGGCCTTTGCAATCTTTGCCTGCTTGGCCTTCTGTTCCTTCCACTTGGCTTCGTTTATGAAGGTAGCCACCATGTGGCTGACACCAGGAGGAAGTTTCAAATCATCAATGGGTGTGTTTAGGTCTTCATACCACACATTGATGAAGTCGAGGAGGACCTTGGGGTCCATCGCTAGAGGAATAGCACTGCCTGATGCTTGTGCTACCCTTTCTTGCTTGTTCCTGATGATGGCTTCCAGAGTTTCATCATCATATTCTTCACTTCCCTCTGATGCAGACGGGACTGTGATGATTTTGCTTGGGCTGGGCAGAGGTGCAGGTTTAGTAGTTGCCAAAGTCTTCACATCGGGTGTTGAAGACTTTGTCTCCGAGCTAGTTGCAGCTGGGAGTGAGGAGCTAGAGCTGGCAGTCGTAGTCTTCACGACTTTCTTCTGTACTGGCTTGGGAGGTGGAGCTGAGGACTTTGGTGTAGATGCGATTGGTGCTGAGGATTTTGGCGCTGATGGTTTTGGTGTGGACGGTTTTGGAACCGAGGGTTTTGGAGCTGAGGGTTTGGTGACAGAAGTCTGTGCAAACTTCTCTTGGGGTTTTGAAGCTTTTGGCTTTGCTGGCACAGACTTTGGTTGAGGAATCTCAGAGCCTGAGGTTTCTGCTGCTGAGGAATGAGCAGCACCGGAGGCAGCAGCTGAGGATTCATGAAATTTCTTCACTGCTGTTTCTGCTTGCTTCTTGAGCTTGGCCAGATGCCTTTCTTTTTCCTCTGGGTAGTCATCAAGTGTCATAAGACTTGAGGGATGAGCAACTTGATGATCCTCAAGCGGGGCCCTTCTGCCAGGAGGCTTCAAAGCGAATTTCTTCGCATATTTTGGAGTCACAAACCTGTACTCCTTCCACTCCTTTGCCCATCTGCGTTCAATTTTCTGCAGCCTAATCTTTCTTTTAGGCATAGTCTCAGGTTCATCATCAGGCGTGCAATAGTCCAGGTATATGTCATCAGGAATATCAACTGTTGTGTTCTGCTCCAGTTTCTTTCCTCCCTTCTGTTTCCTTTCTTCCTCCATTTTCTTCAGACGAGGAACTTTCTGAGGATTTTGAACTCTTGAGGATTCTGATGAGCCTTGAAGAGTTTCTTCCAGAAACGTTGCAAATGAGTTAATGTGATGAGAACCGAGAGATTCATCAGCTGACATGTGTGTACCTGTGAACAGAGTATAGTTGCGAGGAATTTGGAGAGGTCATATGCGTTCTCAGATTTGAAGAAAATGGAAAAGTTTGACAGTTTGAGGAATATAACCAGTGGTTGAGGAATTTCCTTAAGCATCCTGTTCTTGGGTTCCAGAGTTGTACAGATCCGAAAATTTGCACAATTGAGGAATCTCATGAAAATCTTAGATGCTTAGCTAGTTCATCAATGATTGTGGAGATGGATAGTGTTTGAGGAATCATGTGCGCATCGTATCTAGAGGAAAAACAGATTTCACATGGGAGAGGTAAAATTTTAGATCTAATCTGTTGTAAAAATGGGATATAATTACCCTGGAAGGTGAGAACGAAGAACACAAAAAGGTGGTGATGGAGAGGCTCTTCGGTCAAGTGTCCAATGCACCCTAACTTGGCAGCAGAGGACGTCTACGGCGGCGGCGGACGTAGATGTTCCGTCTCTGGCGTGATCCTGGCGGCGAGAAGGTTGAGGCAGTGAAGCTCTTCCTTGCCGACGACAAGACTACCAGCGGTGGCGCTAGGGTTCGGTGTGCTGTGGCAGGAGAGCGATGAGGCGAAGAAGATGATACCGAGGGGGTTAAGGACATATTTATAGCCCAGAAGTTACTGTTTGGCGCGAAAGTTTCGGACCGAATAGCCCTTGCCTCTACGTCTCCGCAGGACACGTGTAGCTCCCGTACGATGCGGTGGAGATAGTGGAGATCGTGGCTATCCAATCGTGGGAAGTGGGGATTCAGTTACTGTTCCTTTGAAGAAAACAATTTTTTTAAGATTTGAGGATTTTCGTTACAAAATCATCAGCTGACAAGGATGCAGTGAGGATTTTGAAGAAAGTTTCAAGTAGAACGCATATGAAGAATTGAATAGACTGGATAAGTATAGCATAGAGGGAAAATCGGGTCCGATCACATTCACTTAGCAGAAAATCAAATTGAAGAAATAGCAATAAGTGAATGCTGTTGAGGACTAGAAATCACAGTCTACCTAGGCAAATGAAAGTCATCAAGTGTTTTTGAAGATTTTGCAATAGATCATCACAATGAAGAACAACTGTTTTGAAGAGAAATGCATTGTGAAGAATTTGATCATTTGAAGAAAATCAACTTGAGGAATTTCACATTGTGCGGTGGCGTTGCCCACCATATAAGAATGTTGATTACAGACGCCGCGTACAATTGTCGTAGGGCTGTGAGAATCAACTTCTTCGTTAATTTCTTCACATTCAGAGTGACTTTCTTCATCGGTTGAAGAAAATCGTTTCATCATGTGTTGCACATCTAAGTCATCAACTTTGCATAAGTGTTAGGATGTGTGCATGTTTTTACAAAACATTTGAAGATTCTAAGATATTTAGCTCACACCGCAACTTGCAAAACCTTTTCTCATCCAAGGGCTTAGTGAATATATCAGCCAGTTGATCATCAGTCTTCACATGGTCGATGAGGATATTGCCCTTGAGGACATGGTCCCGAAGAAAATGATGACGAATCTGGAAGTGCTGGGTCTTCGAGTGTTGTACTGGGTTGTAGGCAATCTTGATAGCACTCTCATTGTCACAGTAGAGAGGCACATTCTTCATGTTGATGCCGTAGTCCTTGAGGGTTTGCTTCATCCATAGTAATTGAGCACAGCAAGAACCAGCAGCAATGTACTCAGCTTCGGGAGTGGAGAGTGATACGCAGTTCTGCTTCTTTGAGGACCAGCAAACCAGTGATCTTCCGAGGACATGGCATGTGCCAGATGTTGACTTGCGATCCACACGGTCACCAGCATAGTCTGAATCAGAATACCCTACCAGATGAAGATTGGAGCCCTTGGGATACCATAATCCTAGTGTTGGTGTGTGAGCTAAGTATCGAAGAATATATTTCACAGCCTTATGGTGTGATTCCTTCGGTTTTGCTTGAAAACGTGCACACATGCAAACACTAAGCATTATGTCTGGCCTAGATGCACATAGATACAATAAAGAACCAATCATAGAACGATATACCTGCTGATCGAAATCTTTACCATTTTCATCAGTGCCGAGGTGACCGTTGGTAGGCATTGGAGTCTTGGCACCTTTGCATTCATGCATGTCGAATTTCCTCAGAACATCCTTGAGGTATTTCTCCTGTGATATGAAGATTCCATTGCTTTGTTGACGAATTTGAAGACCTAAGAAGAATTTCAGCTCCCCCGTCATAGACATATGATATTCTTCACTCATCATATAAGCAAATTCATCACTGTATCTTTTGTCAGTACAGCCAAATATGATATCATCAACATATATTTGACATACAAACAGTTCATTATCATAAGATTTTGTGAAAAGAGTTGGATCGAGTGAACCAGGTTTGAAACCTTTCTTCATGAGGAATTCCTTCAATGTATCATACCATGCCCGAGGGGCTTGCTTGAGACCATACAGAGCCTTTTTGAGTCTGAAGACTTTGTGTGGATTCTTTGGATCCTCAAAACCTGGGGGCTGAGCAACATATACTTCTTCCTCAAGCTTACCATTGAGGAATGAACTTTTCACATCCATTTGATATAAGATGATGTTATGATGATTAGCATAAGCAAGTAAAATTCTAATAGCTTCAAGTCTAGCAACAGGTGCAAAAGTTTCATCGAAATCTATTCCTTCAACCTGGGTGTAGCCTTGGGCTACAAGTCGTGCCTTGTTCCTCACCACTTGACCGTCCTCATCTTGCTTGTTTCGGAAAATCCATTTGGTGCCGATTATGTTATGCTTGCGAGGATCTGGTCGTTTGACGAGCTCCCATACGTCATTCAGCTTGAATTGAAGAAGTTCGTCTTGCATGGCTTGGATCCACTCCGGTTCCAGAAAAGCCTCAGCTACTTTTGAGGGTTCTGTGATAGATACGAAAGAAAAATGCCCACAGAAGTTAACTAAGTGTGAAGCTTTTGAGCGAGTGAGAGGACCTGGCGCGTTGATGTCGTTGAAGATTTTGTCAAGTTCTATTTCATTTGCAATCCTCGGATGTGCTGGTTGAGGATTTTGTCTGGGCTGAGGAAGTGGTGTTGTTGCAATTTCCTCAGGAGCATCTTCTTGTCTTTCATCAGCGATGGGGATTGTTTCTTCACCAATTTCCTCACTGGGAACAATGTCTTCAGTAGGCTTAAGCTTTATTGCTTCCTCAGGAGACAGCTTATCTGGATCAGAAGGCAATTGCTCTCTTTGCGAGCCATTAGTTTCATCGAACCGCACATCTACAGTCTCAACAACTTTGTTGTGATAGTTGTTGAAGACTTTGTAGGTGTGCGAGTCCTTTCCATAACCGAGCATAAAACCTTCATGTGCCTTAGGTGCAAATTTCGAGCTATGATGAGGATCTCTAATCCAGCATTTTGCACCGAAGACTTTGAAATAACTTACATTGGGTTTCTTGTCTGTGAGGAGTTCATATGAGGTTTTCTTGAGGAATTTGCGAAGATATACCCTGTTGATGATATGACATACAGTGTTGATTGCTTCAGGCCAGAAGCGTCGAGGAGTCTGATATTCTTCAAGCATAGTTCTTGCCATTTCAAGCAGAGTCCTGTTCTTTCTTTCGACGACACCATTCTGCTGAGGAGTATAAGGAGCAGACAATTCGTGAGTAATACCAAGTTCATCAAGATAATCATGAAGACCAGTGTTTTTGAACTCGGTTCCATTATCACTCCTGATATGTTTTATCTTGATGCCGAAGTTCGTTGATGCCCTTGAAGAAAATCGTTTGAAGATTTCCTGCACTTCAGTTTTATACACGATAATGTGCACCCAAGTGTATCTGGAATAATCGTCAACTATGACAAAGCCATATAGAGATGCTGCATTGGTTAGTGTTGCATAGTGTGTAGGTCTAAATAAATCCATATGAAGCAATTCAAATGGACGTGTAGTGGTCATGATGGTTTTGGAGGGATGTTTGGATCTGGTCATTTTCCCAGATTCACAAGCACCGCAGAGATGATCCTTGAGGAATTTGACTGATTCGATGCCAATGACATGCTTCTTCTTAGCAAGTGTGTGCAAATTCCTCATGCCTGCATGACCTAGTCTTCTGTGCCACAACCATCCTTCTGAGGTTTTTGCTAGTAAGCGAGTGGCTGGTTGAGGACCTGTAGACAAGTCAACAATGTACAAATCCCCTCTTCTTACACCTTCGAAGACTTTGGATCTGTCAGATTGCATGATGACTACACATCTATGTCTACCAAAGATAACAATCATATCAAGATCACAAAGCATCGAGACTGACATGAGGTTAAAACCAAGGGATTCAACAAGCATCACTTTGTCCATATGCCTATCCTTGGAAATAGCTACTTTGCCAAGTCCCAATACCTTGCTTTTACCTTTATCAGCATATGTGATTTGCTTCAGAGGTGATGGAGTTAGTGGCATATTCATCAGTAGGCTTTTATCACCAGTCATGTGATGTGTGCAGCCACTATCGAGAACCCACTCAGTATTTTTGGGTTTGTCATCCTGCAGATGAATTAGTACAGCTTACCATCTCATATGCTTCAGGTTTGAAGAACATGATACTAATTTCATCATAACAGAAATGTAAGGACGTGTGAAATATTTCTATTTCATCAATCATTAGCTTGCGTCCTATCAAGCATTTCCTCAGGTCTCCAGCAAATTCTTCAGATGATGATATTCATCTGGAGACCTGACCTGCAGAAGTGATTAGTTTGATTTCTTCACCACCCACATCTGAAGGGGTGGCAAAGCGTTCATCATCCTGCGAGCACCATATGAGAAAGGTGGCATTGAAGCTAATGCACTTCTCTTAACAGTAGGGGGGTTAAAGTACTCATATGAGTATGCAGAGAACTTGTTTGAGGGTTTATGAACATAATGACTTGAAGAATAGAGCTCATAATCATATTCCTTGTAGTTTCCCTGCATGTTAGACGCATAAGCACGGGTATGAGCATAGTTTTGACCAGTTGAGGATTTTGATCCTCTTGAAGACTTTGGTCCTCCTGAGGAATTTGATCTGGGGTTCAGATTCTTCAGAGGTGATGTCATGAGGACATTTACTTGAAGATTTTCAAGACAACTTTTGGGAACCCAGATTTTCCTCAGAGGAGGGCCATTCCTGCAGTTAGTTCCAACGTATCGAGCAAATACTTCACCAGATTGATATTTGAACAGTTTATAGTTGGAATCAAATGACTCATCCGAGGAATAGGATAATTCACATGAGAAGCCAGTTAGATTAGATGGATCAAAAGGAGGCCCAGTAGCAGCAACCCATGAGGTTTTGGGATACTGCTCAGGTTTCCAATAAGATCCATCAGCATTCAATTTCCTCTCAAAGGCAATTCCTTCTTTCCTCGGGTTCCTGTTCAAGATCTGCTTTTTGAGCACATCACAAAGGATTTGATGTCCTTTGAGGCTTTTGTACATGCCTGTTATGTACAATTCCTTCAACCCTGCATTTTCATCAGTGACATTTGTGTTTTCCTCAAGTGGGGAAATAGACACAACAGGTGCAGTTGAAGTATTTGTAGCAGTGGTAGTATTTGAAGATTCTGGTGAAGAATTAGCAATTTCACGATCAATGCATTTAAGACATGGAGGAATAAATTCAACTTGACTAGCGCTGATCTGTTGAGCTAGTAATGAATCATTTTCCATACGAAGATCATCATAAGACATCCTCAGCTTCTCAAGATCAAGCTTCCTTTGAAGAAATTCGTAGGAAAGCTTCTCATGATCAGTGAGGAGTGTATCATAACGATCCTGAAGAATATCAAATCTAGACTGAAGATTTTTCATGTCATCAGCGAGGATTTGATTAAGATTCATTTCATCATTCAACAGATCATCACTTTTGTCTAGTAGTTTTTGAAGCTTTTCCAGAGCAGTTTGTTGTTTAGTGGCAATGATGGCAAGTTTACTGTAACTGGGTTTTTTGTAATCATCATGTTCACAGTCACTTGAATCAGATGAGGAGACATTATGTGATACCTTTGAACCTTTTGCCATGAAGCAATAGGTTGGAGCAAAGTCATCAGCATAGTCATCAGTATGGATGGTGCACTCATTTTCTTCAAGATTGAAGATTGACTTGCTGACGAAATTGGTTGCTAGTGCAAGACTAGCCTGTCCGGATTCTGAATCTTCTCTAGAGCCTTCTTCATCATCACATTCTTCTGATTCTGCCTTGGAATCCATTTCCTTGCCAATAAGTGCCCGAGCCTTTTTGAAGCTGGTTTTCTTGTGTGAGGAGGACTTTGAAGATGAGGATTTTGAAGATTTCTTCTTCTTCTTTGAGTCATCAGAACTGTCATCCTTGTATTTATTCTTCTTTGATTCCTTTCCCCAGCGAGGACAATCAGCAATGTAATGACCTGATTTCTTGCACTTGTGACAGGTCCGTTTCTTGTAGTCCTCAGATGCAGATTCTGATTTCCTCATGTCTCTTCTTGATGATTTACCGAACTGGCCTCGTCGTGTAAATCTCTGGAATTTCCTCACAAGCATTGCAAGTTCCTGACCAAATTCTTCACGGTCACAACTGCTGTCATCTGTGTCTTCTTCTTCAGATGAGGAAATTGCTCTTGCCTTCAGTGCACGTGGTCTGGAATAGCTTTGTCCATATAGATCTCTCTTTTCTTCTAGCTGGAATTCATGAGTATTTAGCCTTTCAAGGATATCAGCAGGATCTAGCATCTTGTAGTCTGGCCTTTCTTGGATCATCAGAACTAAAGTGTCAAATGAAGAATCCAAAGATCTCAGCAGTTTCTTCACAACTTCGTGATCAGTGATGTCTCGAGCTCCCAGTGCTTGCAGTTCATTTGATATGTCAGTGAGGCGATCAAAGGTGTCTTGGCAGCTTTCATTCTCATGTCTCTTGAAGCGATTGAAGAGATTGCGAAGAATATCAACACGAGAGTCGCGTTGGGTTGATACTCCTTCATTTACCTTGCACAGTCTCTCCCAGATCAGTGTTGCAGAGCCTAAGACACTTACTCTTCCAAACTGGCCAGGGCTCAGATGACCACAGATGATGTTCTTCGCTTGAGAATCAAGTTGCTTGAATTTCTTCACATCAGCTGCAGTGACACTAGAAGAAATGATGGGGACACCATTTTCCACAATATACCAGAGATCATTGTCTATAGCTTGTAGATGCATTTGCATTTTGTTCTTCCAGAAGGGAAAGTTCTTTCCCTCGTAGGTAGGACATGCCACAGTCACCTTAAACATGCCTGCAGTCGACATAACTAAAACTCTAGGTGGTTAAACCAAAATCACACAGAACAAGGTAGTACCTTGCTCTGATACCAATTGAACGTGTGTTATATCGACTAGAGGGGGGGTGAATAGGAGATTTTTAGAATTTCATCACTGAGGAAATTCCTTTTGAGGAAATTCCTCACTGATGACTATCTTACAGCGGAAACGGTTACGGATCAGAGGTGCAAACTTTCACAATAGCAGTATTACAGAGTGAAGAATGTGAAAACAGATTGCACAGTAAGCAGGCACGCAGAATACAGATGATGATTAACTCAAGTGAAGAATTTGGGGTTGAGGAAATTCAGAGAAAGTCTTCAGCAAATTCTTCAAACAGACACAGTGAAAGTCATCAACACATAATACAGAGAAAGTAAAGAGTTGAGGAATTAGAACCCGATTCATGGTGAAGACTGTTGTTGATGACCCAGTTCCAACTGCTGTGATAGTTGTACATCTGATTTGGAGCGGCTTGGTATTGAAACCAAAGGACACCCAGTCCCGGGACACACAGTCCCTACCGTATTCTCCTTGAGCTAAGGACACACAGTCCTTGCCCAACACTCGTGGTAAGTCTTCATGGCAGACTTCCAAACCCTCACAAACTCGGTCACCCGGCGATCCACAATTGACTGCTGGATTGCTCTAGACCATGACGCCTAACCATCTGGAGGATTCACAGTCCTCAAAGGTAAAAGGCTTCAGTCCCACACAGGAACAACTTCTTCAATGATGCTCAATCACTAGGTTTGGTTTGTGGTTTCGATGGGTGGTGTATTTCCTCACTGATGATTTACACTCGAAAGCTCTGAGGAATTTGGGTTGCTCTTATGACAAGTGTCAGTTTCTAACGGAGCAGCCAACCAGCTAGTGGTTGTGGGGGCGGCTATTTATAGCCTGGGAGCATCCCAACATGATTTGACATTAATGCCCTTAAATAATATGACCGTTGGACTAGATAAGATCAGTGACTTGGCGTGGCTTATCGAAACGGTCGGGACTCTCAACTGTGAGAGTCCTCATGTCACTCATATTCCTCAGTTGAGGCTTTTGGTAGGATTTGTCTTAGGTTGAGCATCATGAGGAAATCCATTCCATAGTGTTACTTTGACCCCCTTTAACAGTACGGTGTTCCTACTCATTAAGTGCGAAGAAAGTAGAACAGAAAACGTAAATCTTCATGCTTCAATTTCTTCAGAACGATTTTCTTCAGGAACCACCGATTTTATCAATATCAATATCTTCATGAGGAATATCAATTTCATCGCAAATTCTTCGCGATTCATTTCTTCAGCTTCAGACCAATTTCTTCAACTAAAGACATATATTTTTAGGGGTCGATATTCTTCAAATATCTCAAACTCCTCAATGACTTATAGATCCTGTGTACACTTATAAACACATTAGATACTTAACCTATAAGTCTTCAAACCACCAAAATCACTAAGGGGCACTAGATGGACTTACAACTAAATATGGACTTGACTTTGAGGTAGTAGCTTCATTTTGTGAATATTTTTCTACTCATATTGATCTCCCCAAGGAGAAGTTGTTTAAATATCATCCTCCCATTGAAGTTAAAGTGGTAGAACCTATTAAAGTTGAAGAAGAAACTATTACTTATAATGTTCATCCTGTTATTCCCACTACTTATATTGAGAAGCCACCCTTTCCTGTTAGGATAAAGGAACATGCTAATGCTTCAACCATGGTTCGTAAGAGTTGTACTAGAACACCTACACCTCCTAAACAAATTAAAGTTGAACCTAATATTGCTATGGTTAAAGATCTCTTGGTTCATAATATTGATGGGCATGCCATTCCCTTTTGTGATGAAGCCGCTAGAATTGCTAGACCTGATACTAAGGGTAAACATAGACCTATTGTTAGCGAGCATGTTGTTTATGTTAAAATAGGAGATCATTGTTATCATGTCTTATGCGATGTGGTTGCTAGTGTGAGTGCAATTCCCTTTACCTCATACCAAGAAATTATGAATGATATTGCACTAGCCGAATTAGAGGAAATAAATGTTACCATCAAGCTTGAGAGATACTATTTTACCAATTGGAATTGTTAGAGATGTTGAAGTCTTGTGTGGTAAAATAAAGTATCCTACTGATTTTCTTGTTCTTGGTTCCCCACAAGATGATTTTTGTCCCATTATATTCGGTAGACCCTTCTTGAATACCATTATTACTAAGATTGATTGTGAAAAAGAAATGGTTATTGTAAGTTTTGGGGATGCATCTCATCAGTTCAATTTCTCTAAATTTCGTAGAGGACCTCATGACAAAGAATTGCCTAGTAAAGATGAAATTATTGGTCTCGCTTCTATCTCTATGCCTCCTACCGATCCCTTAGAACAATATTTGCTAGACCATGAAAACGATATGCATATGAATGAAAGGAACAAAATAGATAAGATTTTCTTTGATCAGCAGCCTATTTTGGAACACAACCTACCCGTTGAAACACTTGGGGATCCTCCTCCACCCAAGGGTGATCCCATGTTTCAGCTTAAACAATTACCAAACACTTTGAAGTATGCCTATCTTGATGAAAATGAGATATATCCTGTTATTATTGGTACTAACCTTTGAGAGCATGAAGAAAAGAGATTATTGAAAACTCTAAAGAAGCACCATGCGGCTATTGGATATACTCTATGATCTTAAGGGCATTATGCCCACTCTATGTTAGCAGAAAATCAATATGGAGACTGATTCTAAACCAGTTGTTGATCACCAATGACGATTAAATCCTAAAATGAAGGAACTGGTAAGTACTGAAATACTAAAACTTCTAGAGGAAGGTATAATTTAACCTATTGCTGATAGTAGATGGGTTAGTCCCGTTCATTGTGTCCCCAAAAAGGGAGGTATCGCCGTTGTTCCTAATGATAAAGATGAATTAAACCCGCAAAGAATTGTTACAGGATATAGAATGGTAATTGATTTCAGGAAATTAAATAAGGCTACTAGGAAATATCATTATCCGCTACCTTTTATAGACCAAATGATAGAAAGACTATCCAAACATACTCATTTTTGCTTTCTAGATGGTTACTCTGGTTTCTCTCAAATACATGTCTCAAAAGTGGATCAAGAGAACACCACTTTTACTTGCCCTTTCGGTTCCTTTGCTTATAGACGTATGACTTTTGGTTTATGCAATGCACCTGCTACCTTTCAAAGATGTATGATGGCTATATTCTCTCGCTTTTGTGAAAAGATTGTTGAGGTTTTCATGGATGATTTTTCCGTTTATGGAACTTCCTTTGATGATTGCTTGAGCAACCTTGATCGAGTTTTGCAGAGATGTGAAGAAACTAATCTTGTCTTGAATTAGGAGAAGTGTCACCTTATGATTAATGAAGGTATTATCTTGGGACACAAAATCTCTGAAAGAGGTATTGAAGTGGACAAAGCTAAAGTTGATGTTGTTGAAGAAATGTTGTGTCCAACAGATATCAAAGGTATAAGAAGTTTCCTTGGTCATGCTGGTTTATATAGGTGATTTATTAAAGAGTTCTCTAAAAAATTTAAGCCTCTCACTAATATTTTGCAAAAGGATATTACATTCATTTTCGATGATGGCTATGTAGAAGCATTTGAAATTCTTAAGAAAGCCCTGATCACTTCACATGTTGTTCAACCAACTGTTTGGAACCTACCCTTTGGAAAAATTGTGTGATGCTAGTGATTATGTTGTTGGTGTTGTTCTAGGACAAAGAGTTGATAAAAAATTGAATATCATCCATTACGCTAGTAAAACTCTAGACAATTCTCAAACAAACTACACTACCACTGAAACGAATTTTTAGTCGATGTGTTTGCTTGCGATAAGTTTAGACCTTATATTGTTGATTCCGAAGTAAATGTTCACACTCATCACGCTGCTATTATGTACCTTATGGAAAATAAATATGCTAAGCCTAGAGTTATTAGATGGGTCCTTTTGCTATAAGAATATGATTTGCATATTATTGATAGAAAGGGCGTCGATGACCCCGTAGCAGATAACTTGTCTGGATTAGAGAATGTTCTTGATGACCCACTACCTATTGTTGATAGCTTTCCTGATGAACAACTAGCTCTTATAAATGCTTCACGCAATGCTCCTTGGTATGTTGATTATGCTAATTACATTGTTGCTAAATTTATACCGCCTAGCTTCACTTACCAACAAAAGAAAAAAGTTCATATATGATTTAAGACATTACTTTTGGGATGATCCACACCTTTCTAAAGAAGGAGTAGATGGTATTATTAAACATTGTCTACCTGAGCATGAACAGGGACATATCATATACAAGTGTCACTCCGAGGCCTACAGAGGACATCACGCTGGAGATAGAACTGCACATAAGGTATTACAATCTAGTTTTTATTGGCCTACTCTCTTTGGGGATGATCGTAAGTTTGTCTTGTCTTGTGATGAATGTCAAAGAATTGGTAATATTAGTAGACTTTGGGAAATGCCTATGATCTACTCTCTAGTTATTGAACCATTTGATATTTGGGGTTTTGATTATATGGGACCTTTTCCAAAATCCAACGGGTATACTCATATTCTAGTTGTTGTTGACTATGTTACTAAGTGGGTAGAAGCTATTCCAACTAGTAGTGTTGTTCATAACACTTCTATTAAAATGTTGAAAGAGGTTATTTCCCTAGATTTTGAGTCCCTAGATATTTAATGATTGCTGGTGGTTTACACTTTATTCATGGTGCTTTCCGTAAATTGCTTGTTAGGTATGATGTTAATGATAGAATTTAATATCCTTATCATCCTCAGTCTAGTGGGCAAGTAGAATTGAGCAATAGAGAAATAAAATTGATCTTGCAAAATACCGTTATTAGATCTAGAAAGAATTGGTCTAAGAAACTTGATGATGCATTATGGGCTTATAGAACCGCTTACAAAAACCCTATGGGTATGTCTCCTTATAAAATGGTCTATGGTAAAGCATGTCACTTACCTCTAGAGCTAGAACATGAAGCCTATTGGACAATTAAAGAGCTTAATTATGATTTCAAACTTGTTGGTGAAAAGAGGTTATTTGACATTAGCTCACTTGATGAATGGAGAACCCAGGCCTATGAGAATGCCAAGTTGTTTAAAGAAAAGGTTAAGAGATGGCATTATAGAAGGATACAAAAGTGTGAATTCAATGTAGGTGATCATGTCTTGCTATACAACTCTCGTTTAAGATTTTTTGCAGGAAAACTTATCTTTAAATGGGAAGGTCCTTACATTATTGAGGAAGTATATCGTTCCGGTGCCATCAAGATCAACAATGCCGAAGGCACAAATCTGAAGGTGGTGAATGGGCAAAGAATCAAACATTATATCTCAAGTAGTCCCATAAATGTTGAAACTAATATTATCAATACCATAAGTCTTGAAGAGTACATTAGGGAGACCTATCAGAACATCTCGGACCTCGAAAAAAATAGGTATGTGCTACGGTAAGCAAACCGACTCCAAAACGTTTTCAATTGCAATTTTTACTAGTTTTGGAATACTTAAAAAATTAGGAAAATATAAAGCAGTCTGAGGCATGCACGAGGAGGCGACAAGCGAGGGGGCGCAGCCTACCCCCTGGTCGTGCCCTGCAGGCTTGTGGCCACCTCGTGCACCCTCTGGAATCCGTTTTCTTGTGGAAGACTCCTTTGGATCGGCAAACAATCATTATATAATCTCCCAAAGATTTTGACCTTCGTATCTCGACAA
This sequence comes from Hordeum vulgare subsp. vulgare, assembly GCF_904849725.1. Classification (NCBI taxonomy): domain Eukaryota; kingdom Viridiplantae; phylum Streptophyta; class Magnoliopsida; order Poales; family Poaceae; genus Hordeum; species Hordeum vulgare. The sequence goes on along the minus strand of NC_058518.1, from coordinate 240,822,866 downwards.
TATATCATGTTTTTGTTTTGAGTTGTGTGCAACAGATTTAGAGTAAGATGTCGTCCCAAGATTCCGGTGGGGAGAGCTATGTATCACATTATATTTCCAATCCCAAGATCTACGGGGACATAGATCCCTATGGATTGTGCTAAGAGGAGGAACGGGAGATATGCAAGTATGCGAAAGAAAGCTCGGACGAGGAGGAGATTTCCTTGCCTCGACCCAAAGATATGCACGTGGAGTTCAAGAAGTTGAGCCTCCCAAATAGAAGGAGAAACCTCAAGGTGCTATTTATCCCTTCTCATTTTCTGTAGGAGAGAAAGGGAGAATTATGTCAAAGGATATTGAGGCTCGAGCTGGAATTAGATGATTTGAGGTAACAAAATTTCCTGCTTAAGTGGAAATTTGATAAGCTTTCAACCTCACCATCAACTCAAACATCACCACCTCCAAAGGGAGACAATTGAACACATGGGTATGGGCACTCCCCTTGGCTTGTTCCAAGCTTAGGGGAGGTCCCCGGTATTGTATCACCATCACACCTTTTTACCTTTTTGTTTCTTCATTTTTCTTCATTCGATCCTTTTAGTTATAATCTTGATCTAGTAGGATAAAATTTTAGTCTGATCTAGTTTTGAGTTTTTCTTTTTGTTCCCCCTATGTAAGCAAGTCAGAGAGTTATATAATAAAGAGTTGCTTGCTTGCTATGACCATGAGATAAAGAAATAGAAAGAAGTATAGAATAAATGCAATAGAGCGTACATAATTATCATATGGGAGTGATGACTTCACGTATAAAAAGTATGTTGAATGAAATCTGTTGTGAGTTGAAAAACAAAGCTATTGGTCATTGTTGCAATTAAAAGGAAGTAATAAAGAAAGAGAGGTTCACATATAAATATATTATCTTAGACATCTTTTATGATTGTGAGCACTCATTAAAATATTATATGCTAAAAGGTTGATGTTGGACAAGGAAGACAACATGTTGAGTTGTGTTTGCTTATTTCCGAATAGAAGTTATATGGTTGTAGATCCTTCAACAAGTGTCGCTTGCTTCCACCTCATATTAGCCAGAAACTCCTGCACCAAGTAGAGATACTACTTGTGCATCCAAAAACCTTTAACCCAGTTTTTCCTTTAGAGTCCACCATACGTACCTATGGATTGAGTAAGATCCTTCAAGTAAGTTGTCATCGGTGTAAGCAAGAAAAATTTCTCCTTAAATATGTGTGGTTTATTAGTGCGAGGAAAATAAACTTTATACGAACTTGTGATATAGAAGCAATAAAACGACGGGCTGCATAATGAAGTTGTTTATCACAAGGGGCAATATAAAGTGACATTTCTTTGCATTAAGAGATTGTGCATCCAACTATAAAAGTGCATGACAACATCTGCTTCCCTTTGCGAAGGGCCTATATATTACCTTTACATTCTAGTACTTACCCTTATGTAAGAGTCGTGGTAATCTTCACCATTTCCTTTATTTTTCCTTTATCTTTTGGCAAGCGTCATGTGTTGGGGAATGATCTGGACAAATATATCCACTCAGATGTGGTATCATGAATTATTATTGTTTACATTACCCTTGAGTTAAATAGTTGGGAGGCAAAATTCTATGTCAATATGTGTTTCTATTCTAGAGATAATCATGATGCCTACACGTCCGTATTTTATTTTATCAACACCTCTACCTCTAAACACGTGGGCATATTAATTGATCTCGGCTTTCGCTTGAGGACAAGCAAGGTCCAAGCTTGGGGGAGTTGATACGTCCATTTTTGCATCATGCTTTTATATCAATATTTATTGCATTATGGGATGTTAATACACATTATGGCAAAATACTTATATCTTTTCTCTCTTATTCCACAAGATTTACATGTAGAGGGAAAATGCCGCGAGCGAGAATTCTGGACTAGAAAAGGAGCAAATCTGAGAGACCTATTATGCATAGCTCCAAAAGTCCTGAAAAGTTAGGGAGAATTGTTTTGGAATATATTAAAAATAATGGGCGAAAGAAGTACCGGAGCGGACCCACCAGGTGGCCACAAGCCAGGGGGCGCGACCTACCCCCCTCGCCATGCCATGCAGGCTTGTGGGCCTCCTGGCAGGCCTCTGGTGCCCATCTTCTACTATATGAAGGGTTTTGAACTGGAAAAAATCATATCAGAGCTTTCGGGATACGACGCCCCGTCTCGAGGCGAAACTTCGACATAACCAATCTAGAGCTCCGACAGAGCTATTCCGCAGGGGAACCCCCCCCCCCCCCCCGAAGGGGGAAATCGAAGCCATCGTCATCACCAACGATTCTCTCATCGAGAGGGGGTCAATCTCCATCAACATCTACATCGGCACCATGTCCTGTCCAAACCCTAGTTCATCTCTTGTATCCGATCTTTGTCTCAAAACCTCAAATTGGTACATGTGGGTTGCTAGTAGTGTTGATTACTCCTTGTAGTTGACGCAAGTTGGTTTATTTGGTGGAAGATTATATGTTCAGATCCTTAATGATTATTAATGCTCCTCTGATTATGAATATGAGTATGCTTTGTGATTACTTACGTTTGTTCCCAATGACATGGGATAAGTCTTGTTATAAGTAATCATGTGAATTTGGTATTCATTCGATATTTTGATAAGTTATATATTGTCTCTGCTCTAGTGGTGTCATGTGAACGTCGACTACATGACACATCACCATTATTTGGGCCTAGAGGAAGGCATTGGGAAGTAATAAGTAGATGATGTGTTGCTAGAGTGAGAGAAGCTTAAACCCTAGTTTATGTGTTGCTTCGTAAGGGGCTGATTTGGATCCATACGTTTAATGCTATGGTTATATTTATCTTAAATCTTCTTTCGTAGTTGTGGATGCTTGCGAGAGAGGTTAATCATAAGTGGGAGGTTTGTCCAAGTAAGGGCATCACCCAAGCGCCGGTCCACCCATATATCAAATTATCAAAGTCACGAACGTGAATCATATGAGCATGATGATAACTAACTTGACATAAATTCCCATGTGGCCTCGGTAGCGCTTTTCTTTATATAAGAGTTTGTCCAGGATTGTCCTTTCCTACAAAAAGGATTGGGAAACCTTGTTGTACCTTAGCAACAGTTGTTACTTGTTATCCGTTACAAATTACCTTACCACAAAACTATCGGTCACCGTAATTTCACTGCTTGCAGAGAATACCTTAGTGAAAACCGCTTGTCATTTCCTTTTGCACCTCGTTGGGTTCAACACTCTTACTTATCGAGAAGATTACGATAGATCACCTAAAATTGTGGGTCATCACCTATCCATGATTTTGTCCTATGTGGTAGGTTCGTCATGGTTCCCTTTAGAGGGCTTCTTCCATGGTCATAACTTTGAATTGTTGAATCTCGCATTTACTATCGTGTCTTTGGCATCGCCAACATTGGGTCAATGCTTGTTCTTGTTGCTCAGTGTTTCCCATTGTGTGGGATCGAAAGTATATCTAGAGGGGGGTGATTAGACTACTTGACAAGATAACTTTTTTTCCTTTTCCCAATTTAGTTGAGAGGCAGCTTTGGCAGTTATAGCTAGTCAAGTACACCCTACACATGTAGTTCTAAGAGTGTAGCAGCGGAATGTAAAACATGCAAGTGTAAAGTAAATGAGTAAGGTAGGGAGATCAAACGCATGAGGTTGACACGGCGATTTTTGGCATGGTTCCAGTAGGTGGCGCTATCGTAAGTCCATGTTAGTGGAGACTTCAACCCACAGAGGGTAACAGCTGCACGAGTCCATGAAGGGCTCCACCCACAAGGGGTCCACGAAGAAGCGGCCTTGTCTATTCCACCACGGCTTCCTCCCACGAAGGACTAGCCTTAGTCACGTAGATCTTCACGAAGTAGGCGATCTCCTTTCCCTTACAAACATCTTGGTTCAACTCCACAACATGAAGTAGGAGGCTCCCAAGCGACACCTAACTAATATAGGAGGCACCACCCTCCAAAATGTAATAGGTGTGGTAGATCAATGAAGTCCTTGCTCTTGTGCCTCTAAAGATAGTCTCCTCAACACAAAATTACTCTCTCATAGAATATGCATGGGTAGGAAAGATTGATTTGTTGGAAAGCAATTTGGGGAGGCTAGAGATCAAGTTTGAAATGGTTCGATTGGAATATCTTGGTCTTAACACATGAGTAGGTGGTTCTCTCTCTGAAAATGAATCTAGCAATGAAGTGTGTGTTCTGGGTGTTTCTCCCACGAGTGAGAGGTGGGTGAAGGGGTATATATAGGCAGCACACAAAATCCAACCGTTACACCTAAAGTGGCAAACTCGGTGACACCAAAGTGATAAACTCTATGGTACCGATTCACACAAAGGCAGTACTTTTGAATTTTGGTGGGACCGATATACACAACTCGGTGGCACCGAAAAGGTGGCTAAAGGTCAAATGGCCAAACTCAGTGGCACCGATACTCAAACTCGGAAATTCTGATTTTGGGTACCGAGAACTCACTAGCACCGATATGGATTCGGTTGCACCGATTTGGTTGGAATGGCTAGGGGTTTTGTGTGGGGTCAAACTCGGTGGGTCCGAAATATGAAAGTTGGTGACGCAGAATTTGAGTATGTGGAAATGGATAGAATGGTTTTGTGGGAAAAATGACTAAGTATTTTGGTGGCTAACTTTGGACACTTGAGCAACCAGTTCATTTTACTACCTCACCCCCTTTTAATAGTATTGGCTTTCATATGGACTCAAAAGTGATTTCTCACAAATATAAAATGAAGATTCTTCTAGCTTGAAGCTTGAGCCAATCCTATTCCTTTCTTGCATCATGGGGCATCTCCATATAAGCCTTTAGCCATAGCATCTTTTGAACTTTTCTGAAATATACTTAGAAAAACATATTAGTCCAATGATGCATATGTTGTGATCAATTATCAAAACCACCCTAGGAAGCAATATTTCTTCCAATCTCCCCCTTTTTGGTAATTGATGACAACATATAGATCAAAGCTTCGGCAAAGGATATAATCAATGATTAGCATCGACGCTTTGAGAAGTATGTGAAAAGCAAGAGCTACCCCTAAATTTGTGCATTATTGAAAATTTGTGTTTGAATGAAAATGCACAATTGATTAGGATCATTGGTTACTCTTACATGTCACATACATCTTGGTGGTGCGCATACAAGATAAGAATGAATAGTAATCCACATGACACCAACAAGATAAGTGAATGATCATAACATAGATAGCTAAAAGGATAATAACATAGCATAAACCAAGCAAAGCATATGATCAAACAGAAATGACAGGATAAAATCATCCAAAAGACCAAAGTTTTGAAACCAAATGAGAGAAAATAAAGTCAAAAGCTCTCTCTCTCTCTCTATCGAAGTCTATGATCTATACATTTCTCCCCCTTTGGCAACAAGTTACCAAAAAGTTCAAAAAATAAAGAACTACTCGTCTCTCTGGGTAGCTGATGACGGAGTCGATAGAAGATCCTCGACGAAGGCATTTGTTGAGTGCCCTGCAGCTGGAGTGGATACTGGAGGTGCTTGAGCTGGAGCTGGTGCTGAAGGTGCAAATGCTTGAGCCGATGAAGTCTGTCTTGTCTCCTGAGCAGGTACAACACCTGATCTAGGCTGGGTAGTGAACCGTGTGGTAATGAGAGGAGGTGACTCTTCATCATCGTTATCTTCATCATCATCATCTGAGTGCAGTATCTCCACTGAGTCAACTTCATGTTGAAGTTGTTTGACTATAGTGGTCAACTCCGTTACCTTCACATCCATGTCATGAAACTATGTTTCCACGACTCTCTCAAGGATTTTCTGACTTTGCAACACCTCCTGGATGTTCTTCTCCATACCTTGGATAGAGATAACTAGAAATTCCATTTGCTCAGCTTGAGTCCTGAATTATGGAACTGGTGGTGGCTCATTTCTAGCAGCCTCAGCTTCTGCTGCATGTGCTGCTATTCTTGCTGCAGCTGAGCTGGGATCATTTTCATCCATCACCACAATGTTGTCTTCAAATTCTGCCTGAAGGGGTAGATGGGGACGATCAAGGAGATATGCATGCTTGCCTAGCTTGGCATTGATAAGCATCTGAATGTAAGAGGCTTATCCACATGATCTTTTCGATTAGCAGTAGTCCTCCAAATAGTCTCTACTATCAAGTCCTTCACTCTAAATCTAGTATGAGAGTCCAGATGGTGCAGCCAGTTGATGGAGTGTCCACGAAACAACCTATCATCACCTGATTTAGGCATCAAGGTGTGTCTCGGAATGGTGTTAGTTGTTGGTATCCCTGCTTGCAAGAAGTATACTGAGCCCATCTTGTGACTAGACAAATACTTCTGAGGAATTGGCTTGTACATATTGGCCATGGTGTTGTGGCTCATCTTTGCTTCAGAATACACATCAACATCACTTTCATTCTACTTGGGGGCACCAACGATAGTGGAAAACTCATCAATCGTAGACTCGTATTTGAGACCATCAGTCATCCAGACAATAGAACCATCTCCATAGAAATGAACAGTTGAGTAAAATTGCATGATCAGCTCATCAATCCATGGGGTTGTCTCTTTTCCAACAAAATCTTCAATGTCTACCAACCTGAAATTTTCTTGCACATGCGGAAAGAAATTCTCATTGACTTTGATGTAAGCCCAGTCAACATATCTCATATCACTGATAGCTGGACTCTTGTCATACAAGACAATCTCTTAAAAATATTGATGTTCCTTGGTGTGAAACCTTGGATCAATAGCAGTTCTTCTCCTTATGGCATATGGATTTGTAGCTCTTCATTTCCTCAAACCTGCATCTTTCCTCTTCCTCATATCTTCAGTTACTGGGTGAGTAGCATTGTGAACTGGCTTATTTGGTCGGAGCTTCCTGAGAGTAGGTGCATTCTCGTATTCTTCCTGTGTAGGAAAGGCACTAGAAGCAGAGCCTTTCTCCTTGGCAGCTACAGGAATAGCCTTTGTAGTCTTGTTATGAGCTACAACCTTATTTGCCTTGGAAGTAGGCTTAGGAGCATATTTCCTGGGCATGGCATCAGCCATGAGCTTCTTCTTCTTAGGAGGAACTGGGATCTCATCTTCACCACCATCTTCTTCACGGTCCTCATACATAGAAGTTTGTCTCCCAACAACATGAACTACTCTGTTCCTGGCTCTCTTCACACAAGCGTTCTTTGTAGGTTTATCAGTGGAGAGTGTTGTGTTGTGCCTTGTAGATTCAGGAGATCCAGGATCAATAGGGGTTGTGTACTATTTCCTCACAGTCTTCCTAGGAGCCATTGGAGGAGTTGTAGTTTCCTCTAGCACAAAGTCTGAGTGTTCTTCATCTGAGTTCAAATTCTTCCCCTGCCTGGTGGCAGCCTTGGGCAAGCCATGGGAGCTGTAGGATCTAGGGTTAGAGTCAGTCTTATCAGGACTAGTGCTTAGGTCCATCTCAATACTTTGCTCTTTGAAATAATTCTGGCTATCTTCAGATCCAGACATCTTGGCACACAAGCAGAAACTCAGTAGCAAACCAGCAAACCTGTGAAGTAGATATAGGAAAGGCAGAAGACTGAGCATCACCAAACACAGATGGATTTTTCAAAAATTGAAGTCTGAAACTTGGAGTATGATCTTCTGTAGGATGTAAATCTGTGGCATCGAGTTGGCATTTTCAGAGTCACCGAGAAAGCTTACTCGCTTAACCAAAACATGGTAGTATGTTTCGGTGGGACCGAAAAGAGCTGCTTGGTCTCACTGAGTCGCTTCTCAGGAACCCTAAAATGAAATCGGTGGAACCTATTCTACAAAATCGGTCTCACCGAGTTGCATGATGTGGCAGATCAGATCCAAAATTTCATCTTTCTGTATGCTAGGAGATACTCCGGTGGAAGGGAAGGGTTTGCACATGGTGGCTTGTAAATAAACTTTCCCAATGCGTATGAGTTGGATAGGGGAACGCAAAAGGAGATTGGATCCGTACCCTAATTTGGTGGTGGTCCACCTACGGAGGCAACAATGGCGAAGATTCCATCGACGGCGTCAATTCCCAATGGCGTAGGCGCTCGGGGAGGCATAGGCGACGACCAGGGGTCCTCGGGGCAACTTAGGGTTTCGAGAAGAATAGGTTTTTGACGATTTGAATTCAAAGACCTGTCCGCTGGAATATATACCCGTTCGCTATCGGTGTCACCGAGATTACGAAATCGGTGTCACCGAGTTCCTCTACTGTAAGCTGACACAGAAACTTGATGTAACTGAGTTTGTGGTTTAGGTGGTACCGAGATTGAAAACCCAGATCAGCTTTGGAAATTCGATGGAACCAAGTTTGTGGAGTTAGTCTCACCGAGATTTTCAAAGAGGTTTTGGAAGGCAGCCTTTGACGATACGGAACTCCGAGTGCACCTTCACGCAGAGGGATCGACATGTTCTTGTTCAAGTTTAGTGATGAAGCATGAAGAGAGTTTGAGATGAGATAGCATAGATAGCTAGAGAACGGTCCTAGGCATTCTTGTCCATCCAATTGGCAAAAGATAAATCAAGAGCCAAATAACAACAATTGGATGTCCTCGAATGAGCAAACACATGCATACCAACATGCTCAAACAATAAGATGATAGATAAAATATGTTGAACATGCACAATTATCGTAGCAGCTATCAAGTACTTGGGCGATGACAAAGTCATATATATATGAGTACATTGATGTAGGAGCCAAGTAAGAATACTTGATCATAGGTCATACCCATCGTTAAGCACAAGTGGGGTTACCACTTTTACATAAACATGAATGTGTTCATATCCTTAGGAGATGCTTATACTCAAGATTTATAGTAAAGCTCCCCCTTGATATGACACCCCCCCCTAAGAAGGATAAAGTAACCTTGGGTTTTGTCACAGAAGACTATAAGTAGGTGATGTAGTGGTGGATGCTCAATGTTGATGAAGTTCATCTTGAGTTGGGAGCAATCCTTGTTATTTCTTACTCTTCTAACCTACATGGGTTAGTCCCAAAGCAAATGGAACATATGCAAGAGTATCTATGGACATGGAGTGAAACGTACACCGGATGATGTCCAAAGATGCATTAATTACCTTGTTCCTTGCTTACCTTTGAGGGAATGTGTGACTCCTTGAGCTAATGCATATGGTTGAGGTTGATTGCATATAGTTCTTGCCAAAATGAATTAGAGTGAATTTCATTGACGTAGTCACCCCTCAAGAACTTTCTAGTCCTTCCTCTTGGGGATCCACATCAAATTGATGGGAATCCTTGGAGTTGTGGTAGAACTAGATGAGGTAGAGATATTAGTATCCTTGGGAATCCACTTGACCTTGACTTGGGGTTCTTCTTCAAATAAGTCAATGTCAGCTTGAAGCTTTCCCTTGCCCTTATGGTCTTGTGGTAGAAGGCCATCTTGTGAGCTTGTTCCTTCGGGGGGGAGTAGGGTTTGTTGGAAATATGCCCTAGAGGCAATAATAAATTTGTTATTATGACATTTCCTTGTTCATGATAATCGTTTATTATCCATGCTATAATTGCATTGATTGGAAACTCAAATACATGTGTGGATACATAGACAAAACACTGTCCCTAGTAAGCCTCTAGTTGACTAGCTCGTTGATCAAAGATGGTTAAGGTTTCCTAGCCATAGACAAGTGTTGTCACTTGATAACAGGATCACATCATTAGGAGAATGATGTGATGGACAAGACCCAAACTACAAATGTAGCATATAATCATGTCAGTTGATTGCTACTGTTTTCTGCATGTCACTGTATCTGTTCCTATGACCATGAGATCATGCAACTCCCGGACACCGGAGGAATACCATGTGTGTATCAAACATCGCAACGTAACTAGGTCACTATAAAGGTGCTCTACAGGTATCTCCGAAGGTGTTTGTTGGGTTGGCATAAATCGAGACTGGGATTTGTCACTTCGTATGACGGAGAGGTATCTCGGGGTCCACTCGGTAATACAGCATCACAATAAGCCATGCAAGCAATGTGACTAAGGAGTTATCCATGAGATATTGTATTACAGAACGAGTACATAGACTTGCCGATAATGAGATTAAACTAGGTATAGAGATACCGACGATCGAATCTCTGGCAAGTAACATACCGAAGGACAAAAGGAATAGCATACGGGATTAACTAAATCCTTGACATAGAGGTTCAACTGATAAAGATCTGTGCAGAATATGTAGGAAATATGGGCATCAAGGTCCCGCTATTGGTTACTGATTGTAGAGGTATCTCGGTCATGTCTGCATAGTTCTCGAACCCGCATGGTCTGCACACTTAAGGTTCGGTGACGTTTCGGTATAGTTGATTTATAGGTGTTGTTAACTGAAAGTTGTTCGGAGTCTAGGATGAGATCCCGGACGTCACGAGGATCTCTAGAATGGTCCTGAGGTAAAGATTGATATATAGGAAGTCCTGTTTTGGTCACGGGAAAAGTTTTGGGCTCATCAATAGTGTACCTGGTGTGCTGGGAGGGAACCGGGGACCATCGGGAGGGGTGTCACGCCCCGAGGGGCCTTATGGGCTATGGGAGGATACAAACCAGCCCCTAGTGGGCTGACATAATCTCCCACTAAGTCCCACGAGGTTTGAGAGGCAAAAAAACCCAAAGGTGGAAAAGGTGGAAAGGGTTTCCTAGTGGAAAGGAGAAATCCTACTCCTAGTAGGATTGGAGTAGGACTCCTCCACCTCCAATTTCGGCCAAACCTTAAGGATTTGATGTTGCCTCCTCCCCTCCCTCCCTCCTATATATACTAGAGGTATCGAGCGTTTTTGAGACACTGAAAAACAGCCACATGGTGCCCTCCCACTCTAGATCTATTTCTCCTCTAGTCTAGTTTCTGCGGTGCTTGGGCGAAGCCCTGCTAGAATAGCTCCTCCACCACCACCACCATGCCGCTGTGTTGGAGAACTCATCTATCTGTTCGCCCCTCTTGCTGGATCAAGAAGGAGGAAATCATCATCGAGCTGTACGTGTGCTGACCGCGGAGGTGTCGTCCGTTCGGCACTAGATCGGGATGGATCGTGATGGGATCGCGGAACAGATCGTGGTGAGATCGCGTGATGGGCTGCGATTTGGATCGTGAAGATGTTCCACTACATCAACCGTGTTATATATGCTTTCGCTTAGCGATCTACAAGGGTATGTAGATACACTCTCCCCTTTCGTAGATGATCATCACCATGGATAGGTATTGCGTGTGCGTAGGAAATTTTTTGTTTCCCATGCGACGTTCCCCAAAAGTGGCGTCATGAGCTAGGTTCATGCATAGATGATATCTCGAGTAGAACACAAAGGAGTTAGTGGGCGTTGATATTCAATTTTCTGCCCTCCTTAGTCTTTTCTTAATTCAGCGGTATTGAAGCGGCCCAGACCAACATTACTCGTACGCTGACGAGATACCGGTTTCATCGATTGACATGCAACTTGTTGCATAAAGATGACTGGCGGGTGTCTGTTTCTTCAACTTTAGTTGAATTGGATTTGACTGAGGCGGTTCTTGGAGAAGGTTAAATAGCAATTTTCATATCACCATTGTGACTTTGCGTTAGTAAGATGCGATCATACTAGATACCCAGAGTAGCCACATAAAAATTGCAACAACAAATTAGAGGACATCTGTTCATCAGTGACAAGGTTGTCTTTTGAAGTAGTGGGAGCATCACATGAAGCTTCGTAAGCACCACTTGACTTGTTGTGCAGCTCATCTTTGTCCTTGAGTGACATCTCATGAGCAACTATCCTACCAATGACTTCAGTTAGCTTGAGATCTTTGTAGTTTGGCATCATTTCGATCAATGTGCACACAGTGTCATATTTTCCATCAAGAGCTCTAAGTATCTTCTTGATGATGAATTTGTCGGTCATCTCTTCGCTTCCTAAGTCGGCAATCTCATTTCAGTGACACCTTCACCATCCTTCATCTTGAACTTGTCAAGCTCACTTTGAAGCACATCCAACTTAGATTCTCTAACAGAAACAGTACCTTCGTGCATATCAATCAAAGTATCCCAAATTTATTTTATATTCTCAAGGCGGCTGATTTTGTTGAATTCTTTGGGGCATAGACAGTTGACGATGATGTCACACGCTTGAGCATTCAGTTACAACATCTTCAGTTCATCACTTGTTGCATCATGATTCGGTTCATGCCCTTCTCCAAAGAAGTAACCTTGCACACCAGCACGAATAAAATCCCAAACATGAGGATTAAAGCCAAGAATATGCATTTTCATCTTATGCTTCCAACTAGCAAAATTAGTGTCATCGAAGTAAGGACCTCTACGATGATAGTATCACTCACCAACCGCCATACTATCCTAGGTTGTGAAACCAATACAATGGAGACCAAAGCTCTCATACCACTTGTAGGATCGAAAGTATGGGGGATTAAAGCCAAGAATATGCATTTTTGGCATGGTTCCGATAGGTGGCCCTATCGTACATCCTTGTTAGTGGAGATTTCAACCCACGGAGGATAACAGCTTCGAGAGTCCACGGAGGGCTCCACCCACAAGGGGTCCATGAACAAGCGGCCTTGCCTATTCCACCACAGCTTCCACCCACGAGGGACTAGCCTTACTCACGGTAGATCTTCACGAAGTAGGCGATCTCCTTGCCCATACAAACATCTTGGTTCAACTCCACAACATGAAGTAGGAGGCTCTCAAGCGACACCTGAAAGTGCGTTATATCGACTAGAGGGGGTGAATAGGCGATTTTTACAATTTCATCATTGAGGAAATTCCTAGTGAGGAAAGTCCTCAGTCATGAACTGAGTGCAACGGAAACAGTACCAGATCAGGAGCGCAAAAACGTCTACAACAAAGTACTCAGCGAGATTCAGAGATTCGGTTTGCACATGTCACAAGTATAGGATAAGCAGGTGAAGATTAACTTGTGAAGAATTTGAGGTCGAGGAAATTCAGAGAAAGTCCTCAGTCAAATTCTTCAAACGGTACAAATGAATGTATTCAACATGCAATTGAGGAAATGAGAGAGTTTAAAGAAATAGAAGCAGTAGCTTGATGAAGACAGTTGTTGATGACGCAGTTCCAACTGCTGGGGCAGTTGTACGTCTGCTTTGGACGGGCTTGGTATTGCAACCAAAGGACACACAGTCCTGAGACACATAGTCCCTACCGTAGTCTCCTTGAGCTAAGGAGACACAGTCCTCGCCCAACACTTGTGGTAAGTCTTCATTGCAGACTTCCAAACCGTCACAAACTCGGTCACCCGGCGATCCACAATTGACTCCTGGATGTTCTAGACCATGACGGTTAACCGCCTGGAGGATAGACGGTCCTCAAAGGTAACAAGCACCGGTTCCACACAGGAATAACTTCTTCAGTGATTATCAATCACTTGGGTTTTGGTTTGGGTTTGGGTGTTTTGGGGCATTTCCTCACTCGATGATTTTCAATCAAAGTTCCTCAAGGAGCACCAACCATCTAGTGGTTGTGAGGGCGGCTATTTATGCCTGGGAGCATCCCAACATGATTTGACAGAAATGCCCTTCAATAATATGACCGTTGGGTGGATAAGATCTGTGACAGGTGGCGCATGGCGTGGCAACGGTCAGAACTTTCAACTGTGAAAGTCCTCATGTCTCTCGTATTCCTCGCTTTGAGGCTTTGGTGGATGTAGGTTTGGGTTGAGCATCATGAGGAAATTCGTTCCATAGTGTTACCTCGACCCCCTTTAACAGTACGGTCGTCGGCGTTCTGGGAATGAGGGTACCAAGACCTGCCTGCTTGTGGCCCAGGGCTGGCCCACTTCACCAAGCAAGCACTATTGGGCGCGGCACCACTCAAGGCAAGGCCCTCGCAAGGGGCCAATCCTCGCAAGGGGTGACGCCATCAAGACCCGCAGGGGGGCTCGTCAGGACCCCTCTGGAGCGGCGGATATTCCGAGGCAGGGCCCAGCCTTAGGAGTCAAAGATGACGTACGGGAAGGACAGACGAGCAGCAGACAACAGGGCAGAGCAGTTTCCCCATTAGTGCAAAGGGGGGCAAGGACGCAGGCAGGTTTCCAAAGCATCTCCCAAAGGTTGCCGTTCTGGTGCAACAAGGCCACCGCCGCTCGCCGGCAGGACGAACGCCATCCCTGGACCCGTCCCTGAAGCGCTGGTAGCCACTTTGCAGGCGAAGACCAATTTTGGACAGGGGAGGCATGTTCCCGTGTCCCCCCTTGGAAATTGGCCGTTGTGGGATCCGTTCCCGCCGAAGCGATAAGGGAATGGGACCAGAGCTGCCACTATATATATATAGCGTAGAGGAGAGGGATTCGTTCGCACACCGACACAACACAAAGGCCACCCAGCCTCCGGAGGCCCTCGAACATTGTTCTAGTTCATCCACCAACCTCCACGAGAGGCAATACACCAATGCAGGAGTAGGGTATTACTCTTCTCAGCGGCCCGAACCTGGGTAAACTACCGTGTTCCAGGTGTTCCTCACCATCGAGTGAGTTTTTTGTTGTCCTCGGCGAGTAGGGAGTTAGGTGGGGCGAGCCCGCGAGAGATCTTCGTACACGCCCCTGAGTTCGAATCCTTAGGGATATGCGGAGCCCAAAATCTGACATTTGGCACGACAGGTAGGGGGCGTGTCGGGAAAACGACGCACATGGGAAACTCCGAGGGTCCCTTGATCGTTCGGCGGAGGGAGAGACGAGGCGCCAAGAGCGGAACTAGCGATCAGCACCGGCAATGTCGTTTACCCCGGTTCGGGCCGCTTGGCGCGTAAAACCCTACTCCTGCTTTGTTTGTATTCAGTGCTTACTGTAGGATTATTTTCTACAGTAATTAGCTAGTGATCATAGAGTCTAAACCCCAAAAGGTCCAACCTGTAGATATGAGCTTTGGGCCTCCTTTTATAGGCAAAGGGGTCACCAACAGTGTGCTCACGGGTTGCATAGTGAAAGGGTTCACCGCTTATCTATCTATTGTGGTGTCAGGGGCAGTAAATGCCTTAGCACCCCTGACCAGCATGAAGGTGGGTTCGACGCGTGGCCAAGTGTAGTGACACCTGGGCTTTGTGCTGGCGCATGAAGGATGCGCTGGAGCGGTGGCGGTCGGTGGCACTGTGGCAGGAGGAACACCTGGCGGGCGAAAGGAGCCTGCGGGCCTGGTGTTCTTGCCTGTGGCCGAACCCATCTTCCTGGCAAGGATGGCTTGTTGGGGCCTTCGACATCTTCCCGGCAAGGAGGGCTTGCCAGGGCCCTGGAAGTCTTCCCGGCGCGGAGGGCTTGCCGGGGCCTTGTGGGTCTTCCCGGCAAGGAGGGCTTGCTGGTGTCTTGTAGCCTGGGCTGGTTCATCACACCTTTGGTGGGGTGTGGTCTTGGCGAGCCTAGGGTTTATCTTCCCGTAGTTCTCTTAGTGTATTGCCTCCAAGGGCGTTGCTGGTGCCCGTGCACTAGTCTGGGGCACGGGAGACCCCAGTCTCTAGTGCACCGACAGGGCGTGTCAAGGTCTTCTCCGAGCTTGGTCTTCCCTAGGCCCTCTGCTCCGATGACCGGCGTCCAACAAGCTTCTCTGAGCCTCGTCGAGCTAGCTTCCAACCGGCATACCACAACAGCCGCGACACGTACTGTTGTTGTGGTACCAGGTGTCTCGTACCAGGTCATCAACGTCACATCCACCATCGCAACCACCCGCGCCACCGAAGCGCACGGCGGCTGAGCGACGCCCCCGGCACCCACGATGCACTACATCAACTTGGAGGACCTTGGGGCGCACAACGCGTTACAGACGGTGAGCGATATTCTCCTGTATCAACCAATGTGAGGGGGCTTCGACGCCTGGGCGGAACACATCACAAAGCTGATCACCATCGCCCAGAAGGCCATCCAACCCCTTTCTTCTTCAAGGCCACATGCGCTGGGCATCTGGGGCTCGCACCTCGTGTCGGTCCCTGGGCCTGCAAACAATGGGGCCCCTCCTGCGCTAGGAAGGGCCGAGGGAGATGTGTCGCATGCTGCCCTCCTCCTCCTCCAGATTCTGGCGGCTGACCTGGGGTGCGAAGAGAATGGCAGGACATTCGATGCGCACACCAGCGCGCATCACCAAGACCAGGTCGGCCCCTAGCAACTAGGGGCGGCTAGATGGGAGCGCTCTCTTAGGCGCATCCAGCAGAAGGCGGAGGCGTCGGCACGGGCGAACTACGGCGACGGAGACGTGCCAGCGTACCAAGGGGGGAGTCTACATCGGGTGAAGCCGGGACCACCCAATGGCGGCAATAGGAGCAAGCGACTTTGTGTGGAGGCCCATCGCAAGAAGATCATCGAGCAATGCAACCGGGGGATCCCCCCCCCCCCGCAGAGAGGGACCGCCACCATCGCACTACTGAATGACTTTGGAGGTCGATTGAACACCTACATGGAGCCTTACGTACCGGATTATCTAATACAACCTGACCCTTCCGCTGAGGAAGAGCCTCAGGCGCCCACCCTAGGAGCCAGTCCTCCTCAGGAGTAAAGAACGCACTGGGGGTACCCCTTGAGCAGCCCCCTAGGGCCCTCACTCGCGGAGTGCGGGGCCCAAGAAGCGCGGGCAGGGAGGCGCCCCCAATCTGCGGGGCATGACGCCAGCTGCCGGCCCCGCGGAGAAACTGCAAAGAACCAGGCCCGAGTCCTCAGGAGGAAGAGTCAGATGAAGCAACGAGACACAAGTGGTGCTGGTCACCCGCGTCAACTACGGTGCTGGTGTGGGAACCAAGGGTCGGGCCCCATGGGGCACCCCTAAGGCACAAAAAAAACTATGCGAGGTAATCTTTTGGTCTCACTCCTCTAGGGGGTGTCTGCTGGCCGCATGGACTTCAAGTGTCGAGGGCACACCTCTGCCCATCATATCATTTACATATAATTCCATGACTTCTGCTGCACCCACCCGGTGATCTTACATCTTGCCTTGCTTGCATCTTTGGGCAATCTACTCCCCTTCTCAGGGGCTACGGCCGGTGCACGATGCCCCATCGCTGGACCTAGGAAGGCCCCACGGCTTCCGAGGGCCAGAATCAACATGATGAAATGGGGGCCGCTTGAGCGTCAAAAGGGGGCTCCTAAGAATAGAGCCTCAGGGGCCTTACCAGTCATAAGGCCACCTTCCACCCTTGATGTTGTCCGCGGACATTCGGTCATTATCACGGGTGGCAGGGCCTGACCCCATAGTTGCATTCGTTCATTCGGTCGCATGCAATGGCGGTTGGAAAATGTGCAGGACTAGGTCTTGGCGATGCACAGCCGCTCGAACTTCACAAGGGGCTCCTGAGCATCGCGCCTCAGGAGCCTTACCGGTAACAAAGCCACATGGCCACCCTGGTGCCGTCCAGGCATATTCGGTCGGTATTAGGGGTGTCAGGGCCTTGCCCCGTGAGGTGCCTCACGGCGGCACGGAAATGTGCAGGGCTGGGACCTGCCGACTAGAGCTGTAGAAAAGCCCTCAACCAGTCTCAGGAGAAGGAGTGTGCAGGACCTGCATCAACCTGTGGCACCTCTGCATCGTCCTTCAATCCTTACGTAACCTACTTCATCTCGTGACACTCTCACGTAATAATGAGCCGAGGATGTATACGCCGAGGGGCCCCAGAGGACACGGAGGGGTCCATCCCATGCCTAGTGGCAGCCCTACGCTCCGCGTTGGGGAGAAAACAGAGGCAATCAGCATAGTCCACCAATGACTATCCCCAACCCAAAGGAATCAGGCGCCTAATGCCTTGGGGGTAGGGATACTCGCGAGGCCAAAGCATCCTCGCGACCTCCTAGATGCACCCCCATCGTGACAATCTCATGTAATAACGAGGCGAGGTTGTATACGTCCAGGGCTCCCCGAGGACGCGGAGGAGTCCATCCCACGTATAGTGGCATCCCTACGCTCTGCACTGGGAGAAGACGGAGGCAATCAACTCAGTCCACCAATGACTATGCCCGCAACTGGCAAGGAAATCAACACAGTCCACTAATGTCTTTGCCAGCCTAGGTGCCGGACGAGGTGTTTGCTTGATTCTTCCTGGATCTTGAACTATCTTCTGCCGGACTTTAATCAATCGATTTTAAAAGTTCATGTTTGAAAAACAAAAAAATGGGTGGGGGGGCTTTCTCTTGCGCTTTCTCGTTCCGGCGGTTTTGAAGCCTCTTTTTCTAGATGACATTTTATGAGGAGTTGAACGCTCCGCACCGCCCCTAGACGCCAAGGAGCGTGAAAGAAAGGACTTGCCATCCCAGGGGAAAACTTCTTCAGCGGTCGACCCTCGCTCGGGGTTTGGATCGAAGCATGATACCACAACAAAGAGTCTCGGGAGGCCTCGGGCGTCTTGGGGCGATGACCAAGGGGACGGGTTGAGGAATCGCTCGAGCGCCAAAGGGGGCTCCTTAGCATCGAGCCTCATGACCCTCACCGGTCATAGGGTGTAGGACCAGGGCCTGTAGACATAGAGTGCCAGAAGGATCTTCACCCCGTCCCACCTACAAAGGAGGAGCTACTCAGCAGGAGCAACGGAAGGTATCGGCGCAAACCCACAAGCTAAGTTTCCCGCAGGCCTAGGCGGGGGCCATCTGGTTTCGCGTCAAACAAACAATGAACTAGAAACACGTGTACTAATGAAAGGATGCAGGGCCTAAGGACTAAGCTGCGGCAAGGAACGAGGCCATAGACCAAGTGTGCAGCAACACAAATGATGCCTCAGGAGGATGGGACCTCCTGAGGGCCCTGACCATCATTGCTCCCGAGCAATGGTTGGGTCATCGACGGGCCCTATGCAAGGAAGCCAGGCCGCAGCAACTACCAGCGAGCAAGCCATCGATTCAAGAGCAAAAGGAAAAAGGGAGAACGGCAAAGGTAACACACAAAAGTATAACGACCAATAGGGCAGAGTTCATGGTCCAACATTACAGGGCACGATAACGGAAGCTGGGGGACGCCTATGGGGAGAAGTCGCTGACACCACCCTTGGCGCCGGCAGGCTCAGCGTGGGATCCCTCCTCCTCACTGGAGGCGGGCACCCGGACATACCGCTCCACCAGAGCTTCTACGTGCGGGCGCACTTCGTCCCGGAGAAGACGTCGGGGCTCAGCGGGCACCGGCTCGACGACACACTGGAGATCGAGCTCCGGGATGACGTGGAGCGGGTTGGAGAAGATGAGCGTCAAGGCAAGGCCCAGAAGCTCGTGCATGTCGGACATGTTTTCCTCCTCCACACGGGATACGCGGGCCTCCAGCGTCTCCACCACCTTCTAGAAGAAGGCGAGGTATCCCCCGTCGTTGTTCACCCTTGGCAGCGCCGGGGCATCCCCCACGAATTGGCGCGTTGCGCCCGCCACCCGGCCGGTGATGTCCTGGAACTGCTTGGCCATTGGGACGCCATCATCCAGGCGTACGTTGCCTGGTCCTGGGCGGTCTAAATGGCATCAGCCGCCTCGTGGACCTTCCGCTGCAGTGACGCCAACTCCGCCTTGGCCTCCGTTTTGCCCTCGCGGGCGGCATCGGCACTCTCGAGCTGAGCCTGCACGCCCTGCGCCTGCTCCTAAAGCTCACCTAGCTTGAGCTTCTTGGTTGTGGGCGCTCTGGAGAAAATGGAGGATCAACGACAAAGCAGGAGACGAGACAACAAGGAAGGAGGTGCAGACGAGGGGCTGACTCATCACTCAGGGCCCAGCGATGGTGGACACGCGGCGACACTAAGGGCCCTCCGCCACTACTCCCGGGGGCAGATGAGGGTGTAGACGGAGCCGCGCGCTTCGCCCTGCCAGGGTCGCCTCCTGGAGACGCCATGGAAGACAAAGAAGCGAAGGGGAGAAGAGGTTTTTCTCGGCAGAGCAGAGGAAGCAAGGAGGAAGCTCAAGATCGCAGTGGCTCCCCCTTGCCACGGGCGGGGCAGATTTATAGGCAAACTGCGGCCACCAAGCGTTGTGGGAACGCGAGGGTCGCACACCCCTCGGTTGCCGCGAGGTGGGCCGACAGGCGCGTTGCCGCCCACATCGCCTCAACTGACAACCGAGCGGTCACGTCCCGTCGGACGCGGGTTGGCCGTGCCGATGCCATTCAATGAGAAACAATGATGGCTGACACGACTCTTGGAGATCGTGTCATCGTGGTCTGGCGTGCCCCGGACGCCTCTAGGAGCGAGAGCATTGCTGCATCGCGATTGGACACGTGTGTCGCCTGGCCCGCTGGTAATTAGGGCCCGCGACACTTCAGGACGCCCTCAAGACTTCATCGAGAAGCCAGCCAGAGCGCGCCTTGGGCCCGGGGGCAACTATCGGCGTTCTGGGAATGGGGGTACCCAGACCTACCTGCCTGTGGCCCAGGGCTGGCCCACTTAACCAAGCAAGCACTATCGGACGCGGTACCACCCAAGGCAAGGCCCTCGCGAGGGGCCAAGTTTTGTGAGGGGGGCGGCATCAAGACGCGCAGGGGGGCTCGTTAGGACCCCTCCGGAGCGGTGGATATTCCGAGGCAGGGCCCAGCTTCAGGAGTCAAGGATGATGCAGGGGAAGGACACACGAGCAGCAGACAACAGGATGGAGTAGTTTCCGCTTTAGTGCAAAGGGGGGCAAGGACGCATGCTGGTTTCCAAAGCATCTCCAAAGGTTTCCGTTCTGGTGCAACAAGGCCACCGCCGCCTACCGGCAAGATGGACGTCATCGCTGGACCCGTCCCTGAAGGACTGGCAGCCACTTTGCACACAAAGACCACTTTTGGACAGGGGAAGCATGTTCCCCGTCCCCACTTGGAAATTGGCCGTTCTGGGATTCCTTCCCGCCGAAACGATAAGGGAAGAGGACCAGGGCCGCCACTATATATAGAGAGTAGGTTACTTCATAGAGGAGAGGGATTCATTCGCACACCGACACCACACAAAGGCCACCCAGCCTCCGGAGGCCCTCGAACACTGTACTAGTTCATCCACCAACCTTCACGAGAGATAATCCACCAAAGCAGGAATAGGGTATGACGCTTCTCAGGGGGCCGAACCTGGGTAAACTGCCATGTTTCGTGTGTTCCTCACCATCGAGTGAGTTTTCTGCCGTCCTCGACGAGTAGCGAGTTAGGTGGGGCGAGCCCGCGAGAGATCTTCGTACGTGCCCCTGAGTTCGAATCCTTAGGGTTTTGTGGAACCCAAAATCCGACAATGGTGTTCCTATGACTCAAGTAAGAAGAAAATGAAACAGAAAGAGTAAATCTTTAAGCTTCAAAGTCCTGAGAGTGTTTTCTTCTGGACACACCGAATTCCTCATCTTCAATATCTTCATGAGTAATATAAATTTCTTTGCAATTTCTTCGCGATCAAGGTCCTCAAGGAATGTCTTATAGAGCATGTGTACACTTACAAACATATCAGTCTCATAACCTATAAGTCTTCAAACCACCAAAATCACTAAGGGGCACTAGATTCTCTTACAATCTCCCCCTTTTTGGTGGTTGATGACAAATAGGTTAAGTTTTCAACGGGGATAATAATATGGAGTGTAAGTACTAAGTTTGAGGAATTTCAAATGTAAGATACAAAGACCCCCCGAGAAGATGTGCATGATTTGAGGAATTTGCTTTAAATAGCAAATGCACATTGATGATATATATCATGGAGATCTCCCCCTGTATCTTGTAATTCATGCATGCATTTGAATTATAGTATGAGGAACTTGAAATACATGATGACGAAAAAGGATGAAACTGAGGACTAACGCCCATGAAGAACTTCACCTATGTGTTGAGGAAAAGGCGCGAGCAGTCTTCAAGTCAGACTTCCTTGTTGGGCCAGTTGCAGTATCCTCAAGTTCTTCATCGGAATCAGCAGTGCAGAATGAAAAAATGAGATGTCCACCAAGTCAGGAACTGGAATAGACATGAATATCTTCTTAGCTGGCCATGACCAGTCAAAGTCGCAACAGAATTCCAATTCTTCAAGTTCTTGTGGAGTCTTCAAGTGAGACAATATCGCCCAAGTGCGATCAAATACCTCATGAAGATAATAGTGATTTTTCTTCACAACATCTTGGGTCTCGTTCAGGGTTTTCAAAATGGAACCAAACTGGTGTTTTACCCACTTGTGATTGTGATCGACTTTCTAGTGAAGACTGAGGAGAAGCTCTATGTTAGTCATCACTCTTGGGGAAGTTGGGCTTGAAGGCTTTGCTCTGCCATCAGATTCTTGAGTGGAAGTGTTATCGTATGAGAAATAAGAGGCGGCCTTGCGAAATTGACCATCCAAGGGTCGATTTCCTTCACCAATAACTAACTTGCCTTTGCCTTCAACTAGTTCAAAAGATTTCTCGATGACCTTGAGAGGCGGCAGATAACCAAGGTGATTCTGATAGTCAGCTTGGTAGTTGATGGCGGATCTGTTTCTGATGAATCTCATGATCCAAAGCGCATAAACCTTCAGCTCAAAGGTGACAAGGCATTATCAGCCAAAGTCCTCAAGAAGAAATCGTGAAGGTTCATCTTGATGCCATGAATGACGTTGAATAGGATAATCTTCATGATTCCAACAACATCTCCTTTCTTGTCATGCCCTTTCGATAGGTGTGATGGAATATGCCAATATTCTGTAAACAGTTCTGGGTACATACTTAAAGTATTTCACCGGGAATCCAATCCTTGGAGGTTGGCCCAGAGCCAAAAGTTTCATGAGGACTTCCATTTGATGATTTGGCAGCTCTCGTTTATCATAGAGTTTGACTGCATCTTCTGAAGGAATTGAGATAGGAAGCGCTTGAAGCAATTCTATGGTTGGAGCTTTGTAGTGAGTGTGATGTGTCATCTAGTCCAAGACCCACAAGTTGATGTCTTTGGGGTCACCAGAGATATGCAGTGTGGCATAGAACTGATGAATAATGTCAGTATTCCAGTCACCAATAAATGTGCAGAATGGCAATAGACCTGCATCATGAAGAACACTTAGTATTGGGGTGAAGCAAGGAATTTCCTCCATGTCACAATGAGGAATGTGGGTGTGATGAAATATCTTCCTTTTCCCACAAAACACAGAAGCATAGTAATTAAGTTGAGTTCTGATTCAGAACTTTCTGTGCCTGATATGAAACCTATCATAAGTATTTTCTCCAGTGAAGAAATGATGTTCATCACAGAATTCTTTCTTTAGGAACTTTGGCCTCTTTGAGAATGGTTGATGCGGCATTGGTTCAAGATTATGATGTTGTTCATCTTGAGAAGTTTTGGCCACCACAATTGCAGTTTCAGGATTTACCACTATAATTGCAGTTTCAACATTTTCATGAGGAGCTTGTTCTTCAGCTTGAGGAATTAGCTATTTCGAGGGAGCAGATGCAGTTTCTGGTGTTGTAGTTTCCTTTTCAGTTTCTTCAGTTTATGCAGCTGATTCTTGGTCACGTGCTGATTTCACATCTGTGCTCTTTTCATCAGAGCCAGTCAGAATTTCAGTGGTAGCAGGAGTTTGAGGAATTTGGGTGGTTATTTGCCAGTTTGGGTGAGCCTTTTCCCAAAACGCATCATGGATAACAGGTGTTTTGTTGCCAATGTCTTCATCGCCCTTCTGTTCTTCAGCGGTCATTTATGGGTTTTGTCGAGGAGGTGTTGAGACTTGAGGAATTTGATCTTCTTGAATTTCCTCATCTATTGGTGTAGATGCAGCAAAGAGATTATCATCCATTTCCACATCCTGTTCCAGAATGATGTGCACTTCACCAAATGGAACAATACGATGGTGCAACATTGACGGGAGTTGCATCCATTGGAGCTGATGATGTGGTAGACATAGTCTTCATGCGTTTTGCCTCTGAAGACTTTGAAGTTGTTGAAGCCTTTCTCTTCTTGGCTTCCTTCTCAGCAGCTTTTCTTTTCTTCACGTATGATGCAGACGGAAGAGTCACTTTCTTCACCTTTGAAGACTTTGCTGAAGGAACATTTTCATCACCCATTACTTTAGCAGTGTCAGGCCTTGCAGATTCTTCAGTTGTAATGTTCTGAGTAATTTCATCAGCAGCTAGATCTTCATCTTCATCAGCCAGTTGCAGAGTATAGGTTGGCTGAGGTTTTGTTGGTTGCTTTGGAGCAGCAACCCTACTATTGTATTCATCAATTGCATCAGTTGCAGCTTGGACAAACTTCACTTTGGCACCTTTGCGGTCTGCATGAAGACTAGTGTATTTGTGAGTGAGGGTTTTCAACTCTGCCTCAGTCGAAACAAAATTCTAAGGCGTCACGTTAAGGATGTTTTGCTTCAAGTACTTCTCCTTTTTAACCTCCACAACCTAAGCTTGTTTCGCTTGCTGGTCCTTCCATTTTCCTTCATTGATGAATGAAGTAACCATGCGACTAAGTCCATGTGGAAGTTTCAAGTCATCAGTTGGTGTGTTTGGATCCTCATACCAAAGGTCGATGAAATTCAGTAGTACTTCCGGATCCAGTGTGAGGGTAATGGTGTTCCCAGTAGCTTGTGCAACCCTTTCTTGCTTGTTTCTGATGATGGCTTGAAGAGTTTCATCATCATATTATTCACTTCCTTCGGATACACAAGGAATGTTGATAATCTTGCTTGGGCTTGGCCTTGTACCTCTACCAGCAGCCATCTTTGTCTTCAGCAGACCAGGTGAAGATTTTGGAGCTGAGCCTGAGGTAGATGGTACAGAGGAACTTGGATTTTCTATTTGATGATGACTGAGTTGTGTCTGCACAGGAGGTGAAGACTTTGCTGCAGTTGAGGACTTCGCAGCTGTTGTTGCAATTTCCTAAGGAATTTGCTCTTTCGACAGTGTGGTTGACGGTTTGGCCAGGAGACCTGGTTTCTTCATCCGGACCTTCTTCCGAGGTTGTTCTGTAGCAGAAGCCTCAGCAGCACAAGAAGTGGCAGCAGTTGGTGCAGCAGCAGAATCCTCATTAAACATTGTGACAACAGCTTTTGCCTTTTTTTGAAACTTAGACAAATATTTATCTTTTTCATCACGATAGTCCTCAATGGTGGCTACGCTTGAAGGATGTGCTGCTTGTTGGTCTCTTAGTGGCAATCTTTTTCAAGGAGGTTTGAGGGCAAACTTCTTGGCATATTTTTGAGTGACATATATGTATTCCTTCCACTAATTAGCCGATGTGCATTCAATCCTTTGAAGCCTTATCTTGCGTTTAGCAATGGTCTCTTTTCCATCTATTACTTCATCGGGCGTGCAGTACTTGGCATATATCTCCTCAGGGATCTCAAAAGAAGTGTTTTGCTCCAGTTTCTTGCCACCCTTCTATTTTCTGTCTTCCTCCATTTTCTTCAACTGAGGTTTTTGCTGAGGAATTTGTATTCTTGACAAATGTGAGAACACAGGTAATGTTTCTTCAAGAAATGCTGCAAATAAGTTAAGTTGATGAGAACCTAGTGATTCATCAGCTGACATTTTGTACTAGTGAATAGAGTATAGGTTCGAAGAATTTGGAGAAGTCATATGCGTTCTCAGATTAGAGGAAATTAAAAAATTCTTAAGTTGAGGAATTTGACTAAGCATTCTGATCTTGGGTTCTAGAGTTGTGGAGTTCAATAATTTACACAATTGAGAAATCTCGTGAAGAATTTAAGGGCTTAGTGAAATTCATCACGTGTTCTAGGCATAAGTGTGCATACCTGACAGATTCCCTGAGGAAAAACTGATTTCACGAATCCAGAGAGAATAAATGGATCAAACAGGATGGTAAAATATGATTTTAGTTATGTTGTATGAAGAACACGATGAACTGAGGAGGTAAAAAGGGAGTTATTTGGCTCAGATCTTGAGTGCCCTAACTTGGCGACTGAAGACTGCTACGGCGGCGGTCGAGGAAGATGTTCCGTAGTCGGCGTGAGTCTGGCGTCAGCGAGGTCGAGGCAGTGCAGTTGTTCCTCACCAGCGACGAGGATGCTAGCGAGGGCGCTAGGTTTTGAGCTCGAGCGGAGGAGACGAGAGGGAGGAAGAGTTTTTTACTCAGGGGGGGTCAGGGACTATATATAGCTCAGGTGAAAACGGTCTGAAGCACAAAACTTCGGACAGAACTGCCCTTGCCCCTTCATCTCCGCATGACACGTGCTACCCACGATCGAATCGGTGGATATCATGGTTATCCTAACGTGAGTAGTGGGTGCGGTTATAGTGGTAACGTTTAAAATTAATTTTTCAGTTTTGAGGATTTTGTTGCAAAGTCCTCAGGTGACTAGGACTTAGTGAGAATTTTGAACAAGTATCCAACAGAATGCATATGAGGAATTGAGAATAGATTCGGTTGGGCTTAGCATAGAGGGGAGTCAGGTCTGATCACATTCACTTAGAAGAAATACCAAATTCAAGACTTAGCAATAACTCAATGTTGTTGAGGACATTTAAAACTCATTATAATATATATATTGAAGATCATCACAGAATATTTTGAAGAATTTGAAGATTTGAAAATTTTGAGGAATTTCTGAAAAGTCTTAGATTGAAGAGTTTCAACTTTGAAGGATTTCCAACTTGAAGAATGTCAAAGATTGGTGGTGGCATGACGAACCGTATAAGAATGATGATTTCAGGTGCCGCGTACAATGATCGTAGGGCCGTTAGAACCAAATTGTTCATTATTTTCTTTACACTTAGAGTGATATTCTTCATTGATCGAAGAAAATTGTTACTTTGTGTGTTGCAGATCTTAGTCATCAATTTTGCATAAGTGTTAGCATGTGTGCATGTTTACAAAACATTTGAAGATGCTAGGATATTTAGCTCACATGATAATTTGCAAAACCTTCTCTCATCCAAGGGCTTTGTGAAGATATCTGCTAGCTGGCCGTCAGTCTTCACATGGTCGATGATGATATTACCCTTGAGTACATGATCACAAAGAAAATGATGATGAATCTGTATGTTGATATTACCCTCTCATTACCCTTGTTCTCTGAGTGTTGTACTGTGTTGTTGGAGATCTTGGTTGCACTCTCATTGTCGTAGTAGAGGGGCACATTCTTCATGTTGATTGCACTCTCTGAGGGTTTGCTTCATCCATAGCAATTGAGCACAGCAAGATCCACCAGCAATGTATTTAGCTTCAACAGTGGAGAGCGATACACATTTCTGCTTCTTTGAGGACCACCAGACTAAGGTTCTTCCGAGGAAATGATATGTGCGTGATGTTGACTTGCAATCCACACGGTCACCAGCATAATCAGAATCAGAATATCCAACGAGGTGAAGATTTGAGCCCTTGGGGTACCATAATCCTAGTGTTGGTGTGTGAGCTAGATATCGAAGAATATGTTTCACGGCCTTATGGTGTGATTCCTTCGGTTTTTCTTGGAAACGTGCACACATGCAAACACTAAGCATAATATCTCGCTGAGATGCACATAGGTACAATAAAGAGCCAATCATAGAACGATATACCTGCTGATCAAAATCTATACCATTTTTGTCAGTGCAGAGGTGGCCATTGGTAGGCATAGAAATCTTGACACCTTTGAATTCATGCATGACAAATTTCCTCAGAACATCAGTGAGGTATTTCTCTTGAGATATGAAGATGCCATTGCGTTGTTGACGAATTTTCAGACCTAAGAAGAATTTTAGCTCCCCCATCATGGACATTTGATATTCTTCACCAATCATATAGGCAAATTCGTCACTGTAATGTTTGTCAGTACAAGAAAAAATAATGTTGTTGACATATATTTGGCACACGAATAGTTCATTGTCATAAGATTTTGTGAAAAAAGTAGGATCAAGTGAACCGGTTTTGAAGCTCTTTTATGAGGAATTCCTTCAATGTATCATACCACGCCCGAAGGGCTTGCTTGAGGCCATAGAGTGCCTTTTTGAATTTGAAGACTTTGTCAGGGTGCTTCGGGTCTTCAAAACCTGGGGGTTGAGCAACATATACTTCTCCCTCAAGCTTATCATTGAGGAATGCACTTTTCACATCCATGTGACATAGACTAATATTGTGATGGTTAGCATAAGCAAGTAATATTCAAATAGCTTCAAGTCTAGCAACAGGTGCAAAAGTTTCATCGAAGTCAATTCCTTCAACCTGTGTGTAGCCTTGGGCTACAGGCCGTGCCTAGTTCCTCACAACCTAACCATCCTCATCTTGCTTGTTTCGGTAGATCCACTTGGTGCCAATGATATTGTGCTTCTAAGGATCTGGTATTTTGACGAGTTCCCATACGTCATTTAGTTTGAACTGAAGAAGTTCATCTTGCATGGATTGAATCCACTCTGGTTCCATGAAGGCTTTAGCAACTTTTGAGGGTTCTCTGATAGACACAAAAGAGGAATGCCCACAAAAGTTAACTAAATGTGCAGCTTTTGAGCTAGTGAGAGTACCTGGCGCATTGATGTCATCAAGGATTTTCTCAAGTTCTACTTCATTTGCAATCCTTGGATGAGCTGGTTGAAGACTTTGTTTGGGCTGAGGAATTTTATCTATAGCATTTTCCTCACGTGCACCAGCTTGAATTTCATCAGTGTTGGGGACGACTTATTCAAAAAGGGGTTGTTCCTCAGTAGGAATGATATCTTCAGTAGCCTTATGCTTAATAGCTTCCTCAGGAGTCAATTTATGTTGCACAAGAGGCAGTTGCTCTCGTTGCGAGTTGTTAGTATCATCAAACAACACATCTACAGTTTCAACAACCTTGTTGTGATAGGTGTTGAAGACTCTGTAGGTGTGCGAGTCCTTTTCGTAACCATGCATAAAACCCTCATGTGCTTTAGGTGCAAACTTTCAGCTATGGTGAGGATCTCTAATCCAGCATCTTGCACCGAAGACTTTAAAATAACTTACATTGTGTTTCTTTTTAGTGAGGCATTCATATGAGGTTTTCTTGAGGAATTTGTGAAGATATACCCTGTTGATGATGTGGCAAGCAGTGTTGATTGCTTCAGGCAAAAACCGACGAGGTGTCTAATATTCTTCAATCATAGTGTGTGCCATTTCAACGAGAGTCATGTTCTTGCGTTCAACGACGCCATTCTATTGAGAAGTATAAGGGGCAGATAATTCGTGAGTAATACCAAGTTCATCAAGATAATCATCAAGACCAGTATTTTTGAATTCTGTCCCATTATCACTCTTGATGTGTTTGATCTTGACGTCGAAGTTCGTCGAGGACCTTGAGGAAAATCGTTTGAAGACTTCCTGCACTTCAGTTTTGTACAAAATAATGTGTACCCAAGTATAGCGAGAATAGTCATCAACGATGACAAAGCCATATAAGGATGATGCATTGGTTAGAGTAGCATAATTAGTAGGTCCAAACAGATCCATGTGATGTAACTCAAACAGACGAGTAGTTGTCATGATAATCTTTGAGGAGTGTTTGTATCTGGTTATTTTTTCAGACTCACAAGCACCGCAGAGATGGTCCTTGAGGAATTTGACGGATTCTACGATGATGACATGCTTCCTCTTTGCTAGTGTGTGCAAATTCCTGATGCCTGCATGACCAAGTCGTCGATCCCATAACAAGCCTTCTGAGGTTTTTGCTACTAAACATGTGGCTGGTTGAGGACCTATGGAAAATCAACAATATTCAAGTCTCCTCTCCTAAAGCCTTCGAAGAATTTGGATTTGTCAGATTCCATGATGACTACACATCTATATTTTCCAAAGATGACAATCATATCAAGATCACAAAGAATTGAGACTGACATGAGGTTAAACCCAAGGGACTCAACAAACATGAATTTGTCCATGTGTTGGTCCTTGGAGATAGCCACTTTACCAAGTCCCAATAACTTGCTTTTACCTTCATGAGCGTAAGTGATTTGCTTCAGTGGTGATGGAGTGAGTGGCATATTCATTAATAAAATTTTGTCACCAGTGAAGTGATTTGTGCAACCACTGTCAAGAACCCACTCTGTATTCTTGGGTTTGTCATCCTGCAAACGAATTAGTACAGCTTACCATCTCATATGCTTCAGATTTGAAGAATATGATATCAATTTCATCACATAAGAATTTCATCACAAACAGTATATTTGAGGACGTGTGAAATGTTAGTTCATTTCATCATGTTTTAGCTTGCGTCCAATAAAGCAATTTCCTCAAGTCTCGAGCAACTTCTTCACATGATGACTTTAATGTAGAAACCTGACATGCAGAAGTGATTGCTTTGTTTTCTTCACCACCCACATCTGAAGGGGTGGCAAAGAGTTTTTCATCCTGCGAGCACCATATGAGAATGGAGGCATTGAATCTAATGCACTTCTTTTCACATTAGGGGGGTTAGAGTAATCAAATGAATAGGTAGAGAAATTCTTTGAGGTCATATGAACATAATGATTTGAGGAATAATGCTCATGTTCACGTCCCTTGTAGTTTCCCTGCATATCAGAAGCATTAGTGCGATTACGACCATAATTTTGCCCATTTGAGGAATCTGATCCTCATGAAGACTTTTGTCCACCTAAGGAAGTTGATCTGGGGTTCTGGTTCTTCACTGCTGGTGTCATGAGGACATTCACCTGGAGATTTTCCAAGCAACTTTTGGGGACCTAGATTTTCCTCACGGGAGGTCCATTCCTGCAGTTAGTTCCAACATATCGAGCAAATACTTCACCAGATTGACTTTTGTACAGTTTATAGTTGGAGCCAAAAGACTCATTAGAGGAATAGGACATTTCACATGCAAAGCCTATTAGAGTAGATGGATCAATGGGAGGGCCTTTAGCAGCATCCCATGAGGTTTTTGGGTACTGCTCAGGTTTCCAGTATGATCCATCAACATTCAATTTCCTCACGAAGGCAATGCATTCTTTCCTCAGGATCCTGTTCAGAATCTGCTTTTTGATCACATCGCAAAGGTTTTGATGCCCTTTGAGACTTTTGTATATGCCTGTCACATACAATTCCATCAATCTTGCATTACCGTCAGTAACATTTATGGTTTCCTCAAGTGAAGAATCATCATACCATAAGAACAATTGAAGAATTTCTAGCGATAGAAGCATTTGATGATTCTGGTAAAGAATTAGCAGTTTCACGCTTGATGCATTTCAGAAATGGTGGAATGAATTCAACCTGAGCGGTACTGATCTGTTGAGCAAGGAATGAATTATTTTCAATTCGAAAATCATCATGAGACATTCTTAACTTCTCAAGATCAAGCTTCCTTCAAATAAATTCATAGGAAAGTTTCTTATGATCATCCAACAGTGTGCTGTAATAATCTTTAAGACTATCAAATCTAGACTAAAGACTTCTAGCATCTTCAGTGAGGACCTGAGTACGATTCATTTCATCGTTCAACAGATCATCGCTTTTGTCTAGTAGTTTCTAAAGCTTTTAAATGGCACTTTCTTGCTTAGTGGCAATGTTGGAAAGTTTATAGTAACTGGGTTTTTGATAATCATCACGTTCACACTCACTAGAATCAGAGGATGAAGTGTGGTTTGGTACCTTTGAACCTTTTGCTCTGAAGCAATAGGTTGGAGCGAAGTCATCAGCATATTCATCAGTGTAAATGGCATTGTCATTTTCTTCAAGGTTGAAGATTGACTTGCTGATGAATGTGGTAGCTAGTGCAAGACTTGCCACACTAGACTCTCACTCCACTTCAGAACGTTCCTCTTCATCACATTCCTCGGATTCTTCTTCAGAATCCATTTCCTTGCCAATGAGTGCCCGAGCCTTTCTGAAACTGGTCTTCTTGTGCGATGAGGACTTTGAAGATGAGGATTTTGAAGATTTCTTCTTTTTCTTCGAGTCATCAGAACATTCATCCTTGTATTTGTTCTTCCTTGATTCTTTCACCCAGCGAGGACAATCAACAATATAGTGACCAAATTTCGTGCATTTGTGGCAGGTTCTTTTCTTGTAGTCCTCAAATGAAGATTCAGATTTGCTCATATCTTTTCTTGAAGATTTTCTGAACTGGCCACGTTTTGTGAACTTCTGGAATTTCCTCGCGAGCATAGTAAGTTCCTGTGCTAGTTCTTCAGGGTCACCAAGACTAGAATCAGATTATTTTTCTTCAGATGAGGAAATAGCCGTAGCCTTCAGTGCACAAGATCTTGAGTAGCTTGGTCCATACATATCTCTCTTTTCTTCTTGTTGTAATTCATGAGTATTGAGTCTCTCAAGTATATCAGCAGGATCAAGGATCTTGTAGTCTCTTTGTTCTTGTATCATCAGAATCAGTGTGTCAAACGAAGGATCAAGAGATCATAGTAGTTTCTTCACAACTTCATGGTCAGTGATGTCTCTAGATCCCAGTGCTTGGAGTTCATTTGACATCTCAGTGAGGAGATCAAAGGTATCTTGGAAGCTTTCATTGTCAAGCCTCTTGAAGCAATTGAAGAGATTGCGAAGAACATCGACATGAGAGTCACGCTGTGTTGAGACTCCCTCGTTGACATTGGCCAACCTATCTTGGATAAGCTTTGTTGTGCCCAAAGCACTAACTCTGCCATACTGATCTTTCCGCAGGTGGCCACAGATGATATTCTTCGCTTGCGAGTCAAGTTCGTCGAACTTGTTCACATCAGCAGCACAGATAGTAGCAGTGATGGAGGGAATACCATTTTCCACAATGTACGAGGGATCATTGTCAATTGCTTGAAGATCCATTTGCATCTTGGTCTTCAAGTAGGGGAAGTCCTTTCCTTCGAAGGTAGGACATCCTGCATTAACCTTGATCATACCTGCGGTCGACATAACTAAAACTCCACGCGATTAAACCAAAATCACACAGAACAAGGGAGTACCTTTCTCTGATAATAATTGAAAGTGCGTTATATGGAATAGAGGGGGGTGAATAGGCGATTTTTACAATTACATCACTGAGAACATTCCTAGTGAGGAAAGTCCTCAGTCATGAACTGAGTGAAGCGGAAATAGAACTAGATTAGGAGCGCAAAAATTTCTATACCAAAGTACTCAACGAGATTTCAGAGATTCGGTTTGCACAGGTCACAAGTATAGGATAAGCAGGTGAAGATTAACTTAGGTGAAGAATTCACGGTTGAGGAAATTCAGAGAAAGTCTTCAGTCAAATTCTTCAAACAGTACACATGAAAGTCTTCAACATACAATTGAGGAAATGAGAGAGTTTGAAGAAATAGAACCAGTAGCTTGATGAAGACAGTTGTTGATGACCCAGTTCCAACTGCTGTGATAGTTGTACATCTGGTTTGGAGCGGCTTGGTATTGAAACCAAAGGACACACAGTCCCGGGACACACAGTCCCTACGCATTCTCCTTGAGATAAGGACACACAGTCCTTGAACCAGACTCGTGGTAAGTCATGTCGGGATTTCCAAACCGTCACAAACTCGGTCACCCGACGGTCCACAATTGACTGCTGGATGCTCTAGACCATGACTCCTAACCGTGTGGAGGATACACAATCCACAAAGGTAACAAGCATTGGTTCCACACATGAATAAATTCTTCAGTGATGCTCAATCACTTGGGTTTTGGTTTGGGTTTGGGTGTTTTGGGGTATTTCCTCACTCGGTGATTTTCACCTAAAGGCTCTGAGGAATTTGGGTTGCTCTAAATGACTAGTGTCAATTTCTCATGGAGCAGCCAACCAGCTAGTGGTTGTGGGGGCGGATATTTATAGCATGGGAGCACCCCGACATTATTTGACATAAATCCCCTTTAATAGTATGACCGTTGGGTGGATAAGAGCTGTGACAAGTGGCGCGTGGCGCGGCAACGGTCGGAACTTTCAACTGTGAAAGTCCTCATGTCTCTCCTATTCCTCAGTTTGAGTCTTTGGTGGATGTAGGTTTGGGTTGAGCATCATGAGGAAATTCTTTCCATAGTTTTACCTCGACCCCCTTTAACAGTACGGTGTTGCTATGACTCTAGTAAGAAAAAATGAAACTGAAAGAGTAAATATTCAAGCTTTAAAGTCTTCAGAGTGTTTTCTTTGGGACACAGCGAATTCCTCATCTTCAATATCTTCATGAGGAATATCAATTTCTTCGCGATCGAGGTCTTCAAGGAATGACCAAAGTCTTCATCCGAAGACATACATTTGAGGGGTCGATTTCCATCGAATAACTCAAACTCCTCAGCAACTTATAGAGCATGCGTACACTTACGAACATATCAGTCTCTTAACCTATAAGTCTTCAAAGCACC
The DNA here is from genome assembly GCF_904849725.1 of Hordeum vulgare subsp. vulgare. Taxonomy (NCBI): domain Eukaryota; kingdom Viridiplantae; phylum Streptophyta; class Magnoliopsida; order Poales; family Poaceae; genus Hordeum; species Hordeum vulgare. The sequence continues at coordinate 240,788,790 of NC_058518.1, read as the reverse complement.
AAAATCACTAAGGGCCACTAGATGCACTTACAACACCTAACCAATATAGGAGGCACCACCCTCCAAAAGGTAATAGATGTGGTAGATCAATGAACTCTTTCCTCTTGTGCTTCTAAAGATAGTCTCCTCAACACAAAATCACCCTCTCATAGAATATGCATGTGCCGGAGAGATTGATTTGGTGGAAAGCATTTTTTTGACAAGCTACTGTAGGGAAACACCCCACAACTTTTCTTTTATTCCATAAACAGATTATATGTACATGAGAGGGGGTTGGGATGTACAAGTTAGGAGGGGTGTGAGAAGTGTACAAACCTCAAGGAGGTAAGAAAGATATCCACTTAAGTAGATCATCCCTAAAACTAGCCTTAATCCTGTGCGCTAAAAGGGATATATCATGAAGGAAACCAGATTTCCATTTACTGAAGCGTGGTCTCTCATGGTTGAAGATCTTGGCATTTTTAACTGTCCAAGTATTCCAACAGGTCCTAAACACAACTTCAGTGAAAAAAGGATGATGAAACTCCCTTTTGGCTGCCAGTGAAGTGGTCCACATAGAGTTACCCTGCCATGAGATCTGGAGATAAGTCCAAACCCTGCTGCTAAAGAGGTAGTTAAAGAAGAGGTGATCTCTATCCTCTTTGATTCTAGCATGACAAAGAATATAAAGATGTGACTCAGACACCTTCCAGTGCCTTCTTGCCAGCATGTCCTATGTGTTGAGCCTGTCCATGATGAGCATCCAGGCAAACATCTTGATTTTCATTGTGCAACAACTTTTCCATGTCCATCCAAGAAGTGGGTTGGGAATAATGGGCAGGTGCACATGAATATAATATTTTTTGGCAGTATAAGATTTACCATCACTATTCCACAGCCAGATATCTTTGCAGGTTGGATCATTATCAAGCTTCTCGATTAAAGAGGTGACTGAATCCAACTCTTGATGAGCCCTGTCAGATAGAGGTAGATGGAACATATTGATCAAAGTACCAGCTTGGTGAGCCTTGAACACTTCCTCAAAAGTGTAGAAAGTGTCAATGACAAAGGAGAACAATCTTTGGAACCGAATAGCTAGAGGTAGAGTAGAGTCTCGTACTTCCCAGGAGCCAGACCAAAAGAGAAAAGTGTCTCCCCTGTTGGGTTGTACATATGTGACAGCTCTGTAGTTATCCAGTTTTTTGCAGATATCCTTCCACCAAAAGGAGCCACAGAGGGTGGTACTCTGAGGAACTGTCGTATGATAATATGTGTTGCAGATTAAGTGCACCCATGGTATATCAACCTTGTTCAAGAATTTGTCTGCATGTTTAAGCAACAGGGCTTCATTCTGGACAGACATATTCATAATGCCCAAACCCCCTTCATCTTTGGTATGCATACTAAGTTCCAAGTAGCAAGCGAAGGGGCATGGTCTTGTCCTTTTTTCCTCCACAAACACTGTCTCTATATCCTTTCCAACTGTTTAAGAATCCCTGGTGGTAGATACAAACTGCAGGGGGGAAATATGGGAACAGAGGACAAGGTAGAATTTAGGTATTGCAATCTCCCTCCCTGAGCCAAGAAATAGGAGCTAGCAGAAAGTCTCCTTTCCATATTGTCAACCAAGGTCATTAGATCAATAATTCTTGGTTTTGTTGTCCCCACAGGCAAACCAAGATAGGTGAAAGGTAAAGATCCAACCTTACAACCAATAGAGTCAGCAAGTGTTTGAAGTTGTCCCTGATCAATGTTAATGGGCAGCAAAGCAGACTTGTGATAATTTATTTGAAGACCTGTGGATTGGGAAAAAAGCAGGAGCATCTTTTTGAACTCTAGTAGCTGAGACTCAACAGCAGGCAAAATGATGAGGGTGTCATGTGCATATTGAACAATTGGAAAATCTTTGTCATGACAGGGTATTGGCAGCTGAATGAGGCCATCATGCAACAACTGATTGACCAATGTTTGGAGAAAATCATCAGCAATGGCAAAAAGTAGAGGGGACATGGGATCTCCCTCCCTGATCCCTTTTTTGCACATATTTTTTTTACCAGGGACTCCATTAAGAAGAACAGAGGAGGAACCAGAACTGAGCAGCTGCTTTGTCCATAAAATCCACTTAGAATTGAAACCTTTGTACTTGAGGATCTGAAATATGAACTCATGTTCCAGAGAGTCAAAAGCCTTTTCAAAATCAAGCTTGAGGATGACAATTGGTTGTTTGGATTGATGACATTGATGCAAATATTCCAGGGTCCATCCAACACAATCTTGTATGGTTCTGGACTTGATGAAACCATAATAATTTTGATGGATACATTTCATGATATGCAACTGCAGTCTGTTGGCAATCATCTTGGAGAGGAATTTAAGACCCATCCCAGTCAGGGAGATAGGCCTGAAATCACCAACTTGTTCAGGGGATCTTTTTTTTGGGTATCAAAGTGATGTAGGAGGAGTTCGTATTTTGCAACTTGGCAATCCCTGCATGAAAGTCAGCTGCAAGCTGATAGAAATCAGAACTAATGATATGCCAGCATTTCTTGAAAAAAGACCATTGAAACCATCTGGAACAGGCCCCTTATCAATGGGCATTTCTTTGACAGTCCTATCCATTTCTTCATGGGTGAAGGGCAGTGTCAAAACATCAAGCACGTCCACTCTTGGAATGAGAGATTGGAGATCAAATGCCAAGTTGATTCCTTGAGAAGACCCCATTCTGTTTTTGAAGGAAGACCAAAAGCATCCAGCAATCTGCTCATGATCAGTGATAATAGAGCCATCTTCCAACCTAAGAGATGATATGGAGTTTCTTCTGTATCTTTCAGTAGCCATGGCATGACTTTTTTTAGTGTTTTCCTCTCCCACCTTAATGGACCTGATGGTAGCTCTATTTTTCCAATACAAGAATTGCAAATGCAGCAGATGATCTAGATGTAGTTTAACAATCAGCCTAAAATTAGCTTCAGGTCTAAAAAGGGTTTGAGCTCCTCAAGGTCGTCCAGACAGAACACCACCTGATTGCACTTAGTAATAAGTGTTTCTAGTTTGGAAAGACCAGTTTGCCATCTCTTCAGGGCCTGCCTCAGTTGTTTAAACTTATCCATGATGATGGCAGAGATGTGGCCTTTCCTAGAAGGGGTCTGCCAAGACTGATGTACACATTCCAGAAAACCATCCATCTCCACCCAATAATTTTCAAACCTGAAAAGGTTACATTTAGGTATGAGGTGTTGACTGTCACCACATAGGGAACATGATCAGATGCAGACTTTGCTAAAGGCAGGACTTGAGTCATGGGATAGGATGATATCTAGTTAGCAGAAGTGAAGAACCAATCCAGTTGCTCCAGGAGGGGTGAGTCTTGCATCTTGGACCAAGTGAAAGACCTACCTTTGAGGGTCAATTCTAGAAGGCCTAGGTGGCCGATGATCTCATTAAAAATGAGCATGTCATTCACATCAGCACCCGGGAGATTTCTATTGGAAGGGGATCAAATGAAATTGAAATCTCCAAGCACCATCCAATCAGCATTCGCATTAATATTAAGATTATATAGCCAACTGACAAGTTGGTATCGAGCTTCTCCTTGACAAGGGCCATATACATTAACTAGAGTCCAGGCCTCCGATGTGTGATTGGAGATGAATGACACAATTAAGCCAAAATTCTGCATTTCAACCAGAGTGCCAGTTAAAACTGATGAGCTCCAAAGGGTGATCAAACCACCAGAGGCGCCACGCGAGGGGATGTAAGCAAATTGATCAAATCTTTTGGGGAAAAACCTCCTAACAAGCTGAAAGTCAATATGTTGCATTTTGGTTTCTTGAAGACAAACAACCGTAGCCATGCTTTCATCAATTTTGTTTCTAACCGCTCTTTGTCGTGAATCAGAGTTTAAACCACGCACATTCCAACAAATAACACACCAGCTTCTCGTAGATCGACTATCCATAGCAAGTATGTAGAGAAGTAAAAGCGGAATTACATAATAACCCACTCATCCAAAGTTCTGACGACCGAGAAACACAGCTAGGGGTAGCAAAATAAACCGGACAGTAATAAGAACATAGATACATGAGACGTAGTTCAATCATCAGTAGGTGCAGGCTTAGGAACATCAGGATCCTCCATAAGATGATCCTGTGACAGCTTCTCCGGTCCAATGCCAAGGCTTTGGCCCACCGCTTGAATAACCCGTAGAGGAGTTGCAGGTGGGAGAGCCTCCGCATGAGATGAAGATGGCGCTGCTTGAACCTCGGGGGTGTCTAGGGGTTTTGCTTGTGGCTTACCCTTCTTCGGCACATGCATCGGAAGCTCCTGCAGCACCGACTTGAAACCATCCCTCTTGATTGACCCCCTTGTACAGCAACATACCGAGGAGTCCACAATGGGCGTGGCCTTCTTGCATGGCCCCCGCTTCAGGGCAGCCGGAGTCTCAAAGGAGAATAGTTCACCTGATGGAGCAGAGATGCTGTCAGATGAAGTTGTTACCTTAGGGGCAGGAACAGGGTTGTTGTCGAGGTAGACGATGTGAGGTTCAGTGCTCTCTTCATCAAAAGCCAATGACCAGGAGCACGTGGGAAGCACAATTGGCATGGCTGCAGGCATGGTGAGGTGACTAGGAACATGCTTGGAGGTGAAAACCCCCATTAGCGCTTGAAAGGAGTGTGTCCAAGACACAACCGGCGGTAGCGGAGGACCATAGGCCACCCGAACTGCTCCGATCAAGAGCTGATCAGATTGCAACAGGGGCTGCTGGTATGGAACAGTCGCCACAGGATTGAAATCCTCAGCTTCGTCCTCAGCAGCATCCTCCTCCTGAGGTGCCAAGTCTTCAGCAGCCTCCTCCACATCAGCATTGCCCACATTAGGAGCGGCGGGAGCATCCACAACATCATCATCAGCCGCCTCCTCTCCCGCCGCATCATCTTCTGCAGCAGCATTAGCAGTAGCCAGTAGAGGATCAACCACCACAATCTCCTGAACAGAGTCAGAAGAAGTTGGTTGATCAACAACCATAGACTCCTGGTCTTGATCTGGAGCGGCAGGTTCCTCCACAAGAGCTTCAGGGTGCCAACCCCAACCACCATCATTGTGTTGCGCCGGCGGCTCACGCATTGGGGTGGTGGTGTGCTATCCCACAGACAACAGTGCCAAAAATTGACACGTTGACAGAGGCTGGGCTTGCATTGGTTTTTCCCTTGAAGAGGAAAGGGTGATGCAGCACAGGAGCAGTAAGTATTTCCCTCAGTTTGAGAACCAAGGTATCGATCCAGAAGGAGGGTCTCGTCAAGTCCAGAGTACCTGCGCAAAGACAAACAAGCTTGCACCCAACGCTTCAAAGGGGTTGTTAATCCCTTCAAGATTGTTTGCAAACTGAGATCTGAAGGCAGAAAGTGCAACGAAGTAAAAAGTGTAAGGCTGAAAAAATGGTGTGGAGTAGACCCTGGGGGCCATAGTGTTCACTAGAGGCTTCTCTCAAAATAGCAAGTGTTACGGTCGGTGAACAAATTACTGCCGAGAAATTGATAGAACCGCGCAAACTCGTGACGATATCTAAGGCAATGATCATACATATAGGTATCACGTCCGAGACAAGTAGACAGATACTTTCTGCATCTACTACTATTACTCCACACATCGACCGCTATCCAGCATGCATCTAGTGTATTGAGTTCATGACGAATAGAGTAACGCTTTAAGCAAGATGACATGATGTAAAGGGATAATCTCAAACCAATGATGAGAACCCCATCTTTTAACCCTTGATGTCAACAACATGATGTGTGCCTCGCTACCCCTTCTGTCACTCGGTGAGGTCATCGCACGGTATGAACCCAAAACCAAGCACTTCTCCCATTGCAACAATCATATATCTATTTGGCCAGACAAAACCCACAACTCAAAGAGAATTATTAGGATATGAAATCATGCATAAGAGAGATCAGAAGAAACTCAAATAAGATTCATAGATAATCTGATCATAAATCCACAATTCATCGGATCTCGACAAACACACCGCAAAATAAGATTACATCGGATAGATCTCCATGAAGATCATGGAGAAATTTGTATTGAAGATCCAAGAGAGAGAAGAAGCCATCTAGTTACTAGCTATGGACCCGTAGGTCTATGGTGAACTACTCACGCATCATCGGAGAGGTCATGGTGTTGATGGAGAAGCCCTCCGTGTCCGAATCCCCCCTCCGGCAGGGCACCAGAACGTGCCCCAGATGGGATCTTGCGGAGAGAGAAGCTTGCGGCGGCGGAAAAGTGATTGCGATGATCTCCTAATTTTTTCGGGAATTTATGGGAATATATAGGCGAAAGACCTAGGGCAAAGGGCGCCGAGGGGGCCCACAAGCCTGGATGGCGTGGCCTTCCCCTAGCCGCGGGGTGGGGGCTTGTGGGGCCCCTGAGGCTCCCCTGCCTTGGCTCCCAAGCTTCCCGATCTTCTTCCGTTCCAGAAAAAATCTTTTCGGTGATTTTCTTCCGTTTGGACTCCATTTCAAAATCTCCTCTGAAAGGGGTCAAAAACTGGCACTTGGCACTGAGTTAATAAGTTAGTCCCAAAATATATATAAAAGGCATGCAAAACATCCAAAGTTTGACCAGATAATAGCACGAAACCATCAAAAATTATAGATACGTTGGAGACGTATCAAGCATCCCCAAGCTTAACTCCTGCTCGCCTTCGAGTAGGGAAATGATAAAGAATGAATTTTTGATGTGGAATGCTACCTAGCATAGTTGTCCTTTGCAACTTCTTTCACGTGACATGAATGTTCAGATCCGTAAGATTCAAAACAATAGTTTGCTATTGACATGAAAACAGTAATACTTCAAGCAAACTAGCAAAGTAATCATGAACTTTCAAAATAACGAGGCGAAAGAAAGTTATCCCTACAAAATCATATAGTCTGGCTATGCTCCATCATCCTCACACAACTAATGTAAATCATGCACAACCCCGGAATTGGCCAAGTAATTGTTTTCGCACTCTTACATTCTCAAAAAAATTATAACTATCACGCAATACATGAGCGCGAGCCATGGATATAGCACTATAGGTGGAATAGAGTGTGGTGGTGGTTGTGAGACAAAAAGGAGGAGATGGTCACACTGACTTGGTGTATCAATAGGCTATGGAGATGCCCATTAATATATATCAATGTGAATGAGTAGGTATTCCATACAAAGGATGCACTAGAGCTATAAGTATGTGAAAGCTCAAAAGGAAAACTAGTGGGTGTGCATCCAACTTGCTTGCTCACGAAGACCTAGGGCAATTTTGAGGAAGCCCATCATTAGAATATACAAGCCAAGTTATAAAATGAAGATTCCCACTAGCATATGGTAGTGATAAAGCAAGAAGCTCTCAATCATGAAGAACATGGTGCTAACATGAAGCACAAGTGTGGAAAAAGATAGTAGCATTGTCCCTTCTCTCTTTTCTTTTTTTCATTTGGGCTCTTAGGCCTCTTTTTTTCTTTTTTTTTCGTTTCTCTTTTTTTTTGTTTTTGGGCTCTTTAGACTCTTTTTTTTCCTCACATGGGACAATGCTCTAATAATGATGATCATCACACTTTTATTTACTCACAGCTCAAAGATCACAATGATGATGACTCCATAGGAAATGCCTCCGGCAGTGTACCGGGATGTGCAATGATCTAGCATGGCGTATGACGTCGAAACATCTCGCTAGCTATCTTACGATCATGCAATGGCAATATGAGAGTGACGGCACAAGTCATGAGACGGAACGGTGGGAGTTGCATGGCAATATATCTCAGAATGGCTATGAAAATGCCATAGTGGGTAGATATGGTGGCTGTTTTGAGGAAGGAATTTGGTGGGTTTGTGCACCGGCGAGAATTGTGCGGCACTAGAGAGGCTAGCAATGGTGGAAGGTGAAAGAGCATCTATACCATCGGCTCACATTAGTCATGAAGAACTCACATACTTATTGCAAAAGTTTTTATTAGTAATCGAAACAAAGTGCTAAACGGATACTCCGAGGGGAAGGGTTGGTAGGTGTTAACCATCGCGCGATCCCAACCTCAACACAAAGGATGACAATCAATAGATCAATTATCCTCCGACTTCCTAACATAGCGGTTCACCATACATGCATGCTACGGGAATCACTAACTTCAACACAAGTATTTCTAGATTCACAACACCCTACTAACATAACTCTTAATATTACCGAATCCACGTCTCAAAACTAATTGAGAGGAATCAAAACTTCTCTTTCTATTCAATGCACATGAAGATGGAGGTTTTTGCATCCTCTTTGGGTAAATAGCACATCTGGGACTACTTTCATAGCATAAGACAACTAGCAAATCACGCACCGCCGTGCTCTAAAGATATAAGTGAAGCATAAGAGCAAAAGTATCTAGCTCAAAAGATATAAGTGAAGCATTATGAGCATTCTAGCAAAATCACGATGAGTGCATGTCTATCTCTCTCAAAAAGGTGTGCACCAAGGATGATTGTGACACACCAAAAAGAAAAGACTCCTAAGATACAAGACGCTCCAAGCAATACACATAGCATGTGGTGAATAAAAATATAGCTCCAGGTAATGTTACCAATGGATTGAAGACGAAAGAGGGGATGCCTTCCCGGGGCATCCCCAAGCTTAGGCTTTTTGGTGTCGTTGAATTTGGCTTGGGATGCCTTGGGCATCCCCAAGCTTGAGCTCTTTCTACTCCTTATCTCTTTTTCCATGAGAACATCACCCAAAACTTGAAAACTTCACAACACAAAACTTCAACAGAAACTTGTGATAACATTAGTACAAGAAAACAAACAACCACTTCTTTTGGTACTGTAGAAAACTTGAATTCCATCTATATTGATGATGGGCTACTGTATTTTCACTTTTCCAAGGCTAGTACCCCCCGATACTAACCATAATTTCATCAAAACAAGCAACCAACTCAACAAAAACAGAATCTGTCAAAAAACAGACCAGTCTGTAGCAATCTGTATACTTCATATACTTCTGGTACCTAAATAATTATGACAAATTACGACTGCCTGGGAAAAAGGCATATCAACCAGCAGCAAACATAATCAACTCAAAAACTCTTTCTGAATAAAAATGAAAAATCATCTCGTGAGCGAAAAGTTTCTGTCTTTTTCCAGCAGGATCAAACAACCATTACCAAGACTAGTCCTAAAGGTTTTGCTTGGCTCAACACAAAAAGAAACACAAAAACACAATCACAAGAGAATTATTATAGTGTGGACGCAACAAAACAGAAAGAAAAAGAAATAAATTCATTGGGTTGCCTCCCAGCAAGCGCTATTGTTTAACGCCCTTAGCTAGGCATTGATAATTCAATGATGCTCACACAAAAGACAAGAATTGAAGCACAACGAGAGCATCAGAAAGCATGTGAAAATCACATGTAAGTCTAACATACTTGCTATGCATAGGCATTTTATAGGAAAACAGATTGTCAAGACAACCAATAGTTATCATATGCAAGGAAGAAGGAAGAGACAATAGCAATCTCCTCATAACGAGAGGTAAGTGGGTAACATGAAAGTTTCTACCACAATATTTTCCTCACATAGAGCAATTACATGTGGGATCATATTCGAATTCAACAATGTAACTATCACATAGGATATTCTTTTCATGATCCACATGCATGCAAAGTTGACGCTCTTTAAAAACAGTGGGATTATCATCAAATAAAGTCATGTCTACTCCAAACCCACTTTCAATAATATTGCAAATATAATATTCATCATGAGGCTTAAACAAATTTTCAAGATCATAAGAAAAATCATCGCCCCACTCATGATCATTGCAACAAGTAGTGGACATAGCAAACTAGCATCCCCAAGCTTAGGGTTTTGCATATTTTTAGCATGATTGTCACTAATAGAATTTATAGTGAAACCATTGCAATCATGCTTTTCATCCAAGGAGCCCTCGTGAATCACTTCATAAATTTCTTCCTCACAATTTTCAGATTCACGCATCTCAAGCAAAACTCCATAAAGATAGTCAAGTGCACTCAACTCACTAGCAATTGGATCAACATAATTGGATCTCTTAAAGAGATTAGCAAGGGGATGAGGATCCATATCACTAGATTTTCAGCAAGCGAAAATGCAAGCATATTGAAGGCACATGGCACAGAAGTGAACAGAAAGCCAGCGAGAGAAAAGGGCGAACAAAAAAGGCAAACGAAAAAAGGCAAATAGGGGAAGTGGGGGAGAGGAAAACGAGAGGCAACTGGCAAACAAAGTAAATGCAAGAGATGATTTTGCGACACCTACTTGCATGAGTCCTTGACTTGATCTTCCTCCCCAGCAACGGCGCCAGAAATTCTTCTGCTATCCCACAGACAGCAACACCAGAAATTGACACGTTGACAGAGGCTAGGCTTGCGTTGGTTTTTCCCTTGAAGAGGAAAGGGTGATGCAGCACAGGAGCAGTAAGTATTTCCCTCGTTTTGAGAACCAAGGTATCGATCCTGAAGGAGGGCCTCGTCAAGTCCAGTGTACCTGCGCAAACACAAACAAGCTTGCACCCAACACTTCAAAGGGGTGGTCAATCCCTTCAAGATTGTTTGCAAAGTGAGATCTGAAGGCGGAAAGTGCAACGAAGTAAAAAGTGTAAGGCTGAAAATATGGTATGGAGTAGACCCTGGAGGTCATAGTGTTTACTAGAGGCTTCTCTCAAAATAGCAAGTGTTACGGTGGGTGAACAAATTACTGTCGAGCAATTGATAGAACTGCGCAAAGTCATGACGATATCTAAGGCAATGATCATACATATAGGCATCACGTCCGAGAAAAGTAGACCAATACTTTCTGCATCTACTACTATTACTCCACACATCGACCGCTATGCAGCATGCATCTAGTGTATTGAGTTCATGACGAACACAGTAACGCCTTAAGCAAGATGACATGATGTAGAGGGATAATCTCAAACCAATGATGAAAACCCCATCTTTTTACCCTTGATGGAAACAACACGATGCGTGCCTCGCTACCCCTTCTATCACTGGGTGAGGTCACCGCACAGTATGAACCCAAAACCAAGCACTTCTCCCATTGCAAGAATCATAGATCTAGTTGGCCAGACAAAACCCACAACTCGAAGAGAATTACAATGATATGAAATCATGCATAAGAGAGATCAGAAGGAACTCAAATAAGATTCATAGATAATCTGATCATAAATCCACAATTCATCGGATCTCGACAAACACACCGCAAAAGAAGATTACATTAGATAGATCTCCATGACTATCATGGAGAACTTTGTATTGAAGATCCAAGAGAGAGAAGAAGCCATCTAGTTACTAGCTATGGACCCGTAGGTCTATGGTGAACTACTCACACATCATCGGAGATGTCATGGTGTTGATGGAGAAGCCATCCGTGTCCGAATCTCCCCTCCGACAGGGCACCAGAACGTGTTCCAGATGGGATCCTGAGGAGACAAAAGCTTGCGGCGGCGGAAAAGTGATTGCGATGATCTCCTGACTTTTTCTGGAATTCATGGGAATATATAGGCGAAAGACCTAGGGCGAAGGGCGTCGAGGGGGCCCACAAGCCTGGATGGCGCAGCCTCCCCCTGGCCGCGGGGTGGGGGCTTGTGGGGCCCCTGAGTCTCCCCCGCCTTGGCTCCCAAGATTCCCGATCTTCTTTCGTTCCAGAAAAAATCTTTTCAGGGATTTTCTTCCGTTTGGACTCCGTTTCAAAATCTCCTCTGAGAGGGGTCAAAAACATGGAAAAACGGGAACTGGCACTTGGCACTGAGTTAATAAGTTAGTCCCAAAAAATATATAAAAGGCATGCAAAACATCCAAAGTTTGACAAGATAATAGCATGAAACCATCAAAAATTATAGATACGTTGGAGACGTATCATGGTGGTGGTGGCACAGCATTCCAGCCCAGCGATGGGTATGGAGGAAGAGCGAATAACATGTTGTTCTGCTCCAACTGGCCCGACATTGGATGAGGATTGCATCAAGGGGCATAGGATCCTCATCATTTGGCATTTTATCAGCAAAACCTGCACCCAAGATGAACACAGGTGTAGACCAAGAAACCCTCGCCGCCCCAAGCAGCACATTCCGAAGAAGTGACACGGCGGGTCACCAGCATCTCATCTGGGAAGGATGCAAAGACGATGGAATAGACAAGATATGGATCATCACTGACCCAATGATGGAATTCCCCAAAAGTATTAACCGCGGCCCGGAGATCATTAGTATTGAGATAATCCAACGGAACGCCTAAAAACATTAGACAGCCCTGACGAAAACTAGCAGGCCCTCTAAAACCTACTCCCTCATTGTGCCGCATGCATCTGACAAAAGTATCGTCCCCCATAGCTTGGGGAACCATCCTAGCAGCAGCAAAGCTCTCTCCAGCATCCCTAAGCTCAAATAAACCTACCCCCTCAATCCATGGTTGAGCAGAGCGAACATGGAAGCGGAGGTTGTGGAGAAGATCGACAACCTCCTGGCGTACCTGAGCAACTTGATAAGCAGGGGGCAGGCATGACTTCGACGATGATGTATTGTTCATGTCTGCGGGCAATGGGGTTTGCCGACGTGATGAACGTCCGCGGGAGGCGGTCAGGGCCTCCGTCGATGATGTTGTGGCCTGGAGGCACAAACCTCTTGGGGTCGAGCTCAAAGGTGGCCATGTTGGGGAGAGTTTCAGGTGGAGGAGGCATCAATGGCGGTGGCTCTGATGGAGTCCTGGGAGGCGATGGGTGCGATAGGACAGGCAGGAACTGTTCGGCAGGCGGTGCGTCTTCCCCAAGAAGAACAGAGGTTCCCGAGAAATCGGCGACATGGGAGGTTGTGGGGCTCTTACGTTTCCAAGTAAGACAATTGTCACGCATAAAGGAAGCACAGTTAGATTTGGAATGCCCACATAGCCGTAGGAGGAGCATATCGGCGACGTGCAGTTGTGAGCTAGGTGCCCACATTCAGAGCAGATCATACAAGAAAATATCTCCTGAACCATGCCGTTGATGAGTTCATCAAACTGTTGGTGGGCTTCCTACGAGGAAGGAATTTCTGGACCCATCCAAGGAGTGCTTACCGATGTCCCATTAGGTTTAGCAGAAACAGGCACGGAGGTAAAATTATCCATCTCAGAGAAATCCAAAGATTTTCAAATCCCGCTAGGGGTGAGGGGGTCACCCGATCAGCGCAATGGGAGGGAGAAATCCCATCAATCACAGGGACAATTATTTCCTTGCCGTACAATACGGGAGATGACGTCGGATGACAAACTGTGCCAAAAGTAATATGAGGTGTCGTCGTCGTCCACCGGAGTTCAGCCGACGGTGTTGCACTGATGATGACACGCTCCTGCATTGGAACAGAATAACCAGCAGTTTGCAAAGTCAACAGTTCATCCTGCGTGACTGGACATCGATAACCCTTGCAAACCTCATACTATTGGAGGGTTGCAAAAGAGAGCTTCTTACGTGTAGATGATCCAAATTTTAAACATGATTTTCCTGGCCTGGAATGCATTTCCATCAGACCTAGTGCAGCTCGTCGCTTAGAGGGGCTGACCAAAACCCATTCAGCATCACATTGTTTCTTCCATAGAGAAAATTCCCGGTTCCAATTCAGGCCACCATTACCCCATAAATGAAAGAAACATTTAAAACTGGATCACTTGTAAGAACGTAAATCCAAGATATGAAAACCAACTTGTTTGCAAGAAACCAGGAAGGAGAAAACCGAGTCAGAGATCTTCATCACCATAAGATCAATGGTGGAACCCCAATGGCAGACTCCAACGCCGCAGCTACGGAATCCTCAGTGAGGCGAAAAGTATGACGACCAAAACATACCACCATGATAAAAGGTCGACGACGATGCATCAGGTGTACAGAGAAGCCATAGGAGTAGAAAACTTTATCCACAAAAGTTGCACCGGGGGAGAAATCCAGATCCAACGTGGAACCACCCATGCAAGCCATGAAAAAGGACGTACGTGATCATGGCGGTGCACTGGATATGATGCACAGAGTGATGGAGGAGCGTGCCGGCTAGAAATCTAGATCGCCATGGAGTCGTCCTTGCGGGAGGTGGGAGGTGGGAGTCGCCATCGATCCGGTCGGTGGAAAGCGGTTTGGGGAGGCTAGAGACCAAGTTTCAAATGGTTGGATTAGAATATCTTGGTCTCAACACATGAGTAGGTGGTTCTCTCTCAGAAAATGAATCTGGCAATGAAGTGTGTGTTCTGAGTTCTTCTCGCTGGAGTGAGAGGTGCGTGAAAGGATATATATAGGCTGCGCAAAAAATCCAACTGTTACATCATCTTTATTGATGTAAGCTGCTGAGACGTTGTATCATCCATGCACCTCGTGCATCCGCAGTATCCGCGGCCCACCTGGCCTGAGGTGTACCCGTAACCAAGATAATCTTGCACCACCGTTATCAATGCAGCTCTCATATAGAAATAATCTCTTGTGCTGGTGTCCCATGTCTTGACCAGCGATTTCCATAACATGTCTAGCTCCTCCTTCAGAATCCCCATATACAGGTTAATATTATTTTGCGGTTGTTTCGGCCCATGAATCAGCATGCTCATGTGTAATTATTGTGTCTTCATGCACTTCCATGGGGGGAGGTTGTACATCCATACAAAGATGGGCCATGTGTTGTGGTTAGTGCTCAGGTTTCCAAATGGATTCATGCCATCGGTACACGCACAAAGCATGATGTTCCTTGCATCTTCTCTGAAAAATCCTTATTCGGCGTTGAATGCTCTCCGCTGGCTAGCATCTGCGAGGTGTCTCAGCATCGGATCATCTCCATCATCGGGCTACTTCCTCTCCACACGAGCTTTGCATCCTTAGGATCTACGAAATACTGCTGCAGACAGGGAGTGATCGGAAAGTACCATACAACTTTTTGAGGAGCTTTCTTTCCTGCCTTCTTATATCGAGAAGCATTACACACCGGACACCTAGTTTTTTCCGCGTGCTCCCCTCATAAAACTTGCAATCGTTGATGCATGCGTGTATCTAATGTGCGGCAGATCAAGAGGGCAAACGATTTTCTTGGCCTCATCGACACTAGTAGGACACATGTTCCCCTCAGGAAGAACATTACAATGTAGATACTTCAAATGCTCATTGAGGCTTTTGTTTGTCCATTTGTTTTCGGCCTTCGTCTTTAGAAGTTTGAGCGTGAAACTCAAGCGGGTAACCTCGGGATCACAACCATCATATTATGGACTCTTCGAGTCTTCTTCAAGTTGCACCAGCTTGGCCTCCTCTCTAGAAGCAACTCTGTTGCTAGTCGTACTCTTAGAAAGGAGGTCATGAACATGAGGGTCCTGCACGACTTAACTTAGTAGCGTCAAAGTCTGCGACGTGTCTGTCGCCTCTTCTCCGCCATGTCCAGACTATGTTTCTTTGTCGTGCCACCACCATGTCCAGACTCTTCCCCGCCGCCGTGTCCGGACTCTTCCCTGCCGCCGTATTCGGAGTCTTCACCTCCTCCGTGTCCGGCGTCATTGTCTTCTTGTCGATCGATCATCTCTTTGTCTAGTCCCATGTCGTTATTCCCTGCCATGTGGATGTTCTCATCATCATATGCACTCATCCATTGAGTATAGTCATCCATGAAACCATTGATCAGCAAGTGGGCCTTCAAACTGCCACCATAAAAGGGTCCAAAATTACTCCGTCTTTGCATTTTGTACAAGGACATCTAATCCCAGTCCGTTTATTTGAATACATATCCATCACCGTGGATTGTAAGTATCGCTCCACCTTGCTTCCACTCACCTTCATGACTGCACGGTATAACAAGAAAAAGGGTTATAAACGAAATGCTTGCATGCATCCAAGTCATATAAAATTTGTCATGACCTTTCCTAGAAATAAGACATATTGAGTTTGCTCGAAATTCGCCAAAACGGAAATAAATCGACATTTCGACAAAACATAAGCAACTCACGGGGTATGTCGCTCACACAAATCCCTTCATATCGCAAATGCACATATTCCCATTATTGAAATGCACAACTTTTTACTCACCTATATCCCGAGAGAGATTGTGCAATGCTAAATAAATAGTAAGATCTAGTTGTTATGAGGAGAGATGACTCTAGCTAACTAGTGGAGAGGGAGAGAGATGACCTAGCTAGCTAGATCTATATGTATGGAAGGAGGGAGAGCCAAATAAATGTGGAAGGTAGAGTTAGAAGAGGGCATTTATGGAGGATAATTAGGGTGGAGGGGGCATTAATGGGGTGAAAAGAGAGGTAGAAGGAAGAGAGAAGAAGGGCAACAATGGTGGAGAAGTAACTTAGAGAGAGGAGAGGAGAAAGGGGGGGAGAGGGAAAATGGGGGAGGAAGGGGGAGAGGGGGTGTGTGGGGGTGAAAGTTCCCACGGCCACGCATAGCACTAGCGCTTTTTCTAAAGAAGCGCTACTGCTAAGTGGGGCCCAATAGCAGTAGTGCTGCTTCCAGATGAGCGCTACTACTATTAAACTTAGCAGTAGCGCTTTTTACATGCGCGCGCTGCTACTACTGCTACCGTCGGTGGCCTCGTCGGGCCACGTTTAGTAGTTGCGCTTTTTACATATCAAGCGCTATTGCTAAGGCCATTATCAATAGCGCTTGGCAGAGCCAACGCTACTGCTAAGTAGCAGCAGCGCGTACTATATTCCAACGCTACTACTAGGCTCCTACCTACAAGGTTTTACCTACTATTGTAATGTGCCCTCTTGCACGTCTGCGCCTTTGCTCTTGAGATAGTGATCAGCGAGTGGACTTTTGAGAGAGGGACTTGAGAGGTTGTCATAGTATGTTAGATTGATGCTCAGGTAGGTCCTAGATGTCACCTAGTTTAAACAGAATACGTGTTTGACCATAGCTCGGTCGAACCAAACACTTGGTCCTTGGATAGTCGGTCCCCAAAGTTGTCATGGTATTTTTAGCATGAAACTGTGCCTCTGAGGCACGTACTTTGCGGCTGGCAAGGTCATGTTGTGTGGAGCGTGTACCTATTGATATTGAGCGTGGGAAGACTCTATGAGATGCGGTAGGGCTCATGCTCGTTTGTTCGCCTCTCGTGCCTTGACAGCGGACTGGGACTTCGGAGCCTCGTTGCTGGTCTAGACTTTGGTTGTCAGAGCCGCTTTGTGCTCCTCACTTTGGAGTGATTGCTTAGTTTTTCCATTAACGGTGACAACACCCTTGTGTCCGGGCATCTTAAGCTTCAAATATGTGTAATAGGGGACGGCGTTAAAGCGAGCGAACGATGTACGACCGAGAAGTGTGTCGTAGCTGTTACGAAAGGGGACGATGTCGAAGATCAAGTCTTCACTGCGGACGTTGTCGGGTGAGCCGAACACTACTTCCAAAGTTATGGTACATTTGAAGCGGGCTTCGACTCCTCGGATGACCCCTTTAATGGTAGTGTTGCTGGGTTTGATTTTTGATGGATCAATACCCATTTTACTTACTGTATGTGAGAAAATCAGATTGAGGCTACTGCCTCCGTCCATGAGAACTCTATTTAGGTGGTACCCATCTATAATGGGATCAAGTACCGGGGCCGCTAATCCTCCATGATGGATACTCGTAGGGCGGTCCCTACAGTTAAAGGTCATCGGGCATGCCGACCATGGGTTGAACTTCGGGGCTACGGGATATATGGAGAAGACGTACTGAAGTGCACGCTTCCTCTACTTCTTTGGTATGTGTATGATGTAGATCATGTTCACATTTTTTACCTTAGGAGGAATTGCTTTTGGCCTCCATTGTTCATCCTGCGAGGCTCGCCATTATCCTCGTTGTGTGGGCTATTTCCCTGCTCCTCGGCTGCGAGTTTGTCCGCCTGTTGATCACCTAATAGTTACGGTTGGTGTGGTAGGCAGGCTTGTGTGGGGTTCCGTGGATGTGGCAGGGCCTATCCATGATTTTGTCCTATGAGGTAGGTTCGTCCCGATTCCCTTTAGAGGGCTTCTTCCATGGTCCTAACTTTGAATTGGTGAATACGGCATTTACTCTCGTGTCTGCGGCATCGCGGGCATTGGATCGTTGCTTGTTCTTGTTGAGAGGATGTTTCCCATTGTGTAAGATGGAAAGTATGTCTAGAGGGGGTGATTAGACTATTTGATAAGATATTTTTTTGCCTTTTCCCAATTTTAGTTGAGAGGCAGCTTTCGCAGTCATAGCAAGTCAAGTACACCCTACACATGCAGTTCTAAGAGTGTAGCAGCGGAATGTAAAACATGCAAGATAGGTGGCGCTATCGTACATCCATGTTAGTGGAGACTTAAACCAATAGAGGGTAACGGCTGTAAGAGTCCACGGAGGGCTCCACCCACAAGGGGTCCATGAAGAAGCGACCTTGTCTATTCCACCATGGCTTCCACCCACGAAGGACTAGCCTTACTCACGGTAGATCTTCACGAAGTAGGCGATCTCCTGGCCCTTACAAACATTTTGGTTCAACTCCACAACACAAAGTACGAGGCTCCCAAGCAACACCTAACCAATCTAGGAGGCACCACCCTCCAAATGGTAATAAATGTGGTAGATCAATAAACTCCTTGATCTTATGTTTCTAAATATAGTCTCCTCAACACAAAATCACTCTCTCACAGAATATGCATGGGTAGGAGAGATTGATTTGGTGGAAAGCAGATTGGGGAGGCTAGAGATCAAGTTTCAAATGGTTGGATTGGAATATCTTGGTCTCAACACATGAGTAGGTGGTTCTCTCTCAGAAAATGAATCTGGCAATGATGTGTGTGTTCTGAGTGCTTCTCCCACGAGTGAGAGGTGCGTGAAGGGGGTATTTATAGGCAGCAACCAAAATCCAACTGTTACACCTAAATGTGTGAGTATTTTGGTGGCTAACTTTGAACACTTGAGCAACGAGTTCATTTTACTACCTCATCCCCTTTTAATAGTATTGGTTTTCCTATGGACTCAAAAGTTATTTATCAAAAATATAAAATGAAGAGTCTTCTAGCTTGAAGCTTGAGCCAATCCTATTCCTTTCTTGCATCAAGGGGCATCTCCACATAACCCTTTAGCCATAGCATCTTTTGAACTTCTCTGAAATATACTTGGAAAAACATATTAGTCCAATGATGCATATGTTGTGATCAATTATCAAAACCACCCTAGGGGGAAATTGTACTTTCACATTGCCTTCCCGAACTTCAAAGGTGTCAGGGTCTGCGGGAGTGTTGCTTCGACGGGTTAGCCAATTTTCATCACTGGCACAAAAGTGGGTCATAAGTGAGGTGAGGGCTTACATCGTTCTTAGCTTATCTTGGCCGAGCTACCGAGTTAGCCGCTCGTCTCGGATATTGTTTCTAAAAGAGGCTATTGCCTCGGCGTCCGAACAGTCGATGATTCGGTTCTTCTTAGTGAGTAACCAGTTCTAAAATTGGTGAGTTGACTCACTAGACTGTTGAACAATCTGGCTCAAGTCATCGGCATCCAGGGGTCGGACATAAGTGCCTTGAAAGTTAGCTCGGAAGGCATCCTCGAGCTCTTCCCAGCTCCCAATAGAGTTTTAGGGGAGGTTGTTGAACCAGTGTCGTGATGGTCCTTTGAGCTTTAATGGCAAGTATTTGATGGCGTGGATGTCATCTCCTCGGGCCATATCAATGTGGAGAAGGAAGTCATCAACCCACACGGTCGGGTCCTTTGTCCTGTCATATTGTTCAATGTTTACGGGTTCAAACCCTTCGGGTAAATGATGTTGCATCACCTCATCTGTAAAGCACATTAGGTGAGCAGCGCCCCTAGCTCGAGCTACATCACACTAGTGGTCGGCTTTCATCCGGACCCGGTGTTGTTCCCGAGCTCTATGGTTTCGGTCGAGCCTGGCTTGGTACCCATGCCATCTATCGGGAGTGTGCCCTTTGGATCCATAGATGGATCTTCTCTGACCTTCTCTAGCGTTCGGGTCGCGTTGTAGGTTATACGGGTCCTCGGGCTGTATTGGCTCTTTCCTTCTTCTATGGGAGGGGGGGGGTCGGGTCGATCTTTGACCTCTCCAGCCGTCATGTCCCATCCTCGAGGGAGGCGGTCTGGCTGGTTGGCCTGAGTACATCCTGGGTGTTCTGGCTCAAAGGCCTCGTCGTCAAATTCAGGCAGCAAACACTAGTGTGGGTAACTTTTGTTTTTATCTCGCCGTTCATTGTCGTAACCTTCTTCGGCCCCCAGGACTTTCGGCCATCTCTCGTTAAGGGTGTCTAGTTCGGCTTTGATATGCTTTTGTTTCTTCCTCGGGCTTTGGGCGGTGCCATAAGTTGCTGCTTGAATTGATCTTGATCTAGAGGGTCCTCGGGGACGATGAGATCCCCGTCTCTGAGACTGTCCTTCTCTTTGGAGTGAGGAAGGTAGTTGTTGTCTTTGGGGTCATTGAGGTCCTCGGGGTTATCTTGATCCTCATGGTCCTCTGAGTCATCAGGTTGTTTTTCGGGGGTAACAAGTTGTTGTGGTCTTCCAGATTGTCCGGGGTATTGTTTTCTCCGCTGCTCATGTTTCTCCCCCTGTCCTTGCGCCCCTTGGATCATTTGCGCTGACATTGGCGCTTGGGCAGCTCCTCGTCGGGCTTGTCGCCATTCTTGCTGGGGGTGCCGTTGCCGCCTTCCCCGTGGTGTCGTCGCCCTTATCGCTAGGGGTCTCCACCATATAGACATCATAGATGGAGGTGGTTGTCCACCATCTAGCGATGGGAGGGGGAGTGGGGTCGATATCTTCATCGAGATCCTTGGCCTCCTCATAGGCGTAATCCAGTATATCGGTTAAATCTTCGATAGTGGATACCAAGTGGGTGGTGGGTGGGACGCAAAATTCCCCATGGCCCTCCTCAAGATCGATCCGGGCATAGGTCAAGGGCGGGCCATTAGTAATATTCATTGTTTAGATTCGGGCCAACGTCTTGTTCAATAGCGAGAGGTTAGCCGGACTAGTCTTCTGAATTCTTGTGGAGTTGACCTCCGGCGCGTTGGTACGAGGAGCATAGTCGGCCAAGGTCGAACCCTGGTCTTCAGACGCTTTAATATGATCCGATCTTAAATCTGGATCCAAGGTAAGGCTTGACCAGGTGACGGGGTCGAGTAGGAGGCCCAAGTTAAAGCTTCAAGATTTTTGGGCTCATGGGTCAAGGCAGAGAGCCCTGTATTGACCAGATCACCGCACATGTCGACGCATATCCCAGGTTGTCAAACTTGATCTGCTAATCTAGGGCATAGCCGACTATCTGGTCGAGGTGACCGGCTTCATCAGCATGTAGGATGATGCTGCTGAATGCGAAGAGCTGTACGGGGACGAAGGCATCCCCGGTTCGGATTCTGTCACTGATGACTAAGCGAGCCATCGATCATTTGGAAACCAACATCAGAAATCTTAACGAAAGCACCAATGTCGGTGTCAAAATCGACAAAGCTCGGGTACGGAGTCATGAGTTGTAGATCTTAGATAGATGGGTAACAGGAAATAGAGTGACAGTATTTACCCAGATGCAGGACCTCTCAAAGAGGTAAAACCCTATGTCCTGCTCGATTATATTGATGAGTGCATGATGATTACAGATTTTATGTACAACGAGATCAGATGAACTAAATCATACATGATGCTTTAGTGGTCTACGAACTAAAACCCTCTGGT
Source organism: Hordeum vulgare subsp. vulgare (assembly GCF_904849725.1). Lineage (NCBI taxonomy): Eukaryota > Viridiplantae > Streptophyta > Magnoliopsida > Poales > Poaceae > Hordeum > Hordeum vulgare. The sequence goes on along the minus strand of NC_058518.1, from coordinate 240,767,133 downwards.
TTATATAGACATCAGGGGTACTTAGGGTTACACATGGTTGGTTATCATCACGGAATAACACATGTCGATTCTATCATCTTGACTTGGAGCACACACCAAGGCCTCGGAGGTTTCCTAGCCGAAGAAGGCGTTGTCTTATACTTCGGCCCTTCAGTAGTAGTCGTAGAGGAGCCCACGAGTCTGTCCAATAGAGATAGACCGGCGGACCGAGGACCCATTTGTCCTGGATTCCCTCACCTAGTTCTCAAGTATATGTATGAACCTTGGTATTGTAAGATCTAAAACATTATTTTGGATATGAGATTCCTTGTTGAGTGCTTTGTTTAATAACTTCTGAATGTTGTGAAGGGTCCCATCCAGTATTTCTACCTTATGGCCATGAACTATATCACTGTGGTTGTAAAGGGCTAGGATGTAGGGGTAATTCGAGGTGAAAGTAAAAGCCTTTTCCTCCTAACCTTTGCAATTCACCGAGGAATTATGGAGAACCCATCGAGAGGCCACGTCCATGGGGTAAGACTTAATTGTCATGAGCTGTAACCCTCTAGGGAGACTATGACAGTGGTGTGCACAACATGAAGTCTACTTCGAGTAGAACATGTTCTGTACCCGGCTCCGCCGAGCATAATCGTCAACAGTGTCTCAAGTATCCATACCATATTTTGCTTAAGTGTAGGTGTGCTACAAATTACCAATGGGGATTGCAAACTAATTGATGTTAGAGCATATTTCTCCACGTGTGTTTTTGGTAATTGATGACAACACATATGGACTAATGGTTGCCTTGAGTTATATTAAAAAGATTTGTCCATAGGCACTTCTTGAAGTCCATTTGTTGGTTCAAGGAGTTTATATGGATATCAATGTGGTATTCAAGGTTTTATCCAAAGATTGGTCATGTGAGAGTTGAGCTTATTGGAAGCATGTCTTGAAGAAGATTGTGTGAACATTCATGTTTACCTTCAAGACATCATCTTTATGAAGATAGAAGATAAGATACAAGGTTGATCAATACTAAGTCAAATAGCGAATCTAGTGGATGACCACACAAAGCGTACAAGATGTACCGAGAGGGATCAATTGATCCCATGGTATAGTAAGCATTGTCCATTATGCTTTGTGTACTAACACATGGTCTATGTGAGAGTTCTGTGTGGGGTTTGGTATGTTTCCATGGTCTTGCATCAAGAGGAAGATCTCATACAACCCATGGAGGATGAAATCAAGTGGTGATCATCATCAAGATTATGGTGTGCAAGTTCAAGTGGAGCATCACGAAGAGATCGTGCTTGAAGCTTGTCGTCGATTGTGAAGATGTGTCGCAGAGTGGCTCACCCAGAGTGGAGTATGGGGAGAAATTAACTAGTCTTCATCAAACAAACTCAATCAAGAAAGGTGGTCCATCTTGAGGAAGTCAAGATCGTCATCATCTATCTCAAGTGGACTATGTGCAAGGTATAGGTTTTCCATTGATAGGTTTTCTATTTTACCAGCCTCATGGTGGTAGTTTGGAGACATGGTTATATGATCGATTGTCATACTATCAAGGGGGCCTCTCAAGTGAGTAGCTTGATCGTGTCATTCATTGAGAGTTCAAACCATTTTCATCCTTGCATCATCTTTATTGGTTATTTTTTTATGTTCCTCTCTCAGAGTTTTCGAGTTTATGGTCATCTTTATGACAAGCTCGAGTGAGGGAGTCCGGGACTAAGGAGTCCTCGGACCATCGGCTTATCTCTATGGGCCGGACTCCTGGGCTACTTCGTGCACCCAATGACATATACAATGAAGATTCCACAAGATTTGGTGACCAAGACAAGGACTCCTCTCCACGGATGTAGACTAGGACTCTTGTTATCCTAGGACTCCGGTGTGTTATATAAGACGAGGCCAAGCTAGTTGATAGATATACATTCAAAAAAATGTCTACATCATTAGGGTTGAGACCACAACATACGATCTCGAGGGAGATCAACTCTGTACTCTACACTTCTCCATCAATATAATCAAGCAGGACGTATGGTTTTACCTCCTCAAGAGGGCCCAAACCTGGGTAAAACATTGTGCCCTTTGTCTCCTGCAACCCATCGATCAATGGTCCACAGTTCGGGACTCCGTACCTGTGATCCGCGGGTTTTAACACTGACATTGATGCTTTCATTGGAAGCTCCTATGTGTGATCGACAGAAGGATTGATGGCTCGTGTGCAGATTGATTGCAGTTTTTTCTCGATGCTGAGGTTTTTTGTCGTCCCCATTTCTTCGAGTGTCGCTTTGATGATTGCTTTGGTGGAATTGTGTGAAATTGTATCTACAACAACCCAGCAAAATTTCGTCGCGTTGTGATGGACAAATCTCCGGCAATCTCCGGTATACCGGAGCCGTGACGTATCTTGACGGGAATCTTGATGAGATTAGGGCGAGGGGTCCAATGTCGAGCTCGGACATCCGTTGGCAAATCCCACCGTTCATCGGCTATAGAATTCTTATATCGATCACCCCTCAAACTATCAGCCTGATCCGACCGTCCAAACTCCGTGAAACATCTGATTAGTACAACGAATTTTGGATGTGTTTTCTTCCGAAAACGAATTCGACATGAGTTCATCTTTCCTCATGAACAAGGTTTTGGACATTCTTTTTGAAGGAATTTTTGGAAGGTATTATGTGTTGTTTCAAAACACATGTCCATAAATTTTGATCTTTTTCAAGGCAATTTCACTATCATGCCGGAGTCAAACCAGCCCGACAATGTTGCTCCACACCTCCAAGCTACGCGAGCATTGGTTGCGCCGTTGCTCCATCGAGCCAGGGATAACCAACTCGGATCATCACCTGGACGAGGCAACCAAGAGTTCAACATCACGAGGACCGAGTAATAATTAAGAGAACCTCGTCACCCATGGGTTGCATGGGTCGAGGGCGCCATTGCTTCATCAAGCGAGTATTGACTGCGTCACACATTTCGACCCGCGTCGGCATCGCTGCACCATCGTTTTCTTCAAACTCATGTTTAACACGCTGACCTTCTTGGACACATCGGCTCGCATGGGGGATCTAGCGCCACCTAGACGAACTCCTTCGTCACCTCGGCTAGATCGGGGGCTTTGCCGCCTCTTCATCAACGTGCTTCGGGGACTTCGACGTCACCAGTCGACCAGCTTCGTCATGTTAGTTGGACTGGGGACTTCGACGTTACTATTCCGTATCACGAGTTCATTAAGCCGAGCTATTCGCTCGAGAACCTCCGCAATCAGGTGACCGGCCTCGACTGTGTTAGACAGTCACCTCGGAACGCCGACGTTGTCATCTCGCCTTCGTCAACATGGTCGACTAACATGGAGGCTTCGTCGTCACACTGCCGAACTACTCCGTCTCCTCGGCTGGACCTGACATTTCACCTCAGCCCTTCCGAAGTGTTGTGTTGTCACTTCATCATGTCAAGCTCTTTGTTGTCTACCTCGTGACCGGCTTGGGGGCTGTGACCTTGACCCGCCACAAGCTCGGCCCTCGTCATCAACACCGAGCACATTAACCAGCTAAGTCTCTTTTATACTCATTTTTTTCAAATTTTTATTTCGGTATGGTTCAACCAACCATTATATTTGTGTTAAGCAAATAAAGTTGTTTGTTAAAAACTTAGCTTGTTAAGAGCATTGCTTATGAAAAACACTTCCTTTGCCCACGTTAACTTCGGGATATGGATATTGAAGCCAAAGGCTAATCCCCTTGAAGTCTCGAGGTAGGATGTATCATGATAAAGCACGACCAAAGCACATATTAATTTTTAAAATACCAATTTTGGATTGGCGCCAAAATTTTTGATTTAATTAAGACGTCAAGTTCGTACATAAATTTTTAGTTTTTTGAGCTTATAATACTTTTAACATCTTGAATGTTTTTCAGAGGAGGAACATCCTCTTCACCGAGGTGCCCTACATAATAATTCAGCTGGGCAAATATTTGCCATCCCACAGTTCGGCATCTTCCCTGCCGACATGCACCTTAGTTTCTCATATTTGCTTTGTATGCATTAGTTTCGAATTGTGTCTTCAATCAATAGTTGGGTTGCCATGCACCTGTGATTGCCTCCTATATTCCACTTTCTTCGGCTAGGTGTGCAAAGGGAGAACCACTTTGATTGTAGTTCCGATTTAACTAGTCAAGTACCTCAGTGGAGAAAGCCCAAAACTGACCTTCACAATGGGCAAAAACTGGTGAGTGAACCGATGACTCTGTCAGACTATAGACCGATAAAGGTTACCCCATGGGCCTTTCATCAATTTGGCCGGAGTGTTAATGGCTTGACCTCGGCTGACGCGGAAACTAATCGGGGGCTAGTAACTGGCTCCCAAACCATAAGCTCCTATGACTAAGTGAAAGTTAGAAAGCCTAGATATCTGATTGCCTTGTTTCCGCTAACACAACCACTTCCAAGCACCGAGAAGTCGTCTAAGGGTTGTCTTGTTAGTACGGAAACACCTTGCATAGTATCTATAAAGGGGTGAAAGCCGACGATGGGCCACTTTCAGATTATAAACAGTCACAATGGACTCAAAATAGCATATAGCATAAAAGCATTTGTATTCAGTATGCGAGTGCTGCCTTCTGTAATCATCGTTATAAATCCATATATATGCATCAATTTGACTTGAGATTTTGGCCAAGATGGGTTGCGTGGCTCCTATGCTTACCCCCTACGTTCCCGATTGTTCGGTTAGGGACCAAAGGGAGAAACTCTGTGATTGTTACTTCCGGATCATCCTGGTTAGTACTTCAGACTGGGTGAAGCTGAAAGCTAGCCATCTTAAGAATATAATTGGTTGGCAATGACGAAAGTAAAAAAAATTGTTCATTAAAGACCACAGAGTTTGGGAACATTCCCCGAACTAAATCCTCAGTATTTTCCTCCCACATTGACCAGAGTTGAGGTTTCAAGATCATGGTCAAACATGATATCCCGGGAAAAGGAACTTATAAATGAACTACTTTTCCCAGAAGATGTTTTTCCATTAAATAAGTAATCTCTCCTCGTACCTTTGTTTATAAAACCATATGGCCGGATTTCCTTGTTTCCCATAAATCTTTGCCCTTATAAAGGCTTTATAAAGTATGACAAACACTCGTCGGCTACTGGCCGAGGATGTTGAAGCCAATGGTCGGTCAACAAAGTGTTGTACAATGCGGATCCAAACATTAATGATGTAAAGTACTTGGATACATAGAATCATTATACTTAAATTGTGTCAAACATAACAAAGTTTGTGTCAAACAAATATTGATCCGTAATTTGACCACTCGTGCCCAAATTAAGGCTCGGGGGCTACTGCATTGCTTATTCAATGCAGCAAATTCAAACTGCAAACGGTTTCCTAGGCGATTTGATCCTCGGGACGGTCGGCCGCACCCAACCTCAGTCTCGAAGGCTATTGCACACCTGAATGAAACTTGATTTAGTTCAGAACGTAATGTTTTCGTAAAGTTTTTGGTATTGCAAGCTTATGGCACCTTTAACCTATTTATATGTTTTTCTTTCAGGAGGCGGACATCCTGTTGTTCTAGGTGTTCTATGTGGTTATTATGTTCATAGAATTTTTCTCGACCTACAGTTTGACATCTCCCCTGCCGAAATCCACCTTGGTGTTTCCAAAAGACACTTCATGGATGAAATAGTTCTCGAGGAGATATGATCCTAGGGTCGGCCATGTTGCCCAAGCCAAGTCTCGGGGGCATATAATTCAGATGCGAATGGCTGGCTCCATAAAAGACTATTGCGGCATTTGAGGTCGGATGAATTCCTTCGAATTTTCATAGACCTAGGTAATCTATGACACCTCATATGCCGACCAGCATTGGAGCTCGACTACAAAAAGACACTTCAAATGCATTCCAGCGTTGGAGCTCGGACACAAGAGGATACCTCGGATGCAGTTCAACTTTGGAGCTCGGACACAAGAGGATATAGCCGCACGGAAAACATTTCATACCCGAGGTGTGGCATGAAAAATTACATGGAATTAATAAAATCCGATAAATTAAAGGGGCTCCTCGGATGCCCAACGTGTGAACTCTTTGGATACACCTCGGCGATCCTCAAGGTCAGTGATGGGAAGATTTGTTGAACCAGTTTTCAAGACCGATGACCGAAGATGAAGAATAGTTTAGAAGATTCAAGGAGCGTCCCCAACTTAAAGACCTATGCTCGGAATTCGGGAAGTCATCGGCAGCCGAACTGGTGTAGGCCAAACATAAATGGGGAGAAGAACTCGCCCCGCAAGGCAAAGACTTTAGGCGCGTGACGCAAAGTATCAATATTACAACATTGGTGACCAGTTCGGGGGCTAGTGAGTGAGTCCGGGACTAAGGGGTCCTCGGGCCGCTGGCCTATCTCTACAGGCAGACTCCTGGGCTACTTCGGGCAGCCGATGACATATACGAGGAAGATTCCACAAGACTTGGTGATCAAGACAAGGAGTCCTCTCCACCGACGTAGCTGGCTAGGACTCTTGTTATCCTAGGCCCCCAGTGTGTTATACAAGCTAAGGCTAGGCTAGATGATAGATATTGATTAGACACAACGTCTCCATCACTAGAGTTTAGACCACAACATATGATCTCGACGTAGATCAAATCTGTACTCGATACTTCTCCATCAATATAATCAAGTAGGGCGTACGGTTTTACCTCCTCAAGAGGGCCCGGACCTGGGGAAAACAATGTCCCCATTGTCTCCTGCAACCCGTCGATCCAAGGTCCACAGTTTAGGACACGCTACCCGATATTCGTCGGTTTTGACACCGATATCAAGTTCATTGAAAATGGAGTCCATGTGCATCTTCTATGATGTTTTCAATGTGGGAGTTATTGTTGGTTCTTCATTCATAGAGGTTTCACATCTCTACATCATTGGCATTTTCATACTACCTATTCTTAAGATAACCAACAACCATGAGTTTGCTCGATGTTGTCGCTGTTTGGATAGTACTTATCGTCTCTTATCCAACAAGCTTGAGTTTAATCAATTCGGAGCTCGTACGCAAAAGTTATGGCAGTTTTAGTAACATGGAAGTTTTTCTTTGTTAAGCAGAAGTAACGCTGCGGTGGAAGCGCTAGTACCACTCGGGCGGTATTGCCGCCCTCCACTTCCGCCTTACTACCGCTTATATTTTGCTCCCTAGATAGCTCACTCCTTCGTCCAGCAGTAGCTTGTGGGTGCGATAGTACCGCTCCGGCGGCACTACCACCTCAATATTCCGGCCAGTTGCATGCTTTTCCCTAGATCTACCACACTAAGCGGTAGTACCGCTCAGGAAAGTTTTAGTACCACTTGAGCATGTCGAGTCCACATAATGGTTGGATTTGGGGAGACCTATTTAAGTGGGTCTTCTTCCCAGTGGTTTTTATCCTTTGAGATTGTGTTTGCCCTCCATTGTTGACCTTCTTCGAGTTTGCTAATTCTCAATCCCTCCAATTATTCTTGCTATTTATTCAGGGAAAAGAGATAGGAGCTCTAGATCGACGTTTCCACCAATCACGTTCTCCTCTATGAGAGGGAACACCTTGGATCTGGATATTGAAGTTCTTTGTGAGCTCCTTGTTCTTCCTCTCATATTCCTCCATAGCTTTTGTTGTGGAGGGATTTGAGTGTGAGGGACTTTACCACTTATGTGTTCTTGCCATTGCATTAGTTGCATCGGTTTGAGTTCTCCACGGTGATACGTGGAAGTGAAGTTTGAGAAGCTTATTACTCTTGGGTGTTTGGGCACCCTAGAGCTCGTGCCTCTTAGGTTCTTTGGTGACCTAGGCAGTTGGTGGTGCCTCAGAGCTCAATCATTGTGGTGTAAAGCTCCGGGGAAGCGTCGGGATCTCCAATTAGGTTGTGGATATTGCCCCAAGCAATTGAGGTCACCTCGGAGCCACAATCCATTGTGGTGAAGCTTTGTGGGGTTGTTGGGAGCCTCCAATTAAGTTGTGGATATTACCCCAACCTTGTTTGTACGGGTTCGGTGACTACCCTCAAGGTTCCCTTAGTGGAATCATGGCATCTTGCATTGTGCAAGGGCATGAGAAGATTACGGTGGCCCTGGTGGCTTTTTGGGGAGCATTGTGCCTCTACACCACTCCAAACCAAGATTAGGATCTGCAAGGGTGTGAACTTCAGGATACATCCTCGTCTCCGTGTGCCTTGGTTATCTCTTACCCGAGCCCTTTATTTATGCACTTTACTTTGTGATAGCCATATTGTTTCTTGTTATATATCTTGCTATCACTTAGTTGATTATATTTCTTAGCATAAGTTTTTGGTGCACATAGGTGAACCTATTTGTTTTAGGTTTTGTGCCTGACTAATTAAATGTTAGTTCTACTCCGCATTTTTTAAAGCATAAACCAAAATTATTTTAAAGCGACTATTCACCCCCCTCTAGGCGACATCCACATCCTTTCACTTGAGAACGCCATACTCCTCTCCTTGTCACCACTCATTTAATAGTTCCTCTCTATTTACTTTTATGTTATTTATTTTGAGTTTGTTCTACTTCCCAATCAATATTTATTATTGCCCCTCACTTTGCTTCGAGCCTACAATTATTTTCAGGCACAAAAACACATAATTCACTACAAGAGGAAATAGTTTGATTCATGTGCTCCCTATGGGATCGATACTCTTACTTTGGAAAGGCTACAACTAAACTCTATGCACTTGTAGGCTATGAAGATTTTTCTGGCGCCGTTGCTAGGGAGCTAAGAACTTTTGGGCTTAGTCTTATGTTTTGATCTATTTTGTTCCCTAATGGTTATTTTAGGGTGCTAGCAACCATTGTCTTTCAAGAACAAGTTTGTTAGCTAGGTGTGGAATTGGTTGTAGGACTAGCTCGAGGAGAGAACACTATATCTATCGGTCCTAACCTACCTGGTAAAGTATATGAGATAAATCCTCGGTTGATTGATATGGTAAAAGAGAATATTTTTTGAGGCTGTGGAACTGAAAATCCTTATAAACATATTGAAACTTTAACACCAATAATGAGATCAAAGCTAAAAGTTTTCCTTTCTCACTTGAGAAAGGAGATGCATATTGGTTATCACATCAGCGCTTGAGCAATTGTAATATTTATCAGTTGCTTTCCACGCTTATTATTATCCTAAAGGAAAAATATTCAAGATATGAAGGAAGATTAGCTGTTTTGGACAGCGCCGAGGTGATAAATTGGTAGATGCCTATATAAGGTATCGAGGTATACTATTTGAATTCCCAGATCATCATTATCCTGGTTGTCTAATTGTGAACTTATTTTATGGTGGACTTGATTCACATAGTAAGCATATGTCGGATATTGCTTCTAAAGGTTCTTTTATGAGAACTGAATTCTTACAAGCATTGAATCTACTTGATAGAATTCTTCATAGAGCTGAGATGTGGTACTTCTGTTCAAAAGAAAAAACTAAAATTAATCTTGCTTATGTGAGCGTTAAATCTTTTCTTAGAACTAAGAATATGAAAAATCTCTATCAATAGCACAATATTGGATTTGACCCAGTCTTGCATATGTTGAAAGATTTCTCTGAATTTTTGAAGTTATCAAATAAATAGTTCGTAAAGCATACCAAGGAAGCTAAAACCATTCGCATGCTCGAGGAAATGATGGAGAAAACTACTCCATCCCAAGATAGACATAAAGCATATTTTAATCAGGAGCACAAAGAGAAAGGGGAATCCCTTCAGTCAAACATAAAAAGAGTACTAAGGTTGAATAATATGGGACTCCACTGTATGCTAATATCATGAAGGAACTTGCTACTCTTATGGCGGTGGTTAACAAAGAAGTTTAGCAAGATTGAGATACCACATCTTATCTGAAGATATGTATCGAAGGTAAGGATACATGTAAACAACTTTATCATGCTCCTTTGGCATTAACTCTTATTATGGACTATGCGATCCTGGATCGCCAGTTAACATCATTCCTTACACTCTTTATGCAAAACATTATGAAGAAATTTCTTTCCCAAACTCTTGAGACAATTACTGTTGTCATTAAGCTTGTACATAAGATGGATTTAGTACCTTGTGGCATTCTTAGAGATGTCAATATTATAATAGGATCACTCATTTATCCTATTGATATTTATGTACTGATGATTTCATAGGATATGGATTGTCCTATTGTTTTTGGAACTTCTTTTCTGAGTGTTGCAGGAGCATATATAAAAAACTAAACTATATCTATGAAATGGGGGGGGTGAGATGATTGATACGTCTCGGAATGTATCGACTTTTCCAAACATTGTTGCTCTTTTTTTTACTCTAATTCGCATGATTTGAATGGAACTAACTCGGGACTGACGTTGTTTTTAGTAGAACTACCTTGGTCTTATTTTGGTACAGAAATAGAAGTTCTGAGATTTGGACAAAACTTTTTGTGGATTTTTCAAGAATATATGAAGAATTATGGAGCGAAGAACCACCACAAGGGGGGTTGTCTATGGGCCACAAGCCAACACGACGTGCCCACCCCCAGGGCATGCCGTGTTATATTATGGGGCCCACATGGCTCCCCGGCCCTAATTCCATTCCTATGAATTCATAATATCGGAGAAACAATAGGAGAGAAGTTTTCATTGCGTTTAACGAGATAGAGGTGCCGCCACCTCCTATTCTTCCTCGGGAGGGCTGATCTGGAGTCCGTTTGGGGCTCCGAAGAGGGGGGTTCATCATTGTCGTCATCACCAACCCTTCTATATCAACAATTCTATAATGCTCAACACCGGGAGTGAGTAATTACTTTATAGGCTTGCTAGATGATGATGGTATTGGATGATATTGATCATGTAATCGGTTTATTTTGATAGGGCTTGATCCCTCGTGTCCACTATGTTCTCAGACTGATGTTGCTATTACTTTGCTATGCTTAATGCTTGTCACTAGGGCCCGAGTGCCATGATTTCAAATCTGAACCTATTACATTTTCTATGAATGTGAAAGTGTTTAGATCCCATCTTGCAAGTTATATGCACCTATTACGTGTTATGATTCGTATCCCCAAGGTGACTATAATTGGGATTCTTTCAATTGATTGTTGTAGTTTGAGGAGTTCACGTATTTACCATGTGTTAATGCTTTGTTATAGGTTCTCTATCACAATGATGCATTAATATCCCTTAGTTCCCTTATGGACCCCACTGCCATGAGTAGGTAGGACAAAAGATCGCATACAAGTTCTTATCGCAAGCACGTATGACTAGATATGGAATACATGCCTACATTATATTGGTGAATTGGAGTTAGTTATGTGTCACTCTACTGTGTAAGTGTTACATGATGGATTGTCATCTAAATCGCTATCCATCGCCAGTCCACGTGCATATGCTTTCCACATATTGAATCATGCTAGGTTAATATTGCTATTGCTATGGTTACAATCAACACAAAACTGCTACAATTAGTGTTACCATTATTGCTACTATTTTGATGTGCTACAAAAATCTTTGTTGCAAATAGATATCCCACATGTGGCTGAATTGACAACTCAGCTGCTAAGACTAATAAATATTCTTCAGCTCCCCTTTTGTCGAATCAATAAATCAAGGTGTAATACTACCGCGAAGACTATTGTGATCCCCTATCCTTGTGGGTTATCAATGATCAAAATTCAATGTTCCTCGGTTCTTAGCAAGCCATATCAAGAGGAAGCTCAAGGTGAGGATGAGCAAAAATTGAACCAATTAGCCAAGATTCACCTCCAATCTCCTGAAGATGAACATGAAAGGGTTATGGTCATGCCAGAGTCTATATTTGAAGGAGACGAAAATGAAGAGATCGAAATGCTAATGAATGCCATTCCAATAATCAGCCTACGAGTGAACCAAGTATATAAGATACTCTAAGGGAAAGGAAAGGATATGAGGACTTACCTCCTCGAGTTCTAAAACCATTGACTACAGGGCTAATGTATTAGTTCATGTATGATACTGACAGATTTGATGTTATAATTAATGTTGGCCTTCTAGGGAAAGAAAAAGAGAAGTTATTGATGATGTTAGCCAAGCACCGCAATGCTTTGGACTACTCTATGAAAGATGTAAAGATGATAAATCCGTCCATTCATTATCATGCTATTCCAAGTGAAGGAGTTAAACTGGTTATTGAAATTCAACTAAGACTTCATCCAGCATAAAAATGATAAGAAAGGGGGCAATACACCTTATTGATGCTGAGGTAATTTTCCCCATCTCCGACAGTAAGTGGGTAAGTCCACTCATTACATCCCTAAAAAGGGAAGGGTCTCGTTAGTAACTAATGAGAATAATGTCCTAGTCCCAACTAGGCCAATTATTGGACACAGGATGTGTGTTGTTTTCATGAGATTAAATATGTGGACCATGAAGGACCACTACCCGCTACCTTCATAAATGAGATATTGGAGAGGTTGGCTAACCACTCTTATTTTTGTTATCTTGATGGCTATTCAGGATTTTTGCAAGTCCCAATCAAACCTGAAGATCAAGAGAAAACTACCTTCACTTGTCCTTATGGTACTTATGCATATCGTATGATGCCTTTTGGTTTATGTAATGGATGACCCTCTTTTTAGAAATGCATCTCCAAGAGTTTCCTTGACTTTGTAGAGAAAATCGTTGAAGTATTTATGGAGATTTTTTCTGTACAAGGCACTTCTTTTGGTAATTGCCTCTATAATCTTACCAAAGTTTTGTAGGGATGTGAAGAGATAGGTTTTGTACTAAATGGAGAAAAGAGCCAGGTGTGGCTGAATTGACAACTCAGCTGCTAAGACCAAGAAATATTCTTTGGCTCCCCTTGTGTGGAATGAATAAATCAGGGTGTAGTACTACCCGTGAAGACTGTTGCGATCCCCTATACTTGTGGATTATCAAGACCTTTTTCTGGCATTATTGCCAGGGAGCATGGATCTATTTATTGGGTTTACTTGAGGATATCCAATTTCCACAATGAAGAATTTGAATGATACTTGAACTAAGATCATACCCTATAACATGAAGGGAGGTAAGGAACTCACATCTAGCTCTGCTTTTGATTCACCTACTGTTTTGAACCAGCTTATGAGACCACCACTTGCTGCTTGTTTTGATATGTCGCAGTTGCTTGATGATGCGACTTATGAAATCAATAATGATGCTACTTATATACTTGTTGAAACTGAAACTGTGTCATTGAATGAATAACTTGATGCTCAAATTGCTAAAGCTAGAGAACTTGAAATTGCTCAAACTCGTGAAGATTATGAATCACCTATTATGCCTGGCTCTCCTAATATATATGAATTTCTTGATGTACCTCAGAGTTATGTTATGGATGGGGAAATAGCTAGAGACTTTGGTGCTTGTAATGATAGAGATGATTTGAAGAAACTACTATGAAAACTAAAAGAAAAATCTATAATAGAGAAATTTAAACATGATCCTAAATTTGCTACTTCTCCTATATATGTTACTGATCATGATTATGAATTCTCTAATGATCCTGAGTTAATCACTATAGTAGAATCTGATCCATTCCATGTTTATGAAACTGAAACTGTTGTTGGACACCTAACTAAATTGAATGGTATTTCCACTTTGTTTACTGATGAGGAAAATATATGCTACTATTATATCCTTAAACTTTTTTCCTTTTTTGCTAAAAGGCGATGCTAAGGAGTGGTTCCTCACTCTTGCTCCTCGTTGTGTGTGTAGCCCCCAGGATATGATATTACTATATCTCTGAAAAATATTTTCCTACTCGTAATAAACAAGCTGCTTCACAGGAATATTTAACTTTGTGCAAATTGAAGAAGATAATCTCCCTCAAGCTTGGGGGAGGCTTCTCCAGCTACTAAGAGCTTTGACTGATCATCCTCTTAAGAAAAATGAAATACTTGATATCTTTTATTATCGACTAATTGATGCTTCTAGGGACTAACTAGATAGCTGTGTTGGTTGTGTTTCCAAGGAATGAACCATTGGATAAGATAAGGAATTATTGAATAATATATTGCAAAATTTTGATAATTGGACACTTCCCGAAGCACCGTCGGAGCCTATTAAAAAGAAGAGAGGTATTCGATTCCTCAGTCGAGAAGATATGTAACAAGCTAAAATATCTATTAAAGAAAAGGGTATTAAAAGTGAAGATTTTAAGATTTCACCACCTACCAAAGAAATACATGGACTTGATACCCCCACACGGGTAGTAGAGATAAATTATCTCCATATATTTGATGCAAGTGATATACCTTATACCAAAACTCCTAGTCAATGCATGGATGAATTTGATAATTACGTTGTGAAGCAAGAGCACTTTAGTAATTATGTTAAAGATCAATCACAATGTAATGCTATGATGATTGATCGCTTGAGTGACTTGATGATTTGAACTAAAAATGATGTTATAGGTCTAGGTAAACATGCTTCTGTGGTTCATAGTCAACTAGACAAAGTTGCTAAGTCACAAAATGATTTGCTTGCTGAATTGAATGAAAACATGAATGACCATGCTATTAGAGTAATGACTAGAGGATGTAGAATGACTCACGAACCTCTTTATCCTGAAGGTCACCCTAAAAGAATTGAACACGACTCTCAGAGAATTAAAGATGATTCATCTAGTCCAGCTAAAAATAAAAAAAATGATAGGACTATGCATCCTTCTAGTGAACATGTTATAGAAAAACTTCTTGAGGATCGTAATTATGTTTCTATTTCTGATGTTGAGACACAATCAGGTAGTGAACATTCACCTAGTGATAATGAGAATGATAATGACAACAATGATGTTCACGTAGATGCTCAACCAAATAGTATTAAAGAACCTGGTAATGATGTGGAAATAGAACCTGCTGAAAATCTTGATAACCCACATCCCAAAAATAAACGTTATGAGACGAAAGACTTTGTTTCTATAAAACATGGTAATGAAAGAGAGCCATGGATTCAAAAACTCATGCCATTCCCTCATAAGCCTTCTAAGAATAAGGACGAGAAGGAGTTTGAACGCTTTGCTGAAATGATTAGACCTGTCTTTTTGCACACTCGCTTGACTGGTATTTTGAAAATGCCTCTATGTGCAAAGTATATGAAGGACATTATTACCAACAAAAGAAAGATACCTCAAACTAAAATAGCTACCATTATTTCTAATTATTCTTTTGATGGTGGGGTGCCTAAGAAGTTGGGAGATCCGGGTATACCAACAATACCTTGCTCCATGAAATAAAGTTATGTTAAGACTGCTTTATGTGATTTAGGAGCTGAAGTTAGTGTCATGCCTTTCTCTCTATATAAATGACTTGATTTGAATAAGCTTACACCTACTGAGATATCTTTGCAAATGGTTGATAAATCCACTACTATACCTATTGGGATTTGTGAGGATGTTCGTGTTGTGGTTGCCAATGTTACTATGTTCACAGACTATGTTATTATTGATATGCCCGAGGACGACAACATGCCGATTATCCTTGGTAGACCCTTTTTAAACACTGCAGGGGATGTTATTGATTGCAACAAAAGCAAGATTACTTTTTATGTCAATGGAAAACAACATACGGTGCAGTTTCTGGAGAAACAAGCTTTAGTAAGTAATATTAATGTCATTGAGCCAATTTCCACAATCACTACTAGAGGGTTCAAATTTCCTCTTTCTAAACAAATATGATATTCTTAGTGTTGGGGATATGCAAATCCCCATTGAGGCAACTTCGTGTTATGCAAAAATTCTTCCATTTCATGTCAATCAAAAATGGTTGTTAATAAGACTCTATCCACCTTATAAATGGATCCTTTTTGAAAGACATGTGGTTGATGAATTTAGTAAGCAAAACTCTCTGTATCCTTAGCGTATTCTCTATTTATTCTTAATTAAGTAAAATAGAATGCCCCGATTATCCCGTTTTCTGAGTTTCAGGTGCAATAAAATGACCCAAAAATAAAAAAATATTAGAATAGCCCAAAACATGAATACGATTTTTTCTAGAATATTATATAAAAATTGGTGCAGAAAATGCACTAGGGAGGTGAACCTGTGGGCCAAAAGGGCATGCCTTGTTAGCTTGTGGGGCCTATAGGGTCCTCCTGACTTCTCTATACAACCATGTCATCTCTTATCTCTAGCAAAAATTCATACATGCACACTCTCTCCCGTGTTCTTGCTCTTTTCTTAGAACTCGTTTCCGAAACTGTTTTGAGGGATTGTTCCTTGGTATGTGACTCTCCCATTTCTTCAATTACTTTTTGTTTTGGTGGTCTATATTTTGGGTATTTTGCTGCCCTTGGTGCTACTGAAAATGAGCTTGCATGTTGAATTATTTGAGTTTCAAGTAGTATGAATGCTTGATATGCCCTCTAGGCATCTATATGAATAGTCACTATCAATTTTACAAAGTTTTATCGACATAATTATGTGAACCAAAAATTTCAGCTAATTTCTTGTTGGAAAATGAATTTCTTTTTAGGAGGGATTCTTCAAGCCAAAGTTCCAACGAAGTTGTTGGGAGGACCCAGGACCAAGACGTCAACATCTTGTGCAACAAGGAGGTTAGGCCGTCCGAATGGCCACATAACCCTTTCATGGGTGAAGCGGGTTTCTGCCAAGAGTTTATACAATTCATCACAAATACCAGGCTGACCAACTTCCTCGCAGATGAGTGTAATCAGTACTATATCCTTACAAATTCTTTTGTGTAAAATGTCAATTTCAACAATAGGCTCAAAGATCCCAAGGTGCACTTTGTTTTATACACAGAACATTATGAATTATTACCCAATGAATTCTGCAAAATATGATTGATTCCCTTTGATGGGAGTATACGTGAGCCTAAACTAGAGGAGTTTGAGGACTTCCTCATCACTTTAACTGTGGGAGAAACTAGGGGCGTATCAAAGGTCAAGGCGACTAGTTTACATTTCTTGTTGTGCACTACTTTTCTTTATTCATAGGAATATGTTTAACTACTATGAGTCAGGGTGGTGGTGTTAGTGCCCCCACCCTTTCTATTTTGTGTCACGAACTATAAGGCAATAATATTCATAGCTTAGGAGTTATAGGCGCACGCTGCTTACATGTTAACCAGACTAAGGATAAAATTCATGGTGGTATTTACGCCACCCGTTAGCCATGCATTTTAATGTAAACATACGCCCCATTGATTATTTATTGCCTAAAGACTTATATTGATCACCAGTCTATGATAAATCACCAGTTCATTCATGAACATCAGCCTTCGCAACACATTGTTATAACTTAGTATATAAAGAGAATATTCATGATGTTATTGTGGTGCCCACACCTTCTTTGTTTGACTTTCATGCCAAGCACGGATATATCGTCATGCCATCAGATATAATCAACTACTAGAATGAGTTGGATAAGGCGGAGGTCGCCACCGAGGCATGCGACGCTCAAGTGCCTCAGCCCAATTACTTCCCTTGACCCGATGGCTATTTTCCATGGTGATAACCATGCTAGGAAAAGCCTAAGCATGGAGAGTATGTATTCTCACCGACATTACATTCATGTTCACACACTTAATATGAATTATTGGTGTTCATCCTTTTTCATCGTATATACATGTTAGTTTAATTTTTCCACTTTCTTCTTGTGTGTTTGAAAAACTTTGAAAACCCAAAAATATTTCTTGCTTATTTTCGGTTTTCCTTTCTTGCTTAATTAGTTGTAGTATTAAAACAAAACCCAAAAATATTTCCTTTGCATGTTGGGAGCTTTCTCGTGTAAATAGTGTTTCTCGTTTTTGTTTTCCTTTATTTTCTTCTTTCTCCATAAACCAAAAACTCCAAAAATATTTCATAGTGTTTCTCTGAATTCCTTTCCTTTGTTGAGCCATTGAAGGGAGAAGACCACGATGAAAATATTGAGTGGCTCTTGTATGCATTAATGTTGATCTAATTAAAGAGCAAATATTACCTTGTCTTCTCCTTTGTTTAAATGTTCGCAGATTTGAGCTTAGTACATGTCACACCTTGTGTTTTAACTCTCTTGGCTAAATTCAATAATTTTTAAAATTAGGACCAATTAAATTGTTTATGACTGATTGTGATGCTTGATGTGATTGTTGCTTGCTTGTTTGCTTGTGTTTGAATCCCAATGTTCCTCCTACTCCCTAGACTCACCTCCTTGACCCAAACCCTTGCCTAATGATCATGCCATGTGTTTAGGACGAGAAACTATTTTTACCAAACATTATTCCGACCAAAGACATTTCCTTGATTTAAGCTTTCAAAAACCCCTTAGTTGGAATTTGTACTACAAGTCCTCAAATTAGGGAGGTTATTTTGCACCAAATATTTTATTTAAATCCCATTACCAAAATGGCTTCCTAAAACCATAAGATTATTATTTTAAAAGTTATTATACTATTTTATTTAAATACCTTTCTCAGAGGCCAGAAATGGTCCCTTGTGAAGGAAAGTTATTTTACTGCTTCCAAAATATTTGAGAATATTTAGAGAAACTCAATGGACATATATATTCCACGTATAGGAGTTTCAACACATGGTCATGTTCAAAATATTGGGTAAAATCCTTCAAAACCCTTCCTGCCTATTTAAAGCTTTTGAAATATTTCTATAAGAAATATTCTCAAAAAATTCCTATAAAATTCTAGCGTGTCACATATGATATATGTGATGATCTTGCAAAGTTTCATCTCAATCCAGGTTGACTTGATTCACTTAATTATTCTAAAACCCTATCTGTCCAGATCCAAATTTGAGGAACTCTACATTGCCAAGTGTCTCCAATTGTGCTCAAATTTGGTGGACATGTTCTGATACTCCAATAATGCATCCACCCCATGTGGTTCATCAAGGAGAATAGAAGAACTTGTCCCAAACCCCTCAAAACCTACTCTGTTGATTTCTAACTTTGGGAAACTTTAAATTATAAAGTTTCTCCAATTGATCCCCAACTTTTTGGGCATTCTTTAATGCTCATTTCATGAGTTTTTCAAGTCTACATTGGAAAATTTCTCCACCAAATCCCAAATTTGGTGTCCAAGCCTATTTTCACCTATTATGTGATCCTATTAAGTTTCATATCAATTGGAATCCATCTAGTAGCCCTAACATCCATCAAACACCTTGTGTGCATTTACCAAATTGCTGCTTTGGCCCCTTCCGCTATTTTCCTTGAGCTTAAAACCTTACCACAACTCTCTCTAGTTCCCTTTTACCTCTAGTAAGCTTGACATGGCTACCGGTCAATTATTGGGGGCTGAATCCATGAATCTACCTCTCATTTTTACCTTGGCACCACTGTTTTACCCCTCTTGCGATACTTATGCTTAAGCTAGAGCGCCCACCTCTTTCCAGAGATCCCCTAGCATGCTAATGCATCATTTCAAACAAGATATGGCATGCTCATGTAGGGAAAATGAGCAACACATCTAAAACTTGATTACTGGCTGAAATATAGCTTTGAACTGCAAATGCTAGCTAGACACCTCCTCTTGATCTTAAAGTTTGCTTTAGTATAGTACTTCCATACCAAATACTGCTAGACAAGGTTTTGTTTCACAAGCCCTCCAGTTAGTGCCCTCATTATTAGCCCTAAGTTTGTTGCTGCAAACTAAATTGCAGTCAAAACCAATTCAAAGCAGCCCCATTTGGATCCAAACTTCACCAGTGACCTCTAGAACGCATGCCTTGCATGCTTGACACCTTGGTCTGGCCAAGGGGTGGCTTTGGACCTCCCTGGTGTGCAGAAATAGTGCTCTGGACCTTGTCTTCTTCCTCCAGGACGCATCCGGCTATTACAGCACATCTCAGTGCGCCACGAGGCGCCCTTTGACCGTCCACGCACCTGGTGCGCATGCTCCCCCGTGCCAGAGCGCATCCAAGGTGCTCCCGAGCTTGCCCCTCGTATATCTCCTTCCCCCGAGCATGTGTTGCCTCCTACCTCTCTCCCTGGAAAACCCCAAAGCTCCCCCTTCTCCCTCTCCTAATGTGCATTCACGGCAATGGCCGAAGCCGCCACCAGCCTCCGTGCGAGTCCGAATCAAGACGGGCTCCCACTG
Organism: Hordeum vulgare subsp. vulgare; assembly: GCF_904849725.1. Classification (NCBI taxonomy): domain Eukaryota; kingdom Viridiplantae; phylum Streptophyta; class Magnoliopsida; order Poales; family Poaceae; genus Hordeum; species Hordeum vulgare. The sequence goes on along the minus strand of NC_058518.1, from coordinate 240,747,086 downwards.
CCTCTCATTTGAGCATCTCCGTCACACCCCGACGCCTCGTGGGTCTTCACCGTGCCCCCCTCTTGCCTCTCGGTGGTCGGGACACCACCCACCGTAGCCGGCATGGATGACCTCCATCGCGACCGAGGCCCCCTCTTGCCAGACGCTCCCCGACGAGGCTGGAGCTTCAGGAGGACGCGACTCGTCACCCCGAGGGTGCCGGTGGTCGGAGTGCCGCTGGGCAAGGCCGGAGTCGCCAAGACGGCATCAGCGCTCGCTCGGCCCAGCCTCCCCTACCTCGCCTCCGTTCGAGCGGGGGGGGGGGAATGGGATCTGACCGCGAGGCCCCACCGGTTAGTAACTGCGGCTCGGCCCCCTGCCTTAAGTGGTCGCGCCCCACTGGACGCCGCTTCCCCGCAGAGAAAGAGCCTCCCAGGAAGGCGCCTTCGGCGTGGCTGTTCCTTGGTCGCCCCGAGCGAGTGGGCCTGCCTAGAAGCTATCTTGCGCCCTGCGTGCGTTATAGATTCCCCTGGTAAACTCCTTTCTCTTTTTTTCTTTTATCAGAAACTTCAAAAGTCCATAAACAATCCATTTAGACTCTAAATACGATGATTCAAATTTCTACAAGTTCTTAAATTCAAGATCTATCCAGATATGTGCATTGCACATTTTCCAAAAGTCTTTTCCGTGGGGTTAATATTCAAATGTCCATTTGAATATTTGAAACACCACCTCACAAAAATCATAGAGGATTCAAATCAACTCCAAATGGAGTGATTCCAATTTCCATAGTCTTCTAATATGATGCACTATTTTTGAAGCATTAGTCAACATTTTTATCTAGAATGTTTGTGTTGCATTAAATAAATAGCTCCTTTTTTCTATTTATCCAATGTTAGAAAATCTCTAGAATATTTATATCCACTCCAAATCCATAGACGCAACTCCCTAAATGTTTCTAAAATCATGGTCTATTAAATGACTCCGTCCACTCATTTTTAGCAGAATGTTTTCTGTAGGATTCTTAAAGGATCACCTATTCCTCCGTTCGTCCATTCAAAAATCCCTGATGGTCCAACTCTCCTAGAGCAAGCTTCAGGTATTTTTCTTCTGAACAGAGAGGTCCAAGAAAAATAAAACTCCATTTTATATAGCTCTTTTGTTTCTTCTTGTTGTGCGGCTTACTTTGAATGTTTCCGACGATAGTTTTCGGAGTAGAAGTAGTACTCGGAGTTGGACCGGAAGACCTAGAAGACCCGGAGGACTTATGTGAGCAAAGGCAAACACACCTTTGACCATGGCTGAAAACATGTTTTACACGTGACATGTTGATTATTTTATTCTGATGCATATAGTCAAGATTAATCGGTAAACCCCGACATGGTGTTACCGAAGGCTCCCCCGGAGCACTTGCATAGACCATGACCCTACCATCTGTGAGGTTCACGCTGACGAATGTTGACAAGTAGTACTAGTGCTACGCATAGGATAAGCATATGCATGGTGATGGTAACACAAAGATGAAATCGAAGGTTTTTCGAAAACCCCGTCGGGTGCCACTAATGCCCGAGGGTGATGGTTTTGAGTTGGGAGACCACTTGAGAAAGAAGTGGTGTATCGGAAAGATTTTGTGTGAGTGGTTTCGGAAATGGGATTAGATTTATGATGTGTCGAACATCCCAACCTTACATGTGCGGCCACGTACCCCTTTATGGGACGGGGCTTTGTTGATTACTTTGGTTGGTGCTAGCAAAGAGCCCGCATTACTAGTGGAGGGTGTGATGTGGTCACTCTCGTGATGGGGACGTACTAGGTAGGTCGACTATGCCGTTTTTACGTGTTCCGGGCACACCGTTGGTCCCTGCATGGATGATACGATCCCGAGTTGGTGCTCGTAAGACGTACATCATGTGGGATGGGTACCAATCGAGTGGACTCTTTGTCTAGTGTGGCCAGGGGAAAGGCATTGATCGGGTACTTACCTCAGGTATATTATATACCGCAAGTCGTGGATGACACGGAAGTTTCCCCAATCTCGTGGGTAGAGCGTACAACCTCTGCAGAGTGTAAAACTACTCGAATAGTCGCGTCCACAGTCAAGGACAGTTGGGTAATCCTGCTTAAACTACGTACAATCGTTTCCGCATAAACCAAGCATGCCTGTGTGTGGTTGAGAAAGATGATATTGTCAAGTCCGGTAACTTGGCATATAGGGTGAACCTGAGGTGTTCAGCGCTCATCAGATATGTTGATATATGTAACGTGTCCTTATGATTACCATATACCTTATGATGCATGATTATACCTACACTAGACCATGTTACTGCAATTACAGAAAAACCTGCTTTCCGCAAAGGTTCCATTCTTATGCTAGTTCATGTTCCTTTATTACCTTGTTCCACATCATGGGTTGTTTGTGAGTACATTCAAAGTACTCATTGGCTCGCCACTAGTTATTTCATTGACCAGGCATGAGAGAACAGGAAATGGTGAAGAGTAACTTGGTGACGTTCCTGCGAGCTATGATACTTCCACTCAGAGTACATGTAGGTTAAGGCTGATGGCATGGGTTCACGCTTTCGACCAATATCTCCACTATTGGTCAAGTTGGTGTGTTGGCCTTCAAGGCCCTATATATGTAAGACTTGACCGCAATGGTCATTTATTATATCAAACGGTATGTATGGATGTAAGACTCTTGTTCTTCAGTTTCTGTGTGTTCGGTGAGCATTGATCTCTCGGATCACTGAGCACGTTCATTCGACAATCTCTACTCGTAAGTCGGGGTCCCCACAGAGCTGCTATCACAGCCATCCTAGTTGTAGGAAGCCCTTAGTTAGCACAGACGTTAGTAGCACAAAGTTGATTCCCTATCTTACACAAGTTCTTGAAAAACCTGTATCTTTCTCACTTCTCCTAAATTTCAAAGGAAGCAAGGTTTTTGCCTTAGCACTTCCACTCTTATTCTCTTGACACTCCTTGTCTGCTTCTTCAAAACTTACAAATGGCTGCTAGCACCCTTATGCGTGACCACGGTATTACTAAAATCCTCATGGGTAACTCGGAAATACGCAACCTTTCCAAGCGACCACCCATGTACTTGGAGGACAAGGATGGGAAGCTACGACCCGACGATACCTACAGAAGTATTTCCATGAGGAACAAGGACATCGAGACCTAGAAGATGACGGCACCCTCGAGACTATTTCGGAGTGATGCCACCTTCACCTACGATGATCAGGACGTAATATGTGCAAGACCATGATGTGCAGTACTAATAGAGCAACCCTTTCATTACCAATGTTCCATCGACCACCACAAGTGGATGAGAACCTCGTCAATTGGTTCGCCTCACCCTAGTGAGCAGGAAAATGGTTCTCTTCATCCCCCTCTCTAGGTGTCTATATTGTGATCAACATGACTGATGGGTCAGAACTCTATCATGCCTTGCCAATGTCATTGCTTGAAGGTTGTCCACTTGGAACTCTCGAAGCCTCAGAAGACAAGAAGACAATGATAAGACTCCAAAGTCACACAAGACCCCGTCGACAACCACGAAGGACAACCCTCGTCGGCAGCTCACCAGACGAGAAGTGGTCAAGAATTCTTTTCAGCTCAACCCGAGTCGTTCCAGCAAACAACAACAAGAGACATGGTGACACCATAAGAAGACCCAGAAGACGGAGGGGAAATGGTTCGGATGGAACCATGTTGTGTGATGCTTGTTTTGTTTCATTGTGCTTTGATATAAGTCGCACTTTTGCCTTAGGCAGCGAGTACGCGATTATATCACATGTCTTATCCTGATGTTTGAGCCGACCTTTCGACACTTGTCTGATTGCACTTGCACTATACCACCCTCTTCTACACTCCCCTCTATGCTGCTTCCTCTCCCCCACCTTTCTCGACAACTGGAGACCAGCCAAACAAGATGCACCAAGGATCAACTTCGACAGGTGACCGACACTGAAGACACTGACTATAACGTGTTCAACCAGACGCGACCTGTAAGAGGCAATCCTTCCCTTGATATTGGAAACCCCTTCCTAGACCAACCTAACCTCCACAAGCTTTCCCAACTCAAATTTCTGGTCACGTGTCTAACACACAGATATGCCAGAGCACCTTTGAGCCCTGATAAACCCCCGCTTAGCACCGGGTTCTTTATGGAACAAGCGATCACAGTGAACAAGTATCTTTCATTCTTAAAGCTAGTACCAAAACTTTGATGCCATAGTAAGGATCCTTCCAAGATATATGATAGTAGGCAATGCATGTTGTGAGGATGATATGTATCTTGAGGATATAGCTAGACTATCTTGGGGATCGTAACACCCTTATAAAGGTAGGTGAACTTAGTGGAACAAGTTGATAAGTAGCATAACCTACATGTTTGTGGAGTAAGTTTGGATTCAGTAGGACGATTATGATCACGAGCAATAATTCTTGGTGGTATGACCGACTTTATCAAGTAGTTGACATGGTTTGATGATGTTACCATAATGACTTGGAGTCGCAAGTAAGATTCTTGTTGGACATGAGTTTTGGATTAAATAGGTAATCTCAATAGAGTATCAATGATGACAGAGGCCACATGGTTTGGAGTAAATTGGATTTAGCTAGACGATCTCGATCGTGATACCATATTTCTCAGCCGATAACAAATACAAGTACTTGGAGTCGTCGAATTGATTTACGAACCTATATAAGCCGGCTTCAGAGATTAGTTGGGCATGATATTGAAAGTTGGTGGATACACTATGACGTAGTCCCGGCGATAATATGTGGAAACATGAGGACTCTAAGTGTTCATGTAGAGCCCCACCGGTATTGGAGTTGTAGGAGTGATGGGTCCAGTGATGATCGACTGGATTGATGGACCACTTGATAGGATTCGTAGAAAGGAAACAAGATCTCTAATAGGTATACTACATGTTTGCTTAATATAGAAATGACGTACGCTATCCATTGGATTATCTAGCTGGACATTTGGATTTGAGGTGTCTTAATTCAAGCTTAGGAGCTTGTATGCCTCCCCGAGGTTCTTGCATAGGAATGCATGTGCAACGTAGCTCTATCGTACTTGTGGTGTTGGGTTTAGTCCCTTCCTCAACCTTGGAGTCGAATAGAATGAGTGGTGTGGAGTTGACTTATGTAAGATGGCATCTAAGGATGAGATGATAGATGTTTACTCACATCCTAAGTTCCTTGAAACCCCAAAGCTTCACCGAGCCATAATGTGATCGGATTATGACCATAGGAAACGGCTCTAAGTCGTTGGAATATGGCCAGTACTGTGCCCGGACACCACCCATCGTGTCTATGACGAACATGGCATGAAGGACTAGATCATGTTGGACCATGAACCTCTCAGCTAGTGACCACCCATAGCAAGATACCGTTCTCCTCACCTGTCTCATGAGCACTATGCTTGTGTGGTGCTTGTGGAAGTATGTTGTTATCCTCATGGATGACATACTTATCCACCCAATAAGATGAGGAACACTTTAGTCCTGTTTGGACAAGCCCCCGGAACACTGGTTGCTATGCCCCTTGAGAGTAAGGTGTTATCTCGAGAAGGTGGGCTTCTCTAAGAAAACTCAAGGCCACGGAAGTATGTCCTACCCAAGACAAGACGAAGAACCGCAGTGGTTAGGGAAACCACGACGGTGAAGAAGAAGCAATAGAAGTTAACCACTGATCCTGTGCCGACTACATCAACGATGTCAAGAAGCCTCGACGATTCAAGCTGATGAAACCTTTGGACAGCGAGAGAAATCAGAGAGCTTCTTCTTGGTCCAAACCAAGGACGAGAGTCCTAATTGAATCATGGTGAAACCTTCTAAAGGTGATTCACCTGCTTGCCGAGCCTTAAACCTTGGGAGTGGATGACTGCTCTATACTCTTGGGTAGCGAGCTCGTCCAGGACCCCTCACGAACATTCCGAGATGGTAGAACCTGTTCTAAACACTGAGTCTCTGAGCTTAGACTCATGTACGGGACCCAACCCACGCACGTTACCTTGCCACATATTTCGACCTTGGGACACACATGCAAGTCAGAAACTTGCGAGAACTTAGTGCACCAAGCCCTTGACCCTCAGTCAAGCCTAACTTATTGCCAGAACCCGCTCACGGTTAGGCAAGGAAGTGTGGAGCATTCGAAGTTGTATCATCGAGCACCCCAATACCCACAACAGCAACATGGGGACGTGAAGACTTCCTCCTACAGAAAATTCAGTATCTCTCCAATGCCTAGCCTAGAAATCTCGAGGATGAGATTTTTATAAGGGGGTAAGGTCTGTAACACCCTGTGTTTTAACTCTCTTGGCTAAATTAACTTATTTTAAAAATAAGGACCAATAAAAAAATTTATGACTGATTGTGATGCTTGATGTGATTGTTGCTTGCTTGTTTGCTTGTGTTTGAATCCCAATGTTCCTGCTACTCCCCATACTCACCTCCTTGACCCAAACCCTTGCCTAATGATCATGCCATGTGTTCAGGACCAGAAACTATTTTTACGACACATTATTTTGACCAAAAAGCATTTCCTTGATTTAAGCTTTCAAAAACCCCTTAGTTGGAATTTGTCCTACAAGTCCTGAAATTAGGGAGGTTATTTTGCACCAAATATTTTATTTAAATCCCATTATCAAAATGGCTTCCCAAAACCACAAGATTATTATTTTAAAAGTTATTTTACTATTTTATTTAAATGCTTTTCTCTGAGGCCACAAATGGCCCCTTGTGAAGTAAAGTTATTTTTATTGCTTTCAAAATATTTGAGAAAATTTAGAGAAACTCGGTGGACATATATATTCCATATATAGGATTTTCAACACATGGTCATGTTCAAAATATTGGGCAAAACCGTTCAAAACCCTTCCTGCCTATTTCAACCTTTGGGAATATTTCTCTAAGAAATATTCTCAAAAAATTACTCTAAAATTCTAGCATGTCACATATGATATATGTGATAATCTTGCCAAGTTTCATCTCAATCCAGGTTGACTCAATTCACTAAATTATTCTAAAACCCTATCTGTCCAGATCCAAATGTGAGCAACTCTAAATTGCCAAGTGTCTCCAATTGTGCTCAAATTTGGCGGACATGTTCTCATACTCCAATAATGCATCCACCCCAAGTGGTGCATCAAGGAGAATAGAAGAACTTGTCCCAAACCCATCAAAACCTTATCTGTTGATTTCTAACTTTGGGAAACTTTACATTATAAAGTTTCTCCAATTGATCCCAAACTTTTTGGGCATTCCTTAATGCTCAAATAATGCCCCCACACCAAGTTGTGGATTTGTGGGAATTGATTTTCATGGTTTCATAAGCAGAAAGGCATTTCTGCCCATTTCATGGGTTTTTCAAGTCTACATTGGAAACTTTCTCCACCAAATCCCAAATTTTGTGTCCAAGACTATTTTCACCTATTATGTGATCCTGTTAAGTTTCATATCAATTGGAATCCATCTGGTAGCCCTAACATCCATCAAACACCTTGTGTGCATTTACCAAAGTTGCTGCTTTGGCCCCTTACACTATTTTACCTTAAGCTTAAAACCTTACCACAATTTTATCTCGTTCCCTTTTACATCTAGTAACCTTGCCATGGCCACCAGTCAATTATTGGAAGGTGACTCCATGTATCTACCTCTCATTTTTACCTTGGCAGCACTGTTTTACCCCTCTTGCTATACTTCTTCTTAAGCTAAAGCCCCCACCTCTTTCCAGAGATCCCCTAGCATGCTAATGCATCATTTCAAACCAAGATATGGCATGCTCATGTAGGAAAAATGAGCAACACATCTGAAACTTGATTTCTGGCTGAAATATATCTTTGAACTGCAACTTCTAGCTAGCCACCTCCTCTTGATCTGAAACTTTGCTTTAATGTAGTCCTTCCATACCAAATACTGCCTGACAAGGTTTTGTTGCACAAGCCCTATAGTTAGTGCCCTCATTATTAGCCCTAGGTTTGCTGCTGCCAGTCAAAACTTAACCTATTCAAACCAATTCAAACCAACCCATTTGGGTCCAAACTTAACCACTCACCTCTAGCACGCATGTCGTGCATGCTTGACACCTTGGTCTTGCCAAGGGGTGGTTTTGGACATGTAGAGGGGTGGTGACCACCTCCCTAGCATACAGAAATTGTGCTTTGCACCTTGTGTTCTTCGTCCACGCAGTGTCCGGCTGTTACAACATGTCTTAGTGCGCCACGGGACCCGCTTTGACCGTCTACGCCCCTCCCCGACACCAGCTCGCCTCAAAAACTCACCTGACACGCGTGCTCCCCCGTGGCAGTGTGCATCCAAGGTGCTCCCGAGCTCACACTGCCATTCCCCTCGTTTATCTCCTTCCCCCGAGCCCCTGTTGCCTCCTACCTCTGTCCCTCTCTCCCTAGAACACCTCGGAGCTCCCCTTTATCCCTCTACTTCTGTGCATTCACGGAAATGGCCTAAGCCGCCATCGGCCTGCGTGCGAGTTCGAACCTAGCCGGGCTCCCCCTCTCATTTGAGCATCTCCCGCACATCCTGATGCCTCGCGGGTCTTCCCCGTGCCCCCCTCTTGCATCTCGATGTCCGGGACACCAACCACCACAACCGGCGTGGCTAGACTCCACCGCGGCTAAGGCCCCCTCTTCCCAGGCGCTCCACGATAGGGTTGGAGCTTCAGGAGGATGCGGCTCGTCACCCCGAGGGTGCCGGTGGTCGGAGTGCCGCTGGGCATGGCCGAAGTCGCCAGGATGGCACTGGCACTCGCTCGGCCCAGCCTCCCCTACCTCGCCTCTGTTCAAGCGGGAGGAGGGAGAGGGATATGACCGCGAGGCCCCGCTGGTCAGTGACTGCGGCCCGGGCCCCCTGCCTTAAGTGGTCGCGCCCCGCTGGACGCCGCCTCCCCGCGGAGAAAGAGCCTCCCAGGAAGGCACCTTCGGCCTGGTTGTTCCCTCGCCAGCCCAAGCCACTGGGCCGGTCGAGGAGCTATCTTGCGCCCTGCATGCGTTATAGCTTCCCCTGGTAAACTCCTTTCTCTTTTTCTTCTTTTATCAGAAACTTCAAAAATCCATAAACAACCCATTTAGACTCCAAATCTGATGATTTAAATTTCTACAATTTCCTAAATTCAAGAGCTATCCAGATATGTCCATTGCACCTTTTTCCAAAAGACCTTTCTGTGGGGTTAATATTCAAATGTCCATTTGACTATTTTGAACACCATCTTACAAAACTCCTAGAGGATTCAAATCAACTCCAAATGGAGTGATTCCAATTTCGAGAGTCTTCTAATATGATGCACTATTTTTGAAGCATTAGTCAACATGTTTATCTGGCATGTTTCTGTTGCATTAAATAAATAGCTCCTTTTTGCTATTTATCAAATGTTAGAAAATCCCTAGAATATTCATATCCATTCCAAATCCACTGAAACAACTCCCTAAATGTTTCTAAAATCATGCTCTGTCATATGAGTGCCTCCGCTCATTTTTAGCAGAATGTTTTCTATAGGCTTCTTAAAGGATCACCTATTCCTCCTTTCGTCCATTCAAAAATCCATCATGGTCCAAATGTCCTAGAGCCACGTATTTTTCCTATGACCAGAGAGGTCCAAGAAAAATAAAACTCCATTTTATATAGCACTATTGTTTCTGCTTGCTGTGTGGCTTACTATGATATTTGACAGAGTAGACGGAGTACTCGAAGTTGGATCGGAAGACCTCGAAGACCCCGAGGACTTATGTGAACAAAGGCAAGAAGCCCTTTGACCATGTGTGAGAAAATGTTTTACGCATGACATGTTGATTAGTTTATTCCGATCCATATAATCAAGATTAATAGGTACACCCTGGCATGGTGTTACCGAAGGCTCCGCCGGAGCACTTGCATAGAGCATGACCCTACCATCTATGAGGGTCACGCTGATAAATGTTGACAAGTAGTAGTAGTGCTACACATAATATGAGCATATGCATGGTGATGGTAACACAAAGATGAAATCAAAGGTTTTTCGAAAACCCCGTCGGGTGCCACTAATGCCCGAGGGTGATGGTGTTGAGCTGGGCGACCACTTGAGAAAGAAGTGGTCTACCGAAAATGTTTTGTGTGAGTGGTTTCGGAAATGGGATTAGATTTATGATGTGTCGACCGTCCCAACCTTACATGTGCGACCACGATACCCCTTTATGGGATTGGGCTTTGTTGATTACATTGGCCAGTGCTAGCAAAGAGCCCGCATTACTACTGGTGGGAGTGATGTGGTCACTCTCGTGACGGGGTCGTACCAGGTAGGTCGACTATGATGTTTTTGCGTGTTCTGGGCACACGTTGGTCCCTGCATGGATGATACGGTACAGAGTTGGTGCTCGTAGGACGTACATTATGTGGGTTGGGTACCAATCGAGCAAACACTTTGTCTAGTGTCGCCAAGGGAAAGGCATTGATCAGGTACCTACCTCGGGTATGTTATATACCGTGAGTCGTGGATGACACGGAAGTTTCCCGGATCTCGTGGGTACAGCATACAACCTCTGCAGAGTGTAAAACTATTCTAATAGTCGTGTCCACGGTCAAGGACAGTTGGGTAATACTGCTTAAACTACGTCCAGTTGTTTCCTTATAAACCAAGTGTGTGTGTGTGTGGTTGAGAAAGATGATATTGTCATGTCCCGTGACTTGGCATATAGGGTGAAACTGACGTGTTCAGCCCTCAGCAGATATGTTGATATCTATAACCTGTCCTTACAATTACCATTTACCTTATGATGCATGATTATACCTACACTTGACCATGTTACTGCAATTAAAGAAAAATCTGCTTTCCGCAAAGGTTGCATTCTTAAGCTAGTTCATGTTCCTTTATTACCTTGTGTCGGTGCACTAGAGACTCGGGTCCCTTGTGCCCCAGACTTGTGCAGAGGCATCGGTGATGCCCCTGAAAGTAGTGCACCGGGAAGAACAATAGAAAGGCAATCCAAGACCCACCAAGAGCACGCCCTTCCCTCTCTCCAAGCGTGTGGAATACAGGGGCTCCAGATGCAAGGCCCCGGGAAGCCCTCCTTGCTTGGAAGATTCCCAAAGACCCCGGCAAGCACATTTCGCCGGGAAGACTCCCTAAGAATAGCAAGACCCCGGCAAGCCTCCCTTGCTGGGAAGGCTCGCAAAGACTGGCAAGGCCCCCAGCAAGCCCTCCTTGTCGGGAAGGTGTTCAAGCCCCCCGCAAGTGATACGTCTCCAACGTATATATAATTTTTGATGGTTCCATGCTATTATCATTTCAACTTTGGATGTTTTGTATGCATGAATATGCTATTTTATATCTTTTTTGGGACTAACCTATTAACTCAGTGCCAAGTGCCAGTTTCTGTTTTCCGTGTTTTTGACCTTTTTCAGAGGAGAATATTAAACGGAGTCCAAACGGAATAAAACCCGCGATATGATTTTTTCCATAACAGAAGATACGCAAGAAACTTGAGAACCAAGGCAAAGGACCTCGGAGGAGGTCACAAGCCCACTAGCCCCGACCTGGGGGGCCTAGCAGGCTTGTGGGCTCCCCGTGGATCCTCTACACTACTTCCGCCTATAAATTCTCCAAAAATCAAAAAACACCAGAGAGAGCCACGAAAATACTTTTCCGCCGTCGCAAGCTTCTATCTCCGCAAGATCCCATCTGGGGCACGTTTTGGTGCCCTACTGGAGGGGGGATTCGGACACGGAGGGCTTCTTCATCAACACCATTGCCACTCCGATGATGCGTGAGTAGTTCACCACAGACCTTCGGGTCCATAGCTAGTAGCTAGATGGCTTCTTCTCTCTCTTGGATCTCAATACAAAGTTCTCCATGATCTTCATGGAGATCTATCTGATGTATCTTTCTTTTGTGGTGTGTTTGTCGAGATCCGATGAATTGTGTATTTATGATCAGATTATCTATGAATGTTATTTGAGTTTCCTTTGATCTCTTATATGCATGATTTCGTATCCTTGTAATTCTCTTCGAGTTGTGGGTTTCGTTTGGCCAACTTGATCTATAATTCTTGCAATGGGAGAAGTGCTTGGTTTTGGGTTCATACCGTGCGGTGTACTCACCAAGTGAGAGAAGGGGTAGCGAGGCACGCATCATGTTGTTGCCATCAAGGGTAAAAAGATGGAGTTTATATCTATTGCATGAATTTGTCCCTCTACATCATGTCATCTTGCTTGAGGCGTTACTCCGTTTGTTATGAACTTAATACACTAGATGCATGCTGGATAGCGGTCGATGTGTGGAGTAATAGTAGTAGATGCAGAAAGTATCGATCTACTTGTCTCGGATGTGATGCCTATATGTATGATCATTGCCTTAGATATCATCATGACTTTGCGCGGTTCTATCAATTGCTCGACAGTAATTTGTTCACCCACCATAATACTTGTTATCATGAGAGAAGCCTCTAGTGAACACTATGGCCCCCGGGTCTACTTCACATCATATTTTCCGCTCTACACTTTTACTTTCTTTCACTTTCCACCTTCAAATCTCACCTTGCAATTAATCATGAAGGGATTGACAACCCCTTTATAGCGTTGGGTGCAAGTTTGTTTGTTTTTGCGTAGGTACATTGGTGACATGTCTTGATACTCCTACTGGGTTGATACCTTGGTTCTCAAACTGAGGGAAATACTTACAGCTACTGTGCTGCATCACCCTTTCCTCTTCAAGGGAAAAACCAACGCAAGCTCAAGAGGTAGCAGTAAGCACCCCTTGCCGGGAAGGTGACCAAGTCATCCGATAGAGACTCCAGGCCAGCAATCCCCTTCTTCTCGCCTGGTGTCCTCCCCCATTTCTACCACAATCCGACGGCTCCAGCACATCCCTCATGTGTCAGCACAAGACCCAGGTGTCGATTCACCAGGGTACGTGTCGCGGCCTCCTTCCGGCAGGTCAGGGGTCACACAAGGCATTTACTGCCTCTGACACCACCGAAGTAGAAAAGCGGTGACCACTGTTCACTATGCACCCCGTCAGCACATTGTTGGTGACCCCTTTGCCTATAAAAGGAGGCCCAAGGCTCATTCTTAGGCATTGGACTTTTTGGGATTAGAGACTCCCTAATCACCTACTAAGTTACTGTCGAAAATCACCCTATAGTAAGCACATAATACAAACTAAGCAGGAGTAGGGTTTTACGCGCCAAGCGGCCCGAACCTGGGTAAAAGACCTTGCCAGTGTTGATCGCTATCTTCGCTCTCGACGCCGTACCTCTGTCTCCCCGCTGAACAATCAAGGGACTCCTTGAGTTTCCCATTGGTGTCGGTTTCTCCGACATCTTTGGAGCGCCAGGTAGGGGGCAGTGGTTGAGAGCTTTTTCGCGGATTCAAGCAAGTTTCGCGTCATATCTTGGGAAGTAGCGCGCACCACTACAGTCCCTCGAAGCAGGGTGCATCGATGGTCGCTCTACTTTGCTAGGGCCTCCTAACACCTGCGCGGGCGCCCTGCTGCGCGAACACAGACTAGGGAGACGGAGACCTCAAGCTTGAAATCATCAGGCTGACGCGTCGCTCCGGAACAGTGCGCTGTTGTTGAGGGTGTGCCTGGGGGCTTTGGCAAGGCCTTCGGTGCATACTCCGGCCGATGCACCTCCACGAACTGATGCATAGCCATCGAGAATGCGCCTACAGGCCCCCGGAACCCAGGGACGCACTCCGCCAAAGCGTCCCCCTCGGAAGCACCACGTCATCACCAAAGGTGCGCTTGGGGGCTCCGTCAGCACGGCCTGGCAAAACAGGAAAAGGAGTTATGTTCCGGCAACCCCATTTCCGTACGATAGTCAAGAACTGTCGGCAAGTACCTTTCTAGAGGGGAAGTTGCCGAGAAAGTATAGTCTCCTGCTTGCCGGGGACCTGAAGCCCCGACAAAGGACCCAAGCGCCGCGGGGAGAAGTGTCGCGGCACGACAGATAAGTGATAAATATTTCAGATGAGATTTCAGAGTAGATAGGTTGTTTCCTTTCTGGAAGATCCCAAACCTTGTTTGAGAAACCTGCGCGTAGATGGAACCTTGTCAGGATCAGTGTGCCTTAGTTCTATTTTGAACTAGTTGAATGACTTGAACGGCCACAGGGCGCCTTCACACTGTTTCGAACCTGTTCAACAGACTAAGTGGCTACGTAGCACCTTATTTCGCCGCGAGCCGTGCTCGATGATCTAACGGTTGCGCTGAGTGCGGCAAGGATCCTTGTCGGTAACGACCCCTCAAGCGAACTGCTAAGGATCCATTCTTCAAAGCACTAGCAGTAGGACCAGTCATGCCGGCAAGATTCCGAAAAATGCAAAAGGCGTATCATACAAGGGGAAGGGTCGGATGCAAGGGAAACAACATTTCATTCATTTGTTTGAAACAAACTCAAACATATTACATGAATTATTGTTGCTACTCTAACATATGGTACTTTCTTTTGGCGAGGGACATGCTCGCCGGACAGAAGTTCAAGAAGACAAAAAGCGGTAAGGCCCCCGGCACAACTAGTGTTGGACCTTCCTAGACCAGCATTACATAGTGGAGAACGGTGCCTTAAGGGACGGCGGAAAAGGGAACCAAGTGCTCCTAGGATATGCGACAGCATCGGTTCTTCCGGATCATCGGTCCAGGGTCGGGAGGAGGAGGACCGCGGACTGACGATGATGGTGTGACCGACAGTTAGTCCGAGGGCAGATCCGTCGTACCCAGGCTTAGCCTGCCGAGGGTCTGACCCATAATCACCATCGCTACTATCTGACCCGTCCAAATCGCTGTTGCACGAGGAAGGGCTGCCAGTCTCGCTCGAGCTTTCTTCGCAACACCCGAGGAGTGCACCCGAGCTCCCGTATATCTTGACAGAGAGCAGGTTGTCCGCCATCATCTAGAAGCGAAGAACGTGCCCATCCCAAAGGTTATGGGCACGGGCGAACCTCTTCCACCCATGGCCGAGGAACAGGAGCCGACGCCCCTGCTGCTACACGACCTCCGGGACTGCGTCGTTGCCGCATCCATGCACCCGAAGCCGCAACATCAGGGGCTTCTCTTCGCTCATCACCTCGGCGAAGTCGATGGGGAGTTGAAGCCAGGTTCGAATGCGACCTTGCAGTCTGACAAGAAACTCCAACGGAGTCCTATCAATGTGAGTTCCCGCGGAAACAAGCCTAAGAGAAGACAGAGGTGCCGGGGTAGCACTGGGCCTCCCGTGTCCACGGCCTCCGCGGCGACCGCGGCCCCTCGCCCCTCCGACACCACGGGCGCACGTGCCTCCCTCCGCAGTTGCGGCCCCTGAAGTTGTGGCATGATTTGAGTGGGATCCCCTTGCCGCCCAGGCGACCGATGGTGGCCTCCCTCGTCCCCTAAGCATGGTTAGGGGCGAGTGCCACTTGGAACTAGAGAAGATTCTGCAGATGCAAGATGGCGGTCGTGAATGTTTCAGGAGTTGATGGATGAGAAAAACTCCCTAGGAAACTTGCTAATTTATAGGGCGAGGCGCGGGGGGCTAGCTGCCCTCACTCCAGAAATCGCCGCCCCTCTCGAGCAATCACCCATGATCGTGGGCGAACAGGGAACTGCCCTGCTTCGCCAATGCATGCGGGGGAGGGTCCTGCCATGACCGCGGCCTTTATGGCCATGAACGCCACTTGCCTGACCATTACTATGCATGCTTCATGCGTGGCAGTAAATCGCCGAGAGGTGGCGAGGCTACTGTGCGCGCACTTCTCCACCTCGCGCGCTTGATGCGCGGCGTGGGGAAGGGTCGTCTACAACGACTCTAAAGCTATAGAGTCCCCTGCCAAGGAAGCCCGTGCACTACTTTGGCCCTGGCCCAGCAACGCCCCACGCGCGTGTGTGGCCCAGGCCCGGGAACTCCTGTCGGTGCACTAGAGACTGGGGTCCCTTGTGCCCCAGACTTGTGCACGGGCATCGGCGACGCCCCTGACAGCAGTGCACCGGGAAGAACAAGAGAAAGACAATCCAAGACCCACCAAGGCCACGCCCTTCCCTCTCTCCAGGGGCGTCGAATACAAGGGCTCCAGATGCAAGGCCCCAGCAAGCCCTCCTTGCCGAGAAGATTCCCAAAGACCCCGGCAAGCCCATTTCACGGGAAGACTCCCGAAGAATTGCAAGACCCCGGCAAGCCTCCCTTGCTAGGAAGGCTCGCACAAACTGGCGAGGGCCCTGGAAGGCCCTCCTTGCCGGGAAAGTGTTCAAGCCCCCGGCAAGCACCCCTTGTTGGGAAGGTGACCAAGTCATCCGACACAGACTCCAGGCCAGCAAGCCCCTTCCACTCGCCGGGTGTCCTCCCCCGTTTCTACCACAATTCGACCACTCCAGCATATCCCTCGTGTGCCCGCACGAGACCCAGGTGTCGATTGACCTGGGTACGTGTTGCGACCACCTTGCGGCAGGTCAGGGGTCAGACAAGGCATTTAGTGCCCCTAACACCACCGAAGAAGAAGAGTCGTGAACATTGTTCACTATGCACCTCGTGAGCAGATTGTTGGTGACCCCTTTGCCTATAAAAGGAGGCCCAAGGCTCATTCTTAGGGGTTGGACTTTTTGGGATCAAAGACTCCCTAATCACCCACTAAGTTACTGTAGAAAATCACCCTACAGTAAGCACATAATACAAACTCAGCAGGAGTGGGGTTTTACGCGCCAAGCGGCCCGAACCTGGGTAAAAGACCTTGCTGGTGTTGATCGCTAACTCCGCTCTCGATGTTGTACCTCTCTCTCCCTGCTGAACAATCAAGGGACTCCTCAAGTTTCCCATAGGTGTCCGTTTCTCTGACACCTTGTTCCACATCATGAATTGTTTGCGAGTAAATTCAAAGTACTCATTGGCTTGCCACTTGTTATTTCATTGACCAGGTATGAGAGAACATGAAGTGGTGAACAGTAACTTGTTGACGTTCCTGCGAGCTAGGACGCTTCCTACTCATAATGCTTGTAGGTTAAGGCTGATGGCATGGTTTCACACTTTCGACCAATATCTCCGCTATTTGTCAACTTTGCGTGTTGGCCTTCAAGGCCCTATATATGTAAGACTTGACGCAATGGTCATTTATTGTATCAAACGGTATGTATGGATGTAAGACTCTTGTTATTCACTCTGTGTGTGTTCGGTGAGCATTGATCTCTGGGATCACTCAACACGTTCATTCGGCGGTCTCGACTCGTAAGAAGGGGTCCCACAGAGCTCTCGCACCTCTGCAAATCAATGCTTCCCTGTGCGAAGGGCCTTTCTATTTACTTTTATGATATTTACTTTCTTGTTATTTTATTTGATTCATCACCCTCTTACTAAAAGCACCAGACTTGAGAGCACTAGTGTCATTCTTATGCATTGAGTATAGTTAATGTTTGATGTGAGCATGTTTGGTTCTTTTCTACCCTGTATTACAATGTTTAATCATTGATTAGATCTCACAGGTGCTCTGCATTATGTTTTGCGGTCTCAAAAAGGGCTAGAGAAGTACCATGTCATCGTATTATATCATGATTGTTTTGTCAAATTGTTGGCATTTGAAATATTTATTATTTCTCGCTAGTTGGTTAAGTATTGCCATGAATGAATATGATGTCAAATTGTTACCATGGATATGGTTATTTATGATTTATGCTGAAAATATGAACACTATCTAATAATATATATAACAACAAGAACAAATGAGTTTGTAAAAGTTCTCTTTATCACTTTGAGTATATCAACTCAACTCCTTGAGGACAAGCAATGAGTTAAACTTGGGGGAGTTGATATGTCTCAAACGCATCTACTTTTCCAAACACTTATGCTCTTGTTTTGGACTCTAATTTGCATGATTTCAATAGAACTAACCCGGTTCTAATGCTATTTTCAGTAGAACTACCTTGGTGTCATTTTTGTGCAAAAATAAAAGTTCTTAGAAGCGGACAAAAAAATTGGTGGATCTTTTCTAGAAAATATGAAGAATTATGGAGCAAATAACCAAAAGAGGGGGGCTGCAGGTGGGCCACAAGCAAATAGGACACGCCTTGTTAGCTTGTAGGGCCCACGTGACTCCTCCACCCTAATTCCAGTAATAATTCACAATATCGGAGAGAAAAATCGGAGAGAAGTTTTCATCACGTTTTACCAGACGGATCCGCCACCACCACTAGTTCTTCCTCGGGAGGTTTGATCTCGAGTTTGTTTAGGGCTCCAAAGAAGGGGATTCGTTGTCGTCGTCAACAACCCTTCCCCATCAACAATTCCATCATGCTCACCATAGGGAGTGAGTAATTCCTTTGTAGGCTTTCTGGACGGTGACGGGATTGGATGAGATTGATCATGTAATTGATTTTTTATAGGGCTTGATCCCTAGTATCCACTATGTTTTGAGATTGATGTTGCTATGACTTTGCTATGCTTAATGCTTGTCACTAGGTCCCAAATGCCATGATTTCAAATCTGAGCCTATTTTGTTTTCTGTGTATATGGAAGTGTTTAGATCCTACCTTGCAAGTAATATGCGCCTATTACGTGTGATGATCTGCATCCCCCAAGGTGATAATAATTGGGACTCTTTCCGGTGATTGTCCTAGTTTGAGGAGTTCATGTATTCACCATGTGTTAATACTTTGTTCTGGTTCTCTATTCAAAGGAGGCTTTAATATCCCTTAGTTTCCTTATGGACCCCGCTGCCACGGGAGGGTAGGACAAAAGATGGCATACACGTTCTTATCGCAAGCACGTATGACTATATATGGAATACATGCCTACATTATATTGATGAATTGGCGCTAGTTTTGTGTCCCTCTAGTGCATAACTGTTACATGATCAATGTCATCAAAATCGCTATCCATCACCGGTCCATGTGCCTACGCTTTTCACATACTGAATCTTGCTAGGTTACTTTTGTTATTACTCCGGTTACAATCACTACAAAATTGTTACTATTACGGTTACCATTATTAATACTATTTGGTGTGCTATTAAAATATTTGTTGCACAGAGAAATCCAACGTGTGGCTGAATTAACAACTCACCTACTAAGACCAATAAATTTTCTTTGGCTCCCATTTCGTCGAATCAATAAATCAAGTTGTGATACTACACGCGAAGACTGTTGTGATCCCCTATACTTGTGGGTTATCAATGATCAAAAATCAATTTTCCTCGGTTCTTAGCATGCCATATCAAAAGGATGCTCAAGACGAGGATGAGAAAAAATTGAACCAATTAGCTAAGATTCACCTCCAAACTCCTGAAGATGAAGTTGAAAGGGTTATGGTAAGGCCAGAGTCTATATTTGAAGGTGAGGAAAAGGAAGAGATCAAAATGCTAATGGATGCAACTGCAATAGTCATCCCACGCGTGAACAAAGATATGAGATACTAGAAAGGAAAGGTGACAAGGACCTACCACTTCCTAAAAGTCTAAGATGTGAGTTCACGGATGATACTGAAATATTTCCCGTTATAATTAATGTTGACCTTCCAGGGAAAGAAAAAGAAAAGTTATTGATAGTACTAGCCAAACACCAAAAGGCTTTGGGCTACGCTATGAAAGATGTGAAGAGGATAAATCCCTCCATTCATTATCATGCTATTCCAATTGAAGAGGGATCTAAACTGGTGATTGAAATTCAACTAAGACTTCATCCAGCATAAAAACATGCTAAGAAAGGAGGTAATATGCCTTCTTGACGTTGAGGTAATTTGCCCCATCTCCGATAATAAGTGGGTTGATACGTCTGTTTTGCATCATGATTCCTTATTGATTTTTGTATTATTATTGCCCATTAATCCCTATTATCATATAATTCTTATGCCATTTCTCTCTGAATATGCAAGGTACATCACAAAGAGGGAATTATCTTGAAACTGGAATTCTGGACCAGGAAACCAAGAAAAAGGTAGAAAATTAATAGACTCCAAATGACTTGAAAATTCATGGAGAATTTTTATGGAATATTTAATAATTGATGGGCCAAAATTATACCAGAGAAGGGCCACCTGCTAGCCACAAGCAAACAGGGCGCTCCCACCCCCTTGGGAGCGCCCTGATGACTTGTGGGACCCCTATAGGCCCTGTGACACCCCTCTTGTCCTATATGGTGTGTTTTGACATAGAAAAA
The DNA here is from genome assembly GCF_904849725.1 of Hordeum vulgare subsp. vulgare. NCBI lineage: Eukaryota > Viridiplantae > Streptophyta > Magnoliopsida > Poales > Poaceae > Hordeum > Hordeum vulgare. Next base: position 240,727,001 of record NC_058518.1, on the reverse strand, counting down.
ACATCATAAACCATTCGGGACGAAGCGACACCATCTCGAGGCGGAAACCTTGGCAGGCGCCCTTTTGCTCTCTGCTAGGGAAATTCCCCTCCGGGAGGGGGAAATCGAAGCCATCATCATCACCAACGCTTCCTCCTTCATGGAAATACCAATAATCATCAAAATCTTCAGTATCACCATCTCATCTCCTACCCTAGTTCATCTCATGTATTCGACCGTTCTCTCAAAACCTCAGATTGGTACATGTGGGTTACTGGTTGTGTTAATGACATCTTGTAATTGATGCTTGTTGGATTACTTGGTGGAAGACATTATGTTCAGATCCTTAATCATTATTATTATACCTATGATCTTGAACATTTTGATGAGGTGTCAGTAGTTACTATTATTCCTAAGGACATGTGAGAAGTTTTGTTATAAGTAGCCATGTAAAATTGGTATTCGTTCGATGTGTATGTTGTTACTTCTCTTAGTGGTGTCATGTGAACGTCGACTACATGACACTTCACACCATGTTATGGGCCTAAGGGAAGTCATTGTGCAGTAACAAATATATGATGGGTTGCGAGATTGACAGAAGCTTAAACCCCAGTTTATGTGTTGCTTCATGAGGGGCTGATTTAGATCCACACGTTTAGTGATGTGATTAGAGTTATCTTAATTCTTCTTTTGTAGTTATGGATTCTTGCGGGAGAGGGTAATCATAAGTTGGTTGTTTTTTAAACTAAGAAAAACACCTTAGCACCGGTCCACCCATATATCAAATTATCAAAGTAGTGAACGTGAATCAACTCAACATGATGAATATGACTAGATAGAAATTCCCATGTGTCCACTTGCTTAATATAACAGTACTTTCAGGCTCGTCTTTTGCTACAAAAAGTATTGGGCTACCTTGCTGCACCTTTTCTACTATTTTTACTTTTCACTTGTTACGAATTATCTTCCTACAAAACTATCTATCACTCTTACTTACAACAATTGAAGAGAATACCTTGCTGAAATCCGCTTGTCATTTCCTTCTGATGCTCGTTGGGTTCGACATTATTACTTATCGAAAGGAATATGATTGATCCCTTACACTTGTGTGTCATCAAGACTCTTTTCTGGTGCCATTTCTGGGGAGTGAAGCGCCTTTGGAAAGGGGAATTGGTAAGGAAACATTTTCAGTACGTGCTGAAATTTACTGTTGCTTCTCACAATGAATGGTCACCCTTTGAGTGGCTTGTTCACGACATATTTTCCTCGAACGGAAGTTGAGAAAGTTGTTCCTCAACCTAAGGAACCTACTGAAAAATTTTATTATGAGATTCCTTCGGCTATGGTAGACAAACTGTTGGCTAATCCTTATAACGGTTCAACTCATTTTCATTACCATTTGATATATGTCGATGAGATTAGTGGATTGTTTAAGCTTTCATGTCTAGTCGGAGACAAAATTAATCTTGCAAAAGATTGTTGACAAGTCTATAAAGTATTGGTCCCAAAAACTAGATGATGCTTTCTGCTTACAAAAATCCCATGGGGATGTCACCATATAAAATGGTCTATGGAAAAGTTTGTCATTTACCTCTTGTGTTAGAACATAAAGCTTATTGGGCAATTAAAGAACTTAATTATGCATTTAAACTTGCAAGTGAAAAGAGGTTATTTGATATTAGCTTATTAGATGAATGGAGGACACAAGCCTATGAAAATGCCATGTTATTTAAAGAAAAATTTAAAACATGGCATGATAAGAGAATCCAAAAACGATAATATAATGTAGGAGATAGTGCTTTTGTAAATTTCTTGTTTCAGATTCTTCAAAGGTAAAATCATCTCCAAATGGGAAGGCACATATGTTTTCGAGGAGGTCTATCTCTCTGGTGCTATAAAGATCAATAACTTTGATGGCAAAAATCCGTGAGTGGTAAATCGGCAAAGAATTAAGAATTACATCTCACGCATGCCCATTAATGTCAAAACTACTGTTATTCAAGTAATAACACGAGAGGAGCACATAAGCGATACCTTCCGGAACACTCTGAAAACCTGAAAAAGAAGTAGGTACCTGAAATGGTAAGAAAACTGACTCAAAAAATTGAAAAAAATGTTCTATTGGTTTTGGTATTTTAGAAGAATTCCAAAAATAAAAAGGAGTCGGGGGGCCACGAGGGAGGCACAAGCCAATAGGGGGCTCCCATCCCGTGGGCACTCCTTGATGGCTTGTGGGGCCCTTGTGTTCCTTCCGAACTCCATTTTCTTCCCAAGCACGTATTCTGACTTGGAAAAATCATTATATATACTCCCGACTGTTTTGACACCACCGCATCACAAGATTCTCCTTTGTTTTTGTTTTGAGCTGTTTTGCTGACAGATCTAGATCGTCAAGGCTCCACCGACTCTTTGCAAGAAACATCGCATAGTTTGACCTTCATGAGGCATGCGTCCATACAACAAAGTCTACTACGATCTGTCCTCGAGAGAGCAAGATACACAGGGGGTCCCAGAAGACGTCATGAGGAAGGGCTAGGAGGAAGCTGAAGGATCTAAATGAGACTATACAGATCCTCCATCTATAGTCTCCAACAAGGGAGAACCACTATCACTTCTTCGTGGTGATATTTACTTACTTGAAACTGATGCATTAAACGCCATGGAATCTATCTGTGCCCGAAATACAACTCTGACTAATGAAGTCATCTTGTTAGAAGAGCAGAATCGTGCTCTCCGGAAGATAATTGCTAATCCAAAATTTCTCGTGAAGAACAAACCTACCGCAACATCACCACCATCACCCAAGAAGGACGCTTGAGTACATGGGTATGGGAACCACCCTTAGCATGTTCCAAGCTTGAGGGCGGTATCGTATCCCCATCACTTTTACCATTACCATCTATCTTAGTTTGATCCTTAGCTATTTCGTGATTTAGAGAAATAAAATTTCAGTTTTGCTTTGCTTAGATTTTTTTCTTTGAGTTCTACCTATCCTTGTAATTGAGTATGCGACTTATATAATAAAGATTAGTTGAGTTTGTGTGCTTTACTTGTGTGCACCCATCATCATAGCATGGCAATAAAAGAAATAGAAAGATCATATGCTTATCTCATGAGGTGTAATGATTTCACATAGAAAAGGGTACAAGTGATAAAAGTTGTCGAGAATAAACAAACATAGTATTAGTCATTGTTACACTCTCAGCAAGATTATGATATAGGAGAGGAGATTCTCATATAAATACACTATCTCCGACATCTTTTATGATTGTGAGCCCTCACTAAATATTATATAATGATCAAGTGTTTATGTAGGACATGGAAAAAATGTAATGATCATGGTAACTTATATTCACATAGAAGTTATATGGTCATTGTCGGTGTCAAAACCGGTTGATCTTGAGTAGGGGTCCGAACTGTAGACCTAGGGTCGATGCATAACAAGAGACGATGGGGACGGTGTTTTACCCAGGTTCATCCCCTCTTGATGGAGGTAAAAGCCTACGTTTTCCTCTTGTTGTTGTTAATGAGGTATTACACAGTACGGAGTTGATCTATTGCGAGATCGATATTGTGGTCTAAACTCTAATCGTAATGAGCTTGATGTGTCCTACGATCTATGACCCCTAGCTTATATTGTGGGGACCCCGACTTACGAGTCGAGATCATCGAATGAACGTGCTCAGTGATCCCAGAGATCAATGCTCACCAGACACAGAGAAACTGAATAACAAGAGTCTTACATCCATACATACCGTTTGATTCAATAAACGACCTTATTGGTCATGTCTTACATATATATGGCCTTGAGGGCCAACAGAGCAAACTTAACCAATAGAGGAAATATTGGTCAAAATCGGGAACCCATGCCATCACCCTTAACCTACAGGTAGTTTGACTGGGAAGCATCCTAGCTCGCAAGAACGTCATTGAGTTACTCTTCACCATATCCTGTTCTCTCATACCCGGTCAATGAAATAACCAGTGGCAAGCCAATGAGTACTTTGAATGTACTCGCAAACAGCCCATGATATGGATAATGTAGTATGTAGGATAAAAATTAATATGCAGTATTGGTGGATAGCAGCTTAACTGAAATAAACATGATCATAGATGGATGTGCAACATAAGCTAGATGGCATTTAGAAGAATAGATTACGCATATCAACATATTTGTTAAGGGCTGAACACTTCGGGTTCGCCCAATATGCCAAGTCACCAAACATGGTCATATCAACTCATTCAAATACACCATTAAACACACACACACTCACACTTAGTTTATGCGGAAATGACTGGACGTAGTTTAAGCAGGATTACCCAACTGTCCTTAACCATGGACACGGCTATTCAAATAGTTTTACACTCTGCAGAGGTTGTACAATGTACCCACGAGATCCGGGAAACTTCCGTGTCATCCACAACTCATGGTATATAACATACCCGAGGTAAGTACCCGATCAATGTTTTTCCCCTGACGATACTAGACAAACAGATCCACTCGATTGGTACCCAGCCCACATGATATACGTCTTACAAGCACCAACTCAGGACAGTTTCATCCATGCGGGGACCAATGGTGTGCCCAGAACACGTAAAAACGGCATAGTGGCCCTACCTGGCAAGACCCCGTCACTAGAGTGACCACATATCACTCCCGCCACTAGTAATGTGGCTCTTTGCTAGCAACGACAAGAGTAATCAACAAAGCCCGTCCCATAAAGGTTAACGTGGTTGCACATGTAAGGTTTGGACGGTCGACACATCATAAATCTATTCCCATTTCCGAAACCACTCACACCAAAATACACCCGGTGCACCAATGCTTCACAAGTGGCCACCTAACTCATCATCACCCTCGGGCATTAGTGGCGCCCGGTGGGGTTTTCATAAGCCTTTGATTTTACCATCATCATGCTCATGCTTCTACTATGGTTAGCTCTACTTGTAATCATGATATTAGCGTGACCCTCATAGGTGGTAGGATCATGCTCAAATGCAAGTGCTCCGGAGGAGCCATCGTAAACATCATATCAATGATTTACCAAATATTCATGATCATATGCAACGGGAATATTTGCTCTACTAGCATGCAATATAATATTTGCTCCAACATGGTCAAAGGTCTGCTTGCCTTTGCTCGCATAAGTCCTCGGGGTCTTCGAGGTCTTCCGGTCCAACTTCGAGTACTCTGTCTACTCTGTCCACTATCGTCGGAAAAAAACACAGTAAGCCACACACCAAGCAGAAACAAAGTTGCTACAAAAATAGGAGTTATATTTTTCTTGGACCTCTCTGGTCATAAGAAAAATACCTAAAGCTTGACATAGGGGATTTGGATCATGAGGGAATTTTGAATGGATGAAAGGAAGAATAGGTGATCTCTAAAGAAGCCTACAGAAAATATCATGATAAAAATGAGTGGAGGCAGTCATTTAATGCAGTATAATTTTAAAAATATTTAGGAAGTTGTTTCCCTGGATTTGGATTGATATGAATATACTAGGGATTTTCTAACATTGGATAAATAGCAAAAGGAAGCTATTTAATTATTGCAACAGAAATATGTCATACAAAAATGTTGACCAAGGCTTCAAAAATAGGGCATGATATTAAAAGGCTCTAGAATTAGGAATCACTCCATTTGGAATTGATTTGAATGCTATAGGAATTTACGAAGTCGGGTTTAAAATATTCAAATGGGTATTTGAATATTAATCCCACAGAAAGTCTTCTGGAAAAATGTGCAATTCACATATATGGATAGGTCTTGATTTTAGGGACGTGCAAAAATTTGAATCATCAATTTTAGAGCTCAAATGATTATTCTACAAATTTTTGAAGTTTCTGCCAAAGGAAAATTGATAAAAGGCTAAGCAACAGGGGCTATCCTATGCTCAGGCGGCCGATAGGCAGATGGGCGGCAGGGGGCCATGCAGGAGGCGCCCTGGGTGATATACGCCTTCCGCGTGTAGAGGCACACGTGGAGGAAACCGCCTCCACTTATCGACCTGGGCCCGACTCAAAGTGTCTTATAGAGGGGGCCCGCTGGTCAGGTCTTTCCCCAACCTCCCTCTTGCACGCAGGGAGGAGGAAGAGGCCGACCGAGCCGATGCCTGCCCTGGGGCTCCGTCCAGCTCCGGTAGCTCCCCGGTCGCCGGCGCCCTCGGGACAACGCGTCGCGTCCTCCTGATGCACCAGCCCCGCCGGGGAGTGACGAGGGAGAAGGGGCCTCGGCCGCGGCTGAGGGCAGCGAAGGTGGCCGTGGGGAGCGGCACCCCGAATACCTGGAAGGGAGAGGAAGGAGGGGGAAGAAGTTGCGGGGGTCTAAGGTGCCCCTGAGGTGGCCAGAAGGGGAGGAGAGAGTCGTGTGCCCGGAGTTGGAGCTGCTCCTGTAGGGAGAGCTTCGTCCATGGCAGGGCAGGGGAGGAGGAGAGCCCAAGGCTCAAAAGGGGGAGCCCGGGAGGCTGCAGGAGGCAGGAGGAAGTCATGGGGAACCAGAGAGAGCTTGGGTGAGGCGATAAAAGAGGGGGAGGGAGAGAGAGAGCTCGGGAGCAGCTCAAAGCTCGCTAGCATGGGGGAAGACACGCGTCCATGGGCACTTGGGAGGCTAGCCAGCATCGGGGAGGGCTTGGACCAGTCAAGGGGAGGTCCAATGGCATGCTGAGACGAGCTGGGACAATCGGATATGGCTTGGAAGATGAAGACAAGGTGCAGAGCACCGTTCTTGCACGCCAGGGTGGTGGTCACCACCCCATTTGGTGTCCTGGGCCACCCGTTAGCCAGTCCAAGGTGTCAAGCATGCAAGCCATGCGTGCCACAAAGCACTGGTGGAGTTTGAACCCAAGTGGATCAGTTTTGACTTGGGTTTGACTGCCATTAAGTTTGACTTAAGGCTGGAAATGAGGGTGCTTAATGGAGCGATCTCAGGATGGGACCTTGTCTAGCATACTTGTCTCTGCAAGGACTACAACACTGCCAAGTTTGAGCTCAAGCAGAGGAGGGTAGCTAGTACTTGTTGTACAAGGCTACATTTAATCCAGAATTCAACTTGTAGATGTTCTGCTTATTTTCCCCACATGAGCATGCCATAACTTGGTTTGAAATGATGCCTTGGGATGCTAGGGACCCTCTGGAAAGAGGTGGGGGAATTAACTTAAGCAGAGGTGGGGCAAGAGGAATAAAAATGGTGATCCAAGGGTAGAATGAGAAGTAGTTACATTGATCCTCTCCCCAATAATTGACCAGAGATCATGGCAATGCTACTGGAGGTAAAATGTTACTATATAGAGCTGTGGAGCTCAAGGGTAAAAGTGGAAGGGGCCAAAGTAGCCAATTTGGTGAGTGCACACAAGGTGTTTGATGAGTGTCGGGGCAACCAGATGTACTTCAATTTATATGAAACTTAAGAGGATCCAATAATAGATGAAAATAAGCTTGGACACCAAATTTGGGATTTAGTAGAGAAGGTTTCCAATGTAGACTTGGAAAACCCATGAAATGGGCAGAAATGGCCTTCTGCTTACCAAGCTATTCAAATGAATTTCCATAAATCCAATATTTTGTGTGGGGACATTATTTGAGCAATAAGGCTTGCCCAAACAGTTTGGGGTCAATTGGAGAAACTTTATAATGTAAAGTTTCCCAAAGTCAGAAATTAACAATGAGGGTTTTGAGGGGCTTGGGACAAGTTCTTATATTCTCCTTGATGCGCCACTTTGTGTGGATGCATTATTGGAGTATTAGAACATGTCCACCAAATTTCAGCACAATAGGAGACACTTGGCAATGTAGAGTTGCTCAAATTTGGATCTGGACAGGTAGGGTTTTAGAATAATTAGGGGAGCCAAATCAAATAGGATTGAGATGAAACTTGGCAAGATCATCACATATATCATGGGTGACATGCTAGAATTTTACACAAATTTATTGAGAATATTTCTTATAGAAATATTCCAAAAGCTCGAAATAGGCAGCAAGGGTTTTAAAGGGGTTTGCCCAATATTTTGAACATGCCCATGTGTTGAAACTCATATATATGGAATATATATGTCCAGTGAGTTTCCCTAAATTTTATTAAATATTTTGAAAGCAATAAAAATAACTTTCCTTCATAAGAGACCATTTCTAGCCTCATGGGAAGGCATTTAAATAAAATAGTAAAGTAACTTTTAAAATAATATTATTGTGGTTTTGGGAAGCCATTTTGATAATGGGTTTTAAATAAAATAATGTGTGCAAAATAAATTCCCTAATTTGAGGACTTGTAGTACAAATCCCTCACGGGTTTTGAAAGCTTAATTCAAAGAAATGCTTTTTGGTAAAAATAATATTTGGTAAAATAGTTTGTGGTCCCAAACACATGGCATGATCATTAGGCACGAGTTTTGGGCTACGGAGGTGAGTTCGGAGAGTAACAGGAATTATTGAGAATTAAACACAAACATACCAGCAAGCAAGCCAACAACAATCACTTCAAGCATCACAATCACTCACAATTATGATTGGTCCTAATTTTCGAGAAAAGGCAAATTAGTCAGGAGAGTTAAAAACAGGGTGTTCCAGACCTTACCCCCTTAAAAATATCTCGTCCCCGAGATCTGTTAAGGTGGTTACCAGGGCCTGCTCCTGCTATGTCGCTGAACACATCGATAGCAACTATTCTAAACACGCAGTCTGGCATGGTTACCACGAGAATGCCACTTATTGGTCCATCTGCGGTTCACGATGACCTTGAAGGAAGGGAAACAAATTGCAATTCCTGGTTGTGCTAATCGTACCCGGTGCTTGGCACCTACACCAGTAGATAGGTGGGCCCGGGGCCGCTGTTAGCCTCTTCTTCTTCCTCCGCTCTTCTTCCCTGGGTGAGTCCCAGGTGCTGACTCCACTTGTGGTGCCTAGGGGCGTAGGGTGACTGGGGCCGCCCTGCGGTGGTGCGCGGTGAGCTAGCTGTCAGCGCAGTGATCACTCACCTCGCGGGCCTGCGCGTGTCGGCACTGCTCTAGGATTCCCAACGAGCACCAACGACCGAGAGGCGAGCGGGGCTGGTGGCCTTGCCAGCGGCTTACCGAGCCCGGCTATAAATTGCCCATGGTGTCCCTTCTTATTCTCTCACCCGGCCTCGCTCCTTGCCGCTTCTACTGTCCTCTTCCTCCTTCTTTTCCTTGCAGGTGCTCGAGAAGAGGCTCCAATGGTGGATGAACCCCCAGGGTGGCTCATAATTCTCCTGTCTGTAGTGGTGGCGATGCTGATCGGGGTCTCGACGCTGTACTGAACGATCATCCATGATGATCGTCATGATGCTGCTGCCCGAATGGCGGCTCTCCGTGTCGGCAGGGTTCATGACGACTAGCCAGCCACTTAGTGTACATGTGGTGCTAGTGTGTTTAGTAGATTCTTCACGGAATAAATACTTACATGGATTCCTTCCCACGAAGGAAATAAGGTGTGCCATAGTGGCAATCGGTTAAGTGTTAATGTGTGTGTGGTCATGAATGTGGTTGTGATTCGGGTGGAAGTTGCTTCGGGTGCGTCTGTCCTTGATGTTCTTATAGTCTTGCACATCGTAGCCGGCGTAGTTGACATAGGAGATGTAATAAAACTTGTTGTTTCTTCTCCGTTGTCGTGGCTCCTCGATCATGTCGATGCTTCATTATGCTTGCGGGAAATTGTCTTCAGTTGCTAGAGGATTGCAATGCCTCGCTCTCGAGAGGCATTGTGATCTACGAAGTCTGGGGCTCATCCAAACAGGAATAAGGTGTTCATCCTCTTATTGGGCGAATAAGTATGTCATTCGTGAGGATAACAACATATTTTCCCAAGCATCACATAAGCACAATGCTCATGAGACAGGTGAGGGGAACAGAAACTTGCTATGGGCAGTCATTGGTCGAGGGGTTCGTGGTCCAACATGACCTAGTCCTTCATGCCCATGTTCGTCATAGACACGATGGGTGGTGGTCGGGAGGAGTACTGGCCATATTCCAACGACTTAGAGTCATTTCTTATGGTCGTAATTCGACCACTTTATGGCTTGGTGTAGCTTTGGGGTCTCAAGGAACTAAGGATGTGAGTGAACAGTCATCATCTTATCTCTAAGCACATTCCTTAGAGGCCAATAGTCTGGCCTCTTACTCCGGACAAAATCACCCTATTTCACCGAAGATACCATGTCACATAAGTCAACTCCACACCACTCATGCTAGTCAACTCCAGGGTTGAGGGAAGGACTAAACCCCAACAACACAAGTATCATACAACATACATTGCACATGCGTCCCTATGTGGGAGCCTCGGGGAAGCATACAAGCTGCTAAGCTTGAACTGGGATGCTACAAATCCAAATGTCCAGCTAGATCATTCAATGGACAGACTACTGCATTTCTATATTAAGGAAACACGTAGTATTCCAATCCAAGGTTTCCTTTCTACTAATACGATCAAGTGGTTCATCAATCCGGTCGATCATCACTAGAACCGTCACTCCTACAAATCCAATATTGATGGGGTTCTACATAATTCCTTAGAGTCCTCACTATTCACATATTATTGCGAGAACTATGTCGTAGTGTACCCACCAACTTTCAATATCATGGGCAACTAATCTCCGAAGCCAACTCATATAGGTTTGTAAATCAATTTGACAACTCCAAGTATTTGCATTCGTCATCCACCGAGAAACATGGTATCATGATCAAGATCATTGGGCTAAATCCAAGTTGGCCAAACAAAACCCACAACTCGAAGAGAATTACAAGGATATGAAATCATGCATATAAGATATCATAATAAACTCAAGTAAGATTCATAGATAATCTGATCATAAATCCACAATTCATCGGATCTCGACAAAAACACCGCAAAATAAGATTATGTCACACCCTGTTTTTGTTATCACTTGTCTTTATTGTAAAAATCTGAGCTTGTTAAAACTGTTTCAAAACTAATGTTGCGAGTGCCATGCTTGACATTGTATGCTTGATCATGTGAGGTTTTAAAACCCTAAATACCTTTGGTATTATACTCATTTCCAAAAACCTTTGATAACCATAGTAAAACCACCTTGGGTTGCACTACATGTCTTTGATAGCAAGCAGTGCTACTACTCATATTTGGTAATCTGATTTTTACCTATCTATATATTTCAAAACCACAAAAATAATTATTTTTGTGAGTATTTTCCTAATTAAATAACCTGTCCATTTCTAAGGTCATAATTGGTATTCCAACATGGAAAAATACTTTTCTGCTTTGGAAAAATCTGATTAAATTTAGAGATGATCAGAAGGACATATGTTTTCCATAAATAGGATTTTAAACCCCATTTTATGTTATATTTATTGATTAAAACTATAAAAGCTATTTCTGTCTATTTTGGCATTTTGAGATATTTCCAAAGGAAATATTCTCAATAAATTCCTAGAAAATTCCAGTGTTGTCCCTAAGCCTTGTTTGGTGTCCACATAAAGTTTCACCTTGATCGAAGGTGGATAAGGACCCCAAATAACCCAAAAACCCTATCTATCCAGAATCAAGTGAGAGCAACTCTACATAGCAAAGTTTGTCCAATGAGGCTAATACTATGCAGGAGTGCCTAATACCTCAAATGAGGGTTTTACACCAAAAATGGGATTTGTGGGACTTAGTTTTCCCACACTCCCTTTGGAAGGAACAGATCTGGTCATATTGGAGTGGTTTCAAGTTTACAAAGCTAAACGTGTCCATTGGAGCTCAAATTTGGTGGAACTCCATGGTTTATCACCAAAACCAAACCTGTTAAGTCTCAGCACCATTGGTGGGGTGCAACTCCCTGTGACCACTGTCGAACACCTTCTGACATATAGGAAAAAGCCACCTTAGCCACAGCTAAACCAAACTCCTTTGCTTCAAACTCTTAGATTAAGCAGCCAGCACATGTATCTAACCCAATCAACTGGCCCCTCACTGGTTCAAAGTGGAAAGGCCAAAAACCCCAAATTAGACCTAAGTTCATGACTGACAGCACTAGTATTTCTTGCCTCCTTTGACTAGCCGAAGCTCCCACTAAAACCAAATGGCTAGCCACACCCCCAGCAAGTGCCAGGACATGCTCGACACGTCCAAAGTGCCTCAGAGCGCACCAGCATGCCGTGGCATGCCAAAACTGCGCTCTGGGTGCGCTACAGGGACTCACTGAGGTGGGGGCAATGCCCTCGGCCAATTCGAGGCTCCCGTGAGATGTCCAACCTCCTCCCCGACAGCCCCTCTGCATCGGGCAAGCCTCAGGGCCCCTCCTCTCTCGCGCTAGAGCTCGCGCGATGTGTGCTCGCGCACTCCAGATTCGGCCAAGCTTGCACGGCCACGAATGCACGGCTCTCCTCTCTCTCTCTCTGCAGCAGACGGTTTGGGCAGCCCAATACCACGTCTTGAGACCGTGGTTTCAACCCCAACGTCTCTCTGCACCCCCATGCGCGCCATGGTGAGTCGCCGCCGCTCCCGAGTCTGCTCACCGTCGCGGGCCTATAAATAGCCCTCCCCCTCGCTCCAGCACCCCTCAGATAGCTTCGCCGCATCCACTAGCACCTCCCTAGCCACCCCAGCAACCCAGCAGAGCCCCGGTGCTCGAGATCGACCGAGGTCCCTCCGCCTCGGAGCTCCGGTCAATCTCCGGCTACACGACGGCTCATGTGCCCCTCGACCCACCAAACTGACCCCCTTTACCCCAGGAAGGTTTCCCCTAACTCGCCCGAGCTTTTCCGTGTCTCTAGCCACCCCCTCGACCACTTCCCGAAACCCCTCCGCCACGGACTCCTCGTCGCCGGTGAACCCCTGCCTCCCCGTCATTGTTTCGACCACCAGCAGGTAGGCGACAGTCAGGCGAACCCATTCCCGTGTTCATTGGAGCTTGAGCACGTCGGCAACCTCGTCGGCGTCCTCCTCCTCCTCTCTGGCTAGAGGTAGGAGACGAGCCCGACAGGTGTGCCCCACCTGTCGGTGGCCCAGCCTCCTCCCCCGCGCTGGCCTCAGCCACTGACCACATGTCCCCGCGCGTCAGGTTCAAACCTGATGGCGCGCACGCCTAGGCAGGCCGTCGGCTGGCCATGGGCCAGCCCAGCTCTGGGCTGAGCCAGGCCAGGAGCTGGCCTGTTTTTCTTTTATTTTAAACCTGGATTTCTAACATTTTTATAAAAACATTTAACCAGTGTAAAAATATAATTCTTTCATTGTTATTATTCTAAAAATGTGTAGTATTTAATGATATGCTTAGATGAATTTTTCCAGCAACTAATATATTTTACAATATTAAAAAGGGCTAAAATGGAATAGTTTTGCTTCTGCTTGGTTGTTTTAAAAAATATTCCTTCAAGGAAAATTAAGGCAAGTATTTTTAAAATGATATCTTAGATTTATCAGTTATAGGGAAAAAAATTAAAATGACTTTGTGGACTGTTTCTGTGTGAGCTATTCCTTATTATTGTTTTATCGACGATAGAAAGCCCGTGTGAAGAGGGAATCGGAGCGGAAGACCTCGAAGACCCCGGATACTGAGCTAACCAAGGCAAGCAACCCTTTGACCATGACTGAGCATATGTTACCTTGCATGTTATAATAGCAAGTATTCCCGTTGCATATGATCATATGTGCCGGTAATCATTTGATATGATTTTACCAAAGGCTCCTCCGGAGCACATGCATTGAGCTTGACTCTACCCCTTAGGGTCATGCAAATACCATGTTGACAAGTAAAGATAGAAGTAGTGTTATCATGAGCATGATGTTGTCATAAAGCAAGAGTTTATGAAAACCCTGTCGGGTGCCACTAATGCCCGGGGTGATGATGAGTTAGGTGGTCACTTTTGGTGAAGTGATGCACCCAGTATTTGTGTGAGTAAGGTTCCGGAAATGGGATTAGATTTATGATGTGTCGACCGTCCCAACCTTACCAGTACGACCACGTTACCCCTTGTGGGACGGGGCTATGTTAATTACTTTGGTCGGTGCTAGCAAGGAGCCACATTACTAGTGGCGGGAGTGATGTGTGGTCACTCTCGTGATGGGGTCGTGCCGGGTAGGACGACTATGCCATTTTTATGAGTTCCAGTCACACCGTTGGTCCCCGCATGGTCGGTACTGTCCAGAGTTGGTGCTCGTAAGACGTACAACATGTGGTCTGGGTACCAATCGAGTGGACGTCTTTGTCTAGTATCGTCAGGGGAAAGGCATTGATCAGGTACTTACCTCGGGTATGTGATACCGCGAGTCGTGGATGACACGGAAGTTTCCCGGATCTTGTGGGTCCAACGTACTACCTCTGCAAACTGTAAACTATTCGAATAGTTGTGTCCACGGTCAAGGACAGTTGGGTAATCCTGGTTAAACTACGTCCTGATATTTCCGCATAAACCAAGTGTGCGTGAGTGTGTGTGTGTGTGGTGATGAGAAAGTGTTTCTATGATAGCAATGATATGACCAAGTTCGGAGACTTGGCATAGAGGGTGAACCCGAATGGTCCAGCCCTCAACAGATATGTTGATATCTGTAACCTGTTCTTCAAGAGTAATTCTTTAAATTGATACATATACATGATCATTCCACCCCGATGAGTTATACTACAAATGCATGACATTGTTATCCTTCACTTCCATTGTTCATATCATGGGCTATTTGCGAGTACATTCAAAGTACTCATTGTCTTGCCACTGGTTACGTTATTGACCAGACATGGAAGGACCGGAGTTTGGAGATGTGTACGTCTTCGTTGACACCCCTGCGAACTAGGATGCTTCCAAGTCAGAATGCCTGTCGGCGTAGGCTTGATGGCATGGGCACCCGCTTAGCCCCTTTGTTTTCCGCTATTACTGTATTCGTGTGATTTGGCCTTAGGCCCTGTCTTGTGAACTTGACCCTTCGGTCACGTGTTGTAATATTCGGTACTCGGATGTAAGACTCTTTCTTCAGTATCTCTGTTCGGTGAGCATTGATCTCTGGGATCACTAAGCATAGCGATTCTCGACTAGCAAGTCTGGGTCCCCACAGATTACATCGGATAGATCTCCATGAAGATCATGGAGAACTTTGTATTGAAGATTCAAGAGAGAGAACAAGCCATCTAGCTACTAGCTATGGAACCAAAGGTCTATGGTGAACTACTCACGCATCATCGGAGAGGTCATCGTGTTGATGAGGAAGCCCTCCGTATACGAATCCCCCTCCGGCAGGGCACCAGAACGTGCCCCAGATGGGATCTTGCGGAGACAGAAGCTTGCGGCGGTGGAAAAGTATTTTCGTGGATCTCTCGCGCAGTTTTGGATTTTTCAACAATTTATAGGCGGAAGAGGTAGGGCAAGAGCCACAGGGGGGCCACAAGCCGGCTAGGCGCGGCCCCCCTGGTCGCGCCTAGGGGGCTTGTGGGGTCCCCTGGTTTCTCACATCCCCTGCGTATCTTCTGTTCCGGAAAAAAATCTTTTCGGAAGTTTTATTCCGTTTGGACACCGTTTAAAATCCTCCTCTGAAAAGGGTCAAAAACACGGAAAAAACAGGAACTGGCACTTGGCAATGAGTTAATAAGTTAGTCCCAAAAAAGATATAAAAGGCATACAAAACATCCAAAGTTTCACAAGATAATAGCATGGAACCATCAAAAAATATAGATACGTTGGAGACGTATCAGACCCCCATGCCCAATACTGGTGGGGTGGTACATGTGATCATATGTGGTCCGACACGCCGACCGTGGAATGTACTTCCGGGCTACTGGCTCTATGGCATATACGTCCCGGAGCGCGCGCTTCCTCTTCTTTTTGGACAAATGGGTGACATCAATCATATTCGTCGTTTTTACTTCAGGGGGAAACTACTTTTCGCCCCCCCCCTTCCCGTTGTTCGGGCGACAAGGTTGTTCATCATCCTCACTACGCGGGCTTTTGGCCTGATATTTGGCCATGCTCTTATCCTCCGCTTTTAACACCCAACAGTTATGATTGGTGTGTGTGGCAGGCTTATTTTGGGTGCCATGTATCTAACACGGCCTATCAAGTATTTTGCCCAACGTGGTTGGCACGTCCCGATTTCCCTTGAAAGGTTTCTTCTTGGGTCCAGGCCTGAAATTATTGAATTCGACATTGACCGTCGTGTCATCGGCTTCGTCGCCGTTGTGCCGACGCTTGTTTTTTTCATCTTGGCTTTCCATTGCTATCTCGGACTGAAGAAGTGTCGGGGTTTGAGGGGGGGTTATTCTGCCGAGCCGGCCATGTATTCTCACCCACGCAATTGCGGGTAATGAGGGAGGTGAGGGCGGCCATTCTCCTCGGTCGTTGATGTCCAAGTGTCCGGGTGAGCCATTCGTCCCATATATTGTGGCGGAAGGACGCTAATGCCTCGGCATCCGAACAATCAATAATTTGACTTTTCTTCATGAGGAATCTATTCCAGAATTGTTGGGATGACTCATCGGGCTGCTCGATTATGTGGCTTAAGTCATCCGACCCAGGTAGCCGAACATAAGTGCCTTGAAAGTTCTCTCGAAAGGCGTCTTCAAGATCCTCCCAAATCCCGATGGAGTTTTGTGGGAGGCTGTTCAGCCAGTGCATAGCAGGGAATTGATGTCGCATTACCTCATCCGTGAAGCACACTAGGTGAGCGGCTCCCCTTATCTGAGCTATATCATGCTCGAGATCTATCGAGGTTCTACCATGCTATGTGTCCCGAACTCCATCGTTCTGGTTGGGACGAGCTTGGTACCTGTTCTGTCTTGCGGGAGTGTGACTTCTAGATCAGTAAATGAATCTGGTTTGTTCTGCTTGACTTTATTTTCTGCCGCAGATCAGATCGGTCTTTGGTTTGAACCCGCTCATTTTGCTTGTCCCATCCTCTGGGAGGATGGTTTGTTTGATCATCTTGTGTGAATCTAGGTTGTGCGGGCTCCAAGGCCTCGTCTTGGAATTCTGGTAACAGGCGTCGACGTGGGTAACTCTTTGTTTTCCCTTGTCGCTCATGTGTGTATCATTCTTCAGCAGCCAAGACTTTGGTCCATCTTTCATTAAAGGAGTTTTGTTCGTCTTTGAGTTGTCTCTTCTTTAGCTTAAGGCTCCAAGCAGTGGAAATGAGTTATTGCATGAACACTTCCTGATCCAATGGGTCTTCGAGGACAATAAAATCTTCGGCTCCCAGACTCTCGTCCTCATTGATCGGAGGGGCATAGTTGTTGTCTTCGGAGTCATCGAGATCTTGAGGCTGGTTCGTATCCATGTATCCTGGTAAGTTGGGGTTATATGTGGGGTCTAAAGGTTTTGGGAATTCAGTGAGATTTTCCGTATCCTCGGGATCTGGGTTTTCCCCTGTGCCTCCATTGCTTTCCTTGCCCTTACGAGCTTTAGGTTTTTGCGCTAGCTGCAGTGTTTGACAGATTTGTCGTCGCTGTTTTTGGCTAGGGTGTCATCATCGCTTTCCCCATATCACCTTCGTCCCTGGTGGTGTCCACCATATAGACATCGTATGTGGAGGTGGCAGTCCATCATCCCATTACGGGAGGGTGTGGTGATTGAATAGCCATGCCCATATCTTTGGCTTCTTCGAAAGAGAAGTCTAACAGATTGGTTAGATATTTGATGGTGGTGACAAATTGGGTGGTGCGTGGGTAATAAAGTTCCCTGCACCAAGCTCTAGAGCCAGAAAGGTCTTGGGTCGGAGACACCTCGTCCTAATAGTCATCAATTTGGGCTCGAGTCTTTGTCTCATTCGACCATGAGAAATTTGCCGGACTAGCGCCCGGAGCCCTAAAGAACTGTATACCGAGGCTTCGTCATCGGAAGTGTGTTAGGGCGGGATGACCCTCGTACCCTCAAATTCCATAATCGGATCTTGGCTCGAGGCCAAATCAAGTTTAAAATCTAGTCTAGACTCGAAGTCTAGAATAGGGACCGAAGTTAAAAGATTCGTATTTTCCAAGGTTTTCAGGCGTAGCCGGAATCTCGGAAAAGATCAAGTCACCCCGGGTATTGGCAATGAATTCCAACTCAGCAAACTTAAATTTTTCACCATCGGTGACCCCATCGATTTGATGATGAGCCTCCTTGAAGTGTGAGGTACTCTAAAAGCATAGGATTGGTCGGAGATGAATATATCGCTGAACTTAACGTTGTCGCCGGTGACCAAGCAAGCCATCGACCCTTTTTGTGATGTCACAGTGGGGCTCTCAGTGAAATCACCAATGTGGGCGTCAAAACTGTCAGACCTTGAGTAGGGGGTCCGAACTATGGACCTAGGGTCGATGGGTAACAAGAGACGACGGAGAAGGTGTTTTACCCACGTTCGGGACCTCTTGATGGACGTAAAACCCTACTTCATGCTCTTGTTGTTACTGATGAGGTAGTACACAGTACAAAGTTGATCTACTATGAGATCGATGTTGTGGTCAAACCCCTAATCATAATGAGCTGGATGTGTCCTACGAGTTACGACCCCCTCGCTTATATAGACGCCAAGGGTGCCAGGGTTTATATAAAGTCGGTTACAATAGAGAAGGAAAATGTCGATTACTACATCTCCTTGGATTGCACGCCAAGTATTCGGAAGAGTCCATCTCGAATCCAACTATACTGCCAACGAGCGAACATGTGAGAGAGTCTGGCCCATAAAGATAGGAGGCGGCCTAAGGACCCCCTAATCTAGGACTCCTTCAGTCATAGATCCTTTAACATGTGGTTCTTTCTTTAGATCCTTTTCTAGCCCAAAAACTCGCACTAAGTAGAGATATTACTTGTGCATCCATAACCCTGAAACCCAGTTTCTTGCCATGAGAGCCACCATACCTACCTATGGAATGAATAAGATCCTTAAAGTAAGTTGTCATCGGTGCATCAAGCAATAAAAACTGCTCTTAAATAAGTATGATCTTTTATTGCAAGGGAAAATAAGTTTTGTACGATATCGTGATGGCAAAGAAATAAAAGCGACAAAGTGCATAATAAAGTTTGATATCACAAGGGGCCATATAAAGTGACGTTCCTTTGCATTAAGAGTTTACACATCCAAAAACTTAAAAGCACATGACAACCTGTGCTCCCCTCTGTAAAGGTCCTATCTTTTATCTTCACGAGTTCACTCATGTGCATGAGTCAATAAAGTTTATTCCTCTTCCTACCTATTAACTCTATGGTGGCAAGCATGATCTGTTGAGGAAAGATTCAGACTTATATATCCAAGTGGATGTAGATGATCATGATTTCTTGTTGTTGACATTATCCTTGACATAAATTAGTTTGGTGGCACATCATTTAAGCCCCTATCTTCTTAAACATGAGCTCCAAAGATATGTATTGAGTGTGAGCAATCATAGAAGACTAAATGATAGTTGAGTATGTGAACTTGCCAATAAGAAAACTCTTACATAGACTCTCCTCTCAAATGTGATGTGTTATGATTGTCCCAATGACTAAGTGAAAGGATCCAGATGGACCTACCAGGGGGGTAAATAGGTACAATTACAAATTTTAATTGTTACTTAGAAATTTTATGCAATACTACGGAATATGAAAGTGAGCCTAACAATTGCAAGGATGGTAGTCGTGCTATGTGTACTGAGCAAGACAACAAATAAGTCGATAGTTAAGCACAGGTGATGTCTACTATGCAACCTTCTCCTTGTAGACGTTATTGGGCCTCCAAGTGCAGAGGTTTGTAGGACAGTAGCAATTTTCCCTCAAGTGGGTGACCTAAGGTTTATCAATCCGCAGGAGGTGTAGGATGAAGATGGTGTCTCCCAAGCAAACCAGCAACCAAATAAGAAAGAGTCTCTTGTGTCCCCAACACACCCAATAAAATGGTAAGTTGTATAGGTGCACTAGTTCCGCGAAGATATGGTGATACAAGTGCAATATGGATGGTAGATATAGGTTTTTGTAATCTGAAATTACAAAAACAGCAAGGTAACTACTAGTAAAAGTGAGCACGAACAGTATTGCAATGCGTGGAAACAAGGCCTAGGGTTCATACTTTCACTAGTGAAGTTCTCTCAACAATGATAACATAACTGGATCATATAACTAGCCCTCAACGTGCAACAAAGAGTCACTCGAAAGTTACTAATAGCGGAGAACAAACGAAGAGATTATTGTCGGGTACGAAACCACCACAAAGTTATTCTTTCTGATCGATCTATTCAAGAGTCCGTTGTAAAATAACACGAAGCTATTCTTTCCGTTCGATCCATCATAGAGTTTGTACTACAATAACACCTTAAGATACATATCAACCAAGACCCTAATGTCACATAGATACTCCAGTGTCACCTCAAGTATCCGTGGGCATGATTATACGATATACATCACGCAATCTCACAATCATCTATTCAACCAACACATAGAACTTCAAAGAGTGCCCCAAAGTTTCTACCGGAGAGTCAAAATGTGTGCCAACCCCTATGCATAGGTTCCCAATGTGACAAAACCCACAAATTGATCACCAAAACATACATCAAGTACTCACATGAATATCCCATTGTCACCATAGATAGACACGTGCAAGACATACATCAAGTGTTCTTAAAGACTCAATCCGATAAGATAACTCCAAAGGGAAAACTCAATTCATTACAAGAAAGGAGAGGGGGAAGAACATCATAAGATCCAACTATAGTAGCAAAGCCCGTGGTACATCGAGATCAAGACATCTCAAGAACACGAAAGAGAGAGAGAGATCAAACACATAGCTACTGGTACATACCCTCATCCCCGAGGGAGAACTACTCCCTCCTCGTCATGGAGATCGCTCGGATGATGAAGATGGCCACCGGAGATGGATTCCCTCTCCGGCAGGGTGCCGGAACGGGCTCCAGATTGGTTTTTAGTGGCTACAGAGGCTTGCGGCGGCGGAACTCCCGATCTAGGTTTCTTTGGGGCTTTTCTGAATTTATAGGAATTTATGGCGGTGGAATTACGTCGGTTGGGCCCACGAGGAGGTCACAAGCTTGGTAGGTGCGGCCTAGGGGGGCTGCGCCTCCCGGTATTGTGACTCCCTCGTGGCTCTTCTGGCCTTCTTCCAAAGCTTCGGGGGTCTCTTTTGGTCCAAAAAAAATCATCGCGAAAGTTTTATTCCATTTGGACTCCATCTGAAAAAGGGTCAAAAACACAGAAAAAAACAGAAACTGGCACTGAGTTAACAGGTTAGTCGCAACAAAAATATAAAATAGCATATTCATGCATATAAAACATCCAAAGTTGACAATATAATAGCATGGAACCATAAAAAATTATAGATACGTTGGAGACGTATCAAGCATCCCCAAGCTTAACTCCTGCTCGTCCTCGAATAGGGAACTGATAGAGAGCAAATTTTTGATGTGGAATGCTACCTAACATATTTGTCCTTTGTAACTTCTTTCTTGTGGCATGAATGTTCAGATCCGTAAGATTCAAAACAACAATTTACTATTGACATGAAAAAAATAATACTTCAACCATACTAGTAAAGTAATCATGAACTTTTGAAATAACAAGGCCAAAGAAAGTTATCCCTACAAAATCGTATAGTCTGGCTATGCTCCATCATCCCCACACAACGAATTTAAATCATGCACAACCCCGGTATTGGCCAAGTAATTGTTTTCGCACTCTTACTTTCTCAAACTTTTTCAACTCTCACGCAATACATGAGCGTGAGCCATGGATATAACACTATAGGTGGAATAGAGTGTCGTGGAGGTTGTGAGGCAAAAAGGAGGAGATGGTCACATTGACTCGGCGTATCAATGGGCTATGGAGATGCCCATCAATAGATATCAATGTGAATGAGTAGGGATTGCCAAGCAACAGATGCACAAGAGCTATAAGTGTGTGAAAGCTCAAAAGGAAAACTAGTGGGTGTGCACCCAACTTGCTTGCTCACGAAGACCTAGGGCAATTTTGAGGAAGCCCATCATTGGAATATACAAGCCAAGTTATATAATGAAAATTACCACTAGTATATGGAAGTGTAAAACAAGAGACTCTCTATCATGAAGAACATGGTGCTATTTTGAAGCACAAGTGTGGAAAAGGGTAGTAGCATTGTCCCTTCTCTCTTTTTCTCTCTTTTTTTTGTTTAGGCTCTTTGGCCTCTTTTGTTATTTATTTTATTTCCTCACATGGGACAATGCTCTAATAATGATGATCATCACACTTTTATTTACATACAACTCAATACTTAGAACAATGATGACTCTATATGAAATGCCTCCGGTAGTGTACCGGGATGTGCAACGATCTAGCTTAGCGTATGACATTGAAACATCTCGCTAGCTATCTTACAATCATGCAATGGCAATATGAAAGTGACGGCTGATACGTCTCCAACGTATCTATAATTTTTTATGGTTCCATGCTATTATCTTGTCAACTTTGGATGTTTTATATGCATGAATATGCTATTTTATATCTTTTTTGGACTAACCTATTAACTCAGTGCCAAGTGCCAGTTTCTGTTTCTTCCGTGTTTTTGGCCCATTTTCAGACGGAGTCCAAATGGAATGAAACTTTACAATGATTTTTTTGGACCAAAAGAGACCCCCGAAGCTTTGAGAGAAGGCCAGATGGGCCACGAGGGAGTCACAAGCCCTCACACCACCACCACCACACCCCCCCGGTGGTGGCACGCGGGCTTGTGACCTCCTCGTGGGCCCAACTGACGCGATTCCACCGCCATAAATTCCTATAAATTCAGAAACCCCCAAAAAGAAACCTAGATCGGGAGTTCCGCCGCCGCAAGCCTCTGTAGCCACCAAAAACCAATCTGGAGCCCGTTCTGGCACCCTGCCGGAGGGGGAATCCATCTCCGGTGGCCATCTTCATCATCCCGGCGATCTCCATGACGAGGAGGGAGTAGTTCTCCCTCGGGGCTGAGGGTATGTACCAGTAGCTATGTGTTTGATCTCTCTCTCTCTCTCGTGTTCTTGAGATGTCTTGATCTTGATGTACCATGGGCTTTGCTACTATCGTTGGATCTTATGATGTTCTTCCCCCTCTCCCTCTTGTAATGAATTGAGTTTCCCCTTTGGAGTTATCTTATTGGATTGAGTCTTTGAGAACACTTGATGTATGTCTTACACGTGTCTATCTGCTGTGATCAACTTGCGGGTTTGTGACAATTGGGAACTTATGCACAGGGGTTGGCACACGTGGATTCATATGAGTACTTGATGTATGTTTTGGTGATCAACTTGCGGGTTCGTGACATTGGGAACCTATGCACAGGGGTTGGCACATGTTTTGACTCTCTGGTAGAAACTTTGGGGCACTCTTTGAAGTTCTATGTGTTGGTTGAATAGATGATTGTGAGATTATGTGACGCATATCGTATAATCATGCCCATGGATACTTGAGGTGACAATGGAGTATCTAGGTGACATTAGGGTCTTGGTTGATATGTATCTTAAGGTGTTATTCTAGTACAAACTCTATGATGGATCGAACGGAAAGAATAGCTTCGTGTTATTTTACTACGGACTCTTGAATAGATCGATGAGAAAGAATAACTTTGTGGTGGTTTCGTACCCGACAATAATCTCTTCGTTTGTTCCCCGCTATTATTGACTTTGGAGTGACTCTTTGTTGCATGTTGAGGGCTAGTTATATGATCCAATTATATTATCATTGTTGAGAGAACTTCCACTAGTGAAAGTATGAACCCTAGGCCTTGTTTCCAGGCATTGCAATACCGTCCGTGCTCACTTTTGTTACTAGTAACCTTATTGTTTTTGTAATTTCAGATTACAAAAACCTATATCTACCATCCATATTGCACTTGTATCACCATCTCTTCGCCGAACTAGTGCACCTATACAATTTACCATTGTATTCGGTGTGTTGGGGACACAAGAGACTCTTTGTTATTTGGTTGTGGGGTTGCTTAAGAGAGACCATCTTCATCCTACGCCTCCCACGAATTGATAAACCTTAGGTCACCCACTTGAGGGAAAATTGCTACTATCCTACAACCCTCTGCACTTGGAGGCCCAACAACGTCTACAAGGAGAAGGTTTCTTAGTAGACATCAACGACACATGTCATGAGACGGAACGGTGGAAGTTACATGGCAATATATCTTCGAATGGCTATGAAAATGCAATAATAGGTAGGTATGGTGGCTGTTTTGAGGAAGGTATATGGTGGGTTTGTGCATCGGCGAAAGTTGCGCGGCACTAGAGAGGCTAGCAATGGTGGAAGGTGAAAGTGCATCTATACCATGGACTCACATTAGTCATGAAGAACTCATATACTTAATGTGGAAGTTTTTATTGGTAATCGAAACAAAGTGCTAAACGCATAATCCTAGGGGAAGGGTTGGTAGGTGTTAACCATCGCGCGATCCCGACCGCCACACAAAGGATGACAATCAATAAATCAATTATGCTCTGACTTCCTAACATAGCGGTGCACCATACGTGCATGCTACGGGAATAACTAACCTCAACACAAGTATTTCTAGATTCACAACACCCTACTAACATGACTCTAATATTACCATATCCATATCTCAAAACTAATTGTGAGGAATCAAACTTCTCTTACTAATCAATGCACTTGAATATGGGAGTTTTTATTTTATCCTCTTTGGATGCCTATCATCTTTAGGACTAATTTCATAGCACACGCCAATTACCAAGTTACTTAGAGAGAGCACTCTCAAAAAGATATAAGTGAAGATCGAGAGTTTTTAGTTTTACGAAATATGACACCGCCGTGCTCTAAAAAGATTTAAGTGAAGCACTAGAGCGAAATTATCTAGCTCAAAAGATATAAGTGAAACACATGCGAGCTAAATTGCCTAACTCAAAAGATATAAGTGAAGCTCATTGAGTATTCTAGGAAATTCGCGATGAGTGCATGTCCCTCTCAAAAAGGTGTGCAGCAAGGATGAAGGTGACAAAACAAAAATCAAAGACTCCTATAATACACGACACTCCAAGGAAAACATATATCATGTGGTGAATAAAAATATAGCCCCAAGTAATGTTACCGATGGATTGAAGACGAAAGAGGGGATGCCTTCCCGGGGCATCCCCAAGCTTAGGCTTTTTGGTGTCCTTTAATTTGTCTTGGGATGACATTGGCATCCCAAAGCTTAATCTCTTTTCCACTCTTTATTCCATTGTCCATGAGAACATCACCCAAAACTTGAAAACTTCACAACACAAAACTTAATGGAACTTCGTGAGATGGGTTAGTATGATAACGAGCAAATCAATCACTTGGGTACTGTCAAAACAAGACTCATAATTATTTTCAAACAATTCCTATTGTATCTTACTATTTCCACAATTTATATTACTCAATATAATCTATGGAAACACCAAAACAAGCAAACTATGCATTGAAAACAGAATCTGTCAAAAACAGAACAGTCTGAATGATCTGAATGATGACCATACTTTTGCACTTCCAAAACTTCTGAACAATTATGAAAATTAGGGCAATATGCATATAAAACAGCAGCAAAAAGAATCAGCTCAATATCTCTCTCTTGATAGGAATGATAAATAATTTCGTGAGCGCAAAGTTTCTGTCTTTTTCAGCATGATCAAACAACTATCACCCAAACTAATCATAAAGGCTTTACTTGGCACTTTATTGAAACTAAGGCAATAAAACATGATTAATACAGTATATTAATCATGTGAACACACAAAAATAGTAATGATACATATTTGGTTGTCTCCCAACAAGCACTTTTCTTTAATGCCTTTCAAGCTAGGCATGATGATTTCAATGATGCTCACATAGAAGATAAGAATTGAAACATAATGGGAGCATCATGAAGCATATTACTAACACATTTAAGTCTAACCCACTTCCTATGCATAGGGATTTTGTTAACAAACAACTTATTGGAGCAAGAATCATCTAGCATAGGAAGGTAAAACAAGCATAGCTTCAAAAATTTCAACACATAGAGAGGAAACTTGATATTATTGCGATATGTAGAAGCATATGATCCTCTCTCATAATAATTTTCAGTAGCATCATGAACGAATTCAAAATATATAACCAGCACCTAAAGCATTCTTTTCATGATCTACAAGCATAGAAATTTTACTACTCTCCACATAAGGAAATTCATTCTCATCAATAGTAGTGGGAGTACCATAAAAGACTTGGATACTACAAATAGTTTCCACATTGGAAAAGCAAGGTTTAGCAAAGGGGTACTCATAATTGTGACAAGTTTTATCATCATTCTTATTTATAGCATAAGTATCATCACAATAATCATCATAGATAGGGGGTATGCAAAAGTCATAGTAAATTTGATCACTCAAAGTGGGGGGACTAAAAGGATCATCTTCATTTAATGAAGCATCCCCAAGCTTGGGACAAACTTTAATTGTAGCAAATATATTCTCAAACATGTCATTCTCGTCAAACATAGCATCCCCAAGCTTGTGGTTTTGCATATCATAGACATAATCACTTTCATCATTAATAGTATGAATAGCACCAAGAGTATAGCAATTATTGTCATCCTCCAGATCTATTTTAATTCATTCTCATGAGGCATATCAATAGTAGGAGCAACATTATTTGGGAGATATACCTCTTTAGCTTCACTTTTTCTTCTTTACTTCTTCTTCATGCTATGTGAAGATTTACTTAATTCTTCCAAGTTTCTTTTTGGAGAGGTTGGTTGAATAGAAAGCTCCTCCTCGTTACCTGATTCATCATAAGAGATAATAGGAGGGTATTGGGAAACCTCTTCCCCTTCGTTAGTATTATATATATATATATATATATATATATATATATATATATCTTCTATTTGTTTCCTTGTCTTTAAGTAATTGGCAATGTAGGGATTCTCAATGCAATTCACCGCACAATATAAATAGATTTCTTCTAGATCAAAATCAAGCACTTTCATGATAGTCCAATCTGGAAGGCTCTTAGTTTTATGTTTCATGTCTTCATACCCCAAAAGTAGACTAAGTTCATTATGATGCTCGAGGGTAATGAAGTTATCACAATTTTTGGACACCACTTGATCATGAAAGAATTTGCATTGGAAATTAAAATGGCCTCTTTCATTGCAAAGATCAAAAGTAATGCGAAGAAAATAAAATTCTTCGGCACAATAAGCTAGACTTTCATGCAACCATTTAGTTTCTACATACTTATGCCTCTTGCAAAATCTATTTTCCTTTTTTGGTATATTTTAGCAAACTTTAGGCACTCCACAGAAATCGACATGCTTATAGGAAACATTTTCATCATGAATGGTGCAATCATCATTCGCATCATGGATATTCAAAGTATTCATACCAACAACATTGCAATCATGCTCATCATTCACATATTTTATGCCAAGCATTCTATGTAATTCTTCTTCTAGCACTTGAGCACAATTTTCCTTTCCATCATGATCACGAAAGACATTGAAAAGATGAAGCATATGTGGCCAACTCAATTCCATTTTTTTGTAATTTTCTTTTAAAGACTAAACTAGTGATAAAACAAGAAACAAAAAGATTCGATTGCAAGATCTAAATATATACCTTCAAGCGCTAACCTCTCCGGCAACGGCGCCAGAAAAGAGCTTGATGTCCACTACGCAACCTTTTCCTTGTAGACGTTGTTGGGCCTCCAAGTGCAGAGGTTTGTAGGACAGTAGCAATTTTCCCTCAAGTGGGTGACCTAAGGTTTATCAATCCGCGGGAGGTGTAGGATGAAGATGGTCTCTCTCAAGCAACCATGCAACCAAATAACAAAGAGTCTCTTGTGTCGCCAACACACCCAATACAATGGTAAATCGTATAGGTGCACTAGTTCGGCGAAGAGATGGTGATACAAGTGCAATATGGATGGTAGATCTAGGTTTTTGTAATCTGAAATTACAAAAATAGCAAGGTAACTAGTAGTAAAAGTGAGCACGAACAGTATTGCAATGCGTGGAAACAAGGCCTAGGGTTCATACTTTCACTAGTGAAGTTCTCTCAACAATGATAGCATAACTGGATCATATAACTAGACCTCAACGTGCAACAAAGAGTCACTCCAAAGTCACTAATAGCGGAGAACAAACGAAGAGATTATTGTCGGGTACGAAACCACCACAAAGTTATTCTTTCTGATCGATCTATTCAAGAGTCCGTTGTAAAATAACACGAAGCTATTCTTTCCGTTCGATCCATCATAGAGTTTGTACTACAATAACACCTTAAGACATATATCAACCAAGACCCTAATGTCACCTAGATACTCCATTGTCACCTCAAGTATCCGTGGGCATGATCATACGATATACATCACGCAATCTCACAATCATCTATTCAACCAACACATAGAACTTCAAAGAGTGCCCCAAAGTTTCTACCGGAGAGTCAAAACGTGTGAAAAACCCTATGCATATGTTCCCAATGTCACGAAACCCGCAAGTTGATCACCAAAACATACATCAAGTACTCACATGAATATCCCATTGTCACCACAGATAGACACGTGCAAGACATACATCAAGTGTTCTTAAAGACATATACGAAATACCACAAAGACAAATAACCATAAGTAGATATTTAGGGTTAGGGATAACCGCAACTCCGAGTGACAAGGATGTATGTCGATGTTCACTTCCTTGGAGGGAAGCTACGTCACCGTTTAGAGAGGTGGATGTTACCACGAAGGCACAACAACACCATGAAGGCTCACCCTATTCTCTCCTTGAGATAACACCATGAAGGCGATTCTCAACCAGTAGTGGTAGACCTTGGGGTGGTCTCCAAACCCTCACAAACTTTCCGAGGGTAATCACAATGAACGATTCCTCGCCAGAGTACCCCTACCGCCTAGGAGTCTCCAACCTCCAAGAGTAACAAGATGCACCGTGAAAACAAGGGGGAATCAACTTTTGCTTTCGTGGATGTGTAGATCAGGCACTCCTCCTTCACTACTCAAAATATCAAGAGATTTGGTTGGCTACGGAGGGAGAACTCCAAGAAATAGAGATCTGAAAATGGTGGAGAGAGAAATGGAGTCGTCACATACTTTGTGAGGAAGAAGAAGACTATTTGTAGGCGGGGATGAAATCCAGCCGATAGGGCAAGATTCCTGCATAGCCCGAAGGTTCCGTACACCAGAAGTTCCGGCCAGGTTCTGGGCAGGTTCCGGACTACATAGAGTGTTTGCATCCTCTGTGGAGTACACCGGAAGCTGCGAAAATGGGGACAGATGTTCCGGCACCCAGAAGTTTCGGGGGACGGAAGTTCCGGACAGGGTCCTACAAGGTTCCGGCCTACACAGAGAGATTGCACCAAAGGGCAGTGTCGGTGATGCTAGGTCGACACCTATGGGGATCAACATGATACCCTTGTAATCATAGGGAGGGGGAAAACAACTTCAAGAGCAGACCTAACGATTAACACCCGGCAAGCCTTTTTACCGAGGTTCAGGCCGCTTACGCGTAAAACCCTACGCCCTGCTCGTCTGATCGTGTTAAGCGTTCTTTAGCTGTTCATTATAGTGATGATAACCGTCTTCTTGGCCAATCTCCAGAGAATCTTACCCCTTGTGAATGATCTAAGGGCCTCCTTTTATAGGCAAAGGGGTCACCTATAGTGCTTGATGGTAGGTTCACGAGATGTTACAGTGAACCTACAGCGGCGCTTATCTATCTACCGCTGTCAGGTGCATTAAATGCACGTCTTGTCCATGTCAGCTGAGTGCTGGTAAAGACATGTGTCCACGCATTTCGACACTTGGACGCCCCGCTGGCGCATGCGGAATGCGCTGGAACTCGGGGGCGGTGGCACTGTGGCAAGGGCGGTCGCCCTCTAGTATCTTGCCACGTCATCCCGGCAAGGATACTTCTCGGGGCCTTGGTGCTCTGTCCCGGCAAGGAAGCTTGACGGGGGCTTCGGCTGTCTTCCCGGGAAGGGATGCTTGCCTGGGCCTTGCGCTAGGTGCGGTCATCACATCCATTAGACGAACGTGGCCTTGGGTGTCTTCCCGGCAAGGCAGGCTTGTCGGGGCCTTGGATACCTTGGGGGTGCTTCTTGTCTGGATACTGCCGCGCCCTTCCGTCAGGGGCTCTTCGCGCCCGTGCACAAGTCTGGGGCACTACAGACCCCGGTCTTTAGTGCACCGATAGGAGCCCCCGGGCCTGGGCCACACGCGCGCGCGGAGCGTTCTTGGGCTAGGACCAAAGAGGTGTATGGGCCTTTGTGGCTGGATCTGCTGGTGGTTGCCTTTCCCCACGCCACGCATCGGATGCGCGAAGTGGGAGGTCGTGCGTGGAGTGGCCTCTCCGCCTCCTGAAACGCCTCTCCCACGCGCGTAGCATGCGCAGTCATTGATGGACAGGTGGCAGTCGAGGCCTTGAAAGGCGTAGTAGTGGCTGGGCCCGCCCGTGCATGCATTGGCGCATCAGGGCGGTTCTCTGTTCGCCCGTGAGCTCGAGCGATTGGTCATAGAGGGTGGTGGCCACTGGAGTAAGAGAGGCTAGTCCCCGCGCCCCGTCCTATATTTTGGGACGGTTTGCGGGGGGTTTTGCTCACTCAACTCCTCTTGAATCTGCCAACTCCTCGATCTTGGCCTTCTGAATCTTCTTCTGCTGGTGGCACTTGCCCCTAACCATGGTTAGGGGACGGCGGCGGCCACCGTCCACCGTGAGGGCGGCGAGGTGACCCCGTTTGGATCATGCCACAACTTCTGAGGGTGTCGCGGCGGAAGGCGGCCTGAGCGCCCGTGGTGGAGGAAGGGCGAGGGGCCGAGGCCACCGTGGAGGTCGAGGCCGGGGGAGGCGGAGCGCTACTCCAATGCCTCTGCCTTCCCGTGGCTTTCTTCTGTGGCGGCCCTCCATGTTGCTCTAGGGGGGGGCCACGTGTGCTTCTCGATTGCTATGAAGGTCGCTCGAGGGGCATTGGGAGCTCCGCCTCGAGCGACGGTGATGAGGGGGATGGCGATGGTGAGGGTGCCGGGCCTAGTCCCAAGCCTGGGGGAATTGAATTGGATGGCGATTCCCCCGGCTAGGACTGAGTGTTTCCTGCACTGACGCGGCCCAGCTATGCCCCTCCCACACCTTGGAGGGGGGATCTCAACCGGATCGGTCCCCCCTTCTCGCGGAATGACGAGGCCGAACCCGCTTCCGTCGGTACAACACTGGGAGAGCCAGTGTGGATGTATCGCGGGCCTTGCCGCACCCTGTCTTCATGAACTCCAACTCCTCTGTGTCGGTTAATCCTCGTCAAAAGACAGGGTCCTTAGGTTAGGATAACCATGGTCCATAAGTGAAGCCAAATGTATCTACTCATATGAATGAAAAAGACTGTTTTCCCCTTTTTTGATTCTGCTCTCTATGTGATTCGTTCTTGCATATATGGGAGCTTGCCGGCGACTACCGACAAGGCTCCTTGACGCATTCAGTGCAACCATGGAAATCTCCAAGCGCAGCTTGAGACGAGATCGGGTGCTACGTAGCTGCTTGCTCTGTTGATCAGGTTCGCAACTGTTTCAAGGCGCTCTGTGGCCATTCAGGTCGTTTGAATGAGTTCAAAACAAAGACAAGGTGCACCGAGCTTTGGAAAGGTCCTAGTACGTGTGAACTCCTCACACAAGGATTTGAAACTTCCGAAGGGAAAAAGCAAAAGATCTATCTACTTCAAATCTGAATCTTGAACTCAAGAACTTATCTGTCCGCGCCACGGCTGCGAGGCGCTTGAATCTTTTGTCGGGGCGTAGGAGCCCACGGCGAGCAGGGAATCACCGCTCCTGGCAATCTGTTCTCTGGCAAGGACTTCTTGCCAACCGTCCATGACCGTCGCTTGGAGAAAGAGTCAGCCAGGGTGTAACCCCTTTTCTTTTCTCTTGCTAGGTTGTGGTTGCGGAGCCCCCCGAGCATGTATTTGGGCGACGATGTGACGCTCTCAGGGGTGCAACATTCGTGTTGGAGTGTGTGTCGGGGCTTCGGGACTGTGTGGCGCATCCTCAATGACTATGGATCGTTCTGCAGATGTGCGTCTGCCGGAGTATGCGCTGGGGCCTGTGTGAAGCGCCCATGCACGCCCTCGACAGCTGTGCGTCCCCCCCCCCCGAGCGACGCACCGGCCTGACGATGCTGCTCTTGGAGTCTCCGCCTCCCTGCCCCGGTCGCGGAGGCCTTGGGAAGCCGTAGCTGAATAGGGCGCCCGCCGTGGTACTCCGTTTTCGGAGGAATGCGGCATAGCTCCCAAACTTCGATGGAGCCAACATTGAGTCTGCTCCTGATTCACGCGTTTCTCTCCTCCCCCTACCTGGCGCGCCAAAGATGTCGGTGATCCTAGGTCGACACCTATGGGGATCAACGTGATACCCTTGTAATCGTAGGGAGGGGAAAAACAACGTCAAGAGCAAACCTAACGATCAACACCCGACAAGCCTTTTTACCCATGTTCTGGTCGCTTACGCATAAAACCCTACGTCCTGCTCGTCTCATCGTGTTAAGCGTTCTTTCGTTGTTTGTTACAGTGATGATAACAATCTTCTTGGCCAATCTCTAGAGAATCTAACCCCTTGTGAATGAGCTAAGGGCCTCCTTTTATAAGCAAAGGGGTCACCTACAGTGCTCGATGGTAGGTTCATGAGATGTTACAGTGAACCTACAGTGGTGCTTATCTATCTACCGCTGTCAGGTGCATTAAATGCACATCTAGTCCATGTCAGCTGAGTGCTGGTGAAGACATGTGTCCACGCATTTCGACACCTGGACACCCCGCTGGCGCATGCGGAATGCGCTTGAACTCGGGGGGCGGTGGCGCTGTGGCAAGGGCGGTCACCCTCTAGTATCTTGCCACATCATCCCGGCAAGGATGCTTTCCACGGCCTCGGTGCTCCGTCCGGGCAAGGAAGCTTGCTGGGGGCTTCGGTTGTCTTCCCGGCAAGGGATTCTTGCCTGGGCCTTGCGCTAGGTCTGGTCATCACATCCATTAGATAGACGTGGCCTTGGGTGTCTTCCCGGCAAGGCAGGCTTGCCGGGGCCTTGGATACCTTGGGGGTGCTTCTTGTCTGGATCCTGCCGCACCCTTCCGTCAGGGGCTCTTCGCGCCCGTCACAAGTCTGGGGCACTAGAGACCCCAATCTTTAGTGCACCGACAGGCAGTTTCTCTAGGTGGCCCGGAAGCTTCCTCGACCTTCTCGTCCCCGGAAGTTCTGGCCGTCCAAGAAGCTCCAGCCTAGGTAGAAACTTTGCACTGTCAGTTTTCACCAACTTTGAGAAATGATTTTGCTAGAACACATGTGTATGTGGAGTTGATTCCCAGATGATTTCATGATGCATCGCCTCTTAATAGTGTAGATGCGCTAAGGACTCAAGAAGGGAAGAAAACAATCATGGCACTCCGCCTTTTTCCTTTTTTTGAGTAGAGGGGAAGTAACCATCCATGCTTCACTTTAATTTTGAAGGTGTTACTTACACTACAACATGTGGTTAGAAACACAAATGAAACTGTCATAAATGTACAAAAAATTAATGGCAATGATGCACTTTCAATCTCCCCCTTTTTGACATAGATGACAATAATGCTTGAGAGGGTAGACGCACAAAGTATGTATGCTATGGAGCAGTTTTGATGAAAGAAAATAACTCCCCCACAACCTATGCCTTATTTCAGATTTGTATTTGAATGTCAAAGAAACAATTGGGAGTAGCTCCCCCTCACACTGTGCTACCCACACAATAAAGGCATAGCAACATAGCATGATTGACTAACCTTGATTCCATACGTGACTATACATATATGGATATATTACTCACAATATGAGATTGTAATATGGAATATGCCATGCAACACATGTGTTAGAGCATATATCTCCATATGTGGTTTTGGTAATTAATGACAATTCCTATGGACTAATGGTTGCCTTAAGTTACATTTATAGGATTTGTCCATAGGCACTTCTTGAAGTCCATCTGTTGGGTTCAAGGAGTTTATATGATGACCAAGATGGTATTGAAGGTATTATCCAAGGAATGGTCATAGAGACACATGGTTGATCATAGAGACACATGGTTGATCAAGATCTCAAACAAAGAGTAAATCAAGATGATCAACACACAAAGCGTACAAGATGTACCGAGAGGGATCAAGTGATCCTATGGTATGGATTTTTCCATAGGCACTTCTTGAACTCCATCTGTTGGGTTCAAGGAGTTTATATGATGACCAAGATGGTATTCAAGGTATTATCAAAAGAATGGTCATAGAGACACATGTTTGATCAAGATCTCAGATAAAGAGTAAATCAAGATGATCAACACGCAAAGCGTACAAGATGTACCGAGAGGGATCAAGTGATCCCATGGTATGGTAAGCATTGTCCATTACGTGTTTGTGTACTAACCCATGGTCTTCGTGAGAGTTCTATGTTGGGGTTAGGTGTGTTTCCATGGGCTTGCGTCAAAGGGAAGATCTCATACAACCCATGAAGTATGACGTCAAGTTGTGATCGTCATCAAGATTGCAATGTGCAAGTTCAAGTGGATCAGCACGAAGATATCATACTTGAAGCTTGCCGTCCATTGTGGTGGCAATGGACTTGTGAAGATATGCTGAAGAGTGGTTCGCCCATAGTGAGTATGGGGGAGCAATCAACTAGTCTTCATCAAGCCAACGCAATCAAGAAAGGTGGTCCATCTTGAGGAAGCCAAGATCATCATCATCTAGCTCAAGAGGGCGAGGTGCAAGGTATAGGTTTGCCCTTGATAGGTTTTCTGTCTAGGATAGATTGTTGTACTATCAAGGGGGGCTCTCAAGTGAGTAGCTTGATCGTATCGTTCGTTGAGATCTCAAACCATTTGCATCCTTGCATCATACTTCTTGGTTCTTGTTTGGTGTTTCTCTTTGTGAGTTTTAGAGCTTATGGTCATCTTCACGACAAGCTCGAGTTCATCGAAAACTGAGTCCATATGCATCTACTATGATGTTTTCGATGTTGGAGTTTTTGTCGGTTCTTCATTCATAGAGGACTCACATCTCTATATCATTGGCATTTTCATATCTGCATGGTCTTAAGATTTCCAACAAGCTTGGGTTTGCTCGATTCGGAGCTCGTATGCGAAAGTTATGGTTGTTTCAGTGGCGAGCGGTAGTACCGCTGGACCTAGCGGTAGTACCGCTAGAGTTGGCGGTAGTACCGCTGGCCCTAGCGGTAGTACCGCTGGCTGGCGGTAGTACCGCCCCTGGTCAGCGGTAGTACCGCTCCAGGAGCTTAGTACCGCCTGCCTAGCGGTTGTTCGTGGAGGGACCTTTTTGCGAAGACTTTCTTGGCGGTGGTAGTGCCTTTGCACTACCAGGGGGCCAGCGGTAGTACCGCTAGCTGGTGGTAGTACCGCTGGAGTGCCAGCGGTAGTACCGCTGCAGCCAGTGGTAGTACCGCTGGAGCTCGGGCAGAGAGTGGGGGTAACAGTCTCATTCCTTCCCCCACTATATAAAGGGGGTCTTCTTCCCCCTTGGCCTGATCTATCTATTGAGCTCTTGTTCTACCTCCATTGTTGACATTCTTAGAGCTTGCTTACTGTCAATCCCTCCAATGATTCTTGCTTGTTCTTGAGGGAAAAGAGATAGGAGATCTAGATCCACATCTCCACCAATCACTTTCCGCTCTATGTGAGGGGAACCCCTTGGATCTTGATCTTGGAGTTCTTTGTGAGCTCCTTGTTCTTCAACGCATATTTCTCCATAGCTTTCGTTGTTGTGGAGGGATTTGAGTGTGTGGGACTTGACAACTTCGTGTGTTCTTGCCATTGCATTAGTTGCATCAGTTTGAGTTCTCCACGGTGATACGTGGAGGTGAGAAGTTGAGAAGCTTACTACCTTTGGTACTTAGTACCCTAGATATTGTTCTTCATGGATGCTTTGGCGTCCTAGAAGCTTGGTGGTGTCTCGGAGCTCAATCATTGTGGTGTGAAGCTCCGGGCAAGCGTCGGGGTCTCCAATTAGGTTGTGGAGATTGCCCCGAGCTATTTGTACGGGTACCGGTAACCGCCCCAAGGGTTTCCACGTGTACGGGTTCGGTGACCGCCCCCAAGGTTTGCCATTTGTACGGGTTTGGTGACCGCCCTCAAGGGTCCCTTAGTGGAATCACGGCATCTTGCATTGTGCGAGGGCATGAGGACATTACGGTGGCCTTAGTGGCATCTTGGGGAGCATTGTGCCTCCACACCGCTCCAACGGAGATTCGCATCCGCAAGGGTGTGAACTTCGGGATACATCATCGTCTCCACGTACCCCGGTTATCTCTTACCCGAACCCTTTACTTATGCACTTTACTTTGTGATAGCCATATTGTCTCTTGTCATATATCTTGCTATCACTTAGTTGTTTATCTTGCTTAGCATAAGTTGTTGGTGCACATAGGTGAGCCTAGTTGTTTGAGGTTTTGTGCTTGACATATTAAACGTTAGTTTTATTCCGCATTTGTTCAAGCCTAAACCTTAATTATTTTAAAGCACCTATTCACCCCCCCCCCTCTAGGCGACATCCACGTCCTTTTCAACATGTAACCCATAAAGTGCTCACAAATGAATAGATAGTTAACGAACGCACAATGGTAAGGTTCAAATAGTAGCAATAAGAGCTTCAAATAGTAGCAAATAAGAGAAAAGGTTCAAATAAGAATAGGCAAATGATAAAACAAAATGATGACCCCTATCAAGCAATCCAACATCTCCCCCTTTGTCATCAAGATGGCAAAAGGAAAAAACGAAGGATGTACTACTGCAGCCCCTAGCTATGGGAATCAGATGAGTCGTCACACGACTCTCCAGAAGACACGGGGTCGTGAGGGCGATGAGAAGAGGCTTCATCTCCAACTTCGACATCAAACCGAACAAACTCAGGTATTTATCAAACGGAGTCACATTAGACTCAGAACCATGAGCAAGGGTCATGCCACATACACACATGCTATCCTTAAGGGCCTTCAAGCCCTCCTTCCTAGACTTGTGCTCCTCCCACTACTTCTTGTGCATATCTTGCTGTAGACACAACATGTTCTTCAGAAGTCGCCAAAGTTTGTTGCTCCTCCTTGACAAGGAATCACTAGGTTCCCCACGACGATAAGCATGAGAGCGAGAGCGAAGTTCAAAGTGTTGTGAATCTCTAGCATGAAGATCCTCTTCCTCATCATTACCACCCTCATTAATGGTAGCCTTGCCTTTTTTAACCAACAAGTTAACACTGTAGTGAGAAGTCAGACGCCGGCCAGCAAGCGCATCAGGAGCAATCTCAACAATCAAGGCAGTGATATAGGGAGCATAAATCGGTACCTTGCGGTTCATCACAACACTGTACATTTCATGCCATATGAAATCCATCACATCAATAGGTCCCTGACCAGAGTTGTGACAAGTGAAATGAAGAAGGTTGATGAGATGACCACGAATTTTGTTTTTGTCACCCACACTTCGCGGAAGATCTGGTGCATGATATCATAGAAGGGGAAAAGATCACCAACAGAGCCGACTTGTCCACCAGCCGAGTACAAGTCAGCCAAGTGATGAACCTGAAAGACCCCTTTGTCATGGATCTTGTACCCGCGATCAACAGTAATGTGAGTGAACTCATAGCCCAAGAGACAAGCCAGCACAGAGAGCGGGGTAGAGAGCTTCTCATCACCAGACATCCATGTGAGAGTATGTTGTATATCTGCCCCAAAATGCACCGTGGCATAAAACTGAGCCACGGGACATGCGGGAACATCATGCTGAAAATTCATGAGAGGAACAAGATTGAGCTTGACACACATATTCTGTACCCCCAAAAATATGAAGTGTTTGTGGGAGTCTTGTAAAATTGAGCGATGTTGATACTCTTCTGAATGACACACTTGTTGAAAAATTGATTGAAAATTTCATCATAAGTGCGTTTTTGAAATTAAGTCGAGAACTTGGAGTTTGCCACATGTCCACGTTCTTCATTAAAGGGATTGATGCTGCGCTAAGCAAAGCACTTCGGTGCCGGCAACTCTTTCATGGAGATGGGCACGGGAGGAGGAGGATGAGCGTGAACTGGCTTGCCCTTTTTGGAAACAGTCTTCTGTTTCCTTGAGTGAGATGGTGCACGAGAAGGGGAGTCATGGTCTTTAGACTCAGCATCAGGCTTAGGATAGCAGTCAAACATGTTCTCTGGACCTAACACAACAACCTTTGTCTTCTTGACCCTTTCTCTGGATTTCCGTTCATACACCTTGGATGTTCGTGCATGCGAGCTAGAACCACCTGCTGGAGGGAGGTGATAGAAATAGCGAGGGGATAGAATAAGTGTACAAGCTTCAAGGGAAAATCAAGAATCGCATCACATGAGCAAAATGTCAGGACTCTTCCTAGGCTGGAAGTTCTGGGTGTGGGTCGGAAGGTCCGGGAGACCGGAAGTTTCGGTCAATAGAAAACCTAGCGAGGCCGGAAGTTCCAGCCTGCCCGGAAATTCCGCGCACAAGTCCGGTTGCACGACTCCTTACAGATCCGAGGAGAGGCCGGGCATAATTCGTGCAATGGATTTGAATGGAAAGGAATACCATAGACCTATGGTGGATGCGGTACAAAAACCGAGGAGATTGTTCTTATCCTAAAACCATAAGCTACACCACAATCCCTAGGAGCGAATCAAGAGAGAAGGCAGAGAAAATGCTTAGGTTACCTTTCTCCATGGAGATGGTGAAGAGCATGTGAGATGCCCTCCGAACACTATAGAAGGGACGGCCGGAGGTTTTGGGGGGGGGGGGGGGGGGGGGGGGGGTCGGCGGCACACCCGGAAGTCATCGATGGGAGAGGGGCGCCGTAGGAAGAAGAGAGGAGGGGAGGGGAAGAGGGGGCAAATGGGGAATAGCCCCTTTGTCAACCCCTGCCCACAGCTAAGAGCCTCAAACCCACGACGCATTGAAGTTCCGGCCAAGACCGGAAGTTTCGGCAGCTGGAAGTTCCAGCCTACATCCAAGAAGTTCAGGGTTATCTAGAGATAACACGATCTCTCTGAAGGCCCTAGAACTTGAGGGAGTGAGGCCGAAAACTGCCTAGACCACCACAAGCCCAACAACATTTATGTGGATGGAAGAAGCTTGTGAACCACATGAAATATCAGAGGGTTTTTAAGATGAGGAGGCTTAGGTAGAACATGATCTAAGGTCATATAGATCGACTACAGTCACATTGCAAAAACGGAAAACAACTCAGACAGAAAAGGCCCCAATTATGAGTGTAGAGATCAGGGAAAGATATAGATATAGATCAAGAAAAAATGAGAGATGAATATAGTCCAACCTCACAGAGAGAGAGAGGGCGATGGATGGATCCACCATGTTTGAGCATATGTGACTTGGCACTGCGAAGATATTAACCTTGAGTCCAACATCACAACTCCATCATTTAAAGCACCAGGTCACACAAGTGAGACAAAGTAACTTTGAGAGAGTTTGGTTTGTTTACGCATCATATAGGGTGAGATAACTCATGAATTGAGTGTCTCCCCCTAAACACATGCCTACATCTAGATAGGACATGACATAAATGTATGCATGTGTGCAAAATTTCACATAATATTGTCAAGCTCTAAGATACCAAGTTCACATCTAAGTTGACAAAACCTATGTTCATCCAGTGGTTTGGTGAAAATATCAGTAAGTTGCATATCCGTGACAACATGAGCAATGTCAGTATCACACTTTTGCACATGGTATCTTAAGAATTGATACTAAATGTCAATGTGCTTGGTGCGAGAGTGATCACTAGGGTTTTGGGCAATCTTTATGGCACTTTCATTGTTGTGTAGTAGAGGCACATGTGTGTAGGTTATACCATAGTCCTTCAAAGTTTGACTCATCCATATCAATTGTGTTGCACAGCTTGTGGTTGCAATATATTCGGCTTCAGGAGTGGATAGGGAGGCACTATTTTTCTTTTTCGAGGACCAACTTACCAATGAGCGTCAAGAAACTGACATGCCTCGGAGGTGGACATTCTTCCCACCTTGTCTCCTGCCCAATCTGCATCCGTGTACCAATAAGATCAAACTTGGCATCCTTGGGGTACCATAGACCCAACCTTGGGGTGTGAACAAGGTATCTAAGAATATGCTTAACAGGCTTATGATGGCTTTCCTCGGGGAAGCTTAAAATCTAGCAGAAATGCCTACACTTAATGTGTTGTCTAGTCTAGATGCACAACGGTAAAGCAATGATCCAATCATAAAGCGGTTAATAGATGGGTCAAATGGAATACCGTTTGTGTCTTTGTTAAGAACAGTTGTGGTTGGCATGAGTACCTTGCATGGACTGGTGTTTTTCATGTCGAACTTCGTAAGAATATCCTTTAGATACCTGGCTTGAGACAGAAAAAATCCTTCTTGACATTGTTGGATTTGAAAACCGAGAAGGAATGTCAAATCCGTGTTCAGCGACATCTCAAAGTTCTTTGTCATGGAATCTGCAAACTTCTTGCATAAATGGATGTTAGGGGAACCAAAAATGATATCATCTATGTAAATTTGACACAAGATCAAATCAACTTTTTCCCTCTTAGTGAAGGGACTAGGGTCAATCACCCCTCGCACAAAACCATCATCGAGTAGAAACTTCTTAAGATGATCATACCAAGCACGAGGTGCTTGTTTGAGGCCATACAAGGCCTTGTGAAGTTTGTACACATGGTCTTTGTGATCAGGGTCAATAAACCCAGGTGGTTGTGCTACATATACTTATTGTAGATGACCATTAAGAAAAGCACTCTTAATGTCCATTTGGTGTAAAGTAAAATCATTGAAGGGAGCATAAGCAAGTAAAATGGAAATTGATTCAAGACGAGCAACGGGGGCAAAGGTCTCATCAAAGTCCAAACCTTCAACTTGTGAGAACCCTTGTGCCACTAACCTTGCCTTGTTTATCATGATAACGCCATTTTCATATTGTTTGTTCTTGAAGATCCACTTTGTTCCAATGACATTGTGCTCCTTAGTTGGCCTTTCGACTAAAGACCAAACTTTGTTGCGCTCGAAGCTGTTCAACTCTTCTTGCATAGCAACAAACCAGTCATGGTCCATCAACGCATCTTGTGCCTTAAGAGGCACAACACTGGAGACAAAGTAGAAGTGAGCACAAAAGTTTGTCAATTGTTTATGAGTGACTCTACCTTCCGATATCTTGGTGAGAATTTGGTCAACGTCAACATGACCAGCCACACGAGGCATGATGGAGGTTAAGGTTTCACGAGGTTGAACTTCGTTCCCATCATTAGCATCCTCAATATAAGGATCCGAAATGTGTGGAGAAAGATCTTCATGCATCATTTGTTGAGGTTCATCATCATCAACAGTTTCATCAATGTCGACACATGCATGTTCTTAGTCTTATACTTGATGGTGGACTTGTTATTGTTCTTGCACTGGATCATGAACATCTTCTTGTTCTTAAATTATGGACTCCACTTGACGGATGATATCATGTGGTGTCAGAGGCATAGTAGTTTTATGGGTATAAGCGGTGCTTGTATCCTCATCTTCACTTTCATAGGGAACATGTTCCATTGGAAGGAGAGCACCTGCACCCATGGTCAAGATGTCTTGTGAAGGATCTTCTTCACCTGCATCACTTAGATCAACTTGCTACCCACGGGAGCCATTAAATTCATCAAACACCATGTCACAAGTTTCTACAACGCATCCGGTGGATTTGTTGTAGATCCTATAGGCATGAGAGTTTGATCCATATCCAACAAATTTGCCCTCGGTTGTTTTAGATTAAAAATTTCCCAATCGTTCTTTCTTGTTGAGAATGAAACATTTGCATCCAAATACCCGGAAATACTTGACATTTGGTTTTTTTCTATAATGAGCTCATATGGTGTCTTCTCCAAGATCTTGCGGAGGAAGAGACGGTTTGAGAAATGACATGCGGTGTTCACGGCTTCAACCCAAAAGCTGTGGGGATACTTGTACTCATCAGCATGGATATTGCCATTTCCACAAGAATGCGGTTCTTTCTTTTGTCTACCCCATTTTATTGTGGGGTATATGGTGCAGATTATTGATGCTCAATTCCTTCATCACTAAGAAACTCTTCCAGGGTGTAGTTCTTGAATTCAGATCCATTGTCACTTCTTACTGCCAAGATTTCTTTGTCAAACTTGCGTTGAGCTTGCTTGGAAAATTTAATGAAGGTAATCTTTGTCTCATCCTTGGATTTAAGAAAGAACACCCATGTATATCTTTAGTAATCATCGATAATGGCAAACCCATACTTCTTCCCACCAAGGCTATCCCATGAAGGATGCCCAAAGAGATCCACATGAAAGAGCTCCAAGGGTCATGAGGTTGATACAATGTTCTTGGGAAGATGTTTTGATTGATGTTGCTTCCCTGCAATGCATGCGCTGCACACATGATCTTTCTCAAATGATACATTGGTTAGTCCAAGGATGTGTTCACCCTTTAAGAGATCTTGAAGATTTCTCATACCAACATGGGCTAGCCAGTGATGCCATAGCCATCCCTTGTCGGCCTTGGCCATAAGGCAAGTTGCATGGAATGTGCTCTCTTTCGAGAAATCAACTGTATAAAGGTTGCCATCCAACTGCCCCCCCCCCCAAAGGCAACTTCAAGAGTATCTCTCTTGAAGACTTTCACATCCGTCAGTCCAAAAGGTGTATCAGAGCCAACTGAGGCCAATTGACGAACACAAAGTAAGTGATATTTCAGGGATTGGACTAGCATCACGTTTGCAAGTGACATGTCATTTGTGATGTCTACCTTGCCCAACCCAAGTACCTGTCCTTTAGACCCACCGCCAAATACAAAGCTCAGAAATGGTCGAATTGTTTCCATGAAGTCCATGATCAATGTGCCATCTCCGTTCATATGGTTTGTGCATCCGATATCAATCACCCATTTAAATCTACAAGAGAAGGCAACCTACACACATTTCGAGTCTTGGTTAGACATACCCATTTTACAATGGGACCTCTCATGTTAGTAACAAGAGTCTTAGGCACCCAAATTGCATAGAATAGAAAAGCATTTCGAGGACCAACAAATTGAGCGTAGACACCTCCTTTTTTTGCCTTAGGGAGCACATAAGATGGAGGCATGCATTCTTTTGGCTTGTTGGGAGCAGGTTGGCCCCTAGTGGCCTTCCTACTCGCAACCTTGTCGACGTCTCCCAATCTATTTTCCTTGTGCCCTTCCCTCACAAATATATCCTTGAGGGGAGTTGTGGACTTATGTGTCATTATTTCATTCCGTACAAGCTTGGTTTAAATCCAAGCCCTTCTTTAGCCACTACATCCTTGTGTTGACTCAACACCTCATTGAGGTTCTTTTGTCCCTGGGCACATGACATGAGCCATTTTTCAATTTGAGCTAGCAATCAATTCTCTTCAAGAACACTAGCTAGGTCACCACTTGGGTTAGTAGCACAAGCATCAACATTTATAATAGGAGAGGAGTAAACTTTGCATAGAATGTTAAGATATGTAAGCTTGAGTTTATCAAACTTCCTTGTAAGAGTATCGAGCTCTACTTACTTTGTCTTGAGGGACAAATGTAAGAGCTCACAATTCCTAGAAAGAGCGGAATGAGACTCGTCAAGCTTACACTTGTCTATTTTTAACACTTCATAAGTGTTTCCAGTCTTTGTCAAAGAGGCAAGTTCTTGAGTGTTCTTATTGTTGGGGAACGTTGCATGGGAAACAAAAAAATTGTACGCACATGAAGACCTATCATGGTGATGATCATCTACGAGAGGGAGATCACGTTGGGGAACGTTGCATGGGAAACGAAAATTTTCCTACGCACACGAAGACCTACCATGGTGATGTCCATCTACGAGAGGAGATTAGATCTACGTACCCTTGTAGATCGCTCAGCAGGAAGCGTTAAGGAACGCGGTTGATATAGTGGTACAGCTTCGTGATTCAAATCACTGTCATCCCACGACATGTCGCACGAACGGTTCAGACCTAGCGCCGAACGGACGGCACCTCCGTGTTCAGCACACATACAGCTCGATGACGATCTCAGCCTTCTTGATCCAGCGAGCAAGACGGAGAAGTAGATTAGTTCTCCGGCAGCGTGACGGTGCTCCGGTGGTGGTGATGATCTACTCCTGCAGGGCTCCGCCCGAGCTCCGCAGAAATCCGTTCTAGAGGTAAAACTATGTGGAATAGGCTAGAGTTGCACGTGGCAAAGTTGTGTCTCAAAAATCGCTAAACCACCAATATATATAGGAGGAGGGGAGGGGCTAGCCTTGGGGCACAAGGGCCCCAAGGGTGCGCCGTCCGCCAGGGAGGAGGAGGACTCCTCCTCCAACTCGGTTTGGGAAGGAGGGGTCCTCCTCTTCCTTCCCACCTCCCTCTTTCCTTTTTTTCTTCTTTTCCTTTGGTATTTTTACATGTGGCGCTATAGCCCTCTTGGTCTGACTCCACCAGCCCACTAAGGACTTGGTGCGCCACCCTAGGGCCTTGTGCTCACTCCCGGGTGGGTGCCCCCCCCCCCCGGTAAACACCCGGAACCCATTCGTCACACCCGGTACACTGCCGGAATTGTCCGAAACTTTCCGGTGACCAAATGAAACCATCCAATATATCAATCTTCGTTTCCAGATCATTCCGAAAACCCTCGTGACGTCTGTGTTCTCATCCGGGACTCCGAACAACATTCGGTAACCACAGATATAACTCAACTATATGAAAACATCATCGATCCTTAAGTGTGCACACCCTGCGGGTTCGAGAAGTATGTAGACATGACCCGAGACACTCCTCGGTCAATATCCAATAGCGGGACCTGGATGCCCATATTCGATCCTACATATTCTTCGAAGATCTTATCGGTTGAACCTCAGTGCCAAGGATTCATATAATCCCGTATGCCATTCCCTTTGTCCTTCGGTATGTTACTTGCCCGAGATTCGATCGTCGGTAT
This sequence comes from Hordeum vulgare subsp. vulgare, assembly GCF_904849725.1. Lineage (NCBI taxonomy): Eukaryota > Viridiplantae > Streptophyta > Magnoliopsida > Poales > Poaceae > Hordeum > Hordeum vulgare. Next base: position 240,682,144 of record NC_058518.1, on the reverse strand, counting down.
CCGCATACCTATTTCAATCTCGTTACCGACAAGTCTCTTTACTTGTTTCGTAATACAAGATCACGTGACTTACACTTAGTCACATTGCTTGCAAGGCTTGTGTGTGATGTTCTATTACCGACTGGGCCCCGAGATACCTCTCCGTCACACGGAGTGACAAATCCCAGTCTTGATCCATACTAACTCAACGGACACCTTCGGAGATACCTGTAGAGCACCTTTATAGTCACTCAGTTACGTTGGGGCATTTGATACACACAAGGTATTCCTCCGGTGCCAGTGAGTTATATGATCTCATGGTCATAGGAATAAATACTTGACACGCAGAAAACAATAGCAATAAAATGACACGATCAATATGCTACGTTTATAGGTTGGGTCTAGTCCAGCACATGATTCTCCTAATGATGTGATCGAGTTATCAAGTGACCACACTTGCACATAGCCAGAAAACCTTGACTATCCTTGATCAACTCGCTATCCAACTAGAGGCTTGCTAAGGACATTGTTTTGTCTATGTATCCACACATGTATCTATGTTTTCATTCAATACAATTATAGCCTGGATAATAAACGATTATCTTGTAACAAGAAATATAATAATAACTATTTATCATTGCCTCTAGGGCATATTTCCAATAGTCTCCCACTTGCACTAGATTCAATAATCTAGTCCTCACATTGTCATGCGATTTACATTGTAATAAATCTAACACCCATACAGTTCTGATGTTGATCATGTTTTGCCCGTGGAAGAGGTTTAGTCAACGGGTCTCCTACATTCATATATGTGTGCACTTTGCAAATATTCACGTACTCTCCTTCGACGTAGTCGCGGATGAGGTTGAAGCATCGTTTGATGTGCCTGGTCTTCTTGTGAAACCTTGGTTCCTTTGCTAAAGCAATGGCACCAGTGTTGTCATAGAACAGAGTTATTGGATTTAGTGCGCTCGGCACAACTCCAAGATCCATCATGAACTGCTTCATCCAGACACCCTCCTTTGTTGCCTCCGAGGCAGCCATGTACTCCGCTTCACATGTAGAATCTGCTACAATGCCTTGCTTGGAACTGCACCGGCTTACCGCACCCCCATTAAGAATAAATATGTATCCGATTTGCGACTTAGAGTCATCCGGATCGGTGTCAAAGCTTGCGTCGACGTAACCCTTTACGACGAGTTCTTCGTCACCTCCATAAACGAGAAACATTTCCTTAGTCCTTTTCAGGTACTTCAGAATATTCTTGACCGCCGTCCAGTGATCCACTCCTGGATTACTCTGAAACCTGCCTGCCATACTTATGGCCAAGCTGACGTCTCGTCTAGTGCACAGCATTGCATACATGATAGAACCTATGGCTAAAGCATAGGGGGCGGAACTCGTTTGTTCTCTATCTTCCGCAGTTCCTGGGCACTCAGTCTTACTCAATTTTATACCTTGTAACACTGGCAAGAACCCTTTCTTGGATTGTTCCATTTTGAACTTCTTCAAAACTTTATCAAGGTATGTGCTTTGTGAAAGTGCAATCAGACGTCTTGATCTATCCCTATAGATCTTAATGCCTAAAATATAAGCAGCTTCTCCTAGGTCCTTCACAGAGAAACTTTTATTCAAGTAATCCTTTACGGTCTCCAAAAACTCCATGTTGTTTCCAATCAGCAATATGTCACCGACATATAATATTAGAAACGCCACAGAGCTCCCACTCACTTTCTTGTAAATACAAGATTCTCCAACCACTTGTATAAACCCAAATGCTTTGATCACCTCATCAAAGCGCTTATTCCAACTCCGAGATGCTTGCACCAGTCCATAAATGCATCCCTGGAGCTTGCATACTTCGCTAGCATTCATTGGATTGACAAAACCTTCGGGTTGCATCATATACAACTCTTCCTTAAGAAAACCATTAAGGACGCCGTTTTGACATCCATCTGCCAGATTTCATAATCGAAAAATGCAGCTATTGCTAAAATGATTTGGACGGACTTAAGCATCGCTACCGGTGAGAACGTCTCATCGTAGTCAACTCCTTGAACTTGTGAAAAACCCTTTGCCACAGGTCGAGCTTTATAAACAGTCACATTACCGTATGTGTTTGTCTTCTTCTTAAAGATCCATTTGTTCTGAATAGCCTTGAGGCCTTCAAGTAATACTTCCAAAGTCCACACTTTGTTTTCATACATAGATCCTATCTCGGACTTCATGGCCTCCAGCCATTTGTTGGAATCCGGGCCCACCATTGCTTCTTCATAATTCGCAGGTTCATTGTTGTCTAACAACATGATTGATAAGACAGGATTACCGTACCACTCTGGAGTAGTACGTGATCTTGTCGATGATACGTCTCAAACGTATCTATAATTTTTTATGGTTTCACGTTGTTATCTTGTCTTCTTTGGTTGTTTTATGTACCTTTTATATCTTTTTTGGGACTAACTTATTAATTCAGTGCCAAGTGCCAGTTCCTGTTTTTCCGTGTTTTTGACTCTTTTTAGATCTCATTTTGGAACGGAGTCCAAACGGAAGAAAAACCCCAAAATGATTTTTTCCGAACGGAAGAGAGCCATGGGGCTTTTGCGCCAAGCCAGTTGGGTTCCAGGGAGCACACAAGCCCCCACTCCGCCACCAGGGCGAGGAGGCGGTGGGCAGGCTTGTGGCCTCCCTGGCCGCCCCCTGACCTAGGTCTTTGGCCTATAAATTCCCAAATATTCCGCAAAAAATCAGGGGAGCCTCAAAAATACTTTTCCGCCGCCGCAAGCTTCCGTTTCCGCGAGATCTCATCTGGAGACCCTTCTCGGTGCCCTGCCGTAGGGGACTTTGAAGTTGGAGGGCTTCTTCATCATCATCATTGCCCCTCCAATGACTCGTGAGTAGTTCACTTCAGACCTATGGGTCCGTAGTTAGTAGCTAGATGGCTTCTTCTCTCTCTTGGATCTTCAATACAAAGTTCTCCATGATCTTCATGGAGATCTATCCGATGTAATATTCTTTGGCCGTGTGTTTGTCGAGATCAAATAAATTGTGGATTTTTGATGAGATTATCTATGATATATATTTGAGTCTTTGCTGATTTCTTATATGCATGATTTGATATCCTTGTAAGTCTCTCCGAGTCTTGGGTTTTGTTTGGCCAACTAGATCTATGATTCTTGCAATGGGAGAAGTGCTTTCTTTTGGGTTCTACCATGTGGTGACCTTTCCCAGTGACAGTAGGGGCAGCAAGGAACACATCAAGTAGTTGCCATCAAGGGTAAAAAGATGGGGGTTTTATCATTGGTTTGAGATTATCCCTCTACATCAGGTCATCTTGCTTAAGGCGTTACTCTGTTCTTATGGACTTAATACACTAGATGCATCCTGGATAGTGGTCGACGTGTGGAGAAATAGTAGTAGATGCAGAAAGTATCGGTCTACTTGTTTCGGACGTGATGCCTATAGAAACAATCATTGCATAGATATTGTCACGACCTTGCGCGGTTCTATGAATTGCTCGACAGTAATTTGTTCACCCACCGTCTACTTGCTCTCATGACAGAAGCCACTAGTAAACACTACGGCCCCCGTGTCTATTCACATCCATCATTTACACCTCCTCTTTTACTTTGCTTTGTTACTTTGTTGCTTTCAGTTCTCACTTGGCAAACAATCTATAAGGGATTGACAACCCCTTCATAGCATTGGGAGCAAGTTTTTGTGTTTGTGCAGGATCTTGAGATACTCCTCCACTGGATTGATACCTTGGTTCTCAAACTGAGGGAAGTACTTACCACCGCTACGCTACATCACCCTTTCCGCTTCGAGGGAACACCAACGCAAGGCTCCAAGGCCACGGGGGAAATCCTTTGCATACTTGCCTAGGAAGTCCCTTAAGGCATAGCCGCAGCTGAAGGATTCCTGGTGCCGTTGCTGAGGAGTATCAAGCAACACTCCTATTTCTGGCGCCGTTGGAAGGTCTTTTGTTGCAGTAGCAGAAGTATTTATGGCGTCGTTGCCAGGGAGGAGAAATCAAGATCTATCCAAGTAGGTCTCGCAAACTCTTCTCTTGCATTTACTTTTGTTTCCAGTTGCCTCTCGTTTTCCTTTCCCCCACTTCACATTTGCCATTTTCATTTTCCTTTCTCCTTTGCCTTTTCGTTCGCCCTTTTCTCTCGCTTGCCTTCTGTTCGCTTGTGTGCCATGTGCCTTCAATATGCTTGCATCTTCGCTTGCTAAAAATCTATTGATATGGATCCTCATCCACTAGCTAGTCTCTTTAAGAGACCCACTATTGTTGAACGAATTGCTAGTGAGTTGAAGATAATTGACTATTTCTATGGAGTTTTCCTTGAGATGCGTGAATCTAAAAATTGTGAGGAAGAAATTCATGAAGTGATTCACGAGGGCTCCTTGGATGAAAAGCATGATTGCAATGATTTCACTATAAATCCTATTAGTGACAATCATGGTAAAAATATGCAAAACCCTAAGCTTGGGGATGCTAGTTTTGCTATGTCCACTACTTGTTGCAATAATCATGATTGGGGTGATGATCTTTCTTATGATCTTGAAAATTTGTTCAAACCTCATGATGAATATGATATTTGCAATAATATTGAAAGTGGGTTTGGAGAAGTCATTACTTTAGATGATAATCCCACTATTTTGGAAGAGCGTCAACTTTGCATGCATGTGGATCATCAAAAGAATATCCTATGGGATAGCTATATTGTTGAATTTGAACATGATCCCACATGTAATTGCTATGAGAGAGGAAAATGTTGTGGTAGAAACTTTCATGTTACCAAATTACCTCTCGTTATGTTGAGATTGCTATTGTGTCTTTGTTCTTCCTTGTGTATGGCAGCTATTGGTTGTCTTCGCAATTTGTTTTCCTATAAAATGCCTATGCATAGGAAGTATGTTAGACTTAGATGTGATTTCACATGCTTTAGGATGCTCTCGTTGTGCTTCAATTCTTGTCTTTTGTGAGAGCATCATTGAATGCCTAGCTAAGGGCGTTAAACAAAAGCGCTTGTTGGGAGGCAACCCAACGAATCTATCATTTTTCTTTCTGTTTTGTGTTTTCCTCACTTTCATAATTCTGTTATGATTGTGTTTTTTGTGTTTCTTTTTGCGTTTGTGCCAAGCAAAACCATTACGATTAGTCTTGGGGATGATCGTTTGGTCATGCTGGAAAAGACAGAAACTCTCTGCTCACGAAAAGAATTTTCATTTTTGTTCTGCAAGGGATTTTGAGTTTATTCTTTTTGCAGCTGATCGCTACGCAAATTCTTCAGACTGTCGTAATTGTTCAGAATTTTATAAGTACAAGAGGTATAAGAAATATACAGATTGCTACAGACTGGTCTGCTGTTAACAGATTCTGTTTTTGTTTTGTTGATTGCTTATTTTGATGAAACTATGGATAGTATCGGGGGGAATTAGCCATGGAAGATTGAAAGTACAGTAACCCAACATCAGCACAAGTAGAATTTAAGTTTGCTACAGTACCTAAGGAAGTGGTGGTTTTCTTTCTTGTACTAATGTTATCACGAGTTTCTGTTTAAGTTTCGTGTTGTGAAGTTTTTAAGTTTTGGGTGAAGTTCTTATGGACAAAGAGATAAAGAGTGGCAAGAGCTCAAGCTTTTGGATTCCCAAGGCACCCCAAGAGATTCAAGGATTCCGTAAAATCCTAAGCTTGGGGATGCCCCGGGAAGGCATCCTCTCTCTCGTCTTCAATCCATCGGTAACGTTACTTGGGGCTATATTTTTATTCACCACATGTTATGTGTTTTTGCTTGGAGTGCCTTGTATCATAGGATTCTTTTATTTTTGTTGTTTCACAATCATCCTTGCTGCACACCTAGAGAGAGAGACATGCACACACCGTGATTTTGTCGAGCCTCACTTATATCTTTTGGTAGACAATTCAGCTCACATGTGCTTCACTTATATCTTTTGAGCTAGATACTTTTGCTCTACGTGCTTCACTTATATCTTTTAGAGCGCAGCGGTGCATGGCTTGGTAGTTGATCTATGCTCTGAAATTAGTCTCAAAAGGGGTAGTTATCCAAAGGGATACAAAAACTTCCACCTTCATGTGCATTGAATAGTTAGAGAAGTTTGATTCATCTCAATTAGTTTTGAGTTGTGGTTATGGTAATATTGAAGTCATGCTAGTAAGGTGTTGTGGATCTAGAAATACTTGTGTTGAAGTTAGTGATTCCCATAGCATGCACGTATGGTGAACCGCTATGTGATCAAATCTGAGCATGATTAGTATATTGATTGTCATCCTTTGCATGGCGGTCGGGATCGCGCGATGGTTTATACCTACCAACCCTTCCCCTAGGAGTATGCGTTGAATGCTTTGTTTCGATTACTAATAAAAATTTTGCAACAAGTATATGAGTTCTTCATGACTAATGTTGAGTCCATGGTTTAGATGCACTTTCACCTTCCACCATCACTATCTTCTTAGTGTCGTGCAACTTTCGCCGGTGCACAAAACCCACCATTAGCCTCCCTCAAAACAGCCACCATACCTACCTGTTATGGCTTTTTCAAAGTCATTCCGAGATATATTGCCATGCAACTACCAACATGACATGTGCCACCACGTCTACTTTGCCTTTGCACGATCGTAAGATAGCTAGCATGATTTTTCCATTGATATCTATGCCATGCTAGATCATTGCCACGGTACACTACCGAAGACATTCCATATAGAGTCATAGTTGCTCTAAGTTTTGAGTTGAAAGTGTGATGATCATCATTAATGGAGCATTGTCCCATGTGAGGAAATAAAAGAGGCCAAAGAAGCCCATAAAAAAAAGAGGCCAAAGAGCCCACCAAAATAAAAAAAAAGAGAGAAAAAGAGAGAAGGGACAATGCTACCACTTTTTCCACACTTGTGCATATTAAGCACCATGATCTTCATGATTGAGAGTCTCTCGTTTTGTCACCACCATATAGCTAGTGGGAAATTTTCATTATATAACTTGGCTTTTATATTCCTATGATAGGCTTCCTCAAAATTGCCTTAGGTCTTCATGAGCAAGCAAGTTGGATGCACACCCACTAGTTCCCTTTAAGAGCTTTCACATACCCGTAGCTCTAGTGCATCATTTGTATGGCAATCCCTACTCATTCACATTGATATCTATTGATGAGCATCTCCACAGCTCATTGATATGCCTAGTTAATGTGACTATCTTCTCCTTTTTGTCTTGCAACCTCCACTACATTCCACACCATCTATAGTGCTATAACCATGGCTCACACTCATGTATTGCGTGAGAGTTGAAAATGTTTGAGAAAGTAAAGGTGTGAAACAATTACTTGGCCAATACCGGGGTTGTGCATGATTTAAATTCGTTGTGCAATGATTATAGAGCATAGCCAGACTATATGCTTTTGTAGGGATAACTTTATTTTGGCCTTGTTATTTTGAAAGTTCATAATTACTTTGCTAGTTTGCTTGAATTATTATTGTTTCCACTTCAATAGCAAACTATTGTTTTGAATCTAATGGATCTGAACATTCACGTCCCATAATAGGAATTACAAAGGACACCTATGCTAGGTAGCATGAAAGCATCAAAAATTCATTCTTATCACTTCCCTACTCGAGGACGAGCAGGAGTTAAGCTTGGGGATGCTTGATACGTCTCAAACGTATCTATAATTTTTGATGGTTTCACGTTGTTATCTTGTCTTCTTTGGTTGTTTTATGTACCTTTTATATCTTTTTCGGGACTAACTTATTAATTCAGTGCCAAGTGCCAAGTGCCAGTTCCTGTTTTTCCGTGTTTTTGACTCTTTTCAGATCTGATTTTGGAACGGAGTCCAAACGGAAGAAAACCCCGAAATGATTTTTTCCCGAACGAAAGAAAGCCACGGGGCTTTTGGGCCAAGCCAGGTGTTCTCCAGGGAGCCCACAAGCCCCCACTCCGCCACCAGGGGCGAGGCGGCGGTGGGCAGGCTTGTGGCCTCCTTGGCCGCCCCCTCACTTAGGTCTTTGGCCTATAAATTCCCAAATATTCCGCAAAAAATCAGGGGAGCCTCGAAAATACTTTTCCGTCGCCACAAGCTTCCGTTTCCGCGAGATCTCATCTGGAGACCCTTCCCGGCACCCTGCTGGAGGGGACTTTGGAGTTGGAGGGCTTCTTCATCATCATCACTGCCCCTCCAATGACTCGTGAGTAGTTCACTTCAGACCTACGGGTCTGTAGTTAGTAGCTAGATGGCTTGTTCTCTCTCTTGGATCTTCAATACAAAGTTCTCCATGATCTTCATGGAGATCTATCCGATGTAATCTTCTTTGGCGGTGTGTTTGTCGAGATCCGACGAATTGTGGATTTGTGATTATATTATCTATGATATATATTTGAGTCTTTGCTCATTTCTTATATGCATGATTTGATATCCTTGTAAGTCTCTTTGAGTCTTGGGTTTTGTTTGGCCAACTAGATCTATGATTCTTGCAATGGGAGAAGTGCTTGGTTTTGGGTTCTACCATGTGGTGACCTTTCCCAGTGACAATAGGGGCTGCAAGGCACACATCAAGTAGTTGCCATCAAGGGTAAAAATATGGGGGTTTTATCATTGGTTTGAGATTATCCCTCTACATCATGTCATCTTGCTTAAGGTGTTACTCTGTTCTTATGGACTTAATACACTAGATGCATGCTGGATAGTGGTCGACGTGTGGAGTAATAGTAGTAGATGCAGAAAGTATCGGTCTACTTGTTTCGGACGTGATGCCTATAGAAACAATCATTGCATAGATATCGTCACGACTTTGCGCGGTTCTATCAGTTGCTCGACAGTAATTTGTTCACCCATCGTCTACTTGCTTTCATGAGAGAAGCCACTAGTAAACACTACGGCCCCCGGGTCTATTCACATCTATCGTTTACACCTCCGCTTTTACTTTGCTTTGTTACTTTGTTGCTATCAGTTCTCACTTGGCAAACAATCTATAAGGGATTGACAACCCCTTCATAGCGTTGGGAGCGAGTTTTTGTGTTTGTGCAGGATCTTGAGATACTCCTCCACTGGATTGATACCTTGGTTCTCAAACTGAGGGAAGTACTTACCACCGCTACGCTACATCACCCTTTCCGCTTCGAGGGAACACCAACTAAAGGCTCCAAGGCCATGGGGGAAATCCTTTGCATACTTGCCTAGGAAGTCCCTTAAGGCGTAACCGCAGCTGAAGGATTCCTGGTGTTGTTGCTGAGGAGTATCAAGCAATACTCCTATTTCTGGCGCCGTTGGAAGGTATTTTGTTGCAGTAGCAGTCGACCTGCGAGGTCCGATAGGAACTTGATCCGAAGTTTCATGATCATCATCATTAGCTTCCTCCTCAACTGGCGTCGCTTTGACACGGGTTTCCCCTTGCCATGCGCCACCATATAGAGGGACTAGAGGTTCGACAACCTCATCAAGTTCTATCTTCCTCCCACTCAATTCTTCCGAGATAAACTCCTTCTCAGGAAAAGCTCCATTTTTAGCAACAAACACTTTGCCCTCGTATTTGAGATAGAAGGTGTACCCAACTGTCTCCTTTGGGTAACCTATGAAGACGCACTTTTCCGCTTTGGGTTCCAGCTTTTCAGGCTGAAGCTTTTTGACATAAGCATCACATCCCCAAACTTTAAGAAACAACAACTTTGGTATTTTGCCATACCACAGTTCGTATGGTGTCGTCTCAACGGATTTTTATGGTGCCCTATTTAAAGTGAATGCAGTTGTCTCTAATGCATAACCCCAAAATGATAACAACAAATCGGTAAGAGACACCATAGATCGCACCATTTCTAACAAAGTACGATTATGACGTTCGGACACACCATTACGTTGTGGTGTTCCTGGCGGTGTCAACTGTGAAACAATTCCACATTGTGTTAAGTGAGCACCAAACTCGAAACTCAGATATTCGCCTCCACGATCAGACCATAAGAACTTGATCTTCTTGTTACGATGATTTTCAACTTCACTCTGAAATTGCTTGAACTTCTCAAATGTTTCAGACTTGTGCTTCATCAAGTAGATATATCCATACCTACTCCAATCATCAGTGAAGGTGAGAAAATAATGATATCAGCCGCGCGCCTCCACACTCATCAGACCGCACACATCGGTATGTATGATTTCTGACAAGTCACTTGCACGCTCCATTGTTCCGGGGAACAGAGTCTTAGTCATCTTTCCCATGAGGCATGGTTCGCACGTGTCAAGTGATTCAAAGTCAAGTGACTCCAAAAGTCCATCGGAATGGAGTTTCTTCATGCGCTTTACACCAATATGACCTAAGCGGCAGTGCCACAAAAACACGGCGCTATCATTGTTAACTCTACATCTTTTGGTCTCAATGTTATGTATATGTGTATCATCGCTACCAAGATTCAATATGAACAATCCTCTCACAGTTGGTGCATGACCATAAAAGATATTACTCATAGAAATAGAACAACCATTATTCTGTGACTTAAACGAGTAACTGTCTCACAATTAACAAGATCTAGATATAATGTTCATGCTTAATGCAGGCACTAAATAACAATTATTTAAGTTCATAACTAATCCTGATGGTAACTGAAGTGAAACTATGCCGACAGCAATTGCGTCAACCTTGGAACCATTTCCCACGCGCACCGTCACTTCATCGTTCACTAGCCTTCGTTTATTCTGCAGTTCCTGCTTCGAGTTGCAAATATGAGCAACAGAACCGGTATCAAATACCAAGGCACTGCTACGAGAGTTGGTTAAGTACACATCAATAACACGTATATCGAATATACCTGATTTTTCCTTGGCCGCCTTCTTATCAGTCAAATACTTGGGGCAGTTGCGCTTCCAGTGACCCAATCCCTTGCAATAATAACACTCTGTTTCAAGCTTAGGTCCAGCCTTGGGTTTCTTTGTCAGATTGGCAACAGGCTTGCCGCTCTTCTTGGAGTTACCCTTCTTGCCTTTGCCGTTTCTCTTGAAACTAGTGGTCTTATTGACCATCAACACTTGATGTTCTTTCCGGAGTTCTCACTCTGCGACTTTCAGCATCGTGAATAACTCGTCGGGTGACTTGTTCATCCCTTGCATGTTATAGTTCAATCAAAGCTCTTGTAGCTTGTTGGCAGTGATTGAAGAATTCTGTCAGTGATAGCTTCTTGTAGGAGTTCAATCCCTAGCTCAACTAGACGGTTTGAGTACCCAGACATTTTGAGCACATGTTCACTGACACACGAATTCTCCTCCATCTTGCAAGCATTGAATTTATCAGAGGTCTCATACCTCTCGATCTACGTGTTCTTCTGAAAGATAAACTTCAACTCCTGGAACATCTCATATGCTCCATGACGCTCAAAGCGAAGTTGAAGTCCCGTCTCTAAGCCATACAAGACTGCACATTGAACTACCGAGTAGTCCTCCTTACGTGTTAACCAGGCGTTCTTAACATCTTGGTCAGCCCTAACGGGTGGTTCATCTCCTAGTGCAGCATTAAGGACATAATCCTTTTTCCCAGGTTGAAGGAGCAACTTAAGATTACGAGCCCAGTCTACAAAGTTGCTTCCATCATCTTTCGACTTAGCTTTCTCTAGGAACGTATTAAAATTCAGGGTGACTGTTGCGTGAGCCATTGATCTACAACACAAATATTACAAAGTGGACATAGACTATGTTTAAGATAATTAGAGTTTAATTAATCAAATTACTAATAAACTCCCACACAAAAAGTACATCTCTCTAGTCATTTCTGTGGTACATGATCCAAATTCACTAACTCAAGTACGATCATCACGTGAGTTGAGAATAGTTTGAGTGGTAAGCATCTCTATGCTAATCATATCAACTATACGATTCATGCTCGACCTTTCGGTCTCATGTGTTCCGAGGCCATGTCTGCACATGCTAGGCTCGTCAAGTTTAACCCGACTGTTCCGCGTGTGCAACTATTTTGCACCCGTTGTATGTGAACGTTGAGTCTATCACACCCGATCATCACGTGGTGTCTCGAAACGACGAACTGTCGCAACTGTGCACAGTCGGGGAGAACACAATTTTGTCTTGAAATTTTAGTGAGAGATCACCTTATAATGCTACCGTCGTTCTAAGCAAAATAAGGTGCATAAAAGGATTAACATCATATGCAATTCAAAAGTGACATGATATGGACGTCATCTTGTGCTTCTTGATCTCCATCACTTAAGCACCCACATGATCTTCTTGTCACCGGCGCCACACCATGATATCCGTCATCATGATCTCCATCAACGTGTCTCCATTGAGGTTCTCGTGCTATCTATGCTATTACTACTAAAGCTACAACCTAGCAATATAGTAAACGCATCTGCAAACACAAACATTAATTTAAAGACAACCCTATGGCTCCTGCCGGTTGCCGTAGCATCGACGTGCAAGTCGATATTAACTATTACAACAAGATCATCTCATACATCCAATATATCACATCATGTCATTGGCCATATCATATCACAAGCATACCCTGCAAAAACAAGTTAGATGTCCTCTAATTTGTTGTTGCATGTTTAACGTGGCTGTTATGGGTATCTAGTATGATCGCATCTTACTTACGCAAAAACCACAACGGAGATGTGCAAATTGCTATTTTACCTCTCCAAGGACCGCATAGGTCAAAACCAATTCAACTAAAGTTGAGGAAACCGACACCTGCCAGTCATCTTTATGCAACGAGGTTGCATGTCAATCGGTGAAACCAGTCTCTCGTAAGCGTACGAGTTATATCGGTCCGGGCCGCTTCAATCCAACAATACCGCCGAATCGAGAAAAGACTAAGGAGGGCAGCAAATTGAACATCACCATCCACAAAACCTTTTGTGTTCTACTCGAGATAACATCTACGCATGAACCTAGCTCATGATGCCACTGTTGGGGAACGTTGCATGGGAAACAAAAAAATCCTACGCACACGAAGACCATCATGGTGATGTCCATCTACGAGAGGAGATTAGATCTACATACCCTTGTAGATCACTCAGTGAGAAGCATTAAGAAATGCAGTTGGTGTAGTGGTACAGCTTCATGATTCAAATCACCGTCATCCCAAGATCCATCCCACGAACGGTTCCGATCTAGTGCCGAACGGACGGCACCTCCGCATTCAGCACACGTACAGCTTGATGACGATCTCAGCCTTCTTGATCCAGCAAGCTAGACGGAGAAGTAGATGAGTTCTCCAGCAGCATGACGGTGCTCCAGTGGTGGTGATGATCTACTCCTGCAGGGCTCCACCCGAGCTCCGCAGAAATCCGATCTAGAGGTAAAACTATGTGGAATAGGCTAGAGTTGCACGTGGCAAAGTTGTGTCTCAAAAATCCCTAAACCACCAATACATATAAGAGGAGGGGAGGGGCTAGCCTTGGGGAACAAGGGCCCCAAGAGTGTGTCGGCCGCCAGGGAGGAGGAGGACTCCTCCTCCAATTCGGTTTGGGAAGGAGGAGTCCTGCTCTTCCTTCCCACCTCCCTCTTTCCTTTTTTTCTTCTTTTCCTTTGGTATTTTTACATGTGGCGCCATAGCCCTCTTGGGTTGACTCCACCAGCCCACTAAGGACTTGATGCTCCACCCTAGGGCCTTGGGCTCACTCCCGAGTGGGTGGGCCCCTCTGGGTAAACACCCGGAACCCATTCGTCACTCCTCATACACTGCCGGAATTGCCCAAAACTTTCCGATGACCAAATGAAACAATGCTATATATCAATCTTCGTTTCCGGACCATTATGGAAACCCTCGTGACGTCGGTGATCTCATCCGGGACTCCGAACAACATTCTATAACCACACATATAACTCAACTATACTAAAACATCATCGAACCTTAAGTGTGCAGACCCTGCGGGTTCGAGAACTATGTAGACATGATCCGAGACACTCCTTGGTCAATATCCAATAGCAGGACCTGGATGCCCATATTGGATCCTACATATTCTCCGAAGATCTTATCGGTTGAACCTCAGTGGCAAGGATTCATAATCCCGTATGTCATTCCCTTTGTCCTTCGGTATGTTACTTGCCTGAGATTCGATCGTTGGTATCCGCATACCTATTTCAATCTCGTTACCGACAAGTCTCTTTACTCGTTCCGTAATACAAGATCCCGTGACTTACACTTAGTCACATTGCTTGCAAGGCTTGTCTGTGATGTTGTATTACCGAGTGGGCCCCGAGATACCTCTTCGTCACACGGAGTGACAAATCCCAGTCTTGATCCATACTAACTCAATGGACACCTTTAGAGATACCTGTAGAGCACTTTTATAGTCACCCAGTTACGTTGCGACGTTTGATACACACAAGGTATTCCTCTGGTGCTAGTGAGTTATATGATCTCATGGTCATAGGAATAAATACTTGACACGCAAAAAACAATAGCAATAAAATGACATGATCAATATGCTACGTTCATAGGTTGGGTCAAGTCCATCACATGATTCTCCTGATGATGTGATCTAGTTATCAAGTGACAACACTTGCACATAGCCAAAAAACCTTGACTATCCTTGATCAACTGGCTAGCCAACTAGAGTCTTGCTAGGGACATTGTTTTGTCTATGTATCCACACATGTATCTATGTTTTCATTCAATACAATTATAGCATGGATACTAAACGATTATCTTGTAACAGGAAATATAAGAATAACTATTTATCATTGCCTCTATGGCATATTTCCAACAGATCATATCTACATACCCTTGTAGATCGCTAAGCGGGAAACGTTAAGAAACGTGGTTGATGTTCAAGAACGTCTTCGCGGTCCAAATCATCGTCGTCCCACGATCCGTCTTGATCTAGCACCAAACGGGCGGCACCTCCGCATTCAGCACATGTACAACTCGATGATGATCTCCGCCTCCTTGATCGAGCAAGAGAGACGAAGAGGTAGCTGGATTCCCCGGCAGCACGACAGCGTGTCGGTGACGATGGTGGAGCTACTCCAGCAGGCCTTCGCCATGCCGTACCGAACTAGCTACGGGGTGTCACGAAGTAGTGGAGGGAGAGAGGCCTGCACAAAGGCTTGAGGTGCAAAAACCCTCTCAAACCTCCACTATATATAGGAGGAACAAGAGGGACGGTGGCTTACCCCCTACTCTAAGTAGGAGGATTCGGTCGAGCCAAGAGGGAGGAGTCCTCCTCCAATTAGGTTTAGTGGAGGACTCCTTTCCATCTTGTCCACCTCCTTCCTTTTTGTTTTTATTTTTCCTTTATTTTACCTTCAGCCAAAATAGACTCGTTGGGCTGGCCTCACCAGCCCACTAAGGGTTGGTGTGCCACCCATGGGCCTATTAGGTTATTTCCCGGGTGGGTGCCCCTCCCGGTGAAACCCCGGAACGCATTCGTCACTCCCGGTACTTTACCGATAATGCCCGAAATCTTTCCGGAAGCCAACTACAACAATCCTATATATCAATCTTCGTTTTCGGGCCGTTCCGGAGACCCTCGTGACGTCCTGGATCTCATTCAGGACTCCAAACAAAATTAGGTTCCCAACATCAATAATTCAACTATACCAAAAACGTCACCGAACCTTAAGTGTGTAGACCCTACGGGTTCGAGAACTATGTAGACATCACCAAGACACTCTCCGGTCAATATCCAATAGCGGGACCTGGACGTCCATATTGGATCCTACATATTCTACGAAGATCTTATCGGTTGAACCTCTATGTCAAGGATTCACACAATCTTGTATGTCATTCCCTTTGTCCTTCGGTATGTTACTTGCCCGAGATTCAATCGTCCCTATCGACATACCTATTTCAATCTTGTTACCGGCAAGTCTCTTTACTCGTTCCACAATACAAGATCCCGTGACTAACTCTTTAGTCACATTGCTTGCAACGCTTGCTTGTGATGTTGTATTACCGAGTGGGCCCCGATATACCTCCCCGTCACACGGAGTGACAAACCCCAGTCTTGATCCATGCTAACTCACCGAACACCTTCGGAGATACCTGTAGAGCACCTTTATAGTCACCCAGCAACGCTGCGATGTTTGACATAAACAAGGTATTCCTCTGGTGTGTGTGAGTTACATGATCTCATGGTCATAAGAATGTATACCTCACATGCAGAAAACCATAGCAACAAAATGACACGATCATATGCTACGTTTATAGTTTTGGTCTTGTCCATCACATCATTCTCCTAATGACGTGATCCCATCATCAAGTGAAAACACTTGTCTATGGCTAGGAAACCTTAACCATCCTTGACCAACGAGCTAGTCAACTAGAGGCTCACTAGGGACATTGTTTTGTCTATATATCCATACATGTATTTATGTTTCTGATACGTCCATTTTGCATCATGCTTTTATGTTGATATTTATCACTTTATGGGCTGTTATTACACTTCATGGTACAATACTTATGCCTTTTCTCTCTTATTTTATAAGGTTTACATGAATAGGGAGAATGCCGGCAGCTGGAATTCTGGTCTAGAAAAGGAGCAAGTTTGAGATACCTATTCTGCGCAACTCCAAAAGTTGTGAAAATCAACGAGGAATTATTTTGTTTATAAAAAAATACTGGAAGGAAGAAGTACCGGAGGGGAGCCACCAAGAGGCCACAAGCCTGCCAAGCGCGGCCCACCCCCGTGGCCGCGGCTAGGTGGCTTGTGGGCCTCCTCTTGCCCCTCCGGCTCCCATCTTTTTCTATAAGCAGGGTTTTGTCCCAGAAAAAATCAAGGAGAGGCTTTCGGGAGGAATCGCCGCCGCCACGAGGTGGAACTTGAGCAGAACCAATCTAGAGCTCCGGCAGCGCCGTCCTGCCGGGGAAACTTCCCTCCTGGAGGGGAAATCGTCGCCATCTTCATCACCAACACTCCTCTCATCGGAGGGGACTCATCACCATCAACATATTCATCAGCACCATCTCATCTCCAAACCTTAGTTCATCTCTTGTAACCAATCTCCGTCTCACGACTCCGATTGGTACTTGTAAGGTTGCTAGTAGTGTTAATTACTCTTTGTAGTTGATGTTAATTGGATTACTCGATGGAAGATTATATGTTTAGATCCTTAATGCTATTCATTGCCTCTCTGGTCATGAACATAATTACGCTTTGTGAGTAGTCACTTTTGTTCCTGAGTACATGGGATAAGTCTTGCTATAAGTAGTCATGTGAATTTGGTATATTTTCGATATTTTAATGCAATGTATGTTGTCTTTCCTCTAGTGGTGTTATGTGAACATCGATTACATGACACTTCACCATTATTTGGGCCTAGAGGAAGGCATTCGGAAGTAATAAGTAGATGATGGGTTGCTAGAGTGACAGAAGCTTAAACCCTGGTTTATGCGTTGCTTGGTAAGGGGTTGATTTGGATCCACTAGTTTAATGCTATGGTTAGACTTTGTCTTAATTCTTGTTTCGTAGTTGCGGATGCTTGCGAGAGGGGTTAATCATAAGTGGGATGTTTGTCCAAGTAAGGGCAGCACCCAAGCACCGGTCCACCCACATATTTAAATATCAAAGTAGCGAACGTGAATCATATGAACATGATGAAAACTAGCTTGACAGAAATTCCCATGTGTCCTCGGGAGCGCTTCACCTCATATAAGAGTTTGTCCAGGCTTGTCCCTTGCTACAAAAGGGATTGGGCCATCTTGCTACATATTTTTTACTATTGTTACTTGCTACTCGGTACGAATTATTCTACCATGCAACTATCTGTTACTGATAATTTCAGTGCGTGCACAAAATACCTTGCTCGAAACCACTTGTCAGTTCCTTCTCCTCCTCGTTGGGTTCGACACTCTTACTTATTAAAAGGACTACGATAGATCCCCTACACTTGTGGGTCATCAAGACTCTTTTCTGGCGCTGTTGTCGGGGAGTGAAGCGCCTTTGGTAAGTGGAATTTGGTAAGGAAATATTTATATAGTGTGCTGAAATTTATTGTCACTTGTCACTATGGAAACTAATCCTTTGAGGAGCTTGTTCGGGGTATCTTCACCTCGAATAGAAGCACAAGGAGTTTCTCCTCAACCTAATGCACCTACTGAAAATATTTATTATGAAGTTCCTTCGAGTATGCTAGAGAAACTGTTGGCTAATCCTTTTACAGGTGATGGAACATCACATCCCGACTTGCATCTAATCTATGTAGATGAAGTTTGTGGTTTATTTAAGCTTGCAGGTTTTCCCGAGGATGAGGTCAAGAAGAATGTATTTCCCTTATCTTTGAGGGATAAAGCATTGACATGGTATATGCTATGTTATGATAATGGATCATGGAACTACAACCAATTGAAATTGGAATTTCATCAAAAGTTTTATCCTATGCATTTGGTACATCATGATCGGAATTATATCTATAATTTTTGTCCTCGTGATAGAGAAAGTATCACTCAAGCTTGTGGGAGGCTTAAGTCAATCTTATATTCATGCCCCAACCATGAGCTCTCGAGAGAAATTATTATTCAGAACTTCTATGCTCGGCTTTCTCATGATAATCGCACCATGCTTGACACTTCTTGTACCGCTTCTTTTATGAAGAGAGATATTGACTTAAAATGGAATTTATTGGAAAGAATTAAACGCAACTCTGAAGATTGGGAGTTTTATGAAGGTAAGGAGTCAGGTATGAATCTTAAGTTCGATTGCGTTAAATCCTTTGTTGAAACAAATATTTTCTGTGATTTTAGCGCTAAACATGGACTTGACTCTGAGATAGTAGCTTCATTATGTGAATCATTTGTTGCTCATATTAATCTCCCTAAAGAGAAGTGGTATAAATATCATCCCCCCGTAGAAGTCAATGTAGTTAAACCCAATCCAGTTGAAGAGAAAGTCATTGCTTATAATGATCCTATTGTTCCTACTGCTTACATTGAGAAACCACCTTTCCCTGTTAGAATAAAGGATCATGCTAAAGCTTCAATTGTGATATGTAGGGGCTACATTAGAACACCTACATCCCCTGAGCAAATTAAGGTTGAACCTATCATTGCTATTATCAAAGATCTCCTATCCGACAATGTTGATGGGCATGATATTCACTTCCATGAAGATGCTGCTAGAATTGCTAAACCTCATGCTAGAGACAAACATAGGCATGTTGTTGGCACGCCTGTTGTTTCTGTTAAGATAGGAGATCATTGTTATCATGGTTTATGTGACGTGGGTGCTAGTGTTAGTGCAATACCTCAATCTTTATATGATTAGATTAAAGACGAGATTGCACCTGTCGAGATTGAACCTATTGATGTTACTATTCAGCTTGCTAATAGAGATATTATGTACCCTTTGGGAATTGTTAGAGATGTTGAAGTCTTGTGTGGTAAAACTAAGTATCCTGCTGATTTTCTCGTTCTTGGTACCACACAAGATAGCTTTTGTCCCGTCATATTTGGCAGACCTTTCCTCAATACTATCAATGCTCATATTGATTGTGAGAAGCAAACTGTCATTGTTGGCTTTGAAGGTGTGTCACATGAATTCAATTTCTCCAAGTTTGGTAGACAACCTCATGAAAAAGAATTGTCTAGTAAGGATGAAATTATTGCCCTAGCTTCTATTGATGTGCCTCCTACTAATCCTTTAGAGCAATACTTGCTTGAGCATGAAAATGATATGCATATGGATAAAAGGAATGGGATAGATAGAGTTATCTTTGAACAACATCATATCCTTAAGAATAATTTTCCTATTGAACTGCTTGGAGATCCACCTCCACCAAAGGGTGATCCTGTGTTTGAGCGTAAACAGTTACCTGATACTCTTAAGTATGCCTATCTTGATGAAAAAGAGATATATCATGTTATTATTAGTGCTAGCCTTTCAGAGCATGAAGAAAAGAAGTTATTGAAAACTCTGAGGAAGCACTGTGCTGCTATTGGATATACTCTTGATGATCTTAAGGGCATTAGTCCCACTCTATGCCAGCATAAAATTAAAACCGATCCTGATTCTAAACCAGTTGTCGATCATCAACGAAGGTTAAATCCTAAGATGAAAGAGGTAGTAAGAAAACAAATACTAAAGCTCCTGGAAGCAGGTATTATCTATCCTGTTGCTCATAGTGATTGGGTGAGTCTGGTGCATTGTGTCCCTAAGAAGGGAGGTATTACCGTTGTCCCTAATGATAAAGATGAATTGATCCCACAGAGGATTGTTACTGGCTATAGGATGGTAATTGATTTTAGGAAATTGAATAAAGCCACTACGAAAGATCATTACCCTTTGCCTTTTATTGACCAAATGCTAGAAAGATTGTCTAAACACACACACTTCTGCTTTCTAGATGGTTATTCTGGTTTCTCCCAAATACCAGTTGCACAATCTAATCAGGAGAAAACCACTTTTACCTGCCCTTTCAGTACCTTTGCTTATAGACGTATGCCTTTTGGCTTATGTAACGCACCTGCTACCTTTCAAAGATGTATGATGGCTATATTCTATGACTTTTGTGAAAAGATTGTTGAGTTTTTCATGGATGACTTCTCCGTTTACGGCTCTTCTTTTGATGATTGCCTCAGCAACCTTGATCGAGTTTTGCAGAGATGTAAAGATACCAACCTTGTATTGAATTGGGAGAAGTGCCACTTTATGGTTAATTAAGGCATCGTCTTAGGACATAAAATTTCTGAAAGAGGTATTGAAGTCGATAAGGCTAAGGTTTATGCGATCGAGAAAATGCCATGCCCTACAGACATCAAAGGTATAAGAAGTTTCCTTGGTCATGCTGGTTTCTATAGAAGGTTCATTAAGGACTTCTCTAAGATTTCTAGGCCTCTTACCAATCTCTTGCAAAAGGATATTCCTTTTGTTTTTGACGATGATTGTGAGGAAGCATTTGAAATACTTAAGAAGGCCTTGATAACTGCACCTATTGTTCAACCACCTGATTAGAACCTACCTTTTGAAATTATGTGTGAAGCTAGTGATTATGACGTTGGTGTTGTTTTGGGACAAAGAGTTGATAAGAAATTGAATGTTATCCATTATGCTAGTAAAACTCTAGACAGTGCCCAAAGAAACTATGCTACTACTGAAAAGGAATTTTTAGCAGTCGTGTTTGCGTGTGAAAAGTTCAGATCTTATATTGTTGATTACAAGGTTACTATTCACACTAATCATGCTGCTATTAAGTATCTCATGGAAAAGAAAGATGCTAAACCTAGACTTATCAGATGGGTTCTCTTACTACAAGAATTTGTTTTGCATGTTGTTGATAGGAAGGGTGCTGAGAACCCCGTAGCAGATAACTTGTCTAGGTTGGAGAATGTTCTTGATGACCCACAACCTATTGATGATAGGTTTCCTGATGAACAATTGAATGTCATCAATGCTTCACGTAGTACACCTTGGTATGTTGATTATGCAAATTATATTGTTGCCAAATATATACCACCTAGTTTCACATACAAACAAAAGAAGAAATTCTTCTTTGATTTGAGACATTACTTTTGGGATGATCCTCACCTTTATAAGGAAGGAGTAGATGGTGTTATTAGATGTTGTGTACCTGAGCATGAACATGGACAGATCCTACAGAAGTGTCACTCCAAGGCCTACGGAGGACACCATGCGGGAGATAGAACTACACACAAGGTATTGCAATCCGGATTTTATTGGCCTACTCTCTTCAAGGACGCCCGTAAGTTTGTCTTGTCTTGTGATGAATGTCAAAGAATAGGTAATATCAGTAAACGTCAGGAAATGCCTATGAATTATTCACTTGTCATTGAACCATTTGATGTTTGGGTTTTCATTATATGGGACCTTTTCCAAAGTCTAACGGGTATACGCATATTCTAGTTGCTGTTGATTACGTTACTAAGTGGGTAGAAGCTATCCCAACTAGTAGTGCTGATCACAACACCTCTATTAGGATGCTTAAATAAGTTATTTTCCCTAGATATTTAATGATTGATGGTGGTTCACATTTTATTCATGGTGCTTTCCGTAAAACGCTTGCAAAGTATGATGTCAACCATAGAATTGCATCTCCTTATCATCCTCAGTCCAGTGGTCAAGTAGAGCTAAGTAATAGAGAAAATAAACTAATTCTGCAAATGACTGTGAATAGGTCTCGAAAGAATTGATCTAAGAAGCTTTATGATGCACTGTGGGCTTATAGAACTGCTTATAAGAATCCCATGGGCATGTCTTCGTACAAAATGGTTTACGGTAAAGCATGTCATTTACCTCTTGAGTTAGAGCATAAGGCTTATTGGTCAATCAAAGAGCTCAACTTTGATTTCAAACTTGCTGGTGAGAAGAGGTTATTTGATATTATCTCACTTGATGAATGGAGAACTCAGGCATATGAAAATGCCAAGTTGTTTTAAGAAAAGGTTAAGAGGTGGCATGATAAAAGGATACAAAAACGTAAGTTCAATGTAGGTGATTATGTCTTGCTATACAATTCTCGTTTAAGATTTTTTGCAGGCAAGCTTCTCTCTAAATGGGAAGATCCTTACATTGTTGAGGAAGTATATCGTTCCGATGCCATAAAGATCAGCAACACGGAAGGGAATTTTCCGAGAGTTGTAAATGGGAAAAGAATCAAGCATTATATCTCAGGTACTCCCATAAATGTCGAAAGCAATATTATTAATACCATAACTCCGGAGGAGTACATAAGGGATATTTATCAGCCTATTTCAGACTCCAAAAACAAAGAGGTATGTGATTCGGTAAGTAAACCGACTCCAAAACTTTTCCAGTAGGAAATTTTTTCCGTTTTGGAATTTTTAGAAAAATAGAAAATTTAAAGTAGTGCGGAGAGCGCACGAGGAGATGACAAGCCTGCCAGGCGCGACCTACCCCCTGGTCGCGTCTGGGGGCGTGTGAGCACCTCGTGTGCCTCCCGGACTCCGTTTTCTTGTGGAGTACTCCTTCTGGTCGGGAAAAATTCATTATATATTCTCCCGAAAGGTCTGACCCTCGTATCACGCAAATATCCTCTGTTTTAGTTTCGAGCGTGTTTCAGCAACAGATTTAGGGCAAGATGTCTTCTCAAGATTCAGAGGGGGAGAGCTATGTGGCCGATTACCTCGCTAACCCCAAGGTCTATGGGGACTTGGATCATTATGGTTGGACCACTGATGATGAAGAATATTATGATCCCAAGGGGAAGGAAGGAACAAGTTCCGATGAAGAGGAAGCTCCTCTACCCCAATCTGGAAACACACATGTGGAGTTCAAGCAGTCGAGCCTCCCTAACTCAAGAAAGAAGTCTAAGATTTTTTTTACCCCTTCTCGTCTTTTGCAGGAGAGTAAGCAAGAATTGTGACAAAGAGTGTTGAGGCTTGAAGAGGAAATTAACGATCTGAAGGAGCAGAATTTTGTGCTCAAGAGGAAATTAAACAAGTTCAGGAACTCTACAACAACTCCATCACCATCACCTTCGAAGGAAGACAACTAAGCATGGGTATGTGCACTCCTCTTGTCTTGTGTCAAGCTTGGGGGAGTTGCCCCGGTATCGTATCACCATCACATCTTTTGCCTTTACCTTTTTCTTAGTTCGATCCTTTTTGGCTTTATCTTTTCTCTAGTAGACTAAAGTTCTTAGTATGATCTAGGCTTGAGTTTTGCTTTGTGTCTCCCCCAATGTATTCGAGTTCGTGAGTCATATAATAAAGAGTGTTTTAGTTAAGGGCCTTGCTTCATGCCATGATCTAAAGAAAGAATAATAAAAGAACAAAAGCATGAAAGATCATGTAATGATTTTATGGGAAGTGATGTCTTCACATATAAAAAGAATGTTGATTGAAACTTGTTGTGGGTGGACAAACGTAGACCTTGGTCATTGTTGCAATTAATTGGAAGTAATAAAGAAGGAGAGGTTCACATATAAATATATCATCTTTGACACTGTCTATGATTGTGAACACTCATTAAACTATTACATGCTTAGAAGTAAATGTTGGACAAGGAAGACAACATAATGAATTATGTTTTCTTGGTTCTGAACAATGTTATATGACTAGAGATCCCTTAGCATGTGA
Organism: Hordeum vulgare subsp. vulgare; assembly: GCF_904849725.1. Taxonomy (NCBI): domain Eukaryota; kingdom Viridiplantae; phylum Streptophyta; class Magnoliopsida; order Poales; family Poaceae; genus Hordeum; species Hordeum vulgare. Next base: position 240,658,158 of record NC_058518.1, on the reverse strand, counting down.
GGCTTGCTTCCACCTCATCTCAGCCAAAACTTCCGCACTAAGTAGAGATACTACTTGCGCATCCATAAACCTTCAACCTAGTTTTGCCATGAGAGTCCACCATACCTACCTATGGATTGAAGAAGATCCTTCAAGTAAGTTGTCATCGGTGCAAGCAATAAAAATTGCTCCCTAAATACGTATGATCTATTAGTGTGTGGAAAATAAGTTTTGTACGAACCTGTGATGAGGAAGACATAAAAGCGACAGACTGCATAATAAAGTTCTTTATCACAGGAGGCAATATAAAGTGACGTTCCTTCACACTAAGAGGTCACACATCCAAACCTCAAAAGCGCATGACAACCGCTGCTTCCCTGTGCGAAGGGCCTATCTTGTACCTTTACTTTTTATCCTTGAAAGAGTCATGGTGATCTACACCAATTCCTTATTTCGCCATTATCTTGGCTAACGTCATGTGCTAGGGAAAGATCTATATTCATATGTCAACTTGGAAGTAAGTATTCACGAATTATTATTGTTGACATTACCCTTGAGGTAAATAGTTGGGAGGCGAAACTATAAGCCCCTATCTTTCTCTGTGTCCGACTGAAACTTTGATCTCATGAGTACCACGTGAGTTGTAGCAATTGTAGAAGACGAAAGGATGATTGAGTATGTGGATTTGCTTTACAAGCTCTTACTTGACTCTTTCCAATGTTATGATAAATTGCAATTGCTTCAATTACTATAGGCTATTTGTTGCTAATTCTCAATAAGGTTCCTGATCCATACTTTACTTTGTGAAGGAATTGTCACTTTAGCATAAGAGATTATATGACGTTATTACTGTTCTAATTATGATCATGATGCATGCATGTCCGTATTTTGTTTTATCGACACCTCTATCTCTAAACATGTGGGCATATTTATTGATCTCGGCTTCCGCTTGAGGACAAGCGAGGTCTAAGCTTGGGGGGTTGATATGTCCATTTTGCATCATGCTTTTATGTTGATATTTATCGCTTTATGGGATGTTATTACACTTCACGGTACAATACTTATGCCTTTTATCTCTTATTTTAAAAGGTTTACATGAAGAGGGAGAATGCCGGCAGTTGGAATTCTGGTCTAGAAAAGGAGCAAGTTTGAGATACCTATTCTGCGCAACTCCAAAAGCCGTGAAAATCAACGAGGAATTATTGTGGAATTTATAAAAAATACTGGAAGGAAGAAGTAACGGAGGGGAGCCACCAGGAGGCCACAAGCATGCCACGCACGGCCCACCCCCCTGGTCGCGCCTAGGTGGCTTGTGGGCCCCCTGTTGCCCCTCCAGCTCCCATATTTTTCTATAAGGAGGGTTTCGTCCCTGAAAAAATCAAGGAGATGCTTTCGGGAGGAATCACCGTCGCCACGAGGCGGAACTTGAGCACAACCAATATAGAGCTCCGGCAGGGCCGTCCTGCCGGGGAAACTTCCCTCCCGGAGGGGGAAATCGTCGCCATCATCATCCCCAACACTCCTCTCATCGGAGGGGACTCATGACCATCAACATCTTCATCAGCACCATCTCATATCCAAACCCTATTTCATGTCTTGTAACCAATCTCCGTCTCACGACTCCGATTGGTACTTGTAAGGTTGCTAGTAGTGTTAATTACTCTTTGTAGTTGATGTTAGTTGGATTACTCGATGGAAGATTATATGTTCAGATCCTTAACGCTACTCATTACCTCTCTGGTCATGAACATAATTACGCTTTGTGAGTAGTCACTTTTGTTCCTGAGGACATAGGATAAGTCTTCCTATAAGTAGTCATGTGAATTTGGTATTCGTTCGATATTTTTATGCGATGTATGTTGTCTTTCCTCTAGTGGTGTTATGTGAACGTCGACTACATGACACTTCACCATTATTTGGGCCTAGAGGAAGGCATTGGGAAGTAATAAGTAGATGACGGGTTGCTAGAGTGACAGAAGCTTAAACCCTAGTTTATGCGTTGCTTCGTAAGGGGCTGATTTGGATCCACTAGTTTAATGCTATGGTTAGACTTTGTCTTAATTCTTCTTTCATAGTTGCAGATGCTTGCAAGAGGGGTTAATCATAAGTGGGATGTTTGTCCAAGTAAGGTAAGCACCCAAGCACCGGTCCACCCACATATCAAAATATCAAAGTAGCGAACGCGAATCATATGAACATGATGAAAACTAGCTTGATAGAAATTCCCATGTGTCCTCGGGAGTGCTTCACCTCATATAAGAGTTTGTCCAGGCTTGTCCCTTGATACAAAAGGGATTGGTCCATCTTGCTGCACCTTTGTTACTATTGTTACTTGCTACTCACTACAATTATCTTACCACGCAACTATCTGTTACCGATAATTTCAGTGCCTGCAGAGAACACCTTTCTAGAAACCACTTGTCAGTTCCTTCTGCTCCTCGTTGGGTTCGATACTCTTACTTATCGAAAGGACTATGATAGATCCCCTACACTTGTGGGTCATCAGTTTCCATTCAATACAATTATAGCATGGATGATAAACGACTATCTTGAAACAAGAAGTATAATAATAACTATTTTATTATTGCCTCTAGGGCATATTTCCAAGAGTCTCCCACTTGCACTAGAGTCAATAATCTAGCTTCACATCTCTATGTGATTTACAATGTAATGAATCTAACACCCATACAGTTCTGGTGTTGATCATGCTTTGCTCATGGAAGAGGCTTAGTCAGCGGATCTGCAACATTCAGATCTGTGTGCACTTTGCAAATATTTATGTCCTCCTCCTTATTGTAATCGGGGATGGCATTGAAGCGTCTCTTTATGTGTCTGGTCCTCTTGTGAAACCTTGGTTCCTTGGCTAGAGCAATGGCACCAGTGTTGTCATGGAATAGATTGATTGGGTCCAGTGCACTTGGCACTACTCCAAGATCTGACATGAACTGCTTCATCCACACACCCTCCTTAGCCGCCTTTGAGGCAGCTATGTATTCCGCTTCGCATGTAGAATCATACGACGCTTTGCTTGGAACTGCACCAACTTACCACACCCCCTTTAAGAATAAATACATATCCGGTTTGAGACTCAAAGTCATCTTGATCAGTGTCAAAGCTTGCGTCGACGTAACCCTTTACGACGAGCTCTTCGTCACCTCCATAAACAAGAAACATTTCCTTAGTCCTTTTCAGGTACTTCAGAATATTCTTGACTGTCGGCTAGTGCTCCACTCTGGATCACTCTGAAACCTGCATGCCATACATATGGCCAGGCTGACATCCGATCTTCTGCACAGCATTGCATACATGATAGACCCTATGGTTAAAGCATAGGGGACGACACTCATCTTTTCTCTATCTTCTGCAGTTACTGGACATTGTGTCTTACTCAACTTTATACCTTGTAACACAAGCAATAACCCCTTCTTGGATTGTTCCATTTTAAACTTCTTCAAAACTTTATCAAGGTATGTGCTTTGTGAAAGTGCTATCAGGCACCTTGACCTATCTCTATAGATCTTTATGCCTAATATGTAAGCAGCTTCTCCCAGGTCCTTCATTGAAAAACTTTTATTCAAGTAATCCTTTATGCTTTCCAAAAACTCTACATTGTTTCCAATCAGCAATATGTCATCACATATAATATTAGAAATGCTATAGAGCTCCCACTCACTTTCTTGTAAATACAAGCTTATCCCAAAACTTGTACAAACTGAAACGCCTTGATCACCTCATCAAAGCGCTAATCCCAACTCCGAGATGCTTGCACTAGTCCATAAATGGATCGCTGGAGCTTGAACACTTTGTCAGCATTCTCTAGGTCGACAAAACCTTTGGGTTACATCATATACAACTCTTCCTTAAGAAACCCGTTAAGGAACGCCGTTTTGACATCCATCTGCTACATTTCATAATTGAAATATGCAGCTATTACTAACATGATTCGGACGGGCTTAAGCATCGCTACGGGTGAGAATGCCGTATCATAGTCAACACCTTGAACTTGTGAAAGACCCTTTGCCATAAGTCGAGCTTTATAAACGGTCACATTACAGTCTGCGTCCGTCTTCTTCTTAAAGATCCATTTGTTCTGAATAGCCTTTCGACCTTCAGGTAATACTTCCAAAGTCCATACTTTGTTTTCATACATAGATCCTATCTCGGATTTCATGGCTTATAACCATATGTTGGAATCTGGGCCCACCATTGCTTCTCCATAATTTGTAGGCTCATTGTTGTCCAACAACATGATTGACAAGACAGGATTCACGTACCACTCAAGAGCAGCACGTGCTCTTGTCGACCTGCGAGGTCCGATAGCAACTTGATCTGAAGCTTCATGATCACCATCATTAGCTTCCTCTTCAACTGGTGTTGCCTCGATAGAAATTTCTTTCTACCCTGCGCCACCATCTTATTTAAGTAGAGGTTCCACAACCTCATCAACTTTTATCTTCCTCCCACTCTATTCTTTCGAGAGAAACTCTTTCTCAAGAAAAGCTCCGTTCTTAGCGACAAACACTTTGCCCTCGGATATGAGATAGAAGGTATACCCAACTGTCTCTTTTGGGTAACCTATGAAGACGCACTTTTCCACTTTGGGTTCCAGCTTTTCAGGCTGGAGCTTTTTGACATAAGCATCACATCCCAAAACTTTACGAAATGATAGCTTTGGCTTCTTGTCATACCACAGCTCGTATGGTGTCATCTCAACGGATTTGATGGTGCCCTAATTAAAGTGAATGCAGTTGTCTCCAATGCATAGCCCCAAAATGATAACGACAAATCGGTAAGAGACAACAAGAACGCACCATATCTAATAAAGTACGATTACGACGTTCGGACACACCACTGCACTATGGTGTTCCAGGCGGTGTCAACTGTGAAACAATTCCACATTGTCTTAAGTGAGCACCAATCTCGTAACTCAGATATTCACCTCCTTTATCAGATCGTAGGAACTTGATATTCTTGTTACAATGATTTTCAACTTCACTCTGAAATTGCTTGAACTTTTCAAACATTTCAGACTTGTGCTTCATCAAGTAGATATAACCATACCTACTCAAATCGTCAGTGAAGGTGAGAAAATAACGATATTCGACGCGCACCTCTATGCTCATCGGTTCGCACACGTCAGTATGTATGATCTCCAACAAGTCACTTGCACGCTCCGTTGTTCCGAAGAACAGGGTCTTGGTCAACTTGCCCATGAGACATGGTTCACATGTGTCAAGTGATTCAAAATCAAGTGCCTCCAAAAGTCCATCAGCATGGAGTTTCTTCATGTGCTTTACACCAATATGACCTAAGCGGTAGTGCCACAAGAAAGTTACGCTATCATTATTAACCCTACATCTTTTGGTCTCAATGTTATGGACATGAGTGTCATCACAATCGAGATTCAGTATTAACAAACCCCTCACATTGGGTGCATGACCATAAAAGATATTACTCATATAATAGAACAACCATTATTCTCTGACTTAAATGAGTAACCGTCTCGCAATAAACAAGATCCAGATGTAATGTTCAAGCTCAACGTTGGCACTAAATAAAAATTATTTAAGTTCATCACTAATCCCGATGGTAACTGAAGTGAGAGCGCGCCGACGGTGATCACATCAATATTGGAACCATTTCCCATGCGCATCGTCACTTCATCCTTCGCCAGCCTTCGTTTATTCTATAGTTCCTGTTTCGAGTTGCAAATGTGAGCAACAGAACCGGTATCAAATACCCAAGCACTACTATGAGAGCGGGCGAGGTACACATCAATAACATGTATATCAACTATACCTTGTTTGGCGTTGGCCGCCTTCTTATCGGCCAGATACTTGGGGTAGTTTCACTTCGAGTGACCAATTCCCTTGTAATACTAACACTCAGTTTCCAGCTTAGGTCCACCCTTGGGTTTCTTCGTTGGAGGGGCAATAGATTTGCCACTCTTCTTGGAGTTACCCTTCTTTCCTTTGCCGTTTTTCTTGAAACTGGTGGTCTTATTGACCATCAACACTTGATGCTCTTTCTGGATTTCTGACTCTGCGACTTTCAGCATCGCAAACAGCTTGGCGAGTGACTTATTCATCCCTTGCATGTTATAGTTCAACACGAAGCTCTTATAACTAGGTGGCAGTGATTAAAGAACTCTATTAGTGATAGCCTCTTGCGGGAGTTCAATCCCCAGCTCAGCTAGACGGTAAGAGTACCCACACATTCTGAGTATGTGTTCACTGATAGACCCGTTCTCCTCCATTTTGCAAGCATAGAACTTATCGGAGGTCTCATACCTCTCAATCCGGGCATTCTTCTCGAAGATAAACTTCAACTCCTAGAACATCTCATATGCTCCATGACGTTCAAAACGTGTCCCAGTTCTAAGCCATACAAAATTGCACATTGAATCAATGAGTAGTCATCCTCACGGGACTGCCAAGTGTTCAAAACATCTTGGGTCGCTGTAGCGGGTGGTGCATCACCTAGCGCAGCATGAAGGACATATTTATTTTGGCCAGCCGTGAGGATAAGCCTCAGATTACGAGCCCAGTCAACAAAGTTGCTTCCATCATCTTTCAACTTAGCTTTCTCTATGAATGTATTAAAATTTTTGGTTTCTACTGCATGAGCCATTGATCTAAAACATAAAATTTTGCAAATATTACTTAGACTATGTTCAAGACAATTGAGTTTAGCTAATCATATTACTTATAAACTCCCACTCAAATAGACATCCATCTAGTCATTCGAGTGTCGCATGATCCAAATCCACTAACTCAAGTCCGATCATCACGTGAGTTGAGATTAGTTTCGATGGTGAACATCTCCATAATGATCATATCAACTATATGATTCATGCTCGACCCTTTGGTCTCTTGTGTTCCGAGGCCATGTCTGTACATGCTACGCTCGTCAATTTTAACCCGAGTGTTCCGCGTGTGCAACTGTTTTGTACCCGTTGTATGTGAACGTTGAGTCTATCACACCCGATCATCACGTGGTGTCTCGGAATGACGAACTGTGGCAACGGTGCACAGTCAGGGAGAACACAATTTTAACTTGAAATTTTAGTGAGGGATCACCTTATAATGCTACCCTCGTCCTAAGAAAAATAAGGTGCATAAAAGGATTAACATCACATGAAAATCAAAAGTGACATGATATGGCCATGAACTTGTGCTTCTTGATGTCCATCAGCAAAGCACCGGCATGATCTCTATCGTCACCGGTGCCACACCATGATCTCCATCATTGTGCTACCATCGAGGTTGTCGCGCTATCTGTGATGTTACTACTAAAGCTACTGCCTAGCGAGATAGCAAGAGCATCTACAAGCGCAAATAAATTTCAAGACAACCCTATGGCTCCTGCCAGTTGCTATAGCATCGATGTGCAAGTTGATATTTGACTATTACAACATGATCATCTCATACATCCAATATATCATCTGATGTCATTGGCCATATCACATCACAAGCATACCCTGCAAAAACAAGTTAGACGTCCTCTAATTTGTTGTTGCATGTTTTACGTGGATGATATGGGTATCTAATATGATCACATCTTACTTACGCAAAACCACAATGGTGATATGCAAATTTCTATTTAACCTTCTCCAAGGACCGCCTCGATCAAATCCGATTCAACTAAAGTTGAAGAAACAGACAACCGCCGGTCATATTTATGCAACAAGTTGCATGTCAGTCGATGAAACCGGTCTCTCATAAGTGTACGAGTAAAGTTGGTCCGGGCAGCTTCAATCCAACAATGCTGGTGAATCAAGAAAGGATTAAGGAGGGCAGCAAATTGAACATCAACACCCACAAGCTCTTTTGTTTTATACTCGAGATATCATCTACGCATGAACCTAGCACTGATGCCACAGTTGGGGAACGTTGCATGGGAAACAAAAAAATTCCTACGCACACGAAGACCTATCATCGTGATGATCATCTACGAGAGGGAGATCGGATCCACATGCCCTTGTAGATTGCTAAGTGGGAAACGTTAAGAAACGCATTTGATGTATTGGAACGCCTTCACGATCCAAATTGTCATCGTCCCACGATTCGTCCCGATCTAGCGCCGAACGGACGGCACCTCCGCTTTCATCACACGTACAGCTCGATGACGATCTCCGCCTTCTTGATCCAGCAAGAGAGACGAAGAGGTAGCTGAATTCTCCGGCAGCACGATGATACGTCTCCAACGTATCTATAATTTTTTATGGTTACATGCTATTATATTATTTTCTTTGGATGTTTTGTATGCATGAATATGCTATTTTATATCTTTTTGGGACTAACCTATTAACTCAGTGCCAAGTGCCAGTTTCTGTTTTTTCCGTGTTTTGACCCTTTTTCAGACGGAGTCCAAATGGAATGAAACTTTACGATGATTTTTTTGGGACCAAAAGAGACCCCCGAAGCTTTGGAAGAAGGCCAGAAGAGCCACGAGGAAGTCACAAGCCCATGGGGCGCGGCCTACCCCCCTGACCGCATCGTGCAGGCTTGTGACCTCCTCGTGGGCCCAACTGACGCAATTCCACCGCCATAAATTCCTATAAATTCAGAAACCTCCAGAATGAAACCTAGATCGGGACTTCCGCCGCCGCAAGCCTCTGTAGCCACCAAAAACCAATCTGGAGCCTGTTCCGGCACCCTGTCGGAGGGGGAATCCATCTCCGGTGGCCATATTCATCATCCCGGCGATCTCCATGAAGAGGAGGGAGTAGTTCTCCCTTGGGGCTGAGGGTATGTACCAGTAGCTATATGTTTGATCTGTCTCTCTCGTGTTCTTGAGATGTCTTGATCTTGATGTACCGTGGGCTTTGCTACTATAGTTGGATCTTATGATGTTCTTCCCCCTCTCCCTTCTTGTAATGAATTGAGTTTCCCCTTTGAAGTTATCTTATCGGATTGAGTCTTTGAGAACACTTGATGTATGTCTTGCACGTGTCTATCTGCTGTGATCAACTTGCGGGCTTGTGACAATTGGGACCTATGCATATGGGTTGGCACACGTGGATTCATGTGAGTACTCAATGTATGTTTTGGTGATCAACTTGTGGGTTCGTGACATTGGGAACCTATGCATAGGGGTTGGCACACGTTTTGACTCTTCGGTAGAAACTTTGGGGCACTCTTTGAAGTTCTATGTGTTGGTTGAATAGATGATTATGAGATTGTGTGATGCATATCGTATAATCATGCCCACGGATACTTGAGGTGACAATGGAGTGTCTAGGTGACATTAGGTTCTTGGTTGATATGTACCTTAAGGTGTTATTCTAGTACGAACTCTTGAATAGATTGATCAGAAAGAATAACTTTATGGTGGTTTCGTACCCGACAATAATCTCTTCGTTCGTTCTCCGCTATTAGTGACTTTGGAGTGACTCTTTGTTGCATGTTGAGGGCTACTTATATGATCCAATTATGTTATCATTGTTGAGAGAACTTAACTAGTGAAAGTATAAACCCTAGGCCTTGTTTCCACGCATTGCAATACCGTTCGTGCTCACTTTTACCATTTGTTACCTTGCTGTTTTTGTAATTTCATATTACAAAAACCTATATCTACCATCCATATTGCACTTGTATCACCATCTCTTCACTGAACTAGTGCACCTATACAACTTACAATTGTATTGGGTGTGTTGGGGACACAAGAGACTCTTTGCTATTTGGTTGCAGGGTTGCTTGAGAGAGACCATCTTCATCCTATGCCTATTGCGGATTGATAAACCTTAGGTCACCCACTTGAGGGAAAATTGCTACTGTCCTACAAACCTCTGCACTTGGAGGCCCAACAAAGTCTACAAGGAGAAGGTTGCGTAGTAGACATCACACGACGGCGTGGCGGTGATGATGGTGCAGCTACTCCGGCAGGGCTTCGTCGTGTCGTACCGGACTAGCTACAGGGTGTCACAAAGTAGTGGAGGGACAGAGCGTTGCACAAAGGCTTGAGGTGCAAAACCCCTCTCAAACCTCCACTATATATAGGAGGAACAAGAGGGAGGGTGGCTTGCCTCCTACTCCAAGTAGGAGGATTCGACCGAGCCAAGAGGGAGGAGTCCTCCTCCAATTCGGTTTGATGGAGGACTCCTTCCCATCTTGTCCACCTCCTTCGTTTTTATTTTATTATTTTTCCTTTATTTTACCTTCAGCCGAAATAGACTTATTGGGCTGGCCTCACCAGCCCACTAAGGGCTGATGCACCACCCATGGGCTTATTAGGTCCTCTCCCGGGTGGGTGGCCCCTCTCGGTGAAACCCCGGAACCCATTCGTCACTCCCCGTACTTTACCGATAATGCCTGAAATCTTTCCGGAAGCCAAATGCAACAATCCTATATATCAATCTTTGTTTCCAGACCATTCCGGAGACCCTCATGATGTTCTGGATCTCATTCGGGACTCAGAACAATATTTGATTACCAACATCAATAATTCAACTATATTGAAAACATCACTGAACCTTAAGTGTGCAGACCCTGTGGGTTCGAGAACTATGCAGACATGACCGAGAGACTCTCCGGTCAATATCCAATAGCGGGACCTGGATGTCCATATTGGATCCTACATATTATACGAAGATCTTATCGGTTGAACCTCTATGTCAAGGATTCACACAATCCCGTATGTCATTCCCTTTGTCCTTCGGTATGTTACTTGCACGAGATTCGATCGTCGGTATCGACATACCTATTTCAATCTTGTTATAGACAAGTCTCTTTACTCATTCCGCAATACAAGATCCCGTGACTAACTCTTTAGTCACATTGCTTGCAAGGCTTGTTTGTGATGTTGTATTACCGAGTGGGCCCCGAGATACCTCTCCGTCACACGGAGTGACAAATCCCAGCCTTGATCCATGCTAACTCAACTAACACCTTCAGAGATACCTGTAGAGCACCTTTATAGTCACCCAGTAATGTTGTGACGTTTGATATACACAAGGTATTACTCCGGTGTTTGTGAGTTACATGATCTCATGGTAATAGGAATGTATACTTGACATGCATAAAACAATATCAACAAAATGACACGATCATATGCTACGTTTATAGTTTGGGTCTTGTCCATCACATCATTCTCCTAATGATGTTATCCCGCCATCAAGTGACAACACTTGTCTATGGCTAGGAAACCTTAACCATCCTTGACCAATGAGCTACTCAACTAGAGGCTCACTAGGGACATTGTTTTGTCTATATATCCGCAACATGTATTATGTTTCCATTCAATACAATTATAGCATGGATAATAAACGACTATCTTGAAACAGGAAATATAATTATTATTATTTTATTATTGCCTCGATGGCATATTTCCAACACTTATCAATGTTTGCACCTATTTTTAAGCACAATTCATCATTACGTGCTTCCTCATATAGGACTTTCTGCTCAAGGATTTCACATTTTTCCTTTTCCTCGGTAACGAGGGTTTTGAGTTCCTCAATGGAGGTGGTGTGCTTACTCACCATTTCCATAAGCATACGAAACATAATGAGCTTCTTTCCTTTGAGGGAGCACATGACTTTCTTCATTTTAGCAAACATAGTATCACTTATTTCAGCTTCATGATCATGATCCTCAGCATCAAGGTATTCATCACTAGATGTGATGGAGGAAAATAGAGGAGGGTTAGGTCGTGGAGTTACCTTTACTTTGTCTGAAGATGTCTGTGCCCCATCATCTTCCACCACACCTTTTGCCATGAGACATTTGTGTGCATTACCTTTGCAATATTTCATGTAGTTGTATGTGACAACATCACCACCTTTGCTGACCAGTCTTAATGTGGTTTGAGTGTCTTGGGCTACGCCTGCAACACCCCCAACGTCATCAGGGTCGGATTCATCTTGAGCAACCATTGCCTTCCCATATATCTTTCTGAATTTGGAGTTTAATGGGTTAGGCAACTTCTTCTTTACAAAGGTCTTCGGAAATCTTGGTTTGTCTTCTCTCTTCTCATAGGGACACTCGTTTGAGAAGTGGTTGGTTTGTTCACAATTGTAGCAAGTCCTTACTTTCTTATTTTGGTATATTCCCTTGAATTTTACACCACTAAACTTCTTGACAAAGATAGCCATGTCTTCATGTGAGAACCCGTCATCTGATTCATCTTCATAGCCTTCCTCTTCATCTTCCTCTTCTTCTTCACTAACATCATCATCCTTCACATGTTTGGCCTTCAAGGCAAGATTTTTGTTGGATGATGAGGAGCCATGCATGGCAAGATGCCTTGTATCATTGGCCTTTGATTCTTCAAATAATTGGAAGGTTGAGATGACATCATCGGGAGTCATCCTTAAAACCATGTTCTCTCCTTCTGTCCCATACCATTTGATGGTGCTATGGGGCAAGAGCATTTTGGAGTTTATCCACAAGAAATCTTTTCGTCAGATTGAATCCATCTTGACTCTTGTCACAATCATATGATTCTATGTCGGTAGCAAGTGTCATCAATCTTTCAAGGAGATGCTTGGGGTTCTCTCATTTCTCCATGCAGAAGTATTGTAATGCCCCTTTCACAATTTCATGTTGTGCAATACAAAGAGAGGACATTCCCATCTTGGTCATCACAATGCTATCCCAAAGTTCTCTTGCATTTGGTAGGTGAATGTAAGGCCTTTTCTGCTTGTCGTACATGCCCTTTCTTATGATCATGATCGCGGTGTCATTGAGGTGTTTATCATATACTTCACCCTATGTGAGGTCCTTGGGGTTCACGGGGTTGTAACCTTTCTACAAGATCTCCAGCATCTCATCATTGGCAAACCTAATATGATCTTGCGTAGCAACTGTCCACAAAGAAAAATCGAGAGTGTCATCAAGTAAAGGAGGGTTCCCCTCAGCATTATACTTAGGTTTCTCCACTCTAGGTTTTGCATGTAGCCATGGAACAGCGGTGTTGTCGTCAGTTGGAGGTTGTTGACGCAAATTAGGGAGAGAAGTAGTTGATTCTTTTATCACATAAGTTGGGTTCTCCGGTGGTGTAATTTTTACACACAATGCATCCAACCTCATTTTGACCAAAGCCTTAATAGAAGCATCATGCTCCTATTTCTGCTTAGCAAGGGCCCGTTCAAGATCTTCAGAAGTGAAGGATCTCCTTTGATCCGTGGATGAAGCTCCTCCTTCAAGGGAAGAAGCTGGCAGCGGGTTCCCATCCTTATCCATCTCGCTCTAGGGCGGTTAAGCCACCCAATTAGAGCATGAGGCTCTGGTACCAATTGAAAGGATCAAGATGGACCTAGAGGGGGGTTGGATAGGTAGAATTACAAATTTTAATTGTTACTTAGCAATTTTAGGCAATATTACAGAATATGAAAGTGAGCCTAACAATTGCAAGGATGGTAGTCGTGCTATGTGTACTGATCAAGACAACAAATAAGTAGATAGTTAAGCAGAGGTAATACAAGTAATATCAAAAATACCACAAAGACAAATAACCACAAGCAGAGAGTTAGGGTAAGGGATAACCGCAAGTCCGAGAAACGAGGATGTATGCTGATGTTCACTTCCTTGGAGTGAAGCTACGTCACCGTTTAGAGAGGTGGATGTTACCACGAAGGCACACCAACGCCAGGAGGGCTCACCCTATTCTCTCCTTGAGATAACACCACGAAGGCGATTCTCAGCCACTAGTGGTAGACCTTGGGGTGGTCTCAAAACCCTCACAAACTTTTTGGGGGTAATCACAATGAACGATTCCTCGTGCGGAGTACTCCTACCGTCTAGGAGTCTCCAACCTCCATGAGTAACAAGATGCACCGCAAAATCAAGGGGGAATCAACTTTTGCTTTGGTGGATGTGTAGGTAAGGCACTCCTCCTTCACTGCTCAAAAGATCAACAACTTTATTTGGCTAAGGAGAGAGAACTCCAAGAAAAAGAGGTGTGAAAATGGTGGAGACAGAAATGGATTCGTCACATACTTCGTGGGGAGGAAGAAGACTATTTATAGGTGGGGATGAAATACAACCCTTGGGGCAAGATTCCTGCAAAGCCCGGAGGTTCCGGACACCAGAAGTTCCGGCCAGGTTCTGGGCAGGTTCCAGGCTGCACAGAGTGTTTGCATCCTCTTTCGAGTACCCCAAAAGATGCGAGAACCGGGACGGAGTTACGATGCCTGGAAGTTCCGGCGGACCCGAAAGTTCCGACTAGGGTCCGACAAGGTTCTGGCCTACACACAGAGATTGCACGAAAGGGAAGTTTCTCTGGGTGTCCCGGAAGCTTCCCGAACCTTGTGGTCAATGGAAGTTTCGGGCATCCCGGAAGCTCCGTCCTAGGCAAAAACTTTGTGCCGCCAATTTTCACCAACTTTGAGAAATGATTTTACTAGAACACATGTGTATGTGGAGTTGATTCCCAGATGATTTCATGATTCATACCCTCTTAATAGTGTGATTTCCCTAAGGACTCAATAAGGAAAGAAAAACAATCATGGCACTCCGCCTTTTTTCTTTTCTCGAGTAGAGGGGAAGTAACCATCCATGCTTCACTTTAATTTTGACTGTGTTGTTTACACTAGAGCATGTGGTTAGGAACACAAATGAAATTGTCATAAATGTCAAAAATAATTAAGGGCACTGATGCACTTTCACTAAGAACATAGTTTGTTGATTGTCAATAAAGTGTATGCTTCATACTCCTATAATTGTGAATGAATTGTTACTTGTTTATGAGGAGATATATGATAAAAATACTTGCTACAATGCTATTGATGCTCTCATGTCTATATTTTTATCGACTTCTCCCTCTCAAATCACGTGGCCATTATTTTTTAGCCCGGCTTTCGCTTGAGGACAAGCAAGTTCTAAGCTTGGGAGTGTTCATACATCCATTTTGCATCATGATTTCTTATTGGTATTTGTGTTATTCTTGTCCATTATTCCCTATTATCACACAATTATTATGCCCTTTATCTCTAAATATGCAATGTACATCACAAAGAGGTAAACATCTGGAAATTGGAATTCTGGACTGGGAAACCGAGAAAAGGGCAGAAAAGTCAACAGATTCCAAATGACCTGAAACTTCACAGAGATTATTTATGAAATATTTAAGAATTAATGGGCCAAAAATATACCAGAGGGGGGCCACCTATTGGCCACACACCAACACGGCGCACCATGATGGCTTGTGGGGCCCGTGTAGGACCTTTGACACCCCTCTTCTCCTATATGGTGTGTTTTGACCTAGAAAAAATCATAAGCAACCTTTAGACATGAAGCGCTGCTGTCTCGAGGAGGAAACCTGGGTAGAGGCCATTTTGCTCTCCCGCAAAGAGATTCTGTCGGGGGAATTCCCCTCCATGAGGGGAAATCGAAGCCCTCATCACCACGAACGCTTCCTCCTTCGTGGGAGGACCAATATTCATCAAGATCTTCACCATTACGATCTCATCTCCAACCCTAGTTCATCTCTTGTATTCAATCTTTGTCTCAGAACCTCAAATTGGTACCTATGGGTTACTAGTTGTGTTAATTACATCTTGTAGTTAATGCTTGTTGGATTACTTGGTGGAAGATATTATGTTCAGATGGTTAATCATTATTATTATACATTTGATCTTGAACATGTTGATGAGGTGTGAGTAGTTACTATTGTTCCTGAGGACATGGGAGAAATCTTGTTATAATTAATCATGTAATGTTGGTATTCGAACGATATTTTGATGATATGTATGTTGTTACTTGTCTTAGTGGTGTCATGTGAATGTAGACTACATGACACTTCACCATGTTATGGTCCTAATAGAAGTCACTGTGGAGTAACAAGTAGATTATGGGTTACGAGAGTGACAGAATCTTAAACCCAAGTTTATGTGTTGCTTCATGAGGGGCTGATTTGGATCCACACGTTTAATGCTATGATTAGATTTATCTTAATTCTTCTTTCGTAGTTGCGGATACTTGCGAGAGAGGGTAATCATAAGTTGGTTGTTTGTTCAAGTAAGAACAACACCTTAGCATTGGTCCACCCACATATCAAATAATCAAACTAGCAAAGCGAATCAACTCAACATGATGAACATGACTAGACAGAAATTCCCATGTATCCTCGGGAACACTTGCTTAATATAAGAGTACTTTCAGGCCTGTCATTTGCTACAAAAAGTATTGGGCTACCTTGCTGCACCTTTCCTACTATTGTTAATTGTCACTTGTTACGAATTATGTTGCTACAAAACTATCTATCATTGTTACTTGCAACAATTGCAGAGAATACCTTGATGAAATTTTCTTATCATTTCCTTCCGCTCCTTGTTGGGTTTAACACTCTTACTTACCTAAAGGACTACAATTGATCCCCTATACTTGTGGGTCATCATGGGTAAGTCCTCTCCATTGCATCCCTAAAAAGGGAGGGGTCTCCTTAGTAACTAATGAGAATAATGTCTGATACTTCTCCAACATATCGATAATTTATGAAGTATTCATGCCATGTTTGCCTATGTTTACAACACTCCTATATGGTCTTGATGCACATTAGATGATTCATTTACAACTAACCCGGACTGACATTGTTTTCAGCAGAATTACCGTGGTGTTGTTTTTTGTGCAAAAAATGAAAGTTCTCGGAATCGTCCCAAACTTTTATATATTTTTTCTAGAGGAAATAAGCAATATTGGAGCAAAGAACCACCGGAGGGGAGCCACCAGTGGGCCACAAGCCAACATGTCACCCCCTAGGTCGTGGCGTGATCGCTTGTGGGGCCCACGTGGCTCTGTTTGGCGTGATTCCAACGCTGAAAATCCTATATGTACTAGAAACTCCAGAAATAAAGAGAGAACTTCCGCTTCGCCACCGCAACTCTTCGTATCAACAAAAACCTATATAGTGACATTATAGTACCTTGTCGGAGAGGGCAAATCATCTTCGGTGGCCATCTTCATCATCCCAGCGAAGGCCATGATAAGAAGGGAGTAGTTCACCCTCGGGGCTAAGGTTTTGTTCTAGTAGCTATGTGTTTAATCTCTCTCTCCCTCTCTATTGTGTTCTTGAGATGTGACGATCTTGATGTATCACGGGCTTTGCTAATATAGTTCGACCATATGGTGTTTGTCCATTGCTATTGTTGTGATGAATTGAATCTTTCACTTTAAGATCTCATTATGTTGGATTAAATATTCAGGTTTGAGAACACTTGATGTATGTTTTGCATGCAGATACCCGTAGTGACATTGGGGTATTCAAGTGATTCATAGGATATATGTTATGACATCGACTTGCGGATTCTAGTGACCTTGGGGACCTATGCATAGGGGTTGATTGCACATTTTCATACTATGTTCTCCGATAGAAATCTTGGGGTACTCCTTGAAGTTATTTGTGTTGGATTGAATATGAAGAATCAGAAATTGTTTGATGCATGTCGTATAATTTAGCCACAGATACTTGAGGTGACCTTGGAGTATCTAGGTGACATTAGGGTTGATTGATATGCATCATGGGTGTTATTCTAGTACGAACTCTAGGGTTGTTTGTGACACTCATAGGAATAGCTCAAAAGATTGATCAGAAAGAATAATTTTGAGGTGGTTCTACTACCTACACTAGTTTCATCCATTTGTTCTCTGATAGGTAGGTACTTTGGAGTGATTCTTTATTGCATGTTGAGGGGTGGTCATATGATTGTACTATGTTAGCATTGTTGAGATATTGCACTAGTAAAATTATGAACCCTAGGCCTTATTACCAAGCATTTATAGTATGCTTTGCTCGCTGTTTTACATTTGCTACCTTGCTATATTTATATTTTCAGATTATAAAAACCTATATCTACTATCCATACTACACTTGTATCACCATCTCTTCATCGCACTAGTGCACCTATATAATTTGCCATTGTATTGGGTGTGTTGGGGACACAAGAGATTTTTTGTATTTGATTACAGGATTGTTTCACAGAGACCATCTTCATCCTACACCTACCACGGATTGATAAACCTTTGGCCATCCACTTGAGGAAAAATTGCTATTGTCCTACAAAACTTTGTGCTTGGAGGCCCAAAATAGTCTACAATAATAAAGTTGCATAGTAGACATCAAGTTCTTTTCTGGCGTTGTTACCAAGGAGGTGAGTGCTTGAAGGTGTTTATTTAGATCTTGCAATTAAATCTATTAGTTTGTGGTTTTTCACTTGTTTTGTTTTATAAAAGAAAGCTACACAAATATGGAATTTAGGTTGCCTCATTTGCTTCGTCTCTATAATGTCTTTTGTGAAAATGATTGTTCAGAAAATTGTGGTCAATTGCTAGAGGAAGAACTTATGAAAATGCTTAATGTGAAATCCTTGAATAAAATGAGTATGATAGCAATGTTTCTAGTATGAATTCTGTGAATATCCATGATGCCAATGATATGCAAAGCCAGAAGCTTGGGGATGCTATGTTTGATGAAGATGCTACTTTTAGTCCCCCAAGTTTTGATAAGCAAATTTATTATGATGAAATCATGCCTCCTATGTATAATGATTATTGTGAGGACACGTATGCTATAAAGATTAATGATAACCATGAAACATGTCATCATGATTTTAATTTTCACATGGATTATATCAATCAAGTATCTCATGATAGTTATTTTGTTGAGTTTGCTCCCACTACTATGGATGATAATAATTTTGCTTGTGTGGATAGTAATAAAAATTATATGCTTGTGCATCATGAAAAGAATGATTTATGCGATAGTTATATTAATTCCTTCATGATTCTACTGAAAATTATTATGAGGGAGGAACATGTGCTTGTAGGAATTGCAAAAATATCAAGTTTCCTCCCTATGTGTTCAAAGTTTTGAGGTCATGCTTGTCTTGCCTTCCGATGCAAGTTGATTATTGCTACAATAAATTATTTGCTTGCAAAATCCCTATGCATAGTAATTAGGTTAGAGTTAAATGTTCTTGTCATGTGATTCATGATGCTCTCTTGCATGCCCCAATTATTACTTTTTATACGAGCATCATTAACATCATGCCTAGCTAAAAGGCATTAATTAAAAAACGCTTGTTGGGAGACAACCCAACACTTTTACTTTATGTTTTTATGTGTTCACATGATTAAGATATTTATTGATCATGTTTTATAGCTTTTATTTCAATAAAGTACCAAGTAAAGCCTTTGGGATAGTGTGTATACTTGTTTGTTCGATTCTTTGCAAAAAACAGAAACTTTTACGTCCAATACATAATTTCTAAGATTTTACTCAAGCATCAAAAAATTCTGAACTTTTTACACATTCTTATATGCAAATTCTTTTCATTTTCCTAGTTTTTCATATTTTTTAGAAATAGGTAAATATGGATTTCATGCAGATCTTCACACACTATTCTGTTTTTGACATATTCTGTTTTGCATGCATAGTTTGCTTATCTTAATGTTTTCACAACTTATATTTGGTGATATAAATTATGTGAATGATAGAATACATTATTTATTATGTTAGAACAATTATGAATCTTGTCTTGGCATTACCTGAGTGAATGATCTATATTTATCATACTAACCCATCTCACGAAGTTCCGTAAAGTTTTGTGTGATTGAAGTTTTTCAAGTTTTGGGTGAGATACCAATATGAGTAGAATAAGGAGCAGCAAGAACCTAAGATTGGGCATGCCCAAGGTACCCCAAAGTAATATCCAAGGAAGATGCAAGCGTCTAAGCTTGGGGATGCCCCGGAAGGCATCTCGTCTTTCATGTCCAACATTGTCGGTATATCTTACTTGGAGGTATATTTTTATTTGTCAAATGATATGTGTTTTACTTGGAGCATCATTTTTTTGTTTTCTGTTAGATGTTATTTATAATCTTGTTTTTCAGTAAAAATTTCCAATAATTGCATTTAGAATGTTTGAATTGCATGCGTGATGCATGCTGTATAAAAACAGAAACTTTTTCTGTCGTATTTGAATTATCACTTTATCAGATTTTACTTGAACATGGAAAGTTTGTGTCGTTTTTACACAGTTCTTTCATACACATTTTTTATCACTTCCTAAATTTTCAGAATTTTTGTAGTTATAGAAGTACACTTTTTAAATAGATTGCTAGAGACTGTTCTGTTTGGACAGATTGTAGTCATAGTTTTGTTATCTACTTATCCTAGAGTTTTTATGACTAATATTAGCGGATATAAATTGTGGAAATGATAGTATACAATACCTAATGTTTGGAAATTATTAAGCAACTTGTCTTGGCAGTACATGAAGTGTTCATTTATTCTTATGTATACTAACCTATCTCATGAGTTCTTTTCAAGTTTTGTGTGGATG
Organism: Hordeum vulgare subsp. vulgare; assembly: GCF_904849725.1. Lineage (NCBI taxonomy): Eukaryota > Viridiplantae > Streptophyta > Magnoliopsida > Poales > Poaceae > Hordeum > Hordeum vulgare. The sequence continues at coordinate 240,637,898 of NC_058518.1, read as the reverse complement.
AAGTTTTTGAGACTTAGGTGAAACCGGGATATGAGAGGATTGAACGAGATACAAAAGTGTTGGGGAACGTTGCATGGGAAACAAAAAAATTCCTACGCACACGAAATACCTATCCATGGTGATGATCATCTACGAGAGGGGAGAGTGAATCTACATACCCTTGTAGATCGCTAAGCGGAAGCGTATATAACGCGGTTGATGTAGTGGAACATCTTCGCGATCCAAATCGCAGCCTGTCCCGATATCTCATCACGATCCGACCCGTGATCCCATCCCGATCTAGTGCCGAACGGACGACACCTCCACATTCAGCACACATACAGCTTGATGACGATCCCCGCCTTCTTAGTCCAGCAAGAGGGCGGAGAGATAGATGAGTTCTCCAGCACGACAGCGTGGTGGTGGTGGTGGTGAACTAATCCGGCAGGGCTTCGCCTAAGCACCGTCGAACTAGACTAGAGGAGAAACAGATCTAGAGAGAAGTAGAGGGAGCACGTGGCAATTAGGGTTAGCTCTCCCCTCTAAATCCTCTAGCATAAATAGGAGAGAGGGACAGGAGGAGGCAGCCAAAAAACCCTCTAGGGGTTTGGACGAACTAGGAGGAGGTGGAAGAGTCCACCTCCAATCCTACTCCAAGCAGGATTCCTTTCCTACTTGGAATCCTTCCCTTCATTTGGGTTTTTCCCACCCCTAGCCGCATCGGCCTTAGTGGATGTTTCGGCCAGCCCACTAGGGGCTGGTTTGACTCCTCCCACAGCCCATGAGGTCTTTTGGGTCGAGACACCGCTCCCGATGGCCCCCGGTACCCTCCCGGCACTCGTGGTACACTACCGATGAGCCCGAAACTTTTCCGGTGACCAAAACAGGACTTTCTATATATCAATTCTTTACCTACGGACCATTCTGGAGCTCCTCGTGAAATCCAGGATCTCATCCGGGACTCTGAACAACCTTCATTCACCAACACCTATAACTCAACTATACCCAAACGTCACCGAACCTTAAGTGTGCAGACCCTGCGGGTTCGAGAACTATGCAGACATGACGTGAGACACTCCCCGGTCAATAACCAATAGCGGGACTTGGATGTCCATATTGGATCCTACATATTCTACGAAGATCTCTATCGGTTGAACCTCTATGTCAAAGATTCACTTAATCCCGTATGTTGTTCCCTTTGTCCTTCGGTATGTTACTTGCCCGAGATTCGGTCGTCGGTATCTCGATACCTAGTTCAATATCATTACCGGCAAGTCTCTTTACTCGTTCCTTAATACAAGATCACGTGACTAACTCCTTAGTCACAATGCTTGCAAGGCTTGTTGTGATGTTGTATTACCGAGTGGGCCCCGAGATACCTCTTCATCACATGGAGTGACAAATCCCAGTCTTCATTCACGCCAACCCAACAGACACCTTCGGAGATACTTGTAGAGCACCTTTATAGTCACCCAGTAACGTTGCGATGTTTGATACACACAAGGTATTCTTCCGGCATCCGGGAGTTGCATGATCTCATGGTCATAGGAACGGTTACATTGACATGCACAAAACAGTAGCAATAAACTGACACGATCATATGCTATGTTCATAGTTTGGGTCTTGTCCATCACATCATTCTCCTAATGATGTGATCCCGTTATCAAGTGACAGCACTTGTCTATGGCCGGGAAACCTTGACCATCTTTGATCAACGAGCTGTTCAACTAGAGGCTCACTAGGGACAATGTGTTGCCTATGTATCCACACATGTATTTGAGTTCACAATCAATACAATTATAGCATGGATAATAAAAGATTATCATGAATAAGTAAATACAATAGTAACCAATGTATTATTGCCTCTAGGGCATATTCACAACAGTCCCCCACTTGCACTAGAGTCAATAATCTAGTTCACATCACTATGTGATTGTAATGAACCTAACACCCATACAGTTCTGGGGCTTGATCATGTCATGCTTGTGAAAGAGGTTTTTAGTCAACGGGTTTGAACCTTTCAGATCTGAGTGTGATTTACAAATCTCTAAGTCATCTTGTAGGTGCTTCTACCAACATGTCATTTGGAACTATTCCAAATGACTGCTCTACTATATCAATCTGGTTTACTACCCACAGTCATACGGATTAGTGTCAAAGCTTGAATCGATGTAACCCTTTACGACGAACTCTTTTATCACCTCCATAATCAAGAAAAATTCCTTAGTCCACTAGTTACTAAGGATATCCTTTGACTATTGTCCAGTAATCCACTCCTGGATCACTTGCGTACCCCTTGAGAGATTCATGGCAAGCCACACATAAGGTGTGGTACACAGCATAGCATACTATAAAGCCTATGGCTAATGCATAGGGGTCGACCTTCATCCTTTCTCTTTCTTCTGCCGTGGTCGGGCTTTGAGTCTTACTCAAATTTACACCTTACAACGCAGCTAAGAACTCCTTATTTGCTAATATATTTTGAACTTCTTCAAAAACTTGTCAAGGAATGCATTTCATGAGAACAGACTGATACTTTCTGCATCTACTACTATTACTCCACATGTCGACCGCTATCCAGCATGCATCTAGTGTATTAAGTTCATGAGAACAGAGTAATGCCTTAAGCAAGATGACATGATGTAGATGGACAATCTCATATCTACGATAAAAGCCCATCTTGTTACCCTTGATGGCAACAACACGATGCGTGCCTTGCTGCCCTTTCTGTCAGTGGGAAAGGTCACCACACGGTATGAACCCAAAACCAAGCACTTCTCCCATTGAAAGAATCATAGATCTAGTTGGCCAAACAAAACCCAAGACTCGGAGAGACTTACAAGGATATCAAATCATGCATATAAGAAATCAGTAAAGACTCAAATATATATCATAGATAATCTGATCACAAATCCACAATTCATCGGATCTCGACAAACACACCGCCAAAGAGGATTACATCGGATAGATCTCCATGAAGATCATGGAGAACTTTGTATTGAAGATCCAAGAGAGAGAAGAGGCCATCTAGCTACTAACTACGGACCCGTAGGTCTAAAGTGAACTACTCACGAGTCATTGGAGGGGTGATGATGTTGATGAAGAAGCCCACCAACTCCAAAGTCCCCTCCGACAGGACACCGGGAAGGGTCTCCAGATGAGATCTCGCGGAAACGGAAGCTTGCGGCGGCGGAAAAGTGTTTTCCTGGATGCCCTGATTTTTTTCTGGATTTTTAGGGAATTTATAGGCCAAAGACCTAGGGCAGGGGAGCGTCAGAGGGGGCACAAGTTTGGTTGCCGCGGCCTCCCCTTTGGTCGCGGCAATAGGGCTTGTGGGCTCCCTGTGGGCCCACTTGCTTGGCCCTCAAGCCTCCCGATCTTCTTCCATTCTGGAAAAAATCATTTTGGGGATTTTATTCCGTTTGGACTCCGTTCCAAAATCAGATCAGAAAAGAGTCAAAAACACAGAAAAAACAGGAACTCGCACTTGGCACTAAGTTAATAAGTTAGTCCCAAAAAAAGATATAAAAGGTAAACAAAACATCCAAAGTTGACAACATAACAACGTGAAACCATCAAAAATTATAGATACGTTTGAGACGTATCAAGCATCCCCAAGCTTAACTCTTGCTCGTCCCCGAGTAGGGAAATGATAAAGAATGAATTTTTTATGCTTTCATGCTACCTAGCATAGATGTCCTTTGTAACTCCTCTTATGTGACGTGAATGTTTAGATGCATTAGATTCAAAACAATAGTTTTCTATTCACGTGGAAACAATAATACTTCAAGCAAACTAGCAAGGTAATCATGAACTTTCAAAATAACAAGGCCAAAAGAAAGTTATCCCTACAAAATCATATAGTCTGGCTGTGATCTATCATCATTGCACAACGAATTTAAATCATGCACAACCCCGGTATTGGCCAAGTAATTGTTTTCACACCTTTACTTTCTCAAAAAAATTCAACTCTCACGCAATACATGAGCGTGAGCCATGGTTTTAGCACTATAAGTGGTGTGGAGTGTGGTGGAGGTTGCAAGAAAAACAAGGAGAAGATGGTCAATTTAACTAGGCATATCAATGAGCTGTGGAGATGCTCATCAATAGATATCAATGTGAATGAGTAGGGATTGTCATACAAATGATGCACTAGAGCTAAGAGTATGTGAAAGCTCTTAAAGAAAACTAGTGGGTGTGCATCCAACTTGCTTGCTCACGAAGACCTAAGGCAAATTTGAGAAACCTATCATTGGAATATACAAGCCAAGTTATATAATGAAAATTTCCCACTAGCTATATGGTGGTGACAAAACGACAGACTCTCAATCATGAAGATCATGGTGCTTAATATGCACAAGTGTGGAAAGGTGGTAGCATTGTCCCTTCTCTCTTTTTTCATCATTTTTTTTGGATGGGCTCTTTGGCCTCTTTTTTTATTTTTTATTTTTTTATTTTGGTGGGCATCTTTGGCCTCTTTTATTTTCTCACATGGGACAATGCTCCATCAATGATGATCATCAAACTTACAACTCAAAACTTAGAGCAACGATGACTCTATATGGAATGCCTTCGATAGTGTACCGCGACAATGATCTAGCATGGCACGGACATTAATGGAAACATCCTGCTAGCTATCTTACGATCATGCAATGGCAATGTAGACGTGGTGGCACATGTCATGGTGGTAGTTGCATGGCAATATATCTCGGAATGACTTTGAAAAAGCCATAGTAGGTAGGTATGGTGGCTGTTTTGAGGGAGGCTAATGGTGGATTTTGTGCACCGGCGAAAGTTGCATGGCACTAAAGAAGATAGTGATGGTGGAAGGTGAAAGTGCATCTAAACCATGGACTCAACATTAGTCATGAAGAACTCATATACTTGTTGCAAAAGTTTTATTAGTAATCGAAACAAAGCATTCAAGGCATACTCCTAGGGGAAGGGTTGGTAGGTATAAACCATCGCGCGATCCCGACCGCCACACAAAGGATGACAATCAATAGACTAATCATGCTCAGACTTCATCACATAGCGGTTCACCATATGTGCATGCTACGGGAATCACTAACTTCAACACAAGTATTTCTAGATCCACAACACCTTACTAGCATAACTTCAATATTACCATAACCACAACTCAAAACTAGTTGAGATGAATCAAACTTCTTTAACTATTCAATGCACATGAAGGTGGAAGTTTTTGTATCCCTTTGGATAACTACCCCTTTTGAGACTACTTTCATAGCATAGATCAACTACCAAGCCACGCACCACCGTGCTCTAAAATATATAAGTGAAGCACATAGAGCAAAATCAACTAGCTCCAAAAGATATAAGTGAAGCACATGTGAGCTGGATTGTCTAACCAAAGGATATAAGTGAAGCTCGACAAAATCACGGTGAGTGCATGTATCTCTCTCTAGGTGTGCAGCAAGGATGATTGTGACAAAAAAAGACTCCTACGATACAATACGCTCCAAGCAAAACACATAACATGTGGTGAATAAAAATATAGCCCCAAGTAATGTTACCGATGGATTGAAGACGAAAGAGGGGATGCCTTCCCGGGGCATCTCCAAGCTTAGGCTTTTATGGCATCCTTGAATCATCTTGGGGTGCCTTGGGAATCCCCAAGCTTGAGCTCTTGCCACTCTTTATCTTTTTGTCCATAAGAACTTCACCCAAAACTTGAAAACTTCACAACACGAAACTTAAACAGAAACTCGTGATAACATTAGTATAAGAAAGCAAACCACCACTTCCTTAGATATTGTAGCAAACTTAAATTCTACTTATGTTGATGTTGGGTTACTGTATTTTCAATCTTCCATGGCTAATACCCCCCGATACTATCCATAGTTTCATCAAAATAAGCAACCAACACAACAAAAACAGAATTTGTTAATAGGTGACCAGTCTGTAGCAATCTGTATACTTCATATACTTCTGGTACTTCAAAAAATCTGAAAAATTACGACAGTCTGAAGAATTTGCGTAGCAATCAGCAGCAAAACGAATCCACTCAAAAGCTCTTACAGAAAAAAAAATGAAAATTCTTTTCGTGAACAGAAAGTTTATGTCTTTTCCAACATGACCAAACGATCATCCCAAAGACTAATCATAACGGTTTTGCTTGGCACAAACGCAAAAATAAACACAAAAAACATAATCATAACAGAATTATGAAAGTGTGGAAAACACAAAACATAAAGAAAAATGATAGATTCGTTGGGTTGCCTCCCAACAATTGCTATTGTTTAACGCCCTTAGCTAGGCATAAGGTGATGGAATCACGTATAGTCATCCTTGGTGCTCAAACCATAAGTAGTGTGATCATTTATCATCTTAAGATCTTCATCTTTATTGGATGACTCACCACTAGCTTTAGGAACAAAAACAGACTTGGCGGTCTTTTTGAGAGTGAGATTTGGAGTATTTTGCACAGCGGCAAAAGCGGAACCCAAGTTGGTTATGACATCCTCTAGTTTGCCAATTCTAGAGGAATCATTAACTATAGGTTCCTTCTCCCTTAAATTTTTCAAAACATTTCCCACCTTGGATCCATACTGAGTAATTTGATTATGGATTTTTCTATCCAAACCCTCAATAAGTTCAACTGTGGCAATTCTGTTTTTAATAGCGTCAAGCATTTGCATCACGTGTTCCAAGGTTAAGGTAGTTCCATTTACCATGAGCGGGGGTGAGCCTATCAAATTCATGATAGCTCCATAGGAGTCAACAGTATGGCTCCCCAAAAAATTCCCGCCTACGATGGTATCAAGAATATACCTATTCCAAGGAGAAATTCCAACATAAAAACTGTGAAGAAGGATGGTAGTGGATTGCTTACGAGTGGATCTACTTTGAGCATTGCAAATCCTGTACCAAGCGTCCTTTAAATTTTCTTCCTCATTCTGCCTGAAATTGAGAACTTCGTTCTCAGGGGTATCGTTTGGAGTAGTGGGTCTAGCCATTGATGGACTATCCCAAACAAGAATGACCAGGAAGAAAGCGAGTGAAGCGGGTAAAAGAGAACGGCAAAAAGGCAAAAGAAAACGGCAAAGGAGAAATGCAAATGAAAACGACAAATGTGAAGTGGGGGAGAGGAAAATGAGAGGCAACTGGCAAAAAAAAGTAAATGCAAGAGATGAGTTTGTGAGACCTGCTTGGATAGATCTCTCCTTCCCCGGCAACGGCGCGAGAAATACTTCTGCTACTGCAACAAAAGACCTTCCAACAGCGCCAGAAATAAGCGTGCTGACGGGAGACTATTCTTGTCTTGATTCTCCTCAGCAACGGCACCAGGAAACCTTCTGCTACGGCTATGCCTTTAGGGACTTCCTAGGAAAATATGCAAAGGATTTCCCCCGTGGCCTTGGAGCCTTGCGTTGGTGTTCCCTCGAAGCGGAAAGGGTGACGTAGCATAGCGGTGGTAAGTATTTCCCTCAGTTTTGAGAACCAAGGTATCGATCCAGTGAAGGAATATCACAAGTACCTGCACAAACAGAAAGAGCTTGCTCCCAACGCTATGAAGGGGTTGTCAATCCCTTATAGATTGTTTGCCAAGTGAGAACTGAAAGCAACAAAGAAACAAAGCAAAGTAAGAAACGATAGGTGTGAATAGACCCGAGGGCCGTAGTGTTCACTAGTGGCTTCTCTCATGAATGCAAGTAGACGGTGGGTGAACGAATTACTGTCGAGCAATTGATAGAACCACGCAAAGTCGTGACGTTATCTATGGCAATGATTATATCTATAGCATCACGTCCAAAACAAGTAGACCGATACTTTCTGCATCTACTACTATTACTCCACACGTCGACCGCTATCCAGCATGCATCTAGTGTATTAAGTTCATGAGAACAGAGTAACTCCTTAAGCAACATGACATGATGTAGATGGACAATCCCATATCTACGATAAAAGCCCATCTTGTTACCCTTGATGGCAACAACATGATGCATGCCTTGCTACTCTTTCTGTCACTGGGACAGGTCACCACACGGTATGAACCCAGAACCAAGCACTTCTCCCATTGCAAGAATCATAGATCTAGTTGGCCAAACAAAACCCAAGACTCGGAGAGACTTACAAGGATATCAAATCATGCATATAATAAATCAGCAAAGACTCAAATATATATCATAGATAATCTGATCACAAATCCACAATTCATTGGATCTCGACAAACACACCGCCAAAGAGGATTACATCGGATAGATCTCCATGAAGATCATGGAGAACTTTGTATTGAAGATCCAAGAGAGAGAAGAAGCCATCTAGCTACTAACTACGGACCCGTAGGTCTGAAGTGAACTAGTCATGAGTCATTGGAGGGGCGATGATGTTGATGAAGAAGCCCTCCAACTCCAAAGTCCCCTCCGGCAGGGCACCGGGAAGGGTCTCGAGATGAGATCTCGTGGAAACGGAAGCTTGCGGCGGCGCAAAAGTGTTTTCATGGATGCCCTAATTTTTTATGGATTTTTAGGGAATTTATAGGCCAAAGACCTGGGGCAGGGGAGCGTCAGGGGGGCCACAAGCTTGGTTGCCGCGGCCTCCCCCTGGCCGTGGCAACAGGGCTTGTGGGCCCACTTGCCTGGCCCTCAAGCCTCCTGATCTTCTTCCATTCTGGAAAAAAAACATTTTGGGGATTTTATTCCGTTTGGACTCCGTTCCAAAATCAGATCTGAAAATATTCAAAATCACAGAAAAAACAGGAACTGACACTTGGCACTGAGTTAATAAGTTAGTCCCAAAAAAAGATATAAAAGGTAAACAAAACATCCAAAGTTGACAAGATAACAGCGTGAAACCATCAAAAATTATAGATACGTTTGAGACGTATCAAGGAGCAACTGGTTCGCCGTTTCATGACGTATCCCTTCTTGCCCTTGCCCTTCTTGAAACTAGTGGTTTTACTAACCATCAATAATTGATGCTCCTACTTGATTTCTACTTTTGCGGTGTCAAACATCGCGAATAGCTCAGGGATAATCATATCTATCCTTGGTATGTTATAGTTCATCGCGAAGCTCTAGTAGCTTGGTGGCAGTGACTTTGGAGAACCATCACTATCTCATCTGGAAGATCAACTCCCACTCGATTCAAGAGAATGTAGCACTCAGACAATCTGAGCACATGCTCAATGATTGAGCTTTTCTCCCTTATTTTGTAGACAAAGAATCTTGTAGGTCTCATACCTCTCAACAAGGGCACGAGCATGAAATCCCAATTTTATCTCTTGGAACATATCATATGTTCCGTGATGTTCAAAGCGTCTTCGACGCCTCAATTGAAAGCCATTAAGCATTACACGCTGAACTATCACGTAGTCATCAAAAACATGTATGTCAGATGTTCGCAACATCCATAGACGACACTCGAGGTTCAGCACAATGAGCGGTGCTTTAAGGACATAAGCATTTTGCGCAGCAATGAGGACAATCCTCAGTTTATGAACCTAGTCTGCATAATTGCTACTATCATCTTTCAACTAAAATTTCTCTACGAACATATTAAAGACAGTAGAGCTACAACGCAAGCTACAACATAATTTGCAAAGACCTTTTGACTATGTTCATAATGAGTTCAATTAGTCATATTACTGAAGAACTCCCACTCAAATTGATATCCTTCTAGTCATTCGAGTGTCGCGTGATTCAAATTCACTAACTCAAGTACGATCATCATGTGAGTTGAGTTTAGCTTCAATGGTGAACATCTCCATGTTGATCATATCAACTATACGATTCATGCTCAACCCTTTGGTCTCTTGTGTTCCGAGGCCATGTTTGTACATGCTAGGCTCGTCAAGTTTAACCCAAGTGTTCCGCGTGTGCAACTGTTTTGCACCCGTTGTATGTGAATGTTGAGTCTATCACACCCGATCATCATGTGGTGTCTCAAAACGATAAACTGTGGCAACGGTACACAGTCAGTGAGAACACAATTTTATCTTGAAATTTTAGTGAGGGATCACCTTATAATGCTACCCTCGTCCTAAGCAAAATAAGGTGCATAAAAGGATTAACATCACATGCAAATCAAAAGTGACATGATATGGCCATGAACTTGTCCTTCTTGATCTCCATCACCAAAGCACCGGCATGATCTCCATCGTCACCAGCGCCACACCATGATCTCCATCATCATGATCTCCATCATTGTGCTACCATCGAGGTTGTCGCGCTATCTATGATGTTACTACTAAAGCTACTGCCTACTGATATAGAAAGAGCATCTACAAGCGCACAATAAATTTAAATACAACCCTATGGCTCCTGCCGGTTGCTACGGTCGAGACACCCCTCCCGATGGCCCCCGGTACCCTCCCGTCACTCCCGGTATACTACCGATGAGCCCAAAACTTTTCCGGTGACCAAAACAGGACTTCCTATATACCAATCTTTACCTCCAGACCATTCCAGAGCTCCTTGTGACGTCCAGGATCTCATCCGGGACTCCGAACGACCTTCGGTCACCAACACATATAAGTCAACTATACTGAAACGTCACCGAACCTTAAGTGTGCAGACCCTGCGGCTCCCGGAACAACCTTCGGTCACCAACACCTATAAGTCAACTATACCGAAACGTCACCGAACCTTAAGTGTGCAGACCCTGCCGGTTCGAGAACTATGTAAACATGACTTGAGACACTCCCCGGTCAATAACCAATAGCGGGACCTGGATGTCCATATTGGCTCCTACATATTCTACGAAGATCTCTATCGGTTGAACCTCTATGTCAAGGATTCACTTAATCTCGTATGTTGTTCCCTTTGTCCTTCGGTATGTTACTTGCCCGAGATTCGATCATCGATATCTCCATACCTAGTTCAATCTCGTTACCGACAAGTCTCTTTACTCGTTCCGTAATACAATATCCCGTGACTAACTCCTTACTCACATTGCTTGCAAGGCTTGTTGTGATGTTGTATTACCGAGTGGGCCCCGAGATACCTCTCGGTCACACGGAGTGACAAATCCCAGTCTTCAACCACGCCAACCCATTAGACACCTTCGGAGATACCTATAGAGCACCTTTATAGTCACCCAGTAACGTTGCGGCGTTTGACACACACAAGGTATTCCTCCGGTGTCCGGGAGTTGCATGATATCATGGTCATAGGAACACATACATTGACATGCAGAAAACAGTAGCAATAAACTGACACGGTCATATGCTACGTTCATAGTTTGGGTCTTGTCCATCACATCATTCTATGTGATCCCGTTATCAAGTGAGAACACTTGTCTATGGCCATTAAACCTTGACCATCTTTGATCAACGAGCTAGTCAACTAGAGGCTCACTAGGGACAATGTGTTGTCTATGTATCCACACATGTATTTGAGTTCCCAATCAATACAATTATAGCATGGATAATAAACGATTATCATGAATAAGGAAATATAATAATAACCAATTTATTATTGCCTCCAGGGCATATTTACAACAAAAAACTCGAGATTGGGGATGTACAAGGCACCCCAAGTAAATATTTCAAGAAGTCTCAAGTATCTAAGCTTGGGTATGCTACGCATCCCACCTACCCTCATCAAACAAATATCGGTTAGCCTATGTTGAGCCCAAATTTTTTATTTGTCCACATGATATGTGATATTCTTGGAATGCATTTTTTCTTTGTTATTTGAAATAAAATATCAGAGCTGAAAATCTTTATTGAGAGAGAGTCCTCACATAGCTAATTAATTGTTTAACTACTCATTGATCTTCACTTATATTTTTTTGAGAGTAGTTTGATGTTTACTCTTGTGCTTAAGTTATATCCTAAGAGTAGATTGTGAATGAATGAAATATCATAAATATGAAATTATCAATGTGCTTTATGCTTAGTAGTAGCTTCACATCTGGTTTATAAAGTAAAATATATTGAAGTTTGACAATCATCAAATTGGTCATATAAGCAATTCATGAATGATTAGTATAAGAAAGAGAACTTTCACATACAAATATATTATCTTGGACATCTATTATGATTGTGAATACCCATCAATTATTCCAAACCTTGATCGACTAGTTAGAGTTAGACAAGGAAGACAATGTAATTGTTATGTTTTGATATATTTGCATAGAATTTATATTGTGATGGATCCTCCAACGTGTGGTGCTTGTTTAGAACCTTTTGCTAGCCAAAAAATCATACTAAGTAGAGATACTACTTGTGCATACAAATCCTTGAACCAAGTTTCTTCCATGAGAGTACACCATACCTACCTATATATGGTATTTCATTGCCATTCCAAGTAAATTTGCATGTGCCACCTCTAAACATTCAAATAAACATCCGTTTTGTGTGCTCGTACCACTCATGGAGCGACGAGGCGGTCATTATCTTCCATGCTAAGCGAGTTATTCTCATGATGAGTGTTTATTCACTTGTCATTGCACGAGAGAGGCTGGTAAAAAGTATTCCCAGTCTTGCATAATACAAAAATAAATAAACAAGAACTCCCCCTAGAAAGTTGATTTATTTAGAGGGCACCCATGGATACAACTATCCATAGAATGTGATTAAATGGTTGAGGAGGAGTAATTTTTCAATTCTGTTTGGGAACCACCAATAATGTGATTAGCATGGAAGATATTGTAAACTCTATTGTGACATTGACAGGAAAGGCACACCACCCAAAATTACATATTCATCTCTATTTTAAAATAAGGAGTTCTCGCACCTGTGCAAATCCCTGCTTCCCACTGCAAAGGGACAAATCTATTTACTTTCATGTTACTTACTTTTCATCTTGAGTCAACTTCTTACTCCAACCTCAATATTTTAGTTGGCAAGCACCATGTGGTGGGGAAAGATCCAAACATATATATCAAGTCAAATATATCTGATCACGATTCATTATTGTTGACAATTATCTTTATGATAAGTATGTTGGGAGGTGAAACATTAAGACCCTATCTTTGTCTGTGTTCGATGGATTTGTTTGTTCTACAAATATGCTTTGGGTATTAGCAACCATAGAAGACTATATGATAATTGAGAAGACTATATGATAATTGAGTATGTTGAGCTCTTAGACTTGATGATGCATTGAAATTGTTTGATGACCAAGAACATATGATGTTGAGTTTCAAGAGAATGCATTGTTTGAACCATGATATGTGAATTAATTGCTACTCAACCATAGATCTGGCCAAACGGGCCGATTAAATGGGCCATCCCGACAGCCCGCGTGCCTGGCACGACACGGGCCCGGCCCGACACGGGCTAATCGTGCTCGGGCTCGGCATGAAGCACGCCTCGGGCCGTGTCTGGGCCTGGAGGCTGGGCACGCGGGCCGGCACAGCACGGCCCGTTTATTTTTTTATATATTTTTTCAGATTATATATATATGCAAGAATATGGCCCAATAGGCCCAAAAATAAGCCCATATGCTTAAAAAATCAGGCCAAGCGTGCTAATTGTGCCTCGGGCCGGCCCGTTTACCCAGCCGTGCCGTGTTTGGGCCTGGCTGCAAGGCACGCGGGCCGGCACGACACGGCCCGTATATTAGTCGGGCCCAAGCGGGCCGTGCCGTGCCTGGCACGTTTACGGTGGGCCGGGCCGTGCCGTGCCGGGCCGGCCCGTTTGGCCAGGTATACTCAACCATGATGTTTTTTATGAAAACGTTGTTGGTTATGATGCTAGAGAAGTGATTGGAGTTATCATTGATCAAACATATATACTATGCTAGAATTCACACTTCATAAATTATTTATTTTATCCTTTACCTACTCGAGGACGAGTAGATGTTAAGCTTGGGGATACTGATACGTCTCCAACATATTGATAATTTATGAAGTATTCATGCCATGGTTTCCTATGTTTACAACACGTCCATATATGGTTTTGATGCACTTTAGATGATTTATTTAGAACCAACCCGGACTAACGCTGTTTTCAGCAGAATTACCATGGTGTTTTTTTTGCAGAAAATGAAAGTTATCAGAATTGTGTGAAACTTTTATATATTTTATAGAGGAAATAAGAAATATTGGAGTGAACAATCATTGGAGGGGAGCCACCAGTGGGCCACAAGCCAACAGGCCGCGACCCCCTAGGCCGTGGCGTGATGGCTTGTGGGGCTCACGTGGCTCCGTTTGGCATGATTCCAATGCTAAACAATCCTATATATATATAGAGAGAGAAACTCCAGAAATAAAGAAAGAACTTCCGCTTCGCGGCCGCAACTCTCTGTATCGACAAAAAATCAATCTGGAGACGTTCCAGTACCCTGTCGGAGTGGGGAAATCATCTCCGGTGGCCATCTTCATCATCCCAGTGGAGGCCATGACAACGAGGGAGTAGTTCACCCTTGGGGTTGAGGTTTTGTACGAGTAACTGTGTGTTTAATATCTCTCTCTCTCTCTCGTGTTCTTGAGATGTCACGATCTTGATGTATCATCGACCTTGTTAATATAGTTGGATCATATGGTGTTGTCCCCTGCTATTGTTGTGATGAATTGAATACTTCACCTTAAGATCTCATTATGTTGGATTGAATATTCAGATTTGAGAACACTTTATGTGTGTCTTGCATGCGGATACCCGTAGTGACATTGGGTTATTCAAGCGATTCACTTGATATATGTTATGGTATCAACTTGCAGATTTCGGTAACCTTGGGGATCTATGCATAGGGGTTGATTGCACGTTTTCATACTATTTTATCTGATAGAAATCTTGGGGTGCTCCTTGAAATTCCTTGTGTTGGATTCAATATGAAGAATTTGAAATTGTTTGATGCATGTCGTATAATTTACGCACGAATACTTGAGGTGACATTGGAGTATCTAGGTGACATTAGGGTTGACTGATATGTATCATGGGTGTTATTCTAGTAAGAACTCTAGGGCTGTTTGTAACACTTATAGGAATATCTCAAAGGATTGATCAGAAAGAATAACTTTGAGGTGGTTGTACTACCTACACCAATTTGATCTTATTTTTCTCCGATAGATAGGAACTTTGGAGTGATTCTTTGTTGCATGTTGTGGGATGATCATATGATTCTACTATGTTAGCATTGTTGAGAGATTGCACTAGTGAAAGTATGAACCCTAGGCCTTATCACCAAGCAGTTTTGCTCGCTATTTTACATTTTCTACCTTGCTTTTTTATATTTTTAGATTACAAAAACCTATATCTACTATCCATACTACACTTGTATCACCATCTCTTCGCGGAACTAGTGCACCTATATAATTTGCCATTGTATTGGGTGTGTTGGGGACACAAGAGAATTTTTGTATTTTATTGCAGGGTTGTTTGAGAGAGACAATCTTCATCCTACACCTCCCACGGATTCATAAACCTTAGGTCATCCACTTGAGGAAAAAATGATATTGTCCTACAAAACTCTGCGCTTGGAGGCCCAACATAGTCTACAAGAATAAAGTTGCATAGTAAACATCAATATCCTAGTCCCAACTAGGGCCATTAATGGATACGGGATGTGTGTTGATTTAATGAGATTAAGTAAGTGGACCATGAAGGATCACTACCTGCTACCATTCGTAAATGAGATATTGGAGAGGTTGGCTAACCACACTTATTTTTGTTATGGATATTCAGGATTTTCGGAGATATCAGTCAAACCTGAAGATCAAGAGAAAACTACCTTCACTTGTCCTTACGGTACTTATGCATATCGGAGGATACCTTTTGGTTTATGTAATGGAGTACTCTCTTTTTAGAAACGCATATCCAAAAAATTTCTTAACTTTGTAGAGAAAATCGTCGAAGTATTTATGGACAATTTTTCTATCCAAGGCACTTCTTTTGATAACTGCCTCTACAATCTTACTAAAGTTTTGCATGGATCTCAAGAGATAGGTTTTGTACTAAATGGGGAAATGAGCCACTTCATGGTAACCGAAGGAGTAGTGTTGGGACTTAAAATTTTAGTTAAAAGCATCTAGATAGATCAAGAAAGAGTGGAGGTAATAGAAATTTTACCTTACCCCTCAAGATGCAAAAGAAATGTATTTTTTATGGGTCATGCTAGTTCCTGTAGTAGGTTTAGTAAAGACTTCTCTAAGTTATCAAAACCTCTATCTGGCCCTTTGTAGAAAGATACACCTTATTCTTTTGACAAGAATCGTGTATAGGCTTATGAGAAGCTAAGAGATGACTTAATAACAACACCAATCATTCAACCCTTTAAGTGGGATGAACCCTTCGTTATCATGTGTGACGCTAGCAACTATGCTATTTGAGCTGTCTTGGAACAACAAGATGATAAAAAACTTGATGATATATTTTATGCTAGCAGGAGTTTGGGTGAGGATAAAAAGCATTTAGCTACTACTGAAAAAAAAATTAACTAGTATTTGTTTTTGCTTGTGACAAATTTTATGACTATTTGGCCGTCATCATGGAGCCTCCTACTTGTGTGCCTCCCCATCCGCTTCCTCCCACCGAAACTCCGATGTCGTTCAACACAGGGGAGCAATTCATGCTGAAGTTTCACTCATACTAGTTGTTTTCGTGCGATAAAAGAAACCGAAAAGGCAAAAACTGAGAATATGAGCTACGAGGGGTTATTCTTAAGGGAGCCAAAAAATTCTAGGGATTGACTAGGGAGCGGCGCCGCATATGTGTTCTTCCATGCGACGGCTCCTTAAACAGCCTGCTGGGCTTGATTCCCTTTGATGATTAAAATTCAAAAAGTTTTATCTACAAAACCGTTAATTCAATCGATGATCCGTTTTCACCATTGACTTTCTCACGACGAGTTTCTTCGAAACTAGATCCCATGTCGACATGTTCTGACAATTATTTTTTCCGGTTCATACTTGCCACATTTTTTGATCCCACTTGCCATATTATTAACCACTTACTTGTGTGGGAAAAATAACTTGATTGACATTTTTTAATGTTGTTTCATATAAAACCTTGTAGCAATTTCTATTATGCATGATATAAAAAGCATGTAATAGATTGTGTTTGTCAATTTAAATATGCTAACTTCTCATGTTTACGTATAACTTTGTCAGAAAACTATTTTGTGTGCTTGTTAGTTTAGCTATGCCGAGTTGTCATATTTAGAAACGATGACCAAAGAAGATTTCTTGTGGTCATCGGTTTTAAATATGTTGAGTTGTCATATTTTCGCGGGTAATCGCTTACAAAAAGTTGTTTGTGGTTGCTAGTTTGATTATGTCGAGATGTCATATTTATATGCTATTTTTAAAAAAATATGACGATTAAATTATTTTTTATCAGACAAATAAGTACTTACTAATATGACAAATAAGTGCAACAAATGTGATAAGTACGAGTAAAAAAAAGTTGTGAAAACATGTTGACATGGGATCTAGTTTTGAAGATTTCATCGAAACAAAGTCAACGGCAAAAACGAATCATCGATCGAATTAATGGTTTAAGAGATAATTTTTTTTGAATTTCGATCATTTAGAGATGAATCATTGCATGTATGCATGCATGAGAAGATAACACAATGCTTGCGCAGCCGCTGTTAATTAGATTTTTCCAAAATTCTAATATCGACCGTTTTACAAAGTCTCAGATCGACTTTCTCCGTCCAAAATCATAACAGAGTGGTTATTTTACATTTTTGGAGATTTTACTGATTCTGTTAGAGATGCTACGAGGAACCTGGACGGGCAAAAAAAATTATAGACACACTCTCAACAGTGGCTATCGAAGGGACTCGAGAAGTTAACAAATTCATTATTACCAAAAACGACTCTCAAAATTTGCTGGAGTACTATAGTAAAGAGTTGATGAATCTGAAGGCTTGAAATGTTGGATGGGGCAAACTGAAAAGTACCCTTTACCCACGGCGTTATTATCCCTGTCACGGGGTCACCATCCCCCACACCCCCGCGGCCCCGCCCAGCTTCCCCGCGCCCCTCCTCGAAAACCCCAACCCCAGCAGGATGGGACATTTCGCCGGACCCTCCGCCTTCGCCTCCGCCGACGGGGCATTCTGGACCGCGTGCCCGCACTGCTGCTACACGCACTCCTACCCGCGCCTCTACGTCGGTCGCCGCCTCCGCTGCCCCACCGTCACTTGCCGCCGCGTCTTCTCCGCCGACGAGCTCCCCTCCACGCCGCCCATCGTCCCAGGCGCCGACATGTACTTCTGCACCTGGGCCTTCTTCCCGCTCGGTCCTCCTGCCGTCGCCGAAGGCTGGGCCCCGTTCACTCCTTTCAACCCCGCGCCCCCTCCCTCCCCTTCCCCAGTCCCAAACCCTACCGCTGCCATTCCCGGCTGTGCCATTCCAACCCGCGTCAGACCCACCTCCAGGAAGAAAGTCGGTGTGTGCCTCAAGGGTAGGGCCCGCGTCGAGGCGGAGCAGGAAGAGGAAGAAGAGGAGGAGAAGGCATCCACCGTCGCCAATCTCAAGGCCGGAGAGGAGGTGCAGGCGGATTGGCTGACCCTTGGCGACAACGGCGGCAGCAGCGGAATCACCATCAACGAGACGGTGGATCTGAGCGAGCTGGGTTTCCGCGTTGACGAGTCGGGATTTCTCCATGAGATTCCGTGATCGATGGGTGAAGAAAGGGTGTGCCTTTTGATCATACCGCGTTTATAAGACTACTAATAGCTGCTAAAAAAATGCAGATGGTTCGAATCTGGGGATGTTAGTACTGTATCATCGTACTTTGGCTTAGTTTCTGATGGAAATGTAGGGTTTTAGAGGTTGAAGAGCTCCTAATATTTCCGCGTCCTTAATCATCATGACGGCGGCAGCGGAAATGCCAAATGTGGCTCCTTTTGGGTGGACTGGATCCTTGTAGACAATGTGGGATCCATGCCTTTTGTCATGTGTGTGACCTGTTTTAATCTGATGATATGCAGGGCGTCCTCTGGCATAATGTCGATTTCTGGTAAGTCCGCTCATTTTGGTTCTTTCATCTGGGTATCTGCTCTCTTGTGCAGGAGAGATCACGGCAATTTCCATATCTTGTCATTTTTCATTTTGGTTCTTTCATCTGGGTATCTGCTCTCTTGTGCAGGAGAGATCACGGCAATTTCCATATCTTGTCATTTTCATTTTGTTCAATGCTCGTAAATGCCTGATGCTGGATTGCTCTCAAATTTCCGAGGTGCATGTCTGTTGATCCAGACACAAATACCTTGAATTGGATTTAATTTTTATTCTTGAAATTGGCACTCACCTGGTTTATGGACAACAGTACAAGTCCGAAAGAGAAACGGGAAAATAAAAGGTCTCCTCGGGCAACAGCAGGATTCAAGTTTGTTCCATACTGTCATCTTGCAGAACTGATAGATTTAATTTGTTATATATTGACATCCACTATCTGAGGATGTAACTGCATGACAGTGCCTATTAGCTGCATGTTCCTGTTTCTATTGTGTTCAGGCTATATGCCATACGTTGACTTCTCATCTTGTGGATGTTGCAAGGTTTTGTTGATTAAGGTTCTCATGATCAGTTCCTTGCTTTATACAGTACATATTTCCCTTTGGTTAGTGATGATATATTGTTATAATGTTTGTTACTCTTGGATTCTAAATAAACTGGTGGATCAGGATGTGGTCTTATGAATTGTTTTAATTATCTTATATTATATGTCGTGATGCGGATTTTTCTTCTTCTGATCGGTACATTTAGTGTTCATTTTGCTCTAGCCATATAATAATCCTGGAGCGAAGAGACTTTGTGTTTGCTTTGTCAATTAGTTAGTATTAAAGTATTTTTCTTGGTCGTATAAGAAAAGTATTTGCTTGGTCAGTTGGTTACATATTTCTGGTACACATATTTCATCGGTAATACTTCTGCGCCGTTTTTTTTACGGTGCTAAGCCTCTGAACCTGAAGAAAGGCTACTTACGATCCTTAGAAGTCAGAACTGCTCTAGCAAAGTAATCAAATATACATGCATGTCCCAGTTTCTGATTTGTTCATGCTGTGTCTTACTTTGACTTGCCATCATGTATTCATGTGTATGTTGCAAAGATTTAAGGTTGTCACGATCGGCTCATTGCTTATACATATCTTTGTGTGGTTAGTGATGATATATAATTATAATGTCTGTTACTCCTGGATTCTCGTCTTGATATAAACGGAGTATCAGTATAATAACTGGATCAGCATGTGGTCTTACTACGTATTCCCTCTGTTCCAAAATATTCAAGTATTTTGGGACGGAGGGAGTGCAAAAAAACAAAAAGAGAATTATTTTTAGTGGCTTATGTTGTGATGCAGATTTTGTTTTGTTTCTAATTGGTACATATTGTGTTCATTTTGTTCTAACCCTAAAAATCCTGGAGGGGAGAGACTTCGGACCCGTTCAGAGTCACACGGCTCCGCTCCGGGAGCTGTAGTTAGAATTTGTAGAGCAGCTGCACAGATGCTTCACAGATTCTTAATTTTGAAGGAGTTGATGAATTATTCTTAATTTTGAAGGAGCTGGTGAATTATCGAACGAGTCTTTTAATATTTTCTTGGTCAGTTCGTGTTAAGATACTTCTGGTACACATAGATATTTCATGTGTACTACTCATGTCGTTTTGCTTGTTACTGTTGAAACAGGCCTAACAACAGTCCACAGCGACGGCCCGACTTGGCCCTCAAGCAAGCCCAGCATGGCGATGACCCAGCACGTCCGCATGCCTGGCTCCTTAGGGTTTTTTGTTAGACACTGATGATCTATCTGTATAAATACTGATGGTATATATTGAATAAACGTGTGCAGATCCAAAAACTCTCTCTCTCTCAAATCTTACATGGTATCAGTTTTCTTCTGATCCTCTCGCTTCCGCTCTCCACCGCCGCCATGGCCTCCCCTTGCTCCTTTCTCTCCAGTGAGGTCAACTCCTTCGCCGTTCTCGAACCCGCCTCTGTCGCCAGCCTTCGGCTCATCCACATCCAGGATCATGCCCCCGTTGTCCTGGATCTCCACACACCCTCCTTCTGCACCTGACGCACCTACTTCTCGTTGACCTTCCGTGAATTCCAAATTCAGGATCATGTCGACGAATCGGTTGACGCCCGCACCATGCGCGACGACGCCAACTGGATGGGGGTCGACGCCAGTATCATCAAGTGGCTGTACCGCACCATCAGCAACGAGATTCTCTCGCACAATATCATCTTGTGGTTATCTTGCTGTCTTTTGGTGCCCATCATATGAGCGCGCGCGTGGATCACACCATAGGGTTAGTAGTATGTTGATAGTACTATGTATTGGAGGGCAAGGGTGACTGAAGCTTCAGCCTAGCATAGAAATTGATGCATACGGGATCGAAGGGGGACCAATATATCTTATTGCTATGGTTGGGTTTTACCTTAATGAACGTTGGTAGTTGCGGATGCTTGCTAATAGTTCCAATCATAAGTGCATAGAATTCCAAGTAAGGGATGACATGCTAGCAGTGGCCTTTCCCACATAAACTTGCTATCGGTCTAGTAACGTAGTCAATTGCTTAGGGATAATTCCGCAACTCCTACCATCACTTTTCCACACTCGTTAAACTAATGTAATTGTTTCTTTATCTAACCAGCCCCTAGTTTTTATTTACGTATTCTTTACTTTCTTGCAAACATATCCTATCACACCTACAAAGTACTTTCTTTGCACTTCACTTATATCTTTTGAGTATGGCTTTATAGAATGCTTCATGTGCTTCACTTATATCATTTGAAGTTTGGATTGCCTGTTTCCCTACACATAAAAAACCGCCATTTGTAGAATTCTCTTTTGCTTCACTTATATTTGTTAGAGCGGGGCATATCTTTTGTAGAAAGAATTAAACTCTCATGCTTCACTTATACCTATTTAGAGAGTTAACAGGAGTTGGTAATTCACATGGTTAGTCATGAAATCCTACATAAAACTTGTAGATCACTGAATATAATATGTTGGATTCCTTGCAATAGTTTTGCGACATGAAGATGTGATATTAGAGTCATGCTAGTGAGTAATTTTGTATTCGTAGAAATACTTGTGTTAAGGTTTGTGATTCCCGTAGCATGCACGTATGGTGAACCGTTATGTGACGAAGTCAGAGCATGATTTATTTATTGATTGTCATCCTTTTTGTGGAAGTCGGGATCGCGCGATGGTTAACTCCTACCAACCCTTCCCCTAGGAGCATGCGTGTAGTACCTTGTTTCGATGACTAATAGGCTTTTGCAATAAGTATGTGAGTTCTTTATGACTAATATTGAGTCCATGGAATATACGTACTCTCACCCTTCCACCATTGCTAGCCTCTCTAGTACCGCACAACTTTCGCCGGTGCATTACACTACCGTATACCCTTCCTCAAAACAGCCACCATACCTACCTATTATGGCATTTCCATAGCTATTCTGAGATATATTGCCACGCAACTTCCATCGTTCCATTTATTATGACACGCACCATCATTGTCATATTGCTTTGCATGATCGTAAGATAGCTAGCATGATGTTTTCATGGCTTGTCCATTTTTTGATATCATTGCTACGCTAGATCATTGCACATCCCGGTACACCGCCGGAGGCATTCATATAGAGTCATATTTTGTTCTAAATATCGAGTTGTAAGTAAATAAAAGTGTGATGATCATCATTATTAGAGCATTGTCCCATGTGAGGAAGTAATAAAAGAGGCCAATGAAGCCCAAATAAAAAAAGGCCAAAGAAGCCCACCAAAAAAATGAGAGAAAAGAGAGAAGGGACAATGCTACTATCCTTTACCACACTTGTGCTTCAAAGTAGCACCATGATCTTGTAGGGATAGCTTTCTTTGGCACCATGATCCTTTACCATGATCTTCAAAGTACCATGATCTTCAAAGTAGCACCATGATCTTCAAAGTAGCACCATGATCCTTTACCAAAAAAATGTGTGGGGAAGATGGATCATAGCGAGACTATATGATTTTGTAGGGATAGCTTTCTTTGGCAATGATATTTTGAGAAGACATGATTGCTTTGTTAGTATGCTTGAAATATTATTGTCTTTATGTCAAATGATAGACTATTGCTTCGAATCACTCGTGTTTTAGTATTCATGCCATGATTAGATTATATGATCAAGATTATGCTAGGTAGCATTCCACATCAAAAATTATCTTTTTTATCATTTACCTACTCGAGGACGAGCAGGAATTAAGCTTGGGGATGCTGATACGTCTCCGTCGTATCTATGATTTTTGATTGTTTCATGTCAATATTCTACAACTTTCTTATACTTTTGGCAACTTTTTATACTATTTTTGGGACTAACATATTGATCCAGTGCCCAGTGCCAGTTCCTGTTTGTTGCATGTTTTTTTGTTTCGCAGATTATCCATACCAAACGAAGTCCAAATGCAATAGAAAACCTACGTGGTTTTTTTGGAATATTTATGACTTTTGGGAAGAAGAATCTACGCGAAACGATGCCCGAGGAGGTCACAAGCCCAGGAGGCGCGCCCCCCTAGGCCGCGGTTGGCAAGCTTGTGACCAATCCCTAAGGCGGTTGGGGCCCTTCTTTCGCCGCAAGAAAGATAATATCTGGAAGAAAATCGTGTTAAAATTTCAGCCCAATCGGAGTTACGGATCTCCGAAAATTTAAGAAACGGTGAAAGCCAGAATCTGGGAGCGCAAAAATAGAAGGACACACAGAGAGAGAGAGAGAGAGAGAGATCCAATCTCGGAGGGGCTCTCACCCCTCCGCCGCCATGGAGACCATGGACCAGAGGGGAAACCTTTCTCCCATCTAGGGAGGAGGTCAAGGAAGAAGAAGAAGAAGGAGGGCTCTCTCCCCCTCTCTTCCGGTGGCGCTTGTGTGACGGCGATCTACACCAACACCTCCCTCGTCTTCACCAACACCTCCATCACCTCCCCCCATCTATATTCAGCGGTCCACTCTCCCGCAACGCGCTCTACTCTCTATCTGAACATGGTGCTTTATGCTTCATATTATTGTCCAATGATGTGTTGCCATCCTATGATGTCTGAGTAGATTTTCGTTGTCCTATCGGTGATTGATGAATTGCTATGATTGGTTTAATTTGCTTATGGTTATGTTGCTGCCCTTTGGTGCCCATCATATGATCGCGCGCGTGGATCACACCATAGGGTTAGTAGTATGTTGATAGGACTATGTATTGGAGGGCAAGGGTGAGAGAAGCTTCAGCCTAGCATAGAAATTGATGCATACGGGATCAAAGGGGGACCAATATATCTTAGGCTCAGGTTCAAGATCTATGATTGAGGCAATTTTCGTAGCAAAGTGAATGTCGACAATCAACGTTGCTCGGTTTAGAGATTCCCCCGTATAAATATAATCTATGGCCATTTCGTCATGGAGCGCATCTGGCGCTAACACTAGCTCTACCAAATTTCCCATTCAGGGAGCAAGGTCCTTTAGACTTCCCGCGCCGATGTGTGCGCACACATCTCTGCTGGGTGTTTCCCCTATGGGAAAGTTTAAGTCCGCAATTTCGTGCACTGAATTTTCCGTACTTGTGCCACGTCTTGACTGGATCCCCGTTTCAATTTGGGGCACTTTGGTGACAGGATGTAATAAATCTCTTGTATCCTTTTTCGTCAGGCGTCCCCGAGTACTTGGGATTTGAGAAGTCGGATCTCTCGTCCTTTTAGGTCTTTGGACGGGAGCGGGTATACCATCATTCTTCTTTGGTATTTCGACCCTTTCCGGTGCATTGCGTGTTGGAAATATGCCCTAGAGGCAATGATAAATAGTTATTATTATATTTCCTTTTTAAAGGTAATCGTTTATTATCCATGCTATAATTGTATTGAATGAAAACATAGATACATGTGTGGATAAATAGAAAAAACAATGTCCCTAGCAAGCCTCTAGTTGGCTAGCCAGTTGACCAACGATAGTCAAGGTTTTCTGACTATGTGCAAGTGTTGTCACTTGATAACTGGATCACATCATTAGGAGAATCACGTGATGGACTAGACCCAAACTATGAACGTAGCATATTGATCGTGCCGTTTTATTGCTATTGTTTTTTGTGTGTCAAGTATTTGTTCCTATGACCATGAGATCATATAACTCACTAGCACGAGAGGAATACCTTGTGTGCATCAAACGTCACAACGTAACTGGGTGACTATAAATGTGCTCTAAAGGTGTCTCCGAAGGTGTCCGTTGAGTTAGTATGGATCAAGACTAGGATTTGTCACTCCGTGTGACGGAGAGGTATCTCGGGGCCCACTCGGTAATACAACATCACACACAAGCCTTGCAAGCAATGTGACTAAGTGTAAGTCACGGGATTTTGTATTACGGAACGAGTAAAGAGACTTGCCGGTAACGAGATTGAAATAGGTATGCGGATACCGACGATCGAATATCGGGCAAGTAACATACCGAATGACAAAGGGAATGACATACGGGATTATATGAATCCTTGACACTGAGGTTCAACCGATAAGATCTTTGGAGAATATGTAGGATCCAATATGGGCATCTAGGTCCCACTATTGGATATTGACTGAGGAGTGCCTCGGGGCATGTCCACATAGTCCTCGAACCCGCAGGGTCTGCACACTTAAGGTTCGATGATGTTTTAGTATATTGAGTTATATGTGTGGTTACCGAATGTTGTTCGGAGCCCGGATAAGATCATGGACGTCACGAGGGTTTCCGGAATGGTCCGGAAATGAAGATTGATATATAGGATGGCTTCATTTGGTTACCAGAACGTTTTCAAGCATTACTGGGAATGTACTGGGAGTGACGAATGGGTTCCAAAAGTTCACCGGGAGGGGGGATACCCACCCAGGGGAATCCCAATGGCCCTAGGGGTGGCGCACCAGCCCTTAGTGGGCTGGTGGGACAACCCAAGTGGGCCTTGGCGCCAAGGAAAGAAAACCAAAGAAAAAAAGAGAGGTGGGAAGGAAGAGAAGGACTCCACTTTCCAATCCTAATTGGAGTAGGATTGGAGTAGGACTCCTCCTCTCCCTTGGCCGGCGCACCCTTGAGGGCTTGGCCCTCAAGGCAAGCCTCCTCCCCCTCACTCCTATATATAGTGGTGATTTAGGGCTGATTTGAGACAACTTTTGCCACGTGCAACTCAGATCTAGACACCATGGTTTTACCTCTAGATCGTATTTCTGCGGAGCTCGGGCGGAGCCTTGTAGGAGTAGATCCTCACCACCACCGGAGCGCCCTCACGCTACCGGAGAACTCATCTACTTCTCCATCTTGCTTGCTGGATCAAGAGGCCGAGATCATCGTTGAGCTGTACGTGTGTTGAACGTGGAGGTGTCGTCCGTTCGGCACTAGATAGGAACGGATCATGGGACGGATCACGGGACGGTTTGTGGGACGGTTCGTGGGGCTGATGGAGGGACGTGAAGACGTTCGTGGGGCTGCTGGACGGTTTGTGGGACGGTTCTTAACGTTTCCTGCTGTGCGATCTACAAGGGTACGTAGATCCAAATCTCCTCTCGTAGATGGACATCACCATGATAGGTCTTCGTGTGCATAGGAAATTTTTTGTTTCCCATGCAACGTTCCCCAACAGTGGCATCATGAGCTAGGTTCATGCGTAGATGTTATCTCGAGTAGAACACAAATGGTTTTATGGACGGTGATGTTCGATTTGCTGCCCTCCTTAGTCTTTTCTCGATTTGGCGGTATTGTTGGATTGAAGCGGCCCACACCGACATTATTCGTACGCTTACGAAAGACTGGTTTCATTGATTGACATGCAACCTCGTTGCATAAAGATGACTGGCGGGTTTCGGTTTCTTCAACTTCAGTTGAATTGGTTTTGACCGAGGCGGTCCTTGGAGAGGTTAAATAGCAATTTGCACATCTCCGTTATGGTTTTTGCGTAAGTAAGATGCGATCTACTAGATACCCATAGCAACCATGTAAAACATGCAACAACAAATTAGATGACGTCTAACTTGTTTTTGCAGGGTATGCTTGTGATATGATATGGCCAATGACGTGATGTGATATATTGGATGTATGAGATGATCATGTTGTAATAGTTAATATCGACTTGCACGTCGATGGTACGGCAACCGGCATGAGCCATAGGGTTGTCTTTAAACTAACGTTTGTGTTTGCAGATGCGTATACCGTATAGCTAGGATGTAGCTTTAGTAGTAATAGCATAAGTAGCACGACAACCCCGATGGCGACACGTTGATGGAGATCATGGTGTGGCGCCGGTGACAAGAAGATCGTGCCGGTGCTTTGGTGATGGAGATCAAGAAGCACATGATGATGTCCATATCATCTCACTTAAGAATTGCATGTGATGTTAATCCTTTTATGCACCTTATTTTACTTAGAATGACGGTAGCATTATAAGGTGATCTCTCACTAAAATTTCAAGACGAAATTGTGTTCTCCCCGACTGTGCACCGTTGCTATAGTTCGTCGTTTCGAGACACCACGTGATGATCGAGTGTGATATACTCAACATTCACATACAACGGGTGCAAAACAGTTGCACACGCGGAACACTCGGGTTAGGCTTGACGAGCCTAGCATGTGCAGACATGGCCTCGAAACACATGAGACCGAAAGGTCGAGCATTAATCGTATAGTTGATATGATTAGCATAGAGATGCTTACCACTGAAACTATTCTCAACTCACATGATGATCGGACTTGAGTTAGTGAATTTGGATCATGTACCACTCAAATGACTAGAGAGATGTACTTTTTGAGTGGGAGTTTAGCAAGTAATTTGATTAGTTAAACTCTAATTATCTTGAACATAGTCTAATTCCACTTTGAAAATATCTGTGTTGCAGATCAATGGCTCACGCGACAGTCACCCTGAATTTTAATACGTTCCTAGAGAAATCTAAGTTGAAAGATGATGAAAGTAACTTTGTAGACTGGCTCGTAATCTTAAGTTGCTCCTGCAAGCTGGGAAGAAGGATTATGTTCTTAATGCTGCGCTAGGAGATGAACCACCCGCCGCGGCTGACCAAGATGTTAAGAACGCTTGGTTAGCACGCAAGGAGGACTACTCAGTAGTTCAATGTGCAGTCTTGTATGGCTTAGAGCCGGAACTTCAACGTCGCTTTGAGCGTCATGGAGCATTTGAGATGTTCCAGGAGTTGAAGTTTATCTTTCAGAAGAACGCCCGGATCGAGAGGTATGAGACCTCCGATAAATTCTATGCTTGCAAGATGGAGGAGAATTCGTCTGTCAGTGAACATGTGCTCAAAATGTCTGGGTACTCAAACCGTCTAGCTGAGCTGGGGATTGAACTCCCGCAAGAGGCTATCACTGACAGAATTCTTTAATCACTGCCACCAAGCTACAAGAGCTTTGTGTTGAACTATAACATGCAAGGGATGAACAAGTCACCCGGCGAGTTATTCGCGATGCTGAAAGTCGCAGAGTCAGAACTCCGTAAAGAGCATCAAGTGTTGATGGTGAATAAGACCACTAGTTTCAAGAGAAACGACAAAGGAAAGAAGGGTAATTCAAAGAGGAGCGGCAAGCGTGTTGCCAATCCAACGAAGAAACCCAAAGCTAGACCTAAGCCTGAAACGAAGTGTTATTATTGCAAGGGTCTAGGTCACTGGAAGTGCAAGTGCCCCAAGTATTTGGCTGATAAGAAGGCGGCCAAGGAAAAATCAGGTATATTCGATATACATGTTATTGATGTGTACTTAACCAGCTCTCGTAGTAGTGGGTGGGTATTCGATACCGGTTCTGTTGTTCATATTTGCAACTCGACACAGGAACTATGGAATAAGCGAAGGCTGGCGAAGGATGAAATGACGATGCGCGTGGGAAATGGTTCCAAGGTTGATGCAATCGCCGTCGGCACAGTTTCACTTCAGTTACCATCAGGATTAGTTATGAACTTAAATAATTGTTATTTAGTGCCTGCGTTAAGCATGAACATTATATCTGGATCTTGTTTATTGCGATACGGTTACTCGTTTAAGTCAGAGAATAATGGTTGTTCTATTTCTATGAGTAATATCTTTTATGGTCATGCACCCAATGTGAGAGGATTGTTCATATTGAATCTTGATAACGATAATACACATATACATAACATTGAGACCAAAAGAGTTGGAGTTAACAATGATAGCGCCATGTTTTTATGGCACTGCCGCTTAGGTCATATTGGTGTAAAGCGCATGAAGAAACTCCATACCGATGGACTTTTGGAGTCACTTGACTTTGATTTACTTGACACGTGCGAACCTTGCCTCATGGGAAAGATGACTAAAACTCCGTTCTCCGGAACAATGGAGCATGCAAGTGACTTGTTGGAAATCATACATACCGATGTGTGCGGTCCGACGAGTGTGGAGGCGCACGGCGGATATCATTATTTTCTCACCTTCACTGACGATTTGAGTAGATATGGTTATGTCTACTTGATGAAGCACAAGTCTGAAACGTTTGAGAAGTTCAAGCAATTTCAGAGTGGAGTTGAAAATCATCGTAACAAGAAGATCAAGTTCCTACGGTCTGATCGTGGGGGTGAATATCTGAGTTTCGAGTTTGGTGCTCACTTAAGACAATGTGGAATTGTTTCGCAGTTGACACCTCCTGGAATACCACAGCGTAATGGTGTGTCTGAACGTCGTAATCGTACTTTATTAGAGATGGTGCAATCTATGATGTCTCTTACCGATTTACCGTTATCGTTTTGGGGTTATGCATTAGAGACATCTGCATTCACTTTAAATAGGGCACCATAAAAATCCGTTGAGACGACACCATACGAACTGTGGTATGGCAAAAGACCAAAACTGTCGTTTCTTAAAGTTTGGGGATGTGATGCTTATGTCAAAAAGCTTCAGCCTAAAAAGCTGGAACCCAAAGCGGAAAAGTCCGTCTTCATAGGTTACCAAAAAGAGACAGTTGGGTATACCTTCTGTCTCAAATCCGAGGGCAAAGTGTTTGTTGCTAAAAACGGAGCTTTTCTTGAGAAGGACTTTCTCTCGAAAGAATTGAGTGGGAGGAAGATAGAACTTGATGAGGTTGTCGAACCTCTAATCCTCTAGATGGTGGCGCGGGGCAAGGGGAAACCCCTGTTGTTGCAGCGCCGGTTGAGGAGCAAGTTGTTGATGATGATCATGAAACTTCGGATCAAGTTGCTATCGGACCTCGTAGGTCGACAAGATCACGTACTGCTCCTGAGTGGTACGGTAATCTTGTCTTAACGATTATGTTGTTGGACAACAATGAACCTGCGAATTATGAATAAGAAATGGTGGGCCCGGATTCCAACAAATGGCTGGAGGCCATGAAGTCCGAGATAGGATCCATGTACGAGAAGAAAGTGTGGGCTTTGGAAGTACTACCTGAAGGCCGCAAGGCTATTCAAAACAAATGGATCTATAAGAAGAAGACGGACGCAGACGGTAATGTGACCGTTTATAAAGCTCGACTTGTGGCAAAGGGTTTTTCACAAGTTCAAGGAGTTGACTACGATGAGACTTTCTCACCGGTAGCGATGCTTAAGTCCGTCCGAATCATGTTAGCAATAGCTGCCTTTTACGATTATGAAATCTGGCACATGGATGTCAAAATGGCGTTCCTTAACGGCTTTCTGAAGGAAGAGTTGTATATGATGCAACTCGAAGGTTTTGTCGATCCAAAGAATGCTAACAAAGTATGCAAGCTCCAACGATCCGTTTATGGATTGCTGCAAGCATCTTGGAGTTGGAATAAGCGCTTTGATGAGGTGATGAAAGCATTTGGGTTTATACAAGTGGTTGGAGAATCTTGTATTTACAAGAAAGTGAGTGGGAGGTCTGTGGCGTTTCTAATATTATATGTGGATGACATATTGCTGATTGGAAACAACGTGGAGCTTTTGGAGAGCATAAAGGATTACTTGAATAAAAGTTTCTCTATGAAGGACCTAGGAGAAGCTGCTTACATTCTAGGCATTAAGATCTATAGGTATAGATCAAGACGCGTGATAGGACTTTCACAAAGCACATACCTTGATAAAGTTTTGAAGAAGTTCAAAATGGATCAGTCCAAGAAAGGGTTCTTGCCAGTATTACAAGGTATAAAATTGAGTAAGACTCAGTGCCCAGCAACTGCGGAAGATAGTGAACAAATGAGTTCCGTCCCCTACGCTTCAGCCATAGGTTCTATCATGTATGCAATGTTGTGCACTAGACCAGACGTCAGCTTGGCCATAAGTATGGCAGGCAGGTTTCACAGTAATCTAGGAGTGGATCACTAGACGGCGGTCAAGAATATTCTAAAGTACCTGAAAAGGACTAAGGAAATGTTTCTCGTTTATGGAGGTGACAAAGAGCTCGTCGTAAAGGGTTACGCCGACGCAAGTTTTGACACCGATCCGGATGAATCTAAGTCACAAACCGGATACATATTTATTCTTAATGGGGGTGCGATAAGCTGGTGCAGTTCTAAGCAGAGCGTCGTAGCAGATTCTACATGTGAAGCGGAGTACATGGCTGCCTCGGAGGCAGCAAAGGAGGGTGTCTGGATGAAGCAGTTCATGACAAATCCTGGAGTTGTGCCGAGCGCACTAGATCCATTAACTCTGTTATGTGACAACACTTGGGCCATTGCCTTAGCAAAGGAACCAATGTTTCACAAGAAGACCAGACACATCAAACGACGCTTCAACCTCATCCGCGACTACGTCAAAGGAGATGATGTGAATATTTGCAAAGTGCACACAGATCTGAATGTAGCAGACCCGCTGACTAAACCTCTTCCATGGGAAAAACATGATCAACACCAGAACTGTATGGGTGTTCGATTTATTACAATGTAAATCGCATGGCGATGTGAGGACTAGATTATTAACTCTAGTGCAAGTGGGAGACTGTTGAAAATATGCCCTAGAGGCAATGATAAATAGTTATTATTATATTTCCTGTTTAAAGATAATCGTTTATTATCCATGCTATAATTGTATTGAATGAAAACATAGATACATGTGTGGACACATAGACAAAACAATGTCCCTAGCAAGCCTCTAGTTGGCTAGCCAGTTGATCAATGATAGTCAAGGTTTTCTGACTATGTGCAAGTGTTGTCACTTGATAACTGGATCACATCATTAGGAGAATCATGTGATGGACTAGACCCAAACTATGAACATAGCATATTGATCGTGTCGTTTTATTGCTATTGTTTTCTGCCTGTCAAGTATTTGTTCCTATGACCATGAGATTATATAACTCACTGGCACCGGAGGAATACCTTGTGTGCATCAAATGTCACAACGTAACTGGGTGACTATAAAGGTGCTCTAAAGGTATCCCCGAAGGTGTCCGTTGAGTTAGTATGGATCAAGACTGGGATTTGTCACTCCGTGTGACGGAGAGGTATCTCGGGGCCCACTCAGTAATACAACATCACCCACAAGCCTTGCAAGTAATGTGACTAAGTGTAAGTCACGTGATCTTGTATTACGGAATGAGTAAAGAGACTTGCCGGTAACGAGATTGAAATAGGTATGCGGATACCGACGATCGAATCTCGGGAAAGTAACATACGGAAGGACAAAGGGAATGACATACGGGATTATATGAATCCTTGACACTGAGGTTCAACCGATAAGATATTCAGAGAATATGTAGGATCCAATATGGGCATCCAGGTCCCGCTATTGGGTATTGACCGAGGAGTGCCTCGGGGCATGTACACATAGTCCTCGAACCCACAGGGTCAGCACACTTAAGGTTCGATGATGTTTTAGTATATTGAGTTATATGTGTGGTTACCGAATGTTGTTCGGAGTCCCGGATGAGATCACGGACGTCAAGAGGGTTTCCAGAATGGTCCGGAAACGAAGATTGATATATAGGATGGATTTAGTTGGTTACCAGAAGGTTTTCGGGCATTACCGGGAATGTACTCGGAGTGACGAATGGGTTCCGAAAGTTCACCGGGAGGGGGGATACCCACCCGGGGGAATCCCAATGGCCCTAGGGGTGGCGCACCAGCCCTTAGTGGGCTGGTGGGACAGCCCAAGAGGGCCTTGGCGCCAAGGAAAGAAAACCAAAGAAAAAAAGAGAGGTGGGAAGGAAGAGAAGGACTCCACTTCCCAATCCCAATTGGAGTAGGACTGGAGTAGGACTCCTCCTCTCCCTTGGCCGGCGCACCCTTGAGGGCTTGGCCCTCAAGGCAAGCCTCCTCCTCCTCCCTCCTATATATAGTGGTGATTTAGGGCTGATTTGAGACAACTTTTGCCACGTGCAACTCAGATCTAGACACCATTGTTTTACCTTTAGATCGTATTTCTGCGGAGCTCGGACTGAGCCCTGTAGGAGTAGATCCTCACCACCACCTGAGCGCCGTCACGCTGCCGGAGAACTCATCTACTTCTCCATCTTGCTTGCTGGATCAAGAAGCCGAGATCATCGTTGAGCTGTACGTGTGTTGAACGCGGAGGTGCCGTCCGTTCGGCACGAGATAGGAACGGATCGTGGGACGGAACGCGGGACGGTTCATGGGGCTAATCGAGGGACGTGAAGACGCTCCACTACATCAACCGCCTTTCTTAACGCTTCCTGCTGTGCGATCTACAAGGGTACGTAGATCCAAATCTCCTCTCGTAGATGGACATCACCATGATAGGTCTTCGTGTGCGTAGGATTTTTTTTGTTTCCCATGCAACATTCCCCAACATTGCGTGCATGCACATGCGATTTTGTCAACCTCTGTAAGTCACTAAAGTGGCCAGGCAGTTGATTTGCTAATGACTGCAAATCTATTATCTTTTGGACTTCTCTCTCAGTCTGTGCAGTGCGCGAGTCATGAGCGTGGATTCCCGTGGCTTGCCACGTGATTTCTCGACTTTTAGCATCAAGGGGTTGATTATCTCCCCCTAAAGTAGGGAAACAATACTCATCAAAAATGCAATCAGCAAAACGAGCCGTGTGACAGTCGCCTGTCATGGGGTCCAGATACCTGATTATGGACATAGTCTCATAACCAACGTATATCCCCGACTTGAGCGGGCCCATTGCCGATCACTCGGGTGGTGGTATTGGTACGTATACATGGCAACTGAACCTACAAAGGTGGGAAATGTTTGGTGCCGACCCTTGCACAAGCTAAACATGAGAGTGGATTTTGTAGGCCGACGGTCTAGAATTGATGAGTATGGCCGCGTGTAACACATCGTGGCCCCAACATGTAGTTGGTAAATTACAACCCTGAAGGAGCGGTCGGGCAATGAATTTAATTCCTTTGATAAATGCCTCGGAAAGTCCATTCTGTGTATGAATGTGCGGTACCGAGTGCTCAACTTTGATTCCTGTTGCCATGCAATAATCATTGAATGCCTTTGAAGTAAATTCTCCGGCGTTGTCCATTCGAATAGACTTTATACGACGATCAGGGAAATTATTCCTCATTTGTATGATCTGAGAGATCAACTTTGCAAAGGCAGGTTCCTTGTTGACAATAGACAAACATTGGATCATTTAGAGGAAGCATCTTTGAGCACCATGAAGTACCTAAATGGCCGTGTGAGGGGCTGAATTGGACCGCATATGTCCCCTTGGATACGTTCCAAGAACGCGGGGATTTCATCCCTCACCTTGAGGGGCGATGGCCTAATGACTAACTTCCCCGTGGCGCATGATGAGCATACGAAATCATCGGGATTCAACAAGTTCTTCACGTTAACATTATGGACATGCGGGTTGTTAATTATATTCCCCGTCATCCTAAGTCTGGGGTGGCCTAACATATCATGCCAGAGGCAAAAAAGTTCGGAGGTTCTAAAGACAGTCTTAAGGGTAGTGTACATAGGCGGTGCTACTATCTTGGTGTAGTATAGCCCAGTGTCGAACGAAGGAAGCCTTTCGATAAGATGTTTACCATTTGCATCCCGCTTTGTGATGAGGAGGCACTCCTTGCCATTGTCATCAACGGTCTCAATATGGAAACCATTAACATGGATGTCTTTAAAGCTCAAAAGAGTACGAGTCGACTCTGGGTACAACAACGCATGGTGAATGAGCAAAGTTGTTCCCATGGGAAGTATGATAGTAGCTCGTCTGGAGCCCACTATGTTCGAACCGCAGCCGACGATTGTCATAATACTTCCCGGAGATTTTTTAATAGACTCAGAATACTTAGTTTCTCGTAAAATGGTATGTGTAGTGGCGCTATCGGCAAGGCACGTTTCCTCCATTCGGGCGCCACACGCGTTCTAAAATATGGCATCAAATTAATGTAAGGAGGAAGAAGATACATTAATAATAAATGCACACATTTCAGAACATAACATACTATCATGTATAAATAATGAAATAAATGAATGATATAAATGTCATCCAAGCATCATGAAATAAAGAATAAGTTTGGTGCTCTTATAGAACTTACAACCAAATCGAATTTATTTGAATGCATTTTCTCAAATCACGGAATCATGATCACTGACGAAGTAGGCTAAGTAGACTTGGCAAAGAAGCCATTGCCTTCAGCCTGAATCTCCAGACCGGTGATCCCCTCCTCGATAAACATCATCTTGGTAGCAACATCAACATCAAGTGACGTCACCATAGGGGCGAGCGTGTGCTCAAACTCCATGGCAGCATCGATGTCGTTAGAGACTGCCAAGGTTGCCGCTATGGGCACAGCTGAGGTCGCCACTATGGGCGCATGAGGAGGCGTAGAGATCATCACGGGAGCCACTGGTGGCGCCAATGGTGACTCCTCCTGAACCAAGGCGAGGTGCGTATCATGCTCCTTCTGAGCCTTGTACGCAGCAACCACCTCCTTTGGTGCGTAACACTGACGGGAGAAATGCTCCAATGATCCACAACGGAACCAGTCCTGAGGCCTCTATCCCCCCTTGCCTGGCTTTTGCTGCTTAGCCGGAGCGGGGGGGGGGGGGGGGTGAGGGCTTTTCTTCTTGCACTTGCAGCCCCTCTTCTTCTGGAGAGGCTTGCGGACCTTGAGAGCGTTCACCTCCTGACGAGAACTCCCCCCAAGTGGTTGCACGACAAAGTTCTTCTCTAGAACCTCGTCCTGCGCCTCTGCCACCTGGAGGATGTCGATCAACTCTGAATACCTCGTGTAGTTCCCCTAGCGGTAGTTCCGTGAGTACTGGACTGCGTCAGGGTGGAAAGTGGATAGGGTTTTCTCAATCTTCTGACTATCAGTAATCTCAGTACCGCACAGCTGAAGAGTTGTACAAATCCGGTGCAAGACCGAATTGTACTCCCCAACCGTCTTGAAGTCTGCGAACCTCACACGGATCCACTTCGCCTCTGCACGTGGCTTTACGGTGTACTTTAGCCTCTCAAACCGCTGCTTAAGGGCGGTCGAAAAGACGAAAGCACTCCACTCAACCATATACTCGTCTTTCAGAGTAGGGAAGAGGTGATGACGGAGGAAATGCAGAGCCTGGGCATTTTCTGGCGCGAACTTGGGGTCAGTGGGGGCCAGCAGGGTCCCCTTACCAATTGTCCTCAGAAGGTTCTTGCCCTCGAACCAGATCTCACAGTCGGAAGACCAACTCAGGTAGTTTAGCCCTGTGTGGGCCAACTCAGGAAACTCCATGTTGACGATTTCGGTCATCTGCAATTTATGCAAAAATAATGAGATTACAGCAGGTAATCTTTTGCATAAATGCGATGTACAAAACTTATTCAAAAAATGACGTTTCATTATTTAATACATTTTTATTATATGATTTACCTAATGATTAAATGTGCTAAACAATTAATCTACAGCAGTAAAAACATATAATAAAATCATGTTAAATGAGATAGTATATTACGGGTATCTAATATGTGAAAAATACCCGAAAAACTAATTCCCGAGTTTTTTATTTAGCCTAAAGTACGTTTTTAACATAATAAGTGTACTGTTGCAATGCCCAAAATGGGATGCGGCCCAGTGCCCGGTGCTCCTCCTCTTTTTTTTGTAGGGAGAAAAAGACAGAGTATCTAAAAAATGGGCCAGAGGCCCAAACCGTGGTGGTCTAGAGGCCGGCGTGCGAGCCAGCGCATTGGGTCGCAAGGTTTCCTAGAGCCCGCTTGGCGGCGGCTGCCGTGCCTGCCAGGGCGAGCGGCTCAGCATAACCGGCCGAGCGGTGCTGCGACAGTGCGGCCAAGGGGCAGCTGCGGTGGCTGCTGGCCGAGGCCACCGGCCTGCGCTGGGCGGGGTGATACGTCTCAAACGTATCTATAATTTTTGATGGTTTCATGCTGTTATATTGTCAACTTTGGATGTTTTATATACCTTTTATATCTTTTTTTGGGACTAACTTATTAATTCAGTGCTATGTGCCAGTTCCTGTTTTTTCTGTGTTTTTGACTCTTTTCAGATCTGATTTTGGAATGGAGTCCAAACGGAATAAAATCCCCGAAATGAATTTTTCCAGAACAGAAGATGATCGGGGGACTTGAGGGCCAAGGCAGGAGGCCCACCGGGGGGCCACAAGCCCTGTAGCCGCGGCCAGGGGGGCCCGCGGCTACGAGGCTTGTGGCCCCCCTGGAGCTCCCCTGCCCTAGCTCTTTGGCCTATATATTCCCTAAAATCCCAGAAAAAATAAGGGCATCCACGAAACCACTTTTCCGCCGCCGCAAGCTTTCGTTTCCACGAGATCTCATCCCGAGACCCTTCCCGGTGCCCTGCCGGAGGGGACTTTGGAGCTGGAGGGCTTCTACATCAACATCATTGCCTCTCCAATGACTCGTGAGTAGTCTACTTCAGACCTACGGGTCCGTAGTTAGTAGCTAGATGGCTACTTCTCTCTCTTGGATCTTCAATACAAAGTTCTCCATGATCTTCATGGAGATCTATCCGATGTAATCCTCTTTGGCAGTGTGTTTGTCGAGATCCAATGAATTGTGGATTTGTGATCAGATTATCTATGAATTATATTTGAGTCTTTGCTGATTTCTTATATGCATGATTGATATCCTTGTAAGTCTCTCCGAGTCTTGGGTTTTGTTTGGCCAACTAGATCTATGATTCTTGCAATGGGAGAAGTGCTTGGTTTTGGGTTCATACCGTGTGGTGACCTTTCCCAGTGACAGAAGGGGCAGCAAGGCACGCATCGTGTTGTTGCCATCAAGGATAACAAGATGGGCTTTCATCATAGATTTGAGATTGTCCATCTACATCATGTCATCTTGCTTAAGGCGTTACTCTGTTCT
Organism: Hordeum vulgare subsp. vulgare; assembly: GCF_904849725.1. Lineage (NCBI taxonomy): Eukaryota > Viridiplantae > Streptophyta > Magnoliopsida > Poales > Poaceae > Hordeum > Hordeum vulgare. Next base: position 240,599,839 of record NC_058518.1, on the reverse strand, counting down.
TATGAACTCAATACACTAGATGCATGATGGATAGTGGTCGATGTGTGGAGTAATAGTAGTAGATGCAGAAAGTATCGGTCTACTTGTTTTGGATGTGATGCCTATATGTATGATCATTGCCATAGATAACGTCATGACTTTGCGCGGTTCTATCAATTGCTCGACAGTAATTCGTTCACCCACCGTCTACTTGCTTTCATGAGAGAAGCCACTAGTGAACACTACGGCCCCCGGGTCTACTCACAATTATCATCTCCGCTTTTACTTTTACTTTGCTTTGTTTACTTTTTTGCTTTCAGTTCTCACTTTGCAAACAATCTATAAGGGATTGACAACCCCTTCATAGCGTTGGGTGCAAGATCTTTTTGTTTGTGCAGGTACTTGTGACTTGACGCGATCCTCCTACTGGATTGATACCTTGGTTCTCAAACTGAGGGAAATACTTACCGCCGCTATGCTACATCACCCTTTCCTCTTCAAGGGAACACCAACGCAAGGCTCCAAGGCCGCGGGGGAATCCTTTGCATATTTGCCAAGGAAATCCCTATAGGCATAGCCAGCAGCAGAAGGATTTCTATCGCCGTTGCCGGGGAGAGATCAAGTCAAGAACTCATCCAAGTAGGTGTCACAAACTCATATCTTGCATTTACCTTTTTTGTGAGTTGCCTCTCGTTTTCCTCTCCCCCACTTCACCGTTTGCCTTTTTCGTTCGCCCTTTTCTCTCGCTTGCTTTCTGTTTGCTCGTGTGCTATGTGCCCTCAATATTCTTGCATATTCACTTGCTGAAAATCTAGTGATATGGATCCTCATCCCCTTGCTAATCTGTTTAAGAGATCCAATTATGTTGATCCAATTGCTAGTGAGTTGAGTGCACTTGACTATCTTTATGGAGTTTTGCTTGAAATGCGTGAATCTGAAAATTTTGAGGAAGAAATTTATGAAGTGATTCACGAGGGCTCCTTGGATGAAAAGCATGATTGCAATGGTTCCACTATAAATTCTATTAGTGACAATCATGCTAAAAATATGCAAAACATAAGCTTGGGGATGCTAGTTTTGCTATGTCCACTACTTGTTGGAATGATCATGAGTGGGGCGATGATTTTTCTTATGATCTCGAAAATTTGTTTAAGCCTCATGATGAATATGATATTTGCAATATTATTGAAAGTGGGTTTGGAGAAGTCATGACTTTAGTTGATGATAATCCCACTATTTTTGAAGAGCGTCAACTTTGCATGCATGTGGATCATGAAAAGAATATCCTATGTGATAGTTACATTGTTGAATTCGAATATGATCCCACATGTAATTATTTTGAGAGAGGAAAATATCGTGGTAGAAACTTTCATATCACTAAATTACCTCTCGTTATGTTGAGATTGCTATTGTCTCTTTCTTCTTCCTTGCATTTGGTAACTATTGGTTGTCTTGCCAATTTGTTCTCCTATAAAATGCCTATGCATAGGAAGTATGTTAGACTTAGATGTGATTTTCACATGCTCTATGATGCTCTCGTTGTGCTTCAATTCTTGTCTTTTGTGTGAGCATCATTGAATTATTGCCTAGCTAAGGGCGTTAAACAATAGCGCTTGTTGGGAGGCAACCCAATGAATTTATCTTTTTCTTTTTGTTTTGTCGCATCCACACTTTCATAATCCTGTTGTGATTGTGTTTTTTCTGTTTCTTTTTGTGTTTGAGCCAAGCAAAGCCTTTATGATCAGTCTTGGTAATGGTTGTTTGATCATGCTGGAAAAGACAAAAACTTTCTGCTCACGAAAAGAATTTTCGTTTTTTATGTGAGAGATTTTGAGTTGATTCTTTTTGCTACTAATTGCTATGCAAATTCTTCAGACCTTCGTATTTTTCAGATTTTTTGAAGTACCAGAAGTATACGAAGTATACAGATTGCTACAGACTGGTCTGCTGTTAACAGATTCTGTTTTTGTTGAGTTGGTTGCTTATTTTGATGAAACTATGGATAGTATCGGGGGGTATTATCCATGGAAGATTGAAAATACAATAGCCCAACATCAACATAAGTAGAATTTAAGTTTGCTACAGTACCTAAGGAAGTGGTGATTTGCTTTCTTATACTAATGATATCACGAGTTTCTGTTTAAGTTTCGTGTTGTGAAGTTTTCAAGTTTTGGGTGAAGTTCTTATGGACAAAGAGATAAAGAGTGGCAAGAGCTCAATCTTGGGGATGCCCAAGGCACCCCAAGTTGATTCAAGGATGCCGAAAAAGCCTAAGCTTGGGGATGCCCCGGGAAGGCATCCCCTCTTTCGTCTTCAATCCATCGGAAACGTTACTTGGGGCTATATTTGTATTCACCACATGTTATGTGTTTTGCTTGGAGCGTCTTGTATCGTAGGAGTCTTTTATTTTTGTTGTGTCACAATCTTCCTTGCTGCACACCTAGAGAGAGGGACATGCACTCACCGTGATTTTGTCGAGCTTCACTTATATCCTTTGGTTAGATAATTCAGCTCACATGTGTTTCACTTATATCTTTTGAGCTAGTTGATTTTGCTCTTTGTGTTTCACTTCTATCTTTTAGAGCACGGAAGTGCGTGGCGTGGTAGTTGATCTATGCTATTAAAGTAGTCTCAAAAGGGGTAGTTATCCAAAGGGATATGAAAACTTCCACCTTCATGTGCATTGAGTAGTTAGAGAAGTTTGATTCATCTCAATTAGTTTTGAGTTGTGGTTGTGGTAATATTGAAGTGATACTAGTAAGGTGTTGTGGATCTAGAAATACTTGTGTTGAAGTTAGTGATTCCCGTAGCATGCACGTATGGTGAACTGCTATGTGATGAAGTCTGAGCACGATTAGTTTATTGATTGTTATCCTTTGTGTGTCGGTCGGGATCGCGCGATGGTTTATACCTACCAACCCTTCCCCTAGGAGTATGCGTTGAATGCTTTGTTTCGATTACTACTAAAACCTTTGCAACAAGTATATGAGTTCTTCATGACTAATGTTGAGTCCATGGTTTAGATGCACTTTCACCTTCCACCATCACTATATTCTTTAGTGTCGTGCAACTTTCGCCGATGCATAAAACCCACCATATAGCCTCCCTCAAAATAGCCACCATACCTACCTACTATGGCATTTTCAAAGCCATTCCGAGATATATTGCCATGCAACTACCACCATGACATGTGCCACCACTTCTACATTGCCATTGCATGATCATAAGATAGCTAGCATGATGTTTCCATTGATGTCTATGCCATGCTAGATCATTGTCACGGTACACTACCGAAGGCATTCCATATAGAGTCATCATTGCTCTAAGTTTTGAGTTGTTAGTGTGATGATCATCATTGATGGAACATTGTCCCATGTGAGGAAATAAAAGAGGGCAGGGAAGCCCATTTACAAAAAGAGGCCAAAGATGCCCACAAAAATAAAAATAAAAATAATGAAAAAGAGGCCAAAAAGCCCACCAAAAAAATGAGATAAAAATAAAGAAGGGACAATGCTACTATCTTTCCACACTTGTGCTTATTAGGCACCATGATCTTCATGATTGAGAGTCTCTCGTTTTGTCACCACCATATAGCTAGTGGGAAATTTTCATTATATAACTTGGCTTGTATATTCCAATGATGGGCTTCCTCAAAATTGCCTTAGGTATTCGTGAGCAAGCAAGTTGGATGCACACCCACGAGTTTTCTTTAAGAGCTTTCACATACTCTTAGCTCTAGTGCATCATTTGTATGGCAATCCCTACTCATTCATATTGATATATATTGATGAGCATCTCCATAGCTCATTGATATGCCTAGTCGATGTGACCATCTTCTCCTTGTTTGCCTTGCAACCTCCACCACACTCCATTCCACTTATAATGCTAAAACCATGGCTCACGCTCATGTATTGCATGAGAGTTGAAAAAGTTTGAGAAACTAAAGGTGTGAAAACAATTACTTGGCCAATACTGAGGTTGTGCATGATTTAAATTCGTTGTGCAAGGATGATAGAGTATAGCCAGACTATATGATTTTGTAGGGATAACTTTCTTTTGGCCTTGTTATTTTGAAAGTTCATGATTACCTTGCTAGTTTTCTTGAAGTATTATTGTCTCCACGTCAATAGCCAACTATTGTTTTGAATCTAACGGTTCTGAATATTCATGTCACATAAGAGGAGTTACAAAGGACATCTATACTAGGTAGCATGAAAGCATCAAAAATTCATTCTTTATCACTTCCCTACTCGAGGACGAGCAGGAGTTAAGCTTGGGGCTGCTTGATACGTCTCAAACGTATCTATAATTTTTGATGGTTTCATGCTGTTATCTTGTCAACTTTGGATGTTTTATATACCTTTTATATCTTTTTTTGGGACTAACTTATTAATTCAGTGCCAAGTGTGAGTTCCTGTTTTTACTGTGTTTTTTACTCTTTTCAGATTTGATTTTGGAACGGAGTCCAAACGGAATAAAGTCCCCGAAATGAATTTTTCCAGAATAGAAGAAGATCGGGGGACTTGAGGGCCAAGGCAGGAGGCCCACAGGGGGGCCCACAAGCACTGTAGCCGTGGCCAGGGGGGCCCGCGGCTACCAGGCTTGTGGCCCCCCTGGAGCTCCCCTGCCCTAGCTCTTTGGCCTATATATTCCCTAAAATCCCAGAAAAAAAATAAGGGCGTCCACGAAACCAGTTTTCCGCCGCCGCAAGCTTCCGTTTCCGCGAGATCTCATCTGGAGACCCTTCCTGGTGCCCTGCCGGAGGGGACTTTGGAGCTGGAGGGCTTCTACATCAACATCATTGCCTCTCCAATGACTCGTGAGTAGTCTACTTCAGACCTACGAGTCAGTAGTTAGTAGCTAGATGGCTTCTTCTCTCTCTTGGATCCTCAATACAAAGTTCTCCATGATCTTCATGGATATATCCGATGTAATCCTCTTTGGCGGTGTGTTTATCGAGATCAGATGAATTGTGGATTTGTGATCAGATTATCTATGAATTATATTTGAGTCTTTGCTGATTTCTTATATGCATGATTTGATATCCTTGTAAGTCTCTCCGAGTCTTGGGTTTTGTATTTCCAAGTAGATCTATGATTCTTGTAAAGGGAGAAGTGCTTGGTTTTGGGTTCATACCGTGCGGTGACCTTTCCCAGTGGCAGAAGGGGCAGCAAGGCACGCATCATGTTGTTGCCATCAAGGGTAACAAGATGGGCTTTCATCATAGATTTGAGATTGTCCATCTACATCATGTCATCTTTCTTAAGGCGTTACTCTGTTCTTATGAACTCAATACACTAGATGCATTCTGGATAGCGGTCGACGTGTGGAGTAATAGTAGTAGATGCAGAAAGTATCGGTCTACTTGTTTTGGACATGATGCCTATATGTATGATCATTGCCATATATAACGTCATGACTTTAGCATAAGGGGCCATGAGGCGCGGCGAGCTGCGACAGGCGATGGCTTGGCGCGGCGAGCCGGCATGAAGGCGCGACAGGAGGGCGCATCAGGTGCACCAAGCGTAGTAGGCACAGGCTGCAAGCAAGCGCAGCGGCGAGGCAGCCAACAGGTTTGGTTCGGCCGAGGGGCGGAGCAGCGAGTCAGCGTACATGCGCGGAAGGAGGGCGCAGCAGGCGCGTCGAGCGCAGCAGGTGCGGGCTGCCAGCAAGCGCGGCGGCGAGGCAACTAGCAGCTGTGGTTCGGCCGAGGGGCGGTGCGGTGAGCCGGCGTGCAGGCACAACATGAGGTTGCAGCAGGCGCAACGAGCATAACAGGCGCAGGCTTCCAGCAAGCGCGGCGACGAGGCAACCAGCACCTGTGGCCAATTCCTGCTAGAGCTACCATGTCAGGCACTTGATTATTCTACTACTCCCATGTTTATATTCCAACCGAAACGACAGTAATCTAAAGCGTTAAGATGTCAACCTATGCATACGGTCATGGATGATGTCTACTGTAGCGCTCGGGAAAACAAAACATGCGTTAGCTGGACGTCACGGCGTGTGTACATCTGATACATCGCGGCGGTGTCGTGCTAATCTGGAGGACTTCTCATCACCGTCTCCCTAGGTGTAGTCAACAAATCTCTCATATTCCATGAACATAGACATTGGTCGGCGACGTGTTCGTCAGCTAGTTCATGGGAGAGAAATCCACACCGTAGGTAGATAAAAACCGAAAAAATAAACTAATCACAAACATGGAATCGTGATGATGAGAGGAATCCATTTTTGTGAAGAGAGGGATCAGATCTTATACCTTCGTGCGATCGACGAGAGCCTGCTTGGTGCAGGCTTGACGCACGCTCGATGGAGAGTTGGTGGAGCGAAGCATGTTGATAACGTGTTCCGCAACTCCTACCGGCGAGTCCGGTCCAAGGTTGCGGAGCGGGAGCGGGTGTCGTAGACAATCACAGAAAGTAGAAGACACAAGGTGTAGGGAGGAACTAATCTTTATTAATGATCAACTCTGTTACAATGATTGCCTCTCCTCTGCTTATATAGGGGTATGGGGTGAAGGGATAAGTACCCATCTAACGTGAGTTTAGGAAACGAGAGAGGCTGCCGGCGTGCCTCCCACGCTAACTGGCCTTACCGCCTCGTCTGTGGCCTTTGGGCCAGACTCGGTTCCCCAACAGGTCCCACTGCTTATCCTGCTTCTCCTGGCCTCACTGCTTCCAGAGAGGACGTCGACAACATGGCGCGGGGGATGCAGCCGAGGTGGTGTGGTGTGGTCTGGTCGCGACGTAGTGCATGTGGCGCTGGGGCTGAGGTGCGGGGATGGCGCGGCGACGCGAATGTGGAGAGATGTTGTTGATGCACCGTGCCGCCGATGAGGAGCGTGATGAGGGTGCCGACATTCTTTGCCGATGGTGTACGTGCCTCGATCTCACGGTCCCACTGCTTTTAGCATCTCCAACCGTGCTTTCAACAGGCCCCGAAGACCTTTTTTTTGTTATCGACGTAAAAAACGACCCAGTCACGTTTCTAGAAGCTTGTTTTTCACAGGTTAGGACCGAATTTGCCGCCGGCAGATCCAGACCAAGACCGACGCATCGGAGGGCGTCGGGGAAGACGTTTTTGGCTTGAAGTTTCTGTGGGCCCGCCAACTTAGCGACTAGGCGCGATTGTTGTCCTCATCGCCTTGTTTCCCGTTGAAATCAATGCGAAGGCTGCGTCAAAGGTCAGCCTTCCATTGATTCCTCACGGGTGAAGCAGTGAAGGCTCCCTGACGCGTGGCGCGCATCCCGCCCCCTTCTCCTACATGTTTGCACGGGTGCTGCCCGCTCGTCGCTAGCCCGCGGTTATATAAGCCGTCCCTCCCTCGCCGATGGCCGCACACCTCCTGCCAGCCCTTCTTTCACCATCGACGCCCCTCTGTGTGGCACCCCGATAGAGGGCTGACGCACATCCGTCCCCAGGATAAGACCGGACGCACGCCAAAGACATGATACAGAAATTCCAGGCAAAAGTGGCTTTATTAATGTAAGGGAGTATTACAATACTGTTGCTTACAACAATATTACACAACTCCAAGGCTAACTAAATGGCAACAGAGGTCTTGATACATCGGCAACGACGTCCCTGGCTGGGCTCCATAACTCGCAGGACTGGCCTGGTTACGATCTAGCACGACGAGTCTTCTCCTGCAACTGGCCACGTGCAAGGCCAGGTGAGTACTTTGAATGTACTCGCAAGACAACCAAATACATGGCACCCAAACAAGAAGATAACAAAGCAAGCATAATAGTTATATAATAGCTATTCTAAGCATGGCATGGAATTAACAGGAAAAATATAAATCCAGCATATCATGTCACAGACTAAACCTATAATCTACCTCACTAGCATGACAAAGATCACAACAAGTGCTTAACCAACTTGTTGTCACCGAATATCAACTTACTCTCTTCAGGGTTGTACCACAACCCTCAACATACTCGTAATCCAGTCTGAACGGATTCAAAACCACATCACACACTCATCTAACCAGTCATCATATAGCCTTCTCATGGCTAACACATCATGTTGGCAACATCCTCTGATGTTCACACAAGACGAGTTCTTCCATCATTACTAACATCAATATGGTTGACCATCTACTCAGGTCTAGTCGCGCTGTCCATTACCGTGGACTCGGCTATTCGAATAGGTTTGACACACTGCAGAGGTGGCACACTTTACCCACACTATGGAGCACTGACCTCGTGATCCCATTCGGGTGGACCAGCGTTACTCCAACGAAACTTGCCTGACCCGTGACTCTTTCATCGTACCACTTGCATTCATCCTTCCCCGGAGTCCTGCCTTGGATGGACCTGTGTCCTCATGACACCTGCCACCGTCGTGGCCAAACTAAACTGTCCCATCCGGGGACACCGACACAAACAACTTAACTGGCTCACAAGGTTATCACCGCCTACCTGATTAGGGTAGCACGTGTGCGTAACCCTCCCTCTTTGGAGGTACCGGTGAAAGGTCATGCAATCAGACCAAGTCAAGGCCGTCCCATGTCAGCAAATGTGGTTGCACTGATGAGCCCGTACAGGTGACTCTGATCAACCAACTAGGTATCTTATCCCGAATAATATGTCTGTCATAGCTGACGCTCCGACGTCATAGCAATCCAATAATCAGATCAAGCCACTACTGTTGAACTATATTCATAAACTATCGGATGAAACACAAAGTAATCATAGACAGTAATCTCAACCGTACAATATAAATGGAAAACTATTACTTTACCGATTATAACTGTAAGTTGGACCTTCGGAACCCTCGCATAAAATCAACAAAAAATCGGTAGCCACCAGAACGGTCTTTACAACACAGATCTGGGACGTTACCGGAATAACTCAACTTTGACTCAAGACGGCTGGAAAGCAGCTCATAGCCCGAGGCGATGTTGATAAGAAGAAAGTAGCAGTTCCCTAAGATGGCCGAAGAACAGCTCAAAGCATAGGGTCACTGCCACGAAAAGAAATTCAACAGTGGTCTGCGACGGCCAAAAAGCAGCACAGAACATGGGACAACTGCTCACAAAAGAAATATAAAATTGGCATCCACCCCGGACGGCCGAAAACAGCTCAGACTCAGGCATGGTGCCATTATTGAAGAAAATGCAAGCAAGGGTTCGTCAGAGTCACACACAACACATCACTATACATCCGGACACAAGCATTATAAATTAAATATGCAAGAGTGTCATAGAGCAAAGTTTGAGGGCATATATTAGATGAAAAGTAGTACTAGGAACTATTACTAATGTCATCACAGTTATATGCAAATGCAGGCTAACTGGTGATACAGATAAACACACAGAGTGCAAGCAAAATTATCACGCAGGTACGGAGCTCATTGTAAGAGGTTGGCTTGCTTGGGGGTCGACGAATACTCCGGGAAGAAGCGCGATAAAACACCGGAAGGATTTTCCGGAGAGGTTTCCCTCTCGGGAGGCTCAAACAAAGGGCAAGGGTAAAACAGTCATTTCTACTATGCAAACATATTATGAAAATCATATTATCGAAACGGGCTCGACGGGACGAAGACTTGGGCGCTGGTTTTACCTCAATCGGAGCTACGAGCGAAAAGTTACGGACGTTCATTCGTTAAGTGGTGAAACAAACAAAATATGTTCATTTCAGTCCTTAACTGGTGAACGTTCACAATCAAAGCAGTTCGGCCGGGGGGGTTTAAAAGAGAAGGTGCATTTCTAGGAATACGCTTTCGGTAAACCGAAAGCATATTTTACCCTTTACGTCTCCACTTAAAACGCGCGGGCCCGGGGGGAGTTGACTTCTCTCTCTCTTACGTGTGGGTCGGCCTTATCAACTCCCTCCCTCTCCCACTAACGGGCGGGACCCGCCCCTTATCTCTGTCACCTCCTGGGTCTTCTTATTCCTCTCGCCGCGGGGGCAAAGGAGATCGAGCCGCTGGTCAGACGGCAGCTGGCGCCCACGGGAGGGCCGGCCGACGAGAGCAGGGGCTCCGCCAGCCCTCACCGCGCCTGCTGGTGGTCGCGGGGTGGCCGGAGGCGGAGCACAGTGCCACCACGGCTGCATGGGACGCGATGACCGACGGGCGCCCGTGGCGCCGGTGCCTCGGGGCTTCCCCGGAGAAATGGAGAACGGCGGCGGATTCACCAGCACTTGGGGATGCTGTGACCAAGAGCAGAGGAGAGGGGGAGAGCTCTGGAGCCAATATTGCCATGGGGGTCCGACGGTGGCTGCACGGGCATTCGTCCATAGGGATCACGAGAGGGCTTAGGGATGGGCTTGGGAGGTTGCCCGCTCACGACAGAGGCTCGGGGCACTCTTAAATATCCTTGAAAGGAAGATTGGCGGCGGTGGCCGAAGCTCTACGATGACGACCAAAGCTTCGGGACCATGGCAGCGGCTTCCTTGGCAAGGAATCGAGGGGAGAGAGCTCTAGAGGGCATATGTGGGCTAGGGGAACCTCCTCGACACTCCTGGACAGACTGGTGCTGGCTGGAGGTGTGCTCACATCGCCTCAATGCATAGAGCTGAGTTTTGGCACTCTCTGCCCATGATCACCACGTGGCCATGGCATTGCCATGTCCCACAAGCTCCCAAATCATGTCTAGGGTTATCTGCACACTGCTCTGAGTTGACCTATGCATCAGGATAGCACTGTGGAGCAATGATGTGACCACACCAAAGTCAAATAGATTTCAACATCAAGGTGTTTGTTATGTGGTGTGACCACCACAGTGCACCTATTGCCATGCTATTTGACTGAGGTTGACCACTCACCAAGGTCACTATGCTGGCCAAAATTCAGCACCATCCGATAAGTCTAAGGGGTACTTCCTTTGTAACTTGGCATACTGACCAGAAATAAAGAAGATGATGCTGGGGTTAATTGGCTTAATGGAATTGTCTGAAACTTGGAGGAGACTCATGATTTAGGCATGTGAAGGCATTGTCAAAGTTTCATACCATTTGCACAAACATAAATGGTACTTCCTTCACAATGCTCCAATCTGGACAAAATCTTAAATAATTCACTGAGGAAGAATGGAGTGATGGCAGAGGCTAATTTTTGGTGGATAAGGATGATTTACCATAATAAACTACTCTACAAAATTTCAGCTCAAGGGACACAAGGAATCAAGCACTTCCTTTGCAAACAGAAAATCTAGACACAATCTGCAAAGGGATATTGTGCTCAATTCTTGAACTGGGGAACTTGATCAATATATGGATATGAGAAGCTGCACAAATTATTTGGGATTTTTCCTAGCTACCAGAATGGTAGTTCCTTTGGAAAGGTCCTAAATTGGAATATTGGCTTTAAATAGGAAAAAGGCATTTTTCCCTACTTAGTGATGGCCAATATTTTATGAGAGCTTCATAGGATCACAAAGAATATCTCCACAAGTTTTCATGACCTTGGGAGATGGATAGATATTTTCTTGGATTCAATTCCTCAGAAAGGCACAAAGAGGAATTAATTCTAGAGGAGAAATATTGCATATGACTTGGCAATATTTTTGTACATCTGGGGTCTATGAGAGAAGAATGATCTGTGGGAATAATTGGAGAATCAATAGGGCAAGGGAAATGATGGCTCCTTTGTAAACACAAAGGCAGGATTCCCAGTTCCAATATTTCAGAGCTAGGATTTCAAAGAGGTTCGGGGTTTACTCAACAAGGGCCAGCTGGCACAAGGACATGGGAAAAGCACGGAGAGGTTGAGGATAGACTGGGTTCACCTGGTCATTTGCCAAATTCCATAGGAAAAATCCAGGAGAGAGAAGCTAGGAAGGAATAACAGCACAAAAATTGATAACCCGATTTTTGGGGTGTTACAATCTCCCCCTTCACCGTCGACGCCCCTCTCTCCACCTACGACCATGGTCGAGCGCTACCCCGGCAATGGAGCGGCGGCCAACGGCTTCGGCCGCCGCCACCTGCACGAGCCAGAGGCCCGCCTCCTCTATGAGGTGGACTACCCGGCGCCACCAGACATGCGGGTGTCGGGCTCATGGAGGTTGAGCGCCGGCGGAGTCTAGGTGCCACCGCCGCACTTTGGAGCTAACCGGCGCGCGGATATCGCGCGCATTCGAGCGTCGTTTCCGGAGAGCTCGCGGAACCAGCTAAGGTACGCCCCCGACAGCAAAACACTGTGCACGTCGTACTTCGAACGTCGCCACGTCGACCAGCTCGCCGCCACCAACGGTGTTGAACCCCGCGACCGCTTCAACTCCGAGGGGCGACACCTATGGTGGGGTGTCCCCGATCCTACGTTGGATGGCGTCCTCGAGCACATCAAGGGCGACAATTTGTCCCGTTTGCATTACCCGGCGCCCCCTCCTCCCGTCACCGCGCCAGCTCATGGACGTTGAGGTGCATGGAGACGACCTCCTCCTCCTCGTCCGGCTCCCACTCCCGCTCATTTGGGTCGTCGGCGCTCCTCCCCGTCAAGCCGGAGCCGCGGGAGACACCGCTCGGGTGGCGCACGAGCAGTAGCGCCCTCGTCATCAACGAGGGCGGATCCTCCTCCCGCCTCGTCAAGCTGAAGACCGAGACGACGCTCCTCCCCGTCAAGTAGTAGCACCTCGACATGGTCGCCGACGATGAGACCACACTCAAATGGGTGCGGGGTGACTACGTCTGCGAGGAAATGGAGTGCCAGCGTCGAGCCCTCGAGGAGACCGCCCTATGACATCGCGGACGCGAAGAGGGCAGCGTCGTCATCCTCGACGATAGTGACAAGGAGGCGCCCGGGCCTTCCAACCCCGTACGCCACGACGACCCAGGGCAGGTGTGCAACAAGGACGGCGGTGGAGTGCAGGACGACGATGACGACGACAACGACAACCGCGGCGACTACACCAACTTCTACAGGCTTCTCGACATGTAGAAGGTTTAATGCGGCGGTGGCGGCGGCGGCGGCATAGTAGTTTTTAATTTTCGTTTTAAATTATGTTCTTAGTTTAGTTTGTACTGTGTTTGGCCGAATATCAATAAAAATGATGAATTTCCTCCAAATTTGTGTTGTGTTTGGCCGAATTTCATTTCAAAAAAATGGCGTCTGGATTGGCCTTAGGGGTCCGACTGGGAACCCGAGCCCCCCCACGTCGAGTTTTTCACCAGCGCACCCCTAGGTGGCGCTATTTCAAGCCCCCCCCCCCCCCGGGGGGGGGGGCGAACGTCTGGAGATGCTCTTATCCTGCTTCTTTTGGCCTCACCCGCCTGGTGTTGAGGAAGCTAAAGTGGAACTCAATTTAGGATCAAATGTAGGAATCTCATGGGTAAGGATAAGGTAATGGAATTGATAGAGAAATTCATAGACGTGTCGAGAGGACGTCGACAGCGGCAGGGCCGACCTGTTCATAGTGTGCGAGATGCAGCTGAGGTGGTGTGGTCTGGTCGAGGCGTATGCGGCTAAATTTCATGTTTTGACCTTTTTGGTGACCTTTTTGCTAAAGTAAATCGAGATGTGACACTCGTTTGCGAAAAAATAGAATCTGACCATTTTCCTACTACCATGCCCCTTGACGGTAGGGTATAACAACCTACCGCCAAGGTCCATGGCGGTAGGGTTGCATGTCCTGCCGTAATAATTGTTAAGTCTGTGCGCACACACCCTACCGTCAGGCACCTTGATGGTAGGGTTGCATATGCTATCACCAAGACCTGTGACGATAAGGGTGCATTGCGCTAACGTAATCCTTTTTTATATCATCATGGACCTTGACGGTAGGTTGTTATACTCTACCGCCATGGGTCGGGTGGTAGGATAAGGATGAGATTCTGTAATTTTTGCAAACAAGGGTCAAATCTCGATTTTCTTCACTAGAAGGGTCAAAACACGAAATTTTGCTGCGTAGTGCATGTGGCGCTAGGGCTGAGGTGCGAGGATGGCGCGGCGACGCGAATGTGGAGAGGTGTTGTTGATGCACCATGCCACCGACAAGGAGCGTGATGAGCGCGCCGACGGTCTTTGCCGGTGGTGTACGTGGATGTCTTCTTTGTGATGCAACGTGAGGTGGGGCCATCATTTTTTAGTACTCGCAAAGGGGCTGTGTATTTCATTAAATGTGCGCATGCATTGTAATAGGACAAAATTATCACAGTTTTAGTGGCTTAGACACCCAATCTCTATATCAATGCTTAGCATGAATTTTGCTAATCCATATATCTAGTTTCCATCTAAGACTACATGCAATAATGCTTGATTCAACGCCACGATCCTTTTTGTGTGATGAAACAAGAAATAAAGTGATGCCCTCATATTCAGATTGTGCAAAGGGGCAATCAACATGGAGTTCATCACTCAAAAAACAATCAAATTATAAACAATTATAATATTCTTAATAGTGAAGTTTTCCTTTCTCGTCTCGACTTAAACCATCTACTCGTCTAGAAAGGCTAATTATAGGCTTCATCACCTACTGGATTTTTTATAGGGATAATTGATTTTATGCCCCTAGTTGGGTCACACTCGACACATTTACTTTGAAAACACCACTTCGCTTCTTTTATGCTTTTTTCCCTTTGATCGTTTGACCGTCACTTTGAAAACTTCATAAAAAATTCATACTAACTCAGAAAAATTCAAATAAGATATCAAAATATTCAGAAAAACATCACCTATATGTGCATGCCATTTGCATTCTTGACGAAAATATTGGAAAGTCCCCATCTCGATTTGAGCTGTTATGATCTC